>NC_133699.1:6386450-6986450 GCF_048934315.1 Petromyzon marinus | reverse complement strand
GAGGTGACTATCCCGCACGTGGCTTGTAGTTCAGTGCTGGGGAAGCAGCAAGGGTTGTGGTGTATTGGAAAGAAAACGTTATTCAGCGCACTTCCTGTGGGTATTCAGGTTTCCATAACCTGGCTTGCCAGGAGAAGGCAGTACAGCAAGTGGATTAATCTACATCTGGCACAGTGCCTGGCTGCCTTCCAGCGTTGTCTGTGGTTCGTCACACCTTTTGAGTTGTTCTGCCTCTAAGGGCGAGTGGAACCTATACGGCTACATCTCAAGATAAAGGTAAAAGGTGCAGCCCTGCAATTGCTCGCTCAGGCCAATACTGACATCGTTTCAAGGCACCTCTGCTTCACAGTAGGGGGTAGCACATTCCCACCCATTTTGAGCACAATGTTCATCACAATAAGTCGACCTGATATTTCAACATTTCAGTGCTGGAATTTATCTAAAATTAAATACAGTACTACATTTATCGTGATGGTTTTTTGTTGCTTATTTCTGTGGAGTAGCTGGGCAACGAGCCGAGTCCTTCAACTCCCTACACTTGATAACACAGTGTGTTCAATGCGGCTGCTGGATTTTGAAGCCAGGGTCCCAGCTGTAATCTCTGGGTCATAGGGTGACCCAGGTGACCCTTGCAAATGAGACTATTATGGTCTCTTGAGTTCTCACCCGGTTAAACCAAAAGACCTCAAACAAAAATTTGAGCCACCCGGCGACCTCTGAATTCCTTGCGAGGAGGATGATATTGAAGGAAGGTTAACAGCAATCTAGAGACGATAGAACCCCTCTTAAAGACGGTAATTGGTTCCACGAACACGAGCATCGAAAGTTTCCCTTGTTCACCCAAAACACGTACTTTATAATATTTAAACAATGGATATGAATACATAAAGATACTAACATTATAAACACATCATATTAAAATAAACACTGTTAATAAATGCATGAATTCATTTTGATTTAAAGCTTTCGTGACTGCAGAAATTCATATTATTGGTTCTTTCAGTAAATTCACGTAGAAGGGAAACAATAAAATAATAAAAATATAAAACAATAAAATTCTCACGACGTTTCGACTGCAACACAAGCAATCATCATCACGTGTGAAAACCACAACAAGAAAATTTGAAAAAAGTGGCGGTTATTTTAACGTTAGCACCACGGAGAGAGATTTGATAAACCATTTCGGGTCTTAATTGATTGATCACGCTCAAGGTGGCTTTCAGACCGCATCCATTATTTTTCGTCTCCCCCCTCCTCTTTTCCGAACATAGATGGACTCGTCCATCTGAACAAACTGTCAAATCTCTCTCCGTGGTGCTAACATTAAAAATAACTGCCACTTTTTTCAGATTTTCTTGTTGTGGTTTTCACACCTGATGATGATTGCTTGTGTTGCAGTCGAAACGTCGTGAGAATTTAATTTTTTATATTCTTATTATTTTATTGTTTCCCTTCTACGTGGCATTAATTCATATTTACTGTACCTACAACAGCCCGTCGTTAACAGGGAAATGGTCGGTTAAGCCTACACATTGAGCTCTATGGAGGTCCGTTGTTAAGCGATTAGTTAACAAGGGTGGTCGTTAAAAGGGGTTCTAACTCTACCTTTGATTTCGCCGCCTTCACCAAGATGTCGTAGTTGGAAGGCGGAGGCGCCGGGTGGCGTCGAAGCAGCGCACACTCGGGGAATTCGTCTACGATGCGCTCTGCCACGGAGATGTTGGCGAGCAACATGAACTCCTCCACCATCGAGTTGGTCTCCCTGTGTACACGCACCAGTTTCCGCCACCACAACACATCAATCACAAGGGTCAAGAATATTTATCTTAGATTATTTTGCTGATAATAAATTTCCCACGTGATAAGCCACTTTGTTCAGCTATCATTTGTGGTCAGGTAAGATGTTTTAAAAAGATAAAAATAGTTTAGTTTTATTTGTATATTTGTTTAAGTTATTTGTTTACCTTTCCAATACTTTGCAATCCTAACGTGTGCTTATATTGTTTGTTGTTGTAACGTTGTGACCTGCCCCAACTGGACATCTGTGAAAAAAGAGCTTTATAGCTCATCGGATTCTTCCAGTAGAAATATATATTTTGATTCTGATAGAGAGGTCTGCACAACAGTCGGATTGCAGTCATGGGAGGTGTCTTCTTGACGAGACTCACTTGAGTTCCTTGGTCTGCAGGTCGATCGGGTCATGGGTTTCGCTGTCCATGTGGAATCGGACCTCAGGGGATGCCAGAGTCAATGCCCTACGGGTGGAGAAGGGACATGAGCGATTATCATGTCCAGCCAAAACAACACAGAATCTTAATATAAGACACTTCACAAACTCAGATATTTGAGTTGAACATGCAGAGCTCGTTAAGTCAATCCACTGCTGGATGAGGGCCACCCCCATGTCATGCGAGTCGTGGGGTGGTTTTACCGTACTAAACCGTGGTGGTCAGTACGCGCTGGCAAAGGTGGGGGAGCACAGACATGGGAGCATTAAGTAGAGTAAAACAATTTATGTCACTGCATTGTCCTCTATTGACCACAATGTAGCCCCGCAGCAGCCTGTAACACTCCAATCTAGAAGGATGTTATTAACCAGGTAAAACCTTAACTTCTTTATTGTTGCCTTCATTTCCGCATCTCCAGCTTCTTCAGCCTCCCACTCCCAGCCCCGCTCACTTCTCCCCCCCCCCCCGGCATTTTGCCGTGCTCGCCCCTTTAATCCCTCTAGCAGCACCCCACTTCCCCTATCCCACACCCCCCTCTCTATCTCTCCCCCCTTGCTCCCCCCCACTCTCTTACCTATATAGCCTGTTACAACAGCCCTTTTTTGCCCACTTCAGCAATTGTTTCTGGCTGTGGTTGTCCCACCTGAAGAAGGACGCTTGTGTTGCGCCCGAAATGTCGTGATTTAATTTAGTTGTTATTTTATTTTATAGTTTTACCTACGTGACTTTACTGAAAAAAAAACAAAGAGTATGAATCCTGTAACACTTGTTTGTGCATGGTATTCACCCAAGCCTCATGCATCATGGGGTCAAAAAAACCTACGGGTGCAGCTTTGCAATTGCTTGCTCAAGCCACTGCTGGAAGGGGGCTCCCATAAGAGGGGGCCCCTCTAGAGATACACCCTTTTACAGTCCCTCTCAATGTATTTTAGCCTACTCTTCCACGCTGGCCGGATGTCTTAGACGACACGGGAGTAACCACACTTTACCGCGCCACAGGCGACCTGCCGATCGACTAAATGTGGTGCACCCATTAATACTGCTCAGCGCTCCAGAGGCGGTGGAGGGGATGAGGATCTTGACAATGAGTTACCCGTTTTGAATGCGCCTCTGCTTGAGGATCTTGGCCAGGGAGTTGAGGCCACGCAAGCTGCTGGTGACCGGGTCCTTCCGCCCGGCGTCGTCCATCATTAGCTGAGCCTCTGTGTACGTCAGAGACGCCTGCGGGGATACGATGAACACACCACGGGTGAACCATGGGGTCCTCGCAATTACACAATGCCCACGCCTGATCCAAGCCCAAGCCAGAACTCAACAGATGTCTACGTGGCGCCCGATGACCACTGAGGGTTACGCTCACCCAAAGACAGTAAAATTTATATTTTTTGAATTCTCAAAGCTGGAATTTAACCAAATTTAGTGCAATGTAATTTGGTGGTCTTTTGTGCAGTGAGTTTAACACGTAGGCTTTCGTGACCAATATCATCCATAATACAGGTTTTTTGGGTTAGATTGTGTAAATACATAAATGTGTCGTTAAACCCGCCACCACCCGACACAGCCGACTAGTAAGGGTTGTCACATAAACAGAACGTGGCCAATTCGTCACTGGTACAACACACCGGTGTGCTGTACTCGTGACGAATTGGCATGTTCTGTGTTTTGTGCAGTGATTGTTGACTGGACAGAGACCATCAACTCACTACTTTCATGTCCTACCTCGCACCTCCGATTAGCACAGTTGGCTACGTACGGTGCAAAAGAAGTTCAACATACATACTACCACTTGTGAACCCGGTTCATCTCGCTCCACTTGTGAACCCAGAGGTGCAAGCTCAACGCTCTGACCTCTCAGCCATCCGGAAACCCCAACTGCACTAACATAGCAAGGCACTGATACAATAAACGTGAAAGCAAACGAGAGTTTTACAAAAACTGAACGTCTGTGGGGGGGGGGAGGGAATCACCTTGGAATTGATGATGCTCTTGGTAAAACGTGTGCTCACGATCTCAGCCTTTGGAGTCAACTCCCATATGCACGAGAACGCCAGCCTGCACGCGCACATGCATCGTGGCCATTCACCGTCGAGTGGCGGAGTCGTCGACATTGGAGTGGTGCAGGGTGTTCACTCAGGAAAGCCTCGCAAAGTCTCGAGACTCTTTTTCAGGAGGGTCTTGCCAAGTTTTTGGTAGTCGAGTCATTCTTTCAGCAGCGGGATGTTTGGCCAAATACCGGTTTGGGTTGTTACAAATTACTCAACTGGAATATATACGTAGCAACCATTGTTCGACTGCAAAAGCTTTGCAGTACCACGCATCATGGGATTACATGTGCACCTGGCAACAACGCACGTTAGCTGCTGAGTATGGGTTGCAATGTGCGCACTCGCGAGTTCACAGTTGTTGGTGCATCTCACCGGTCGACGTTGGATCTCAAGGAACACAGGTTTGAGCTCAATAACTCTGGCACCATATCAATCCTCTGCAGGTGCACAAACACATAAATGCAACCACTTCTCTATCAATAAACACAATCTGGCAAATACATATGCACCAACTCAACGAGTGTTTTGCAAGCAAACCCACACATGATTAAATCACCTGCATGTAACTGTTCAGCAAGGGGATGTTTTCGCGAATGCCAGTTAAGATTGTATGGGTTTTATTTAGAGGAAATCTGATTAATCCAGAGGAAACCCATTCACTAACAGGGGGGAGAACAAACAAAACAGCAAGCAAAAAGGCACAAGAGTTGAGTAATCAAACCCAGCGTCTCCTTGCTGCAAGGCACGAGTGTTACACTGCGCCGATAGCCTGTCGCTCATGATGTGACGGTACATCATATGATAAGAAATCCACAAAATCACCTCGTTTAAAACATCATGAGAGATATTTAGCATTGTTGTTATTCATACGGGAAGTACTGAAAAGCACACAAAAAAATGTGGTGAAAATGTCAACTACAATTACAGTTGTGGGGAAACTGGTACCGCGATGATCATTACATCATAATATTTTACATCATGTCGTAAAGTTAAGAATGAAAGGATGAAATCGGCGGGTTGTAAAACACTTGATATTGTGGCAAGAAGAAATCCACATCTCACCTTCTCACACAGGTAAACTGTGGTACCACGCAGAGATGCCTCCTCATCCAAGGCATTCCCCGGCCGGATAAAGTAGCTCACATCGGCGATGTGTACCCCAACCTAGAACACACATTAATACATCGTCACCACCCTCACATGCATGGATGTGTAATGACAGGGTGATACCTGCCGGCCTGTAAGGGTAATTAAGGTTATAGCTGCATTACATAATACCTTATTATGAAGGGGCGTATCTGGGGTAAAGGTCAACGGCGGAGTCAGTCGAGAAGCTCCGGGAACCATCCCGAAGGGCCTAGAAGGTTCTAGAATGGGGGCGTGGCCAGAGGTGGAGCTTGGCCACTCCAGGCAGATATAAAGAGCACCGAATCAGAACTTCGGGGCTGTTAGCGTGGGGTCTGGGTCCTGGTTGCGTCGCTACCGTCGTCATCTCTTCGTCTTCGACCACGTGGCTGGTTCTTCTGCAAGAGCAGCTCTGTCTCCGCCGCTACGCTCGTCAACCAACCAGCGTAGCTACGCAGGACGGAGATGGGCTGCGTGTTTGTACAGCCTAGGTGTAGCCGCGTTACGAAGTGTATCGCCCTGTGTGCTTTTAATAAATAAGACGCCTTCTACTAGACGTCTGTCGGAAGTTGCTCACTACACATGCATGCATAACCTCCACCATAGCCACTCCAACCAAAGCACAATAATGTGAAATGAAATGCACACCCATTACCACCTGGTGCATTCATTGTGAACCAGGCATTCGGCCAGTGACGTGGACACTTAGGCCAGTGGGGTCTTAGCCATGGCTTGGCTCAGGCTTGGCTCTCGCGCAACATGCATTGAGATTATTTCTATTATTTTGGCTGCTATAAATGTCCAAATGATGGGCCACTTTGTTCAGCTATTCATTTGTGGCCAGGTCACTAATCAAAAATAAATCAATACCTCAGTGGGCTTTGCCTGGTAGGATGGGGATGGTTTCGTTGTATTTGTTTGTGTTTGGGTTATTTGTTTGTCTTTCTTGTACTTTGCACTGCTATTATGTTTTTGTACTGTTTGTTGTTGTAACGTTCTTACCCGCCTCTACTGGACATGTGAAAAATAGCTTTATAGCTCATCGGATTCCTCCAGTATAAATATTCTGATTCTAATTCTCAATAAGCCACATCAAAGCAATTCTTAAAACCCGAGCTGCCTCTAAGCATGGTTCCAGCCCTGAGCCTCTGTGTCCCTTGTGCCTCCTCGTATATCCCTGCATGCTCCCAGCCACGCTCAGAATTTCTGTGAGCTGAGCGTGAGCCAAGGCACAGCTGAGCCACTCATGCTTCTTTGGAAGCAACGGAGCAGATCAAGCCAGAACCGAGCCATGTTGAAGTCAGTCCTGAGCCGAGCAGAGACCAAGAATACGGGCACTAAGGCAACAATGTTTGGAAACTTAAAAACAGGAATATTGTCCACCCCTTTGTCAATCCACTGCAGGATGAGGGCTTCTCCATGCCGTAATGGGTCGCGATTGTCATTTGACCTTGCTTTATTACGATGGTCAATGCAGGTGGTGAAGGGGAGAACTTGGGCAGTTTTTTTAGATATCACTCTGTACCGGTGTTAGCCATGACTGGAACTAAACCAGCTTGACAGGATGAATGTGCAGTGCACTTATCATTGTGTCATTAAACTCCCCTTGTCACCTCCGCTAGCATTGACAAAACCATGAAAGGAATAGGCACGAATTACCCCGACCGTGACCACGATTACCACCACCAAATGAATACCTCGGCGTTCCCATTGTCGAGCGGTTTGCAGTGTTGGGCATCGTCGATGTCTGTGCAGCCTGGAGGATCCACACTGCAGATGGACAACACACGGAGGTCCTCCCTGCCAGCCTGGTCCTTGTACGGGACACACACAGCACCAGGTTCAACAAAACGCTGCTTTACAACAAACAAAACACAGGGTGAGCCATACATGGGTAAACCAACTTCATTCTAATGGCGTTCTAGCTTCTCAATAGGCGACTGAATATTTTGAAAGTACAGTCCATTCTCCTATAACTCCGCGTGTTTTCATATCGTGAATTAGATATAATGCGATGAATGCATTAGGGAACACATTTTTTTCATAACATGGATGCGAATTGGATAAAAGGCGATCGAGTGAACAGAACTGCGTTGTGCGAGGCAGAATAAGCGGTTGTACGGTTGCCTCGGTGTAGCATCACACAAGGCGGGATGCTTCTGGATGCTTCTAGATGCTACTCACGTACCCAAAGTCTTTGTTAAGCCTGCGTACGCATCTCACGTGTTATCGCGGACTGTGCTTTACCCTATATTATTTATTATGCGATTTTTCGACAATTCGGTGTTCTTCAGGAACGCAAGTACAGCGTTATAGGAAAAAAGTTTGTAGTCCCCTTGCTCCATTCATTTCTGTACTGGACCATCTCCACGGCTACTGCAGAGTCCTCCACATCCTGGCTCACCACTTTGATTCGCATCTCTCGAGGCCTGCCTCTCGGGTCTCCGCCCTGGTGCTTCCATAAGTCCGTCGCCTTCCTTCCTCCGATGTGAATTTCCTCTCTTCTTACGATGATGTGTCCGAGCCATCGACTTTCTTTCAGGTCGACGGCTTTTCTATATACGGTCTGCGGTAAAGGTGTAGAGCCCCGTGGCTTCTCGTTCATGCCAGTGCAGCGGAAGGACCTCGACTGGAGGGAGAGCTCCAGAGAGGTCCTCTAGAAGGTATTCTACGCAGGCCAAACATCTTGAAACTATTGAGGTTTGACAGCACGATGATGATGATGGGGGGTGTTTTCGCATTTGTCTATTGTCGGGGGCCACACGTCATGGGCCACACCAAAGGCCACCCAGAGGCTACGAGTGGCCCGTGGGCCTTGTAATAAAGAACATTGAAGTAAAGGATTCTCACATGCACGACCAAACACACCAACACACCGCAGGCGTAAGAATTGAACTCAATCGATGAATTGACATATCGTCACACGTCTCATGCGTACCTCTGCTGTGATGCTGAACGTGGGAGGGGACAGGCATGCAAGTACGGCCTGGCTGAAGGGCTGGTGTGGCACGTCGTGCTCCAGCAGCAGCACCTCTGTCTCCGTCTCCTTATCCCCACATTCGCCCAGAGAGCGCGCAAAATGGCCCTGCACAAGCACACCGACGATTAGCACGGTTGTCTACGTATGGTACGGAAGAAGTTCAACATGCATATGCACATACGTGGCCAATCGTCACCGGTATCCCTTTTCCAATGATACATTGGAACCCAGACGGCGCAGATCTCTCGAGGTGTCTGTGGTCACCCACTGGCTTTTTGCCGTGTCGAACCGGAACCAAACCGTGATATGCTGGCCCCACAAGGCATCCAAATCTATCCGGGGGCCGAGCAGGGCCAGGGGCGGGGCTAGCGACACGTTAATTGGGTGACGGCAGTCGGTACACCACGGGGACGTGGCACCACAGCGTCATCTGCACGTGCCTAGACTTGTTCAAAGCATTGACCGTTCATGGCATGGATCCGCTTTTGCAGTGAATAAACAACCTGCAGCCTACTAAACCGTGCCAGCCATGGTGCCGCTCGGTTGTGCAGTGGCAAATAGGTATGAAAAGCACAACCACAATGCCAACCTTGTACCTAACGTTCATGATGTAGAATATTAACCGGCATCTGTTTAAACAAAGATACAACCCAAATAATCCATCTTAACAATATATTTAGCTTTTCCCCAATTTTTTTTCTCATTGTGTTAATGGTATCACACAAGACAAGCAATCTATACCACCCTTCGTGGTCAAGGACGACCCACAGGAGCACACATAACAGAGCTACTTCTAAGATCCAATGAAGTGAAATGCGGTCCAAATTGTAGGGGGGCAGTGCTTTTCCAACCACTCTGCCAATCAAAGTAATGTTCATCACATGGCAGTCAAAAGCAGTAGTTTTCTCAGAGATGGAAATTAAACAATCGAAGTGCACGACCAAATTTAATATCGTTTTTGGTGCAGTTATTGGTGACTGGGCTGAGACTATCAACTTACAACACCTTAATAACCTAGGTTGAATCACAGGTGAGTTTGCCATGCTTTCAAACAAAAAAATCAGTGGTGCCAGCTCATCCACCCTGACTTCCAATTCACCGTGTCACCGTTCGTGTTTTGGGTTCGACGGCTGTATTGCATACAGAGCCGCATGGCCGTGCGTCAAGAGACAGAAGGATGAGCCCGACGATGCCGACCACGGGACGGACGGATGAGGTGTCACGGCGTGCGGGGCGTCACGGTGCAGTCGTACGTTCGGGTAGCGGGAGTGTCGCAGCCAGCCATCGATGGCCACCACGATGCGGTGGGCCTGCAGGGACGCTGCTTGTCTTGTCTCCACCCGCACTCGTGGCATGCGGCGGTCCACGGGCGTGAACAGGTGGCGGGTGGCCTGCAACACGCCCAAAGAGCCCCCAGTAAGGCATTCAACAAACTGTTTGGGCAAGTGCCGTCAGCACACACCTATTCAAGCTGGTACGGCAAATAACGGGGTGGGTACGGCCAGCACCATGCCCGACCGCCTTTGTCTCCACAGCGCTGATGTTTACATGCCACATCAGAGACTCATTTATGGCCGAGTCGACCTAGGGAAGGGCCCAAGACAGGTTCAGACATTTGGCGCTGTTTATTGGTTATGAGCGATAAATATAATCCAACTCGGGTCCCAGGATTCGTAGCGCAGCGCGCTAACCGCTACATTACCGCTCCCCACACGTACACACACACATGCAGATCAGCCCACCTCCTTGATTGGGCTGGGCATGAGCATGCCGCACAGCGGCCTCGAGTTCCGCTTGATGATGCCGACCACTTTGCCAGTGGGCCGACGCATCTTCCCACTTTCGGCTTTCAGCTGGAGACCAAAACAAAGGACAAACATCGTGTTGCGTAATCTAAGCAAGAGCGACGACAGCAGCAGCAGCAGCTGGGATAGCACCGGGAGATGACAACGCAAACTCAAATGAGCACTCACCACAGTAGCGTCTCCCTCACACACTGAAATAATGAATTAACTATATTTTTTTTCCAACTCACTGCGTAACACAATACAATTTGGCTTGAAGGGGAAGGAGCAATCCAAAACAATAGCGCTTAACCTGCGGATGTGGTTTCATGCTGTGTCTCATCAATGTCAATAATGAGACTGACGCTTTGTTAAAATGACAAAAGATCACAGTGAGGCGTCCTCCGTAAATATTGATAAGTTAAAACAGTTCTGGCAATTGATAGAATCAACCGGAACACGCCCATCAGATACCACACGTTAAAAAAAAAACCGCGTAGGCTTTTGCGACCAATATTATCTACAACAAAGGTTACCCTCCCATCTAATTCACAATTTAATGCTTAATCTCTCGATTCTTTATGATTTCACTGATTGACATTTTCTCTTACCTGCATAGCACATCAGTCACCCTATATGTGTTTAATGTTTACGTAACGTTTTTATAAGTATAACTGTGCAATGATCAGTCTATAAATAATCTGCCCAAGCCAACTTGCACTACATGCGATTTAATATCTAACACTTGTTTATGTTTGTGAAAAATTGTCGACTTTTCATAAACCACGGGTGTTTTCGTGTCAATTTCAATTAACTTCATTGCTGTACTTTATTATGTTTTGCATTTTGTCACTGTGGTATGTATGCATGTAGAACTTATTTCGCACCGTACACAGCCAATCATGCTAATCGGAGGTGCGCGGAAAGGACGACAATCTAAATACAAAAAGCAGTTCTAAAGAAATTACTTTTCAATATAGAGGCCACCCTGTGACCCAGCTCAGACCGTGGAAGCGACGCCGTGTTGAGCCTGGATATGCATAACAGGTGGTATAGGCTCTGCGCCAAAATGGCTGGCAGCAGAGCGCAGTACAGCAAAATGAACTGTTGTCCTGTCCTTCTATGCTCCTGATCTATGCCCCCCCCCTTTACCAACCCGCACCGAAGTATGGTCAAATAACCCCTACGTACATACAAAAAAAGAACGAAATGATTAGCACTCCTGACTTGATTTTGAAGTAATGTAAGGTAAAGTCATTTAATAAACGCAAAATCAAGCTAACAGCATCTCTAATGTGGATTGTTGTCTGGTCACACGGTGTTCATTATGTTTAAGGTCTCTCTTGAAGTGGTTGAGTCTTTGTTGTTATTCTTTGTTTAAACTATATTAAAACTATTTAAAAACTATAAACTATTTTAACTTTACCAGGTAAGGACCCTGAGAGCTACATAGCTCTTTTTAAGTGACCTGGCCACAAATGATCGTTCAATAAAGTATCTTATCACATTTGAAATTGATAGCAGCCAAATACTCTAAGTGCATGTCAGATTGTAACTGTGGAGGGAAAAGCCGGAGGACCTGGAGAAAAATCCATGCGACCACGGGGAGAGAGACACGCACACTGCAGGTGTCTGGGTTTGATTTTGGTTCAGCAGTGTTGAAGCTCCACTCACCACATCCTCCTCATTCTCTTCTGCAACGTCCCCTGCGACGCCCTCATCGTGCAGGACCAGCGAGGAGGGGGCAACCCAGCGCTCCTCGGGGACCATCTCCACGCACACGATGTCGTCGTGCATCGCGCGGTTTAAATGCTGCAGCCCCTGGATCAACACCTGCACGGAGACAAAAAAGATCCCCCGTATAGCCTGAACAGACCGCTGGGCCAAGTGCTGTTAGAGAGCAGCATATACAGTAAAACCTTGGATTGCGAGTAACTTGGTCTGCGAGTGTTTTACAAGACGAGCAAAATTTTTAATGAATATGAATTTGATAAACGAGCGAGGGTCTTGCAATACGAGCAGCTTTGTACTGCCGAGCGTCACGTGATCACAACTGATATACGAGTGCTTTGATATACGAGTGCTTTGGATTACAAACACGTTTCCGGAACGAATTATGCTCGCAATCCAAGGTTTTACTGTACAAGAGTTTTAATACCACGAAAAAACAATTTAAAATGTAGGACTATGAGCCCATCAATCTTCTGAAACCAATGTTTTTCAGTAACATATGTTCAAGCTGGGCGATTTCTGGACTGAGTTTTTTCTCCAACAAAGGGCCAATGTACCTAATTGTTATTTAACGTTACATTTTGGACGTGGAAATAGACCATTCATTTTGTTAACAAAGTAGTCACAACCATCATTAGACCTGCTTTGCCAGTACCAAAATATAATAGGGTTTTTCCCCTTTTTTCTGGCAACAAAACTGAAACCTTTTACAAGGAATCATGTGTGCATTAACCACAATACTTGTGGTCAAAATGCAAAGAAAAACACACTGATAATATTTGCAATATATGCGTATGCCTTTTGGCATCCTCTGGTCTCGCACCAATTGGGTCGAGGCTCAAAAGAAAGCCGTCCCTGGTGTGGACCAATCAGTCTCAAGGACAATGCATATATTATCATAGTGTGTTTAACATGTAGGCTTTCGCGACCAATATTATTCATAATGAAGGTTTTTGGGTTAGATCGCCTTATCATGGATTATCATAGTGTGTTTTTTGTTTGCATTTTGACCACAAGTATTGTGGTTAATGCACACATGATTCCTTGTAAAAGGTTTCAGTTTTGTTGCCAGAAAAAAAGGGAAAACCCCTATTATTAAAGTAGTCACAATAACGTATATACGGTGGTTGTGGTGGCGTAGCTATCGAGTGTGCAGGCAGTGCAACTGCACCAGGACCCACAGGCCGGGGCGGCAGGAGCCAGGCTACGACACCTACGTAGGGTGCAAAAGACGATCAAAATACAAATATTTTAGCCCAGTAGCTCTTAACCTTTACTGCAGCCTTGCAGTAAAGGTTAAGAGCTACTGCTCATGCCAAGAACGCTATGCCACTGCTTCATTATAAATTTGTTTTTAAAACTCACACAGATACGATCGAACAGCATTGTTCCTTCCAGACGCAGGCTTGTGAAACGTGTACCTCTTTATCACTGTCACCGTCCCCTCGCACCCTCAGAGTCCCCTCCAGGTAATTCTCACGACTCGCAAGGAAGGTTCCCTGGACAAACCGGCCGGAGCGCACACCTTGCTGCAGCTGGGACAGCGGGAGATGTTCGGGGAAGATTACCCGGGACTCCACCACATCCTGCACACGTACACAGCACACGCACGGCACATGCACGCGTCAACAACAATTTTGCAACCGCCATCACGTAACGAGACGAAGGATCCAGTCTGATTTATCTCAGAGCAGTACGGCCATCTGTGTTAGAGAACGTTCCACAAAAGCGGATATCATAGAGCTACCTATAGAGTTTCACCCTTCCGTCTCTGCTTTTTGCTAAATATTCCACGTTATAAATCTAGGATTTATTTGATTGATTGACCATTGCTGGTGAGGATGAGACGTTCTAAAAGGGAGCTGTTTAACACGTATTCTTTCGCGACCAATATTATCCATAATAAAGGTTTTTTGGGTAAGAGCGCGTAAATATGTGTAGTTAACCCGGTACAGCCAATTAGTAAGGTTTGCTACGTAAAACAAAACGTGTCAATTAGTTACTACTGCAGCACGCCAGTGTATTGGAGAGTAAACCCACAACACTTACAAATCGAGTATATCGTTTCCCTGGCGATTACAACCAGCGAAACGTCGTACTCAGCGCAAGGCAAGTGTCCCTTTCTTCAGTGAGGCAGCTGGATGCAACGCGGAAGTGAGGGGTCGGACAAGGGTACAGGCCCGCACCATAAATATGAGGGGGGGGGCAGAGCTGATGCACGCATACGGAGTCTCACCTGCTCCGAGGCCAGTGCCAGACGGTCAATCAACTCAGGGTTGTCCAGCAAGCTGCGCACGTATTCCTCCACTGGGGGTACACAGACACGCGCAGATAAACGCAGACATTATAATTGGCGACACGATTTACCGGACGATTTAGAGTGCCACCCAAAATGTAAATTTGTTACTTTTCAAGTCATGCCTGCTGGATTTATTAATTTTCCTGTTTAACTAAAGCACTGTTTAACAAGAGGCACTACAGACTTGATTCAAAGCTTTCGTGACTGCAGGAATTACTCTTTGTTTTTTTTCCGGTAAAGTCACGTATAAATAAGAAATAATAAAATAACATAATAGCGTACGACGTTTCGGTTGCAACACAAGCAGCCATCATCAGGTACAGAAGAGCTAAATTTACGAGAGAGAGGAAACACATAAACCCAGATGTATATACATACACACAAGTAGGGGGGAACTAACACAGATACAACAGGGGACACAGAGAGAGAAGCATACCAAACAAACAGGGTTTAGCAAAATTTGGAAACCATATAAAGCAACACAGACGGTCGGTCAAAACACAATTAACGCATAGTCTGGTTGATTACGCTATTTCAAAGATTGCTAAATTGCAAGTTAAGTATGAAATTTAAAATACAGACCGCGCACACACACATAGACATCCAAGTAGAGTGAACCAGCACAGACACGCACACAGTGAAGTCGCCTTAAATAGGCAGAGAAGGTAAGGCTGAGAGACAATGGGACAATTTAGCATGAGGTATGCATGGAGCAAAGGGGGTGCAGCAGCACACACTCGGAAACACCAAGGTCCACACACAAGCAGAGACAACACAAAGACACAAACCTCATACCTCCCCGTAGAGGTGGTTCAGACTTGATTCGAAGCTTTTGTGACTGCAGGAATTACTCTTTGTTTTTTCGGTAAAGTCACGTATAAATAAGAAATAATAAAATAACATAATAGCGTACGACGTTTCGGTTGCAACACAAGCAGCCATCATTAGGTACAGAAGAGCTAAATTTACGAGAGGAAACACATAACCCCAGATGTATATACAGACACACAAGTAGGGGGGAACTAACACAGATACAACAGGGGACACAGAGAGAGAAGCATACCAAACAAACAGGGTTTAGCGCCCGAAACGTCGTGATTTGTTTTATTTTATACCTATGTTACTTTACCGAAAGAACCAAAGAGTATGTTTAACTGTGTCTCTGTGACTGTGCGTGTTTAACTGTGTCTTTGTATTTGACTGTGTCTGTGGTGCACGTCTTTGTTGCCCTTAATATGGCTGTCTGGGTAGCGAGTGGTCGCTCAGTGGTTAGTTCACTGTGCTACGAACCCAACGGCCAGAGTTCGATTCCCGCTCACGGCCAACATCAGTGACAATTATCTGAACCGGTCTTGGGCCTCCCCAGGTGGACTCAGTCTCAAATGAGTACCTGGTGCGGTGTGTAAACATCTACACTGGGGAGACAAAGGCGGCCGGGCGTGTTGCTGGGCACCCACCCCGTCGTGTACCGTGGCCGACCTTCACAGAAGTTGCCCCAAGTTTGTTGAAGGCCACACAGGGAATTTTTTTCTTTTTTTTAGTGCATCCACCGCGACCTGGCTGCGAGGAAATTGCTGGTAACGCATGGACACATCGCAAAGATTTGCGACTTTGGGCTGGCACGGGACGTCCAGACTGACCCCAACTACATGGTGAAGGGCAATGTGAGTCCTTCACCTTACTTAGCATCATCAGCATCATTATCAGTATCGCCAATGTCATCACCATCATCGGGATAGAAGGCCCATCACTTTAATTGTACTCAATGTTTTTATTTTATTTTGCACAGCCTCTAAGAAAAAAAGAGTGGGGGTGCTGCCACACACGGTGGTTCAATGGCTCTCCCACCCTGGATTTGCAATCCAGAGGTCGGCAATTGGATTCAATCTCCCTGCTCTGCCGACAGTTCAAAATATGGGGCAATTTCACAAATCCCCTTCCTCCTCCCCCCCCATGTGGTACACGGGGTAACTGGCCCAGAATAACCTGTGGTGGTGACCACCAGGCTAACTACACTAATTACAACATGACTAGCTACGACAGAACGGGACCACAGCTCGGGTCCCAGTCCATGTGTTGGAGACTCGGTAGAACGTAGACGTAGACAAAGGTTTCTTCAGGATGAACAACGCCGGTCCCTCTGGGGGACCCAGCTTATATTCTCTGTGGCGTGGCTGGCTCCGCCCTTGGCCACGACCACCTTCTAGAATCATCGAGCAGCAGGATCTGGACCCCGACCACGTGACCACCCCTAGCCCCCACTTGGGGCCCCTTTGTAGACTTAACCGGTCACGTGTCCTCTCGGGTCAACCAGAGTGCCATGGCATTTAGTAACCCGTTTCCTACGGTCGGCACTCCCACACCCTATCCTGTTGGGTTGGCACTGCACGCCAAGCGTGATGCCATCCAGCGGGATCAATCAGCGCTGACCGAGCCCCTCTAGGGCCGGTACTACACCCACACCAGAGTGGTATCCGCGATGTCAATACACCGCACGCCGTGCCTCTCTAGGCCCGGCACTACACAGTGCCATCCCGTGATGTCACTACACATTTAACCCTTCAGGGTAGTGGAGGGCTAGATGACGCTAATTTGGCCAGATGAATATGGCCTGACGCACAAAACGTATGACGAATCGCGATGCATCGGCCTGAACTGAATTTACTGAACGTATTGTTGTTGTGCTTGTGGCCATGCGGTCATGTCCATTAGGTGCCTCTGCCTGTAAAGTGGATGTCTTCAGAAAGCATGTTCCATGGGCTCTACAAGGTGCAGAGCGACGTGTGGTCATACGGTATGCTACTGTGAGAAATCTTATATTTTGCTGAGACAAACTTTCACTTGCCACAAACATTCGGGGCCCTGAGTACAGAAGATCCTCACAGCAGACAACGATTGTAGTCTTATCTTACACTATGATTTTTAATTGCGTAAAGTTCAGATTTAAAGCTTTCGTGACTGCAGGGATTCATCTTCTTGGTTCTTTCGGTAAAGTAACGTAGAATGGAAAAAAAAAACGTAATAAAAAATAAAATTTTCACGACGTTTCGGCCACAACATAAGTAGCCTTCTTCAGGTGAAGGAACAGAACTGTCGGGACGACAGCACTTCAATGACTGCTGCTAAGATTCGCAGTGTCGTTTAAACTAGGTGGGAGAGGTAAAGTGCCTTGACAAAGGAGTTTACATATCAAACAGGATAATTTAGCATTTAAATAGCTGCGTTAAAGTGTTGGATCAGCAGGGTGTTAAAGTCAGAAATTAGCATGTAACTGGGAGATTAGCATGATGTTAATGTGAGGGATTAGCATGTGACTGGTCACGGAAATAGCTATGTTAAAGTCAAAGTTTCATCTCAACAGAGGCATTTAGTATATGGACGCTAAAGGACTGCAACTACCCAACTATCATACAATAAACCGATGTGAAAAAAAACTAAGTAGAAACTTCATCAATATAATAAATGTACTCAATATATTCTTCAATAAATTGAGCTATAAACATAAAGTAACTGGGAATACACTACACTATCTAATGAATACCATATAGTAAACTACTAAAAACTAAAATACAAACTACATCAATGTTATCAATAAACTCTATATACTCTCCATCAGCTGAGCTATTAACAATAAGTCGTTATACATTACAATGCCATATGGCGAAAAAAATGGGTGGCGGTTTTTTCCTTCTTTCCAACGTTAGCACCACGGAGAGCGACGAGCCTCGTTCAGACGGACGAGTCCATCCATGCTCGGAACGGAGGAGGGGGGAGAAACAGCCACGATGTGCTGCTCTGTCCTGTGTTGCATTACAACCATGCCATAAACTAGACTACTATACATTGTAATGTTATACCTTCCAATCTAAACTACATTGTATAATATCGTATACACAGCCCAATGTAAGCTCTAACATTATGCATTATATTGATGTCTCCAAATAAACTTTTTCCTACATTACACAACTATACACCGTAATATACACTACCATAGACAAACCCACCCTTGAATTACACAATGCGTTACTTTAGACTACCCTATACTTTAGACTGTAAAATATTAGACTTGTAATATTACACTATGTATTATTCTACCAACCCTACTGTATACCACACAGCTGTATATTCACTATAAAATTACAATACTATATATTGCCTTATGAATTATGTTAAACATTACAATGTTATACTATTTATTATTATATAACATGCTATAAACCAGGGGTGTCCAAACTACGGCCCGCGGGCCAACTGCGGCCCGCCATCCATTTTTAATTGGCCCGTATCAAAGTTTAAAAATATAATGGACTATGGCCCACTGTATTGCATTTCTTAATTTAAACACTAGATGGCGCTATTGTCTTGAACAAGGCAGCGTCTCCACAAAGCAAGCAATCGAAGAAAACATTTGCTCAGGGTCACCAGAAATGCCGGAACCGAAGATACGCAAGATTGCAAGCGAGTGCAGGAAATTTCAGACTCGGTGGAAAAATGAATGTTTTTTCATAGAAACCAAGGGGAAGTGTGTTTGTTTGATTTGTAATGAGAGTGTTGCCGTGATGAAAGAGTACAATGTACGACGGCATTATGAAACGAAACATCAGATCTTCACGTCCTACACTGGCGCCGAGCGGAGAGAGAAGGTAAAGCAAATGGCAAGCTAGCCTGCTAACGCAGCAGCAGGGTTTTTTTTTTCCGTGCTAACAAAGCTCAAGAAAATGCAACAATAGCCAGCAATGAAGTAGCTCAACTCATTGCCCTACACGGGAAACCTTTCTCAGACGGTGACTTCATCAAACAGTGCCTCACTAAAGTCGTGGGAATGTGCCTGGAGAAAATGCAGGATTTTAACGATGTTAGTATGTCCAGAAATAAGGTTGTGCGGCGAATTGAAGACTTGTCGGCTAACTTAAAACAGCAAGTGTCAGATAAAGCTTGTGCTTTCGATTTTTACTCGTTTGCATGTGATGAGAGCACAGATGCCACGGACACTGCACGGCTGTTAATTTTTTTGCGGGGAGTTGATGAGAATTTTTGCATTACGGAGGAACTGCTTGATCTTCGGAGTCTAAAGGGGACAACAACTGGGAAGGATATGTTTTGAAGCTGTATCAGATTCAATTAACCAGGCTGGACTTAAATGGGACAAGCTGTGTGGAATTACAATGGATGGGGCTCCAGCAATGACAGGCGAGCACAAAGGAATGGCTTCTATGGTGAGTGCCAAGGTGCAGGAGAGCGGAGGTGAGACTGTTAAAATGCACTGTATCATCTACCAAGAAGCCCTCTGTGCCAAGATAATCCAGCTTGGCGATGTGATGAACACAGTTGTGAAAAATGTCAAAAAATTATGGCCCGAGGGCTTTACCACAGAGAATTGCAAGCGTTCCTCTCTGATGTCGATGCTGAATACGGGGACCTACTCTACCATTCCCAAGTGCGCTGGCTCAGTCGCGGCTCCGTGCTGCAGTGGTTTTATTCCCTGAGATCAAATATCGACAAGTTTTTGAAAGAAAAGGGCAGACCTCTCCATGAGATCAGTGACCCTTTATGGTTGGCAGGCCTGGCTTTTTTAGTTGATCTCACGAGACTACAAGGCAAAGAGCAGCTGGTACCACAGCTGTATGTGCACATGAAAGCATTCCGTGCGAAGCTCCGTCTCTTCGAGTCACAACTGCGCAACTTCAATGTAGCGCACTTCCCCACGCTGACCGAAATCAATGCGCATTTCCAAATGCCAAGCTCTCTGCAAAAATGGGAGAATATGTGTCTGTGATCACATCTCTCATGACAGAATTCAGTCAGCGCTTCCAAGATTTTTCTGTCATTGAGAAGGAAATCACACTGTTTGCGGCTCCGTTTTCAATGGATGCAAAAGAAGTGGAGGAGAGTCTGCAATTAGAACTGATCGAAATTCAGTGTGATGATTCTCTGAAGAATCAGCATCAGCTTCTCTCCCTACCTGACTTCTACCGGAGTTTGGAAAAGGCCAAGTTTCCTCCGACGAGACGCCATGCAAAACGAATGATGAGTCTGTTCGGCTCAACATACATAAGTGAGCAGACATTCTCTCTGTTAACGCTAAACAAAAGCAGGCTGAGAACCAGAACGACCGACAGCCATCTCCGTGACGTCCTTCGCATCTCAACCACCAAACTTACTCCTGACCTGCCAGCTATCCTTCAGACCAAAGTGCAGCATCACTGCTCCCACTGAGCGTAACATTATTCCCATTACAGGTGAGTTAAAAATATACACACCGTTTTCATTTGTTAATAAGCCCAATTACTTTATAAATTCAGTCAATTAAAGTTGATGACAATTGTTTTAACAAACGTTAGTTGATGTGTTAACAAGCCCAATAATGTATTTGTGTAATAAGCTTGAAATATCCACATCCCCTATTTGTCTTCTTGTCTCTCCCTTCATATGGACAATGAAGGGGGATCAGCACCCTAAGAACCAATCTGAGGCTGTCACTGAGAGAATTACCTGCCAACCTTTTTGTAAAAAATAAAATTAATATCTACTAATGAAGAGCTATGATGGAGGCTTTTTTTCTTCAAACATGTTCAATAATCAAACGTAATTTACCTGCATTTGATTGATTTTGACAATATTAGTGCATGAGAAGTGAGGCAGTATACCTCACGTCTAGTGAGTGGCCCAATCCTTCGTATATTTTTCTGTATGTGGCCCTCGGGAAAAAAAGTTTGGACACCCCTGCTATAAACCATACCATTGACCGTCGTGTGAAAGGTATTAAGAGGCAGTGGCAGCGAATGGACTGCGATCTGAAAGTCACCATAAAATACAATCTATTAAGTACCAAAATGGTTTATAACGTCTTTCCAATGGTTACTAATCCAGAATCCATCTTCTCGGTTGAAATTGTTTCTGTGTTTGTATATGTGGATGGCCTCATGAACGAATCTCTCATGGTAGCCAGATGGCTTGCAGAGAACGTCCGTCTTGGAGAAGTCAATGTCATGTGAGCCCACTGAATTATAAGTGATCTGCCACGGCTGAGGTGCTCGTCCTACCGTGTTTCAAGTCTGCTTTATGTTCACGGATGCGGTCCCAGATATGTCGTTTGGTTTCTCCAATGTAACTGCTACCACAGAGGCAACTTAGTTTGTAGACGCCCGGGTACTGTATGTCTGGAACCACATCTTTTACAGACGGAACCAGATCACGGATTTTATGTACTGTGTTGAATCGGACCTGGATCTTGTGTTTATTCAGGATTTTGGAGATCTTTTTTGTGACCCCCACAATGTAGGGTAAGGTGATGGTTTTGAATGGCTCCTCAAGAGGATCCTTCTTCATGGCTGGAGTGATGGCAATGTGTTCCTGGTCGGAAATGCATTGGGCTCTATGGTATAGAGTCTTGATGAGGGAGTTCTTCTGGCATGAATGGTGGTGGGAATCCGGTTTTAAGTAAGCATTCGTATGCGTAGCTTTCCTGTCAACAGAGTGGCTCATTGAACCATCAGGTCTCCTTTTAATTAGGACATCCAAAAAGGGTAGCTTGCCATCTTTTTCGACCTCCATGGTGAATCTGATGGCTGGGTGTATGGAATTGATGTGGTCGAGGAATTGGTTTGTGTTATGGTCGAAACGTCGTGAGAATTTTTATTGTTTTATATATTTTATTATTTTGTTGTTTCCCTTCAACGTGACTTTACCGAAAGAACTAAGCATATGAATTACTGCAGTCACGAAAGCTTTAAATCAAAATTTCATTGGAAAGACGTTATAAACAATTTCAGTTTTTAATTGATTGTATTTTATGGTGACATTCAGACTGCAGTCCATTCGCTGGCACTGCCTCTTCACACGACGGTCAATGGTATGGTTTATAGCATGTTATATAATAAATAGTATAACATTGTAATGTTTCACATAATTCATAAGGCAATATATAGTATCGTAATTGTATTGTGAATATACAGCACTGTGGTATACAGTAGGGTTGGTAGAATAATACATAGTGTAATATTACAAGTCTAACATTTTACAGTCTAAAGTATAGGGTAGTGTAAAGTAACGCATTGTGTAATTCAAGGGTGGGTTTGTCTATGGTAGTGTATATTACGGTGTATAGTAGTGTAATGTAGGAAAAAGTTTAGTTGAAGACATATCAATATAATGCATAATGTTAGAGCTTACATTGGGCTGCGTATACGATATTATACAATGTAGTTTATATTGGAAGGTATAACGTTACAATGTATAGTAGTCTAGTTTATGGCATGGTTGTAACGCAACACAGGACAGAGCAGCACATCGTGGCTGTTTCTCCCCCCTCCTCCGTTCCGAGCATGGATGGACTCGTCCGTCTGAACGAGGCTCGTCGCTTTCCGTGGTGCTAACGTTGGAAAGAAGGAAAAAACCGCCACCCATTTTTTCGCCATAGGGCATTGTAATGTATAATGACTTATTGTTAGTAGCTCAGCTGATTGGAGAGTATATAGAGTTTATTGATAACATTGATGTAGTTTATATTTTAGTTTTATTAATTCGTTTACTATATGGTATTCATTATATAGTGTAGTGTATACTCAGTTACTTTATGTTTATAGCTCAACGTATTGAAGAACATATTGAGTACATTTATTATATTGATGTTGTTTATACTTAGTTTTTTTCACATCGGTTAATTGTATAATAGTTGGGTAGTTGCAGTCCTTTAGCGTCCATATACTAAATGCCTCTGTTGAGATGGAAACTTTGACTTAACATAGCTATTTCCGTGACCAGTCGCATGCTAATCGCTCACATTAACATCATGCTAATCTCCCAGTTACATGCTAATTTCTGACTTTAACACCCTGCTGATCCAACACTTTAACACAGCTATTTCAATGCTAAATTATCCTGTTTGATATGTAAACTCCTTTGTCAATGCGCTTTACCTCTCCCACCTAGCTTAAAAGACGCTGCGAATCTTAGCAGCAGTTATTGAAGCGCTGTCGTCCTAGAGTTCTGTTCCTTCACCTGAAGAAGGCTACTTGTGTTGTGGCCGAAACGTCGTGAGAATTTAATTTTTTATTATGTTTTATTTTTATTATTTTATTTCCATTCTACGTGACTTTACCAAAAGAACCAAGAAGTTGCATAGAGTTGTTGCATGCTTGGGCTCCAGATGCCGAAATTACCTTTTACAAAACGGCTACCAGTCTCATCAGATCTCAGAAGCTAAGCTTGCAGCGCCCAGCCCTGATGGTAACCCGGGGATACAAATTAATGTGGAGAAACAAATGTTCGCTTGTGACGACCAAGACTACGCCTGTCCTCCCAAGGACAGGCCTCACTGATTCCGAAGACTTTTATTTTCAGGAGGGTCCTGCCGAGTATTTTTGCAGTAGGGAGGCGATGTTGTGCTGTGCAGTGCCGGAGAGTAAGCTCATGCAGCCGGTCCACCCTGTCCTCTCTCCTCCCGTCGGGACAGGACGGTCGCAATAGCGATCAGAAACACCCTCCACGTCACAACACAGTTCAATTTCTCAATCCGGAGGTCAGCTCAAATCTGTATTGTGGGCGTTCCCTTGTACTCTACTGTGTACGTGGGGCTCTGGATCCAATCCCCTGATCACCATTGCATTCACTTAAATAATAATAAATTCTCCTGGCCACCCATAGAAAATAAGAGTGCACAATTATACGTGTGATTCATCACAGGCGAGCTCACACCGGCTACACTTACAGCTTAGAGCCTCGCATTAAGAGAGGGGGGGGTCTCTAAATACGAAACAAGAAATGGACACGATGTTTCGAGTTTTAACATAATTGTTTAAAAAAATTAAGATCGGTGAGAAAAAAAGACTCTCCAAAGCAGTTATTTTCATTCTGCTGACAAAAATATACAGGCATTCATAGAAGGGGCCTCTTAAGCTTAACAATGGCATAGGGCCCCAGCAATGCCATCATCCGGCTCTACTGCCGAGTGTCATCCCAATGAAGTAATTTCCAGGTAACTTTAGCATTGGGATGCTTGGCCAATACCCAGTTACATTGTGATTGTGTGTTTTCTAGCTATGTGAGCAAACTGGATAACCCATAAAGAACAAAGGGGAGAACATAGAAAACTCCGCAAAGTGCCAGTCGGATAATTAACCAAGGCCCTTCTTGTTGCGAGGGTCAAAGATCACCGCTGCACCACCCTGCCACCTGAAACGATAATAGTTCGCTTAGAATTTTTTCGTTATTTTAGTGTGCACATTTACACGCGATAATCACATCTCAAGCATTTGAAAAGGGCACCCTCAGTGGCAACTGTTCTCTGTGTGACACACGGTTATTCAGCACCTAACCTGTAAGCAGGTCAAGTGCTGTTTGCTGCGAGCAATCCCAATTGAGTGAGTCGCAGTGAAGTTTATTTTTACATGCCAATTTTCGCCTGTGATGCTGACACACGATGGCCATACTTTATTTTAAATGTCTTGGGATCGTTTTAATTTTTTTACGTTGAATTTTAGTGAGTAAATCACGAGCCCGTTACAGTGCGCCACGGGACTGCACGTCATTCGAGTGGTGCATTCACAATGCAACCGGACCATTTATTAGTAGGGGCTGACGCGAAGGGGGGAGTGAGGCCCGCGCCCCCCCATAAACTGGGGAGGGGGGGGGAGAGGGGGGCATTGTGACAGGCGTAGAGTTGTAGTTGTAATCTGCTCCACGTTTGTCTTGATAAAGGAGCCCTGTGCAACCTGCTCGGTGTGTGATGTGCGTGCTCCTTGGTGTGACGTGTGTGCCGCTCGGTGTGTGATGTGTGTGGGTGTAGGAGAGGCCCCTTACCCTGGCGCATGGCAGTCGATGACAAGCTCTACCGCTTGATCTGCGATGGCTACTGCATGCAGCCACCCCCCTGCTGTCCACCGCAAGTGTAAGCCGCCCCCCCCATACCTCCCACACCAGGTTTTATCCACTGCTGGACTGATGCGTTTCTATTGTGGATGCAGGTGGCTGACGGAGGAGAGTGCGAAGTGTTTGTTCTGGGATATTCTTTGATTTTAATTGTAGTGATTCAATTAATTGATTGAACAATTGCTTAAGGGTGAATTACGTGATGTGTTATTGGCAGTGAGTTGTGCTGGCTGGTTCAGTCTCGTTGACAAGGCCATTATGAACCCTCTTAGTCTGGAATGTCCTACTTCCAGCCGTACGTGCTGTTGCGACCCACAGACTCCTCACATACAATGAGTGAAAAAAGAATTCGATCCCCTGCTGATTTTGTACGTTTGCCCACTGACAAAGAAATGATCAGTCTATAATTTTAATGGTAGGTTTATTTGAACAGTGAGAGACAGAATAACAACAACAAAATCCAGAAAAACGCATGTCAAAAAATGTTATTAAATTGATTTGCATTTTAATGAGGGAAATAAGTATTTGACCCCCTCTCAATCAGAAAGATTTCTGGCTCCCAGATGTCTTTGATACAGGTAACGAGCTGAGATTAGGAGCACACTCTTAAAGGGAGTGCTCCTAATCTCAATTGTTTTCTTGGTGACTATGGTCCCAGCTGCCTTGAGATCAT
Organism: Petromyzon marinus; assembly: GCF_048934315.1. Classification (NCBI taxonomy): domain Eukaryota; kingdom Metazoa; phylum Chordata; class Hyperoartia; order Petromyzontiformes; family Petromyzontidae; genus Petromyzon; species Petromyzon marinus. The sequence goes on along the minus strand of NC_133699.1, from coordinate 6,960,716 downwards.
TGACAAGATCCTCCCGTGTAGTTCTGGGCTGATTCCTCACCGTTCTCATGATCATTGCAACTCCACGAGGTGAGATCTTGCATGGAGCCCCAGGCCAAGGGAGATTGACAGTTCTTTTGTGTTTCTTCCATTTGCGAATAATCGCACCAACTGTTGTCACCTTCTCACCAAGCTGCTTGGCAATGGTCTTGTAGCCCATTCCAGCCTTGTGTAGGTCTACAATCTTGTCCGACATCCTTGGAGAGCTCTTTGGTCCTGGCCATGGTGGAGAGTTTGGAATCTGATTGATTGATTGATTGCTTCTGTGGACAGGTGTCTTTTATACAGGTAACAAGCTGAGATTAGGAGCACTCCCTTCAAGAGTGTGCTCCTAACCTCGGCTCGTTACCTGTATAAAAGACACCTGGGAGCCAGAAATCTTTCTGATTGAGAGGGGGTCAAATACTTATTTCCCTCATTAAAATGCTAATCAATTTATAACATTTTTGACATGCATTTTTCTGGATTTTTTGTTGTTGTTATTCTGTCTGTCACTGTTCAAATAAACCTACCATTAAAAATATAGACTCATAATTTCTTTGTCAGTGGGCAAACGTACAAAATCAGCAGGGGATCAAATACTTTTTTCCCTGCCAATGAACATCTGCATGATTCAGAGGACAATTGGGTGAAAGTGTTGTGGTCAGATGAGACCAAAATGGAGCTCTATGGCATCAACTCAACTCGCTGTGTTTGGAGGAGGAGGAATGCTGCCTATGACCCCAAGAACACAATTCCCACCGTCAAGCATGGAGGTGGAAACATTATGCTTTGGGGGTGTTTTTCTGCTAAGGGGACAGGACAACTTCACCGCATCAAAGGGACGATGGACGGGGCCATGTACCATCAAATCTTGGGTGACAACCTCCTTCCCTCAGCCAGGGCATTGAAAATGGGTCGTGGATACGTATTCCAGCATGACAATAACCAAAAACACACGGCCAAGGCAACAAAGGAGTGGCTCAAGAAGAAACACATTAAGGTCCTGGAGTGGCCTAGCCAGTCTCCAGACCTTAATCCCATAGAAAATCTGTGGAGGGAGCTGAAGGTTCGCGTTGCCAAACGTCAGCCTCGAAACCTTAATGACTTGGAGAAGATCTGCAAAGAGGAGTGGGACAAAATCCCTTCTGAGATGTGTGCAAACCTGGTGGCCAACTACAAGAAACGTCTGACCTCTGTGATTGCTAACAAGGGTTTTGCCACCAAGTACTAAGTCATGTTTTGCAGAGGGGTCAAATACTTATTTCCCTGATTAAAATGCAACTCAATTTATAACATTTTTGACATGCGTTTTTCTGGATTTTGTTGTTATTCTGTCTCTCACTGTTCAAATAAACCTACCATTAAAATGATAGACTGATCATTTCTTTGTCAGTGGGCAAACGTACAAAATCAGCAGGGGATCAAATACTTTTTCCCTCATTGTAGAGACCCACAGACTGCTTCTCTCTCTACAAGATAAACATGACCAGTGTTTCTGCACTACATATGGAGATGCAGTGGCATTTAGACGCCGCTGTGTGAATCTATACTGTAGATATTTTATGCCTTCATGACCCTCTCCCTACTCACCCCCCCCTCACCCCCCTCGCCACCTGACCCCCTTCATCCCCCTCTGTGACGTCATTAACATCATCGGCACTCATTCAACCATTCTGAGAACGAACGCGCACTGGAAGAGGTGAAAGCACAGTCCGAGCTTGTGCGCGATTCACCTTCCTCGCACCCTCACCGCACCCTCCCCTCGCCCCACAGCCGCAAGGTGATGCACCACTGCTGGAGCCACCCGCCGTTAGAGCGCCCCACGTTTGAGGCGATCCTCGCAGAGCTGAGACCGGCCTCCAACGATGACAAGATCCACAAAGGCGAAGAGGTCGGCTGGGAGCCGTCGTCCGTTCCGTCCGAGTACAGCTCCCTCGCTTGCTAGAATCACCCTCGCTACCTTGTCCACTCTAGGGGTGAATAGTTTATTTTATTATTTCAAAGATTACCGTGCTACATTTGTTTATTCAGGGAAGTCTCACTGTTTTGCAGGAGGGTCCTGTCCAGCTTTCACAGAAGGGGGCGATGTTGCCACGGTGTGTAATCCCTGTTTAAGTAATTTGCAAGTAAAATCTCACTGTTAGAATTGGTTGTTCTTTTTTGAAAGCTGAGAACCCTGAGAAAACGCGTGCACAACAGGGGAAGAACATGCAAAGTCCACAAACTCTCACATACACGCCAAGACTAAGATCCCCCCATGTAACAGACTGTTGGGTAAGTGCCGTTATGAGCACTTATGCAGGCCAGCACAGCATATGGGGTTTGTCTCTGCCAGTGCTGATGTTTTCACAATGCACCAAGTACTCATTTGAGGCCGAGGGTAGGTCCAGGAATGGTTCAGATAATTGCCACTGGTGTTGGCCATGAGCAGGAATTATACCAGGATTTATGGCTTCATAGTACACCTCGCTAACCCGCTGCACTAACGCTCCCCGTAAACATCGGTAACATAAACAAACAACAGCTAGTACAAATACAAGAACAAATACAAGAACCCCCCCCCCCCCCCCCCCCATAAGGTACATCGTGTTGTTTTGATTTCACGACTCGGCGCAACTCGTGAATACTCAAAGCGAGATGCTCGTGGTTAGTAAACAGGTGTCCAGTAGTCAATCCGTGTTTACTAAAATCTCGTGGTTGGTAAATTCGTGGTTGGCAATGGATTCCTGTACATGTATGCCTCTATTTACGAAAGGGATGCGTTCTTCTGAAAACGCACCCAAAACAAAATGTCGTAAATCGGAATGGCCTTTCCCATTAATTGAATACGAAAAACTTGCGATGTGTTTCAGACAGTCATTTCTGCTATGCTCCTAAACCCAAAATATACACCAATATTTCACAATACAAAAAATAATTAAGAACAAATATTATAACGGTTGAATAACAATCAATTTAAGACAAAAATAATTAACATCTTCAAGGAACTCACCAAAAGATCTGCATGTTGGAGTGACTGGAGAGGTGACGAGGCGTTACTTTTGCACTATGGGGATACCGTGACACTGTCGTGGATGGATGACAGCTTCTTGCTTGATGATCTCATGGCGCGTGCCATGTGATATATTGTTTCCGCTGAAATTCTATTTCGTAAGTCGAAAAGTATCCTTAATTTTCAATTTCGTTTTCACTAAATTTCGTGAATGGAACATTCGCAAATCAAAACACAAAGATTTGCTGTACAACCAATATAGAATGTTGGGCCAAGTGCTGTCGTCAAGCACCTAATACAGAAAATAAAAAAACACGTGCATTCATGCACAACCACGTACAAATACATGTGACCATTATAAGCACATGCTTTCAACAGAAATTACAAATGTTATATATTGTGCTTTAATGATTACATTTTATATTAGTGTGTCTTAATATTACACAGTAAATATCTTCAAGGACCACTCTTACAGTCCCATCATCACCACCATCATCACCAAATGTATCATTATCATCATCCCAACCATCTGTATAATCAATCACCATCTGTATCATCACCACCAAAGCAAAGACCCCCTTATAGCCCGAATAGACTGTTGGGGCAAGTGCTGTTAGCGAGTACCTGTGAAGGCCAGCATGGCACAAGAGGGGTGGGTGGCCAACACCACGCCCGGCCGCCTTTGTCTCCCCAGTAGTGATGTTTACACCACACCAGGTACTCATTTGAGGCTGAGTCGACCTAGGGGAGGCCCATGACCGGTTCAGAGAGTCGTTACCTGCGTTGGGCATGAGCGAGAATTTAACTCGGGTCGCCGGGTTCATAGCGCAGCGTGCTAAACGCTACACTACTGCTACCCACCACCTGTATCACCATCATCTTCCAGAGTTAATACATTTCATGTCAATAGCTGGAAATGCTTGTATTTGTAATAAAAAAAATGCATAAGTAGTTGTCACTCACTCACCCACACTCAAACGGTCAGAAAGGACTGAAAGATGAAATATCTTCAGAACCCTACATCCTGAAACTAAATTAATTATTTCAATTTTACCAAGTAAGGCCCACTAAGCTATATCGCACACTCAGGAGTCCTGATTCCACTTCTGGGAGTCTCAAGTCCAACGCCATGGAATTGTATATGTTTAAACATGTGCGTGCATGTGTGTTTGTGTGCACGTATGTGTGCATGCATGCCTTCATATGCGCATGCGTGTATGCACGTGCGTGTGTATGCACGTGCGTATGTAAAATAACTTTAGCCATGACATTTGGGATATATTAGTTTTAGGGTTAAGAGCTTTGCCCACGCAAACAGGTGGGTGTGTTAACTCACCAGTGTGTAGCTCACCTCACTGGTGAGCTGGTGTGTAAGCTATCTAATCTGTAAGCTTACGACTGTGTGTGTGCACACTAGTGTGTAAGCTCACTGATGTGTAAACCTGCTGGTGTGTGCTCTTTGGTGTGTGGCCTCACTAATGTGCAGAACATTTTGTGGAAGCTCACTAGTGTGCTTGCACACGAGTGTGCCGGTGAGTGTGAGTGTGTGCGGTGTGTGTAAGTGAGTGTGTGTGAGTGTGCGGTGAGTGTGTGTAAATGTGTGTGAGTGTGTGTGAGTGAGTGTGTGTGAGTGAATGAGTGCGGTGTGTGTGTGAGTGTGTGTGAATGCGGTGTGAGTGCGGTGTGTGTGAAAGTGCAGTCAGTGTGCCGGTAAGTGAGTGCGTGGTGAGTGTGCAGTGAGGGTGTGTGAATGTGCAGAGTGCCGGTAAGTGAGTGCGTGGTGAGTGTGCGGTGAGTGTGCGGTGAGTGTGGGTGAATGTGCAGTCAGAGTGCCGGTAAGTGAGTGCGTGGTGAGTGTTCGGTGTGTGTGAAAGTGCAGTCAGTGTGCCGGTAAGTGAGTGCGTGGTGAGTGTGCGGTGAATGTGCGGTGAGTGTGTGTCAATGTGCAGTCAGTGTGCCGGTAAGTGAGTGCGTGGTGAGAGCGGTGTGTGAGTGTGCAGCCAGTGTGCCGGTAAGTGAGTGCGTGGTGAGTGTGCGGTGTGTGAGTGTGCAGTGAGTGCCAGTGTGCGAGTGTGCCGGTAAGTGAGTGTGCGGTGAATGTGGTGTGTGTGAGTGTACCGGTGAGTGTGTGGTGAGTGTGTGGCTTGACGTGTCTCCGTATCAGTCTTACTCAGCCACCCCCTTACTTGCCCACGCGTAGATCCGTCCTGCCCACCAGACAGCTACATGCGATTCAAATGTCCACGTACACATGACATCACATTGCGATGCGCATGTGTGACATACATGTGCCACGTGTTGCACACACTACGCACGTCCCATGCACAAAGGGCATGCCTTACAAGTGATGACCACGCGATGCAGGTGCTTGCCTTGTAGATGTCACGTACCCGTGACGCACGTGGCCCGTGGGCGTGACGCGCGTGCTCCGCGCTGCCGTGTGCTTTGACCAGGGCCGTCCATAGGGGGTGCGTGGGCCCCCCCCCCGATGCCTTCATACTAAACCGGAAGCATTACATGTGACACTGATGTCTACACGTGGGGCCTCCCCCGAAGCGCGGGGCCCGGGATAGTCGGTCCAATTTGCCGGACACTCGGGGACGACTCTTGATTTGGCATACGCGACGCGCACGTTGTGTGTGCTGTGCGTGGGGTGACTGGCCCGATGTGCGTGCCAGGCAGGGCAAGGGGGACTGCCATTGATTGTGTCGAGACCTTTTGTATGGGTGACGAGATGAACGCCCAAATTCAACACAGGCCGCCACACAAGGGCTGCACATTTCAATGTTGAGCAGGTCCCTGTGTGTCCGTGCGTGTGGGTCCCTGTGTGTTGTTTCTGTGTGCGTTATGTGAAGGTAGCAGTGGCGCAGTGGATAGTATGCTACGCTCCAAACCCCGCAAACATGCGAGTTGAAGTCCCGCTCATGGCCAACGCCAGTGACGATTATTTATCTGAACCGGTCCTGGGTCGACTCAACCTCAAATAAATACCTGGAGCGGTGTGTGTATACGTCACCACTTGGGAGACAAAGGCGGCCGGGTGTGGTGTTGGCCACCTACCCCCTGATATACCATGCCGACCTTCATTGGTGCTTGCGAACAGCACTTGCCACAACAGTCTGTTAAGGCTATATGGGGGACCTTCGTCTCTGTAGTGGGAAACTCGTAGGTGTGTGCATGTGTGGAGGGAAACCTGTACTGCTGTCGTACGTTGTGACCGGGCGAGGCCAATTTCCGTCCTCATGGTCGGCCACGGCGTCCTGGTCTTCGTACTGCTGCTTGTTTTTGGCTGTAATGACACCCAACATGGACAACACCATCACCTGCGTTCAAACAAGTGTTACACAGTACGTACACACGCGCAATAAAGCAACCACAAAGCACATACACTTTTAAATATAAAAGCACTGGGGGTCTAGTACTGTAGTCACCAATCCGTGTGTATTATTTATTTATTTGTTGGTCATTCTGATGGCAGCACAAACAGAAGCTGCATCCATAACTTCTCAATCCGCACAGTCCCAGGCCAAGGTCCATTCATGGAATTAATACAAATATTTACTTATTAGAGGGTGTTTTTGTTTGTTAGGGTTAGCTCGCGTAAATCTTAGTCAAGTTTGTCACGTAAACAAAACATGCCAATTAGTGACTAATTCAGCACATCGGTGTGTTGGAGAGTAAACCCACAACATTTACAATTCAAGTACCGTGACGTTTCGCCTGTAACTACAACAACAACCCGCCTCGTCAGGTGACAGCCAGAGTTGTGGTGAAATCCTTCCCCTGTTTCGGTCTTTAATAGACGTAGACGGGGGATAAATGTGACGTCGTCGCTTGTAAGCAGATCCGATACGAAGACGGGGGGGGAGGGGGGTAATGTATTGATGTAAATTACAATGGATATCTGTTATTGATTGGGTTATTCGCAGTTAATTAACATACATAATTGTTACTCCTGCTATTATGGATTGACTCAAGCAGCTAGCGAAGGATGCTAGGTTTAGTAATATATGTTATATATGTCGCTATTGTCAACTTTCAATCACATTTCTTATGATCACTGTTGCATTGTTTTTATAGCATTATTTTAGTAACTTCTAGAAAGGTTTAGTTTAGCCTGATTTTTACATAGTGGACACTGTGTGTGTGCGTGCTGCGAGCTGAGTGGTGGAGGTACCTGGCAACAGTTGAACCGAGCCCGCTCGGCCTCTTCATCCGTGGCGACCAGGGTACAATCCTTACTATATTCTTGGTTCTTTCAGGTAAAGTCACGTAGATAGAAAATAACAACAATAAAATAAAAATTAATTAAAATAAAAGCAAAAAACCCACGACGTTTCGATCGCAACACGTGATGAAGACTGCTTGTGTTGCCATCGAAACGTCGTGGGTTTTTTGCCTTAACTTAAAATGTTATTTTCTATCTACGTGACTTTACCGAAAGAACCAAAAATTATGAATTCCTGCAAGTTACGAAAGTTTAAAGTAAAAATTTGACAGTCGTGTAACTAATCAGGCCTGGAGGATACAGTGGACCACGTGGTTTCCGGGGTTCGTTACCTTAACTAGTGACGTCACTTCCTTAGCAACGGTCGATCGTTACAGACGGAGGTGGACGCGCGCTCTGTGTGCTTAAAGATCGCATTCGGGAGCACACTTCGACAACGTCGTCAGTGAACATCGATAACGCGGTTAAATTACTTGGTAAACCTCATTGACAAACATCCGTGAGGTTGAACACTTCATTAACACAGTTAACGAAATCTATTGACAAAACGTGACCATCCGTGACTTCTCGTTCTGCCTTCAAGGCGATGTCTTCCGTGAGTACATCCACACGCGCGCTGTATCAGGATAACATTAATCTGAGAGAACATCTATATGTGAATGTGTGTCTGTTCGAAATGTTTAATGATGAGGACGGTAATGATGATGGTGGTGGTGGTTGTAAGCTGTGATATGATTAGAGTCTCACGTGCGCTGCTGTGATTTTGTTGCAGGGTGGAGAGATGAGCAAGCCGACGGGAAGTGAGTACTGTAATTCCACACACAGACATACACACAGCCTGTATACAAAGACAGATCCCCGTATAGCCTTAACAGACTATTGAGTCAAGTGCTGTTAGCGAGTTAGCACCTATGATGGGGTGGGTGGTCAGCACCGCGTCCGGATGCCTTTGTCTCCCCACATTTGATGTTTATACGTTGCACGAGGTACTATTTTAAGTTTGAGTAGATGTAGGGGACGCACACGACCGGTTTTATTTATTAGTCACTGATGGTTGTGAATGGGAATCGAACTCAGGTCGATCCCCACAGACACAACTGCTCCCAACCACTCATACAGACACTGCACATAGACACAAACAAAGACAGAAATCTTGTGTATAGCCTTGAAACACTGTAGGAGCAAGTGCTGTTAGTGAGCACCTATGACGGCCGGCACCGCACACGAGGGGTGGGTTGCCAGCACCACACTTGTCCGTCTTTGTCTCCCAAGTGGCGATGTTTACACACCGTATCAGATACTTATTTGAGGCTGAGTGGACCTAGGGGAGGCCCCTAACCGACTCAGATAACAACAACAGCCCTCATTCGCCACTAAGTGACGGAGACGTCACCATGGCGCTTGTGCCAGGCCTGGTGCACTCCGAGGCCACTTGAAGTGTCGAAGGCTTGCCGACAGGAGATCAGGGGACAGACCCCAGTGCGATGGGTTGACTGACTGAGATGACTGGCAGACGCACCACCTTTGCATCCTACTGTGCCAACTTGCTGCGTTTTAGTCATCCAGTGCACCGTCTGTTGTTGTGAGCGTCGCTCCTCTCACCCTCCTTTTTTGCTTGAGGGCAACTGCCACCAACTTCCCATAAGCATCCTTCACGAGCTTCCTCCATAGAGGCAGATCTTGACACCAGTGGTACCAGTCTTTGGCAAGTCCACTTAGTTCCGTATCCTCCTGTACTGCATCAGTCCATCTCTTCTCCAGGCCGTGCCACACAGAGGCTGCTTGGGCATGCGGTGGCTGAGCAAGCAGGCTACATGACCCAGGCAATGCAGCCCTGCCCACCAGTGGAGCTCACTGTGAGCTGTTCACACATTCCAGCCTAGTTAAACCCAGGGTGGATCGTAGGCAGGCCAGTCTGAAAGTGTAAAGCTGGTTCAGATTTTTAATTTATTCTATCATTGGCCAAGAAGACCCAGCGTTTTGTGTCGAGTGACAGACCAGGTAGATACCCCAAAGTGTTACGAAGCTGATGAAAATATGCCACTTGACTGATTCGGAGTGAGACCTCTGCTGCCAAACCAGAATTTTTGCATAAGCACACTATCCAGGTACGTAAACTTCTCTCTACAATTACCCCATCACTCAAGAGTAGTTGAGGGGGCGGAGTATTAAATTACACAAAATACTCAGGCGGGTGCTTAGTTTTGGTGGGGCTGATGGTAAGGCACCACCTCTTTGTCACACGCTCCAGGCTTAGCAGCAGAACCTCCAACTATTTTTCAGTGTGAGCATCAACTTCCAAATGATCAGTGTACATAACATGGTTGACCAGTAGGGAGCCATCCCTTGACCTCACCCAGGCATCAATCAGCCTCCCATTGTATCTGTAGCAAATATAAAAAAATCCACCGGTACAGCCATAAAAAAAAACTTCTCGAACTATGTGGTCGAAGATGATGCTAAATAATGTGTCAGCCAGAGTAGATCTCTGTCGCACCCCACTGTAAACAGGAAATTGCTCTGACTCCTGGGCACGCAACTTTATCCGGGCCTGCCCACCATCGTGAAGGTCCTTAATGATTGTGAGCAGAGGGTTAGGGACTCCGGAAATACGAGTAACAATCCAGAGCCCTGGCCTACTGATTGTATCATAGGCCTTGACCAGGTCGGCGCTGCAACACTACACATGTAACGCATGGATTTGTTACACCGTTCAACCACACACACAGACACATTTTAATTAAAACAAGTCCCTGATTTGTAAAAAAAAGAATCAGAGTACCAGTCATCAAATAGGCAATTGACACTTGGTCCAAAGAATATGTGATACTGTAATAGAAATACATGAATAGCTAAATTCAGAATTTAGGTTAATAAGGCATAACCCAGTGCACAATATGACATTCATGAAAAGACAAACAGTGCAACAAAGGAAATAAGCTTTCAGTCTGTATCAGACGGTCTCAGACGCTAGTGTTGAGAAGGTGACATGGCAGGCGTTTAGAAACCCGCAGTGCCGGCAGATGTAAAGTCGTTACACACAGTGTCTTTCGAACAATACAACAGTCAGGTGCTTGATGCAGCTGGTGACTTTCCAGATGTGGTGGGGTATTGACCATGTGTAGAACGATGCAATTGTACTTCTTTCTCGAATGTCAGGTGTTGTCGGGCTTTGACGATGTGTAGCACGATGGATTTCCTTCAGTATCCAACGTATAGAGGTGTCTTCACCATGATAATTATTCACAGGCTTGTTGGTTTACAGTCACGTTTTTTCTAAACTCATGTGATTCATGGCACGTGACCTTGCAGCACAGTTTTGAGCAATGCCTTTCCTTCTCCAAGAGACACACATGTATCCTCTCTTTCTGTAAAACTCACTTTAAGTCTTCTTAATTTCACTTGCCATATGTATCGGCTCAATATAAAGTGACAAATGCAAATCTTAAACTTTGCTTTTAAAATCTCCACTGTTTTACCACTATACCGTCTCCACTGCTTAACCACTATACCTCTGAGTGGTTACTCAGCGTTTCAGCCATTCTCGTGCAAGGAATGACTTCTGTTGAGAGCAACCTCACATGCACGGGAGCACATGCTATCCAGCCAACATAAACATTAGGGTTGCCCCTGGCTCTCTGGCCCCTTTGGGCACCCTCCTCTTCTCCTCCCTTTATCTTTTCTAACATAGCCCACTAATATACTAATTGTATGAATGGACCAGTGTATAAGAATTAATAGTGTATTTCTTATCCAATTCATGTTCTCTCTTGTGAAACAATGGACATCTTTTAAATTTAGCCAGACCTCCACAGCTTGCCCATAAATCCATCTTACTTTTTCTGAGATAACGGAAGTTTTTCTATGTTTGGCCTGGAGTTTCCAGACCTCGCAAACTTAATATGGCCTCCCCAACCAGCCCATAATCCTAATGAAGTTATTTGGAGGAGGAGGTGTCTCCGGCACATGAGTCAACCTCCAGACCTCCCTACAGTGTTATCATTGTTACATCGGTCTCAAGTTAAGTTAGATTCCTGTCAATGGTGCCAAGTTTCTTTACCAAAATAACATACAGGAAATACGCCTTTTGGCGTCCTCTGGTCTAACACCGTTTGAGACGAGGCTCAAAAGAAAGCTGTCCCTGGTGTGGACCAATCAGTTTCAAGGACAATGCATATATTATCAGAGTATGTTTTTTGTTTGCATTCTGACCACAAGCATCATGGTTAATGCAGACATGATTCCTTGTAAAAGGTTTCAGTTTGGTGTTTTAACATCTTAACACCTGTTTTGTTGCCAGTAAAAACGGGAAAAACCTATTATCATACAGGAAATACTCAAATACCCATTAACGAATCAATTGTGGTGCTGCTCTCTCCTCCCCATGTGACTCCCCAGACCGTCGCTCGAAGGGGCAGCGAAAGAGGTTCCTCGTTGACACAAGACTAGAAGCTAAGCGCCAGATTCTGGAGCTTGAGATGATCCTGCTGGATCATTGTGCACAGCAGCAGGCCAAATATCAGCGGGAGCTGCTGCAATTCCAGAACAGCACCGAGCTGAAGAGCTTCATCCACCACCAGCAGCAGCAGCAAAAGGCAGAAGAGCAGCAGCAGGCAGAAGTCAGCACCAATAATGAGGATGTGAAGCAGACAATGCAGAATAGCAACAAGGTTGAGAACGAGATCGAAGAGATGGAGAAAGTGGGGGAGAGAAATGGTATGAAGAAAAAACGTGGGAGTAGGAAGAAACATAAGAACAAGAAGAAAGTTCTGGAGGAGACAGTGAAAGAAGAGGTGGCTGAGAGAGAGGGGAGTGAGGGAGAGCCCATGCAGGAAGTGGTGGAGGTTGGGACGATTGAGGTAGAGATGATTGAGGCAGTGGCTTTGGAGGATGTGATGAATGAGGTAGAGTTGAATAAGGTAGAGGTGTTAGAAGGAGATGGCAAGCGGGAATTAGCGAAGGAGGCAGAGCTAGCGGTGATTGAGGTAGAAGCAGTGGCCAAGCAGGAAGTGGTGAAATATATAGCGGCCAATGTCATAGAGGGGATTGAGAGAGATGCAAAACAGGTATTAGCAGAAGAGGTAGAGCCAAATGCGGTCGATCGGAATGAGGGAATGGCCAAACAGGAAGTGGCTAAGAAAGTTGATAATGTTGTGGAGACAAAGAAAGAGGGAGAGGATGGTCTTCAGAGGAAACGTAGGAATAGGAAGCTACGAAGGACTGATATGAAAGTGCGGGAAGTAGAAGAGATGAAGGAAAACGAGATTGAGGGAGAGGGGAATGATGGAGAGCCCAAGAAGGAAGTGGCGAGTGAGGTAGAGGTAGTGGTGATTGAGGTAGATGCAGTGGCCACACGGGAATTTGTGAAAGAGGTAGTGGCCAATGTCGTAGAAAGGATTGAGAGAGATGCCAAGGAGAACTTAGGGAAAGAGGTAGAGGAAAGTGAGGTAAATGGGAATGAGGGAATAGCCAAACAGGAAGTGGCTAAGAAAGTTGATAATCTTGTGGAGACAAAGATAGAGGGAGAGGATGGTGTTCAGAGGAAACGTAGGAATAGGAAGAAACACAAGAACAAGAAGAAAGTTCTGGAGACATTGAAAGAAGAGGTGGCTGAGAGAGAGGGGTGTGAGGGAGAGCCCATGCAGGAAGTGGTGGAGGTTGGGACGATTGAGGTAGAGATGATTGAGGCAGTGGCTTTGGAGGATGTGATGAATGAGGTAGAGTTGAATAAGGTAGAGGTGTTAGAAGGAGATGGCAAGCGGGAATTAGCGAATGAGGCAGAGGTAGCGGTGATTGAGGTAGAAGCAGTGGCCAAGCAGGAAGTGGTGAAAGATATAGCGGCCAATGTCATAGAGGGGATTGAGAGAGATGCAAAACAGGTATTAGCAGAAGAGGTAGAGCCAAATGAGGTCGATGGGAATGAGGGAATGGCCAAACAGGAAGTGGCGGAGAAAGTTGAGAATGTTTTGGAAACAAAGAAAGAGGGAGAGGATTGTGTTCAGAGGAAACATAGGAATAGGAAGCTACGAAGGATTGAGATGAAAGTTCGGGAAGTAGGAGAGATGAAGGTAAACGAGATTGAGAGAGAGCGGAATGATGTAGAGCTCAATAAGGAAGTGGCGAGTGAGGTAGAGGCAAATGAGGTAGAGGTAGCGGTGATTGAGGTAGATGCAGTAGCCACACAGGAATTTGTGAAAGAGGTAGTGGCCAATGTCATAGAAGGGATTGAGAGAGATGCCAAGGAGGACTTAGGGAAAGAGGTAGAGGCAAGTGAGGTAGATGGGAATGAGGGAATAGCCAAACAGGAAGTGGCTAAGAAAGTTGATAATGTTGTGGAGACAAAGAAAGAGGGAGAGGATGGTGTTCAGAGGAAACGTAGGAATAGGAAGCTACGAAGGACTGAGATGAAAGTGCGGGAAGTAGAAGAGATGAAGGAAAACGAGATTGAGGGAGAGGGGAATGATGGAGAGCCCAAGAAGGAAGTGGCGAGTGAGGTAGAGGTAGTGGTGATTGAGGTAGATGCAGTGGCTACACAGGAATTTGTGAAAGAGGTAGTGGCCAATGTCGTAGAAGTGATTGAGAGAGATGCCAAGGAGAACTTAGGGAAAGAGGTAGAGTCAAGTGAGGTAAATGGGAATAGGGGAATAGCCAAACAGGAAGTGGCTAAGAAAGTTGATAATGTTGTGGAGACAAAGAAAGAGGGAGAGGATGGTGTTCAGAGGAAACGTAGGAATAGGAATAAACACAAGAACAAGAAGAAAGTTCTGGAGACAGTGAAAGAAGAGGTGGCTGAGAGAGAGGGGAGTGAGGGAGAGCCCATGCAGGAAGTGGTGGAGGTTGGGACGATTGAGGTAGAGATGATTGAGGCAGTGGCTTTGGAGGATGTGATGAATGAGGTAGAGTTGAATAAGGTAGAGGTATTAGAAGGAGATGACAAGCAGGAATTAGCGAATGAGGCAGAGGTAGCGGTGATTGAGGTAGAAGCAGTGGCCAAGCAGGAAGTGGTGAAAGATATAGCAGCCAATGTCATAGAGGGGATTGAGAGAGATGCAAAACAGGTATTAGCAGAAGAGGTAGAGCCAAATGAGGTCGATCGGAATGAGGGAATGGCCAAACAGGAAGTGGCGGAGAAAGTTGAGAATATTGTGGAGACAAAGAAAGAGGGAGAGGATTGTGTTCAGAGGAAACGTAGGAATAGGAAGCTACGAAGGATTGAGATGAAAGTTCGGGAAGTAGAAGAGATGAAGGAAAACGAGATTGAGGGAGAGGGGAATGATGGAGAGCCCAAGAAGGAAGTGGCGAGTGAGGTAGAGGCAAATGAGGTAGAGGTAGCGGTGATTGAGGTAGATGCAGTGGCCACACAGGAATTTGTGAAAGAGGTAGTGGCCAATGTCGTAGAAGGGATTGAGAGAGATGCCAAGGAGGACTTAGGGAAAGAGGTAGAGGCAAGTGAGGTAGATGGGAATGAGGGAATAGCCAAACAGGAAGTGGCTAAGAAAGTTGATAATGTTGTGGAGACAAAGAAAGAGGGAGAGGATGGTGTTCAGAGGAAACGTAGGAATAGGAAGCTACGAAGGACTGAGATGAAAGTGCGGGAAGTAGAAGAGATGAAGGAAAACGAGATTGAGGGAGAGGGGAATGATGGAGAGCCCAAGAAGGAAGTGGCGAGTGAGGTAGAGGTAGCGGTGATTGAGGTAGATGCAGTGGCTACACAGGAATTTGTGAAAGAGGTAGTGGCCAATGTCGTAGAAGTGATTGAGAGAGATGCCAAGGAGAACTTAGGGAAAGAGGTAGAGGCAAGTGAGGTAGATGGGAATGAGGGAATAGCCAAACAGGAAGTGGCTAAGAAAGTTAATAATGTTATGGAGACACAGAAAGAGGGAGAGGATGGTGTTCAGAGGAAACGTAGTAATAGCAAGAAACATAAGAACAAGAAGAAAGTTCTGGAGGAGACAGTGAAAGAAGAAGTGGCTGAGAGAGAGGGGAGTGAGGGAGAGCCCATGCAGGAAGTGGTGGAGGTTGGGACGATTGAGGTAGAGATGATTGAGGCAGTGGCTTTGGAGGATGTGATGAATGAGGTAGAGTTGAATAAGGTAGAGGTGTTAGAAGGAGATGGCAAGCAGGAATTAGCGAATGAGGCAGAGGTAGCGGTGATTGAGGTAGAAGCAGTGGCCAAGCAGGAAGTGGTGAAATATATAGCGGCCAATGTCATAGAGGGGATTGAGAGAGATGCAAAACAGGTATTAGCAGAAGAGGTAGAGCCAAATGAGGTTGATGGGAATGAGGGAATGGCCCAACAGGAAGTGGCGGAGAAAGTTGAGAATGTTTTGGAGACAAAGAAAGAGGGAGAGGATTGTGTTCAGAGGAAACATAGGAATAGGACGCAACGAAGGATTGAGATGAACATTCGGGAAGTAGGAGAGATGAAGGTAAACGAGATTGAGAGAGAGCGGAATGATGTAGAGCTCAAGAAGGAAGTGGCGAGTGAGGTAGAGGCGAATGAGGTAGAGGTAGCGGTGATTGATGTAGATGCAGTAGCCACACAGGAAGTGGTGAAAGATATAGCAGCGAATGTCATAGAGGGGATTGAGAGAGATGCAAAACAGGTATTAGCAGAAGAGGTAGAGCCAAATGAGGTCGATCGGAATGAGGGAATGGCCAAACAGGAAGTGGCTAAGAAAGTTGATAATGTTGTGGAGACAAAGAAAGAGGGAGAGGATGGTGTTCAGAGGAAACCTAGGAATAGGAATAAACACAAGAACAAGAAGAAAGTTCTGGAGACAGTGAAAGAAGAGGTGGCTGAGAGAGAGGGGAGTGAGGGAGAGCCCATGCAGGAAGTGGTGGAGGTTGGGACGATTGAGGTAGAGATGATTGAGGCAGTGGCTTTGGAGGATGTGATGAATGAGGTAGAGTTGAATAAGGTAGAGGTGTTAGAAGGAGATGGCAAGCAGGAATTAGCGAATGAGGCAGAGGTAGCGGTGATTGAGGTAGAAGCAGTGGCCAAGCAGGAAGTGGTGAAAGATATAGCAGCCAATGTCATAGAGGGGATTGAGAGAGATGCAAAACACGTATTAGCAGAAGAGGTAGAGCCAAATGAGGTCGATCGGAATGAGGGAATGGCCAAACAGGAAGTGGCGGAGAAAGTTGAGAATATTGTGGAGACAAAGAAAGAGGGAGAGGATTGTGTTCAGAGGAAACGTAGGAATAGGAAGCTACGAAGGATTGAGATGAAAGTTCGGGAAGTAGAAGAGATGAAGGAAAACGAGATTGAGGGAGAGGGGAATGATGGAGAGCCCAAGAAGGAAGTGGCGAGTGAGTTAGAGGCAAATGAGGTAGAGGTAGCGGTGATTGAGGTAGATGCAGTGGCCACACAGGAATTTGTGAAAAAGGTAGTGGCCAATGTCGTAGAAGGGATTGAGAGAGATGCCAAGGAGGACTTAGGGAAAGAGGTAGAGGCAACTGAGGTAGATGGGAATGAGGGAATAGCCAAACAGGATGTGGCTAAGAAAGTTGATAATGTTGTGGAGACAAAGAAAGAAGGAGAGGATGGTGTTCAGAGGAAACGTAGGAATAGGAAGCTACGAAGGACTGAGATGAAATTTCGCGAAGTAGAAGAGATGAAGGAAAACGAGATTGAGGGAGAGGGGAATGATGTAGAGCCCAAGAAGGAAGTGGCGAGTGAGGTAGAGGTAGCGGTGATTGAGGTAGATGCAGTGGCCAAGCAGGAAGTGGTGAAAGAGGTTGTGGCCAATGTCGTAGAAGGGATTGAGAGACATACAAAGCAGGAATTGGTGAAACAGGTCGAGGCAATTCAGGTCGACACGATCGAAGAAAAGGCCATGCAGGTCTTGATCAATGAGGTAGACAAGAATGAGCTAAAGGCCAAACAGGAAATGGCAACAAAAGTTGAGAACGTGGTGGAGGAAATAAAGCAGGAAGGGGCAAATGAGGTTGAGGCATATGAAGTAGATGCCATCCAGGAAGTGGCAAAAGAGGTAGAGGAGATTGAGGGAGAGGCCAAGCAGGAGGTGGTTATGGAGGTAGAGCCGAATGAGTTAGAGGGGAATGACGTAGAGGTGATTGAGGTACAAGTGAAGGTAGGGGATATTGAGGTGGAGGAGAGTGAGGCGATTTTGGTAGAGGCGAATGATGTAGAGGCAATAGAGGTAGACGCAAAAGAAGTAGGAGCTATTGAGTTAGAGGCAAATGAGGTAGAGCTGAAGGAGGTCGACACGATTGAAGACGATACAAAGCAGGAAGTGGTGAATGAGGAAGGAAGATGTGAGCAACCTTGGAGGGCAGAGAGTGTTCAGGAAGAGAAGAAAGAGATTAAGCACATCCCATCTTCTAAGGGAGAGAGAAAGAACAGTTTCTGGCGTTGGGCAATTTGGAGCTTCATGTGCTGCACACGGCAGCTGGAGAAAGATGAAGAGGAGAATGAACGAGGAGGAGACAGAGGGAAGGAGCACCAAGACGAGGAGCTGGGAAACAAGAAGAAATAAAAGTGGTGGAGACTCCACAGAGGGAGAAACTAGCGTGTTCTCCCAGACATAGATATTGAGACGTGGTTGTATGGACATGTATATTTATATATGTATATATATACATTTCAGTTGAAATAAAAACGTACTTATGTTTCTTGAACTCGACTTCTGGTATAAAATATGTATTCCCTAAGCTATCAACAGAAGGTTTGTACAGGATTAACTGCACTTGTGGCAAATGTTATGTTGGGCAAACAGGACGAATGATCAGCACGAGACTAAAAGAACATCAGAGAAATATTAAATACACACGTTTCAACAAGAACACTCAATCCACTGCTGGATGAAGCCCTCTCCATGCTGCGATTCCTCACATCCCTGTGATGTGGCAATCCATTCAACTCCTGTAAGCAACCTATTTTTATTTGACCAGGTAAGGCCCACTGAGATATATAGCTCTTTTCCAGAAGCAGCCTGGCCACATATGATTGCTCAACGAGGTGGCTTATGTGAAAATTCATAGCAGTCATTATCTCAACGTGACCATGGGGAGAACATGCAAACTCCAAATACGGGAGACCCTTGAATATCACGAGTTCATAGTTTGTGGTTTAGACCTATCGCCGGCAAGCTCTATGTATATATCAATTTACCTATCATGGGGATTAGATTTGGTCTTTATTGGGTATACTGTACAAGGAAGTACTATATCATTGTGTGATATCGTGATGGGGAGCAGGCGAGGGGATTATTTGTTTACTAGCCTTTTGCCCGTCCAAGCATGGGTGTATTGCAGTAAATCTGAAACTTGCAAGCGCAAAGCAGACCGCGAAGTGATATTCATTGCATCCATTTGTGTGCAATTTGTAAGGCCGCGGTGACAGACCTATTTCATTTAAAGGTTATAATCCCTTGTTCATCATGACGTCCTTTTTACTTAGTTGTCTCAATAGCGTTATGGAGATCGCGTTACGTGAGGGTTCTGCCTTTGTAGTGAGTTTATAAGTTGACGCTTAGGAGGGGAGAGGAGGCACCTCGCCCCTCCCATGTGAGTGATGTCACCCGCTAATTATTATCAATGGAGGGGGGTGTCCATTTGGAGGACGTCACCTGCTCATGATTAATAATGAGGGGGGGGGGTCCATGTAGAGGACGTAACCTGTTTATGATTCTATTCTATGGGTCCTTTGGTAAAGCCACGTAGATAAAAAATAATACAAATATCACGACGTTTCGATCGCAACACAAGCAATCGTCTTCAGGTCAGGTGAGAGAGAAAGTTGCTGAGACAAGGTCTTATATAGGCCTGAGATAGGTGCATCAAGGTAGGTGGGTGGAGCTAGAGATGGTCCAACCACAGAGGCTGGGACAGTGGCCTTTGTATTGTGAGTTTAGCAAACTCATCCGCCATCTCAGTTGAGTACTCTCTATTAACTTATTAAATATTTAAACTTGTTATATACAATAGAACCCCTCTTAACGACCACCCCATGTTAACGAGTAATTCCTTAACGACAGGCCTCCATAGAGCCCAATGTGTACTGTAGAGTAGCGGTGTATAATAGTGGAGTGCCTCTGTAGAGCCCAATGTGTTCCCTTACCGATCATTCCCATTGTTAACGAAGGTCTGCTGGTTTATTCTCCTTGATACGTGATCAGCAAGGTATTATGGTTCATGTGTGGCAGTTTCACCGCCTGTACGCGATCACGGCAGTCGACGCGGCCCACCGGGCCTCACGTTTGTGGTGAGGCACCACGGGGGCCAGGGGGCCTCCCCGATGGCCAGGGCCTCCGCACGGTCGAAGTGGGCACAGGCCAGCCTTCAACTGGTGGTTTGAAGAGAACACGGACAAACATTCGAGCTCGCGCTTTGCTTTGGAAACAATTTGCTTTAATTGCTCCTCTGAGTGGCTCAACAAGCCTGGAAGCCGGCGGATTCAATCACCTCCGAGATCTAAACGTGGCAAATCGAATGTTAATCAGGAGCAAGTTGGCCCAGGGATTGAGAATCGATTTTGCATGTGAAACGGCGGTACATAACTCTCTATTCGAGAGCGAGCGAATACCATGCGGTGGCGCGTTACAAGTGGATATTATTATCCAACAATGACCAGCATGGTGAAGTATGGTCAAACTAAACCTGACGTCCAACAACACAACGTGGCGAGATGTTCATCCAGCAGTGGTACACGTAACGACTTACAGTAACCAAGACAACAGAGCATGCATGGAAAATAAATCGGTTTAATTTTGTATATAAATGCGTAGAACTAATTACGTGTTATGCTTGTATATACGATTCAGCTAAAAAAGTTGAAAGACATTTACAAAGTGTCGAAGACATCAACTCGCTTAAATTTTTACCACTGTTGAGAATTATTGCCCAAGTATATACGTGAGCAAAGTTACGACCATTTACGAAACAATTTACAAACGTGTCAATGTTTTTGTCATAAATTATCTTTGCACGTCTAAAGGAAAATAGTAGCTCTAACGAAATTGAACTGCGCATTTGAAAACAAACCTTTCAATTTTCTGACAACCCGACATTTTTCTTAACAAAAACACTCCTTGTGTGTTCACACAGAGGCCGATGGGGGTCTGCTGCGTAAACACCTCGTGTCTCATATTCTTAGTTTTTTCGGTAAAGTCACGTTGAAGAGAAACAACAGAATAACAAAATATATATAAAACAATAAAAAATTCTCACGACGTTTCGACCATAACTCAAACGGTCATCATCAGGTGTGTCGGTTTGCATAAATTTATTTTTAAAACGGCATATTTATTTATTTAAAAAAAAACGTTTGCGTCACGCGCAGCGATTGGCAGTTTGCCCAGGACTAGTCCATCTATTTTTTGAAAAGAGGAGGGGGGAGACGAAATTTTTTTTTTATGTATGCTGTCTGAAAGCCACTGTAAGCGTGAACAATCAATCAAGAACTGAAATGATTTATCAAATCTTTCCAATGATTGCTAAGATAGAATCCATCTTCTCGGTTGAAATTGTCTCTGTGCTTGTATATGTGGATAGCCTCATGAACGAATCTCTCATGGAAGCCAGATGGCTTACAAAGAACCTCCGTCTTGGAAAAGTCAATGGCATGTGAGCCTACTGAATTAGAACAATGATCTGCTACGGCCGAGGTGTTGGTCCTACCGTGTTTAAGGTCTGCTTTATGTTCACGAATGCGGTCCGAGATATGGCGTTTGGTTTCTCCAATGTAACTACTACCACAGAGGCAACTTAGTTTGTAGACACCAGTGGCTTTCAGACAGCATACATAAAAAAAAAATTTCGTCTCCCCCCTCCTCTTTTCAAAAAAATAGATGGACTAGTCCTGGGCAAACTGCCAATCGCTGCGCGTGACGCAAACGTTTTTTTTATAAATAAATATGCCGTTTTAAAAATAAATTTATGCAAACCGACACACCTGATGATGACCGTTTGAGTTATGGTCGAAACGTCGTGAGAATTTTTTATTGTTTTATATATATTTTGTTATTCTGTTGTTTCTCTTCAACGTGACTTTACCGAAAAAACTAAGAATATGAATTACTGCAGTCACGAAAGCTTTAAATCAAAACCTCGTGTCTCCTTTAAACCCACCACGGTTTAAACAGCAACAGCTCGGGGAATTTCATATTCACTTTGCTCTATGCAGCTGATCCCTACCCCTTCATAACGTAAACGGCTCCTCACAAGAATAAGTAAACCTAACATGCCTTGCAGGAAATTATCTCGCGATGTAAATATTCAATTGGCTATCCATCACGTGACCCGTGCAGGTATCACCATGTACAATTACACTTTGTGACTGTGAGAGTGGAGACACAGCCTACGAAGCTGTTGCTTGTATTCCCCACAGAGTTTTGCCCTCTGAGTGGCCGCCCTAAAGGCCCATTCCTGCAGGCCAAGTCTGGCACAATTGCAGGTTTTGAACTTTAGATAAGCTGGTGGCCGATATGTTGATCGCGATTCAGAGGTGGATGATCGCAAAAACGGTGGTTGTGGATCTCAGGACAAATAAGAACAAACACCTCTAATATAAAGTAATAATCCTCATAGTCGATGGCAAATAAGAATCCCTGACTAAGAATTCATGGATTAAAACATAACTTTTCTACCAATAGATCGCACTAGCACTTGGCATGTCTGTCGTGTTGTATTACTCGGTTAAATCCATCCGGGTAACTGTTGTTCATAGCTTTCTGGTGGATCACGGAACATCTTGAGATATACCAGAATGGATCACAGTGTTTTGTGGTTAGTCAATAAACACCACCGATTCAGTAACCAATATTTTTTGTGAAATCACCTTCGTCACAAGGGGGTCAGTGTTTTGGCTGGTTAAGAAGTGGGCATAAGATGTCCTAAACTATTCATACATAGTGACGCTTATACACCTCACCGGGCTGTTTGTACTGGTTGGAAAGGTAAAAATTGTAAATTTAAGAAAATTGCGATACTGTTTCAAACGCTGCGATGGGAAAACGAACCAGTAACTTCTGGATTGCAAGTTCAGAGTGCAAACCGCCCGTTACTTCAGGGTAGCGTTTCTCATAACCGCCACTGATTTTTTTATTGTTCACCTCTGCTTGCGAGCACAATGTACACTTAACTAACTCTGCAGATGTAAAACCCAGAGTGTGTGCCCACTCATGCACCTCTTACCTCTTGCTGACACCGCATGCATGATGCACGAGTACTGTCTGGGTTTTTTGGGCCGGGGAGAAGGGGAGCCCCATGGGGTGGACTCCGGAGGGTTGTAGCCTGGAATCTGTAACAGCGGACACACAAGATGGCACAAGCGTACAACAAAGATGAAGATCACCCAAATAAGCCTTAACAGATTGTGCTGCTGTTAGGCGGCATGGCCCACGAGGATGTGGGTGGCCAGCACCACGCGCATGCAGCCACCTCTGTCTCCCCAGTGCTCATGCCTACACGCTGCACCAGGTACTCATTTAAGACAGAGTTTACCTAGGATAGGCACAACACCGGTTCAGATAAGGCAGACTGTCTGCCTCAGCAGCTGTCCCCCTCTCTTTTTTTCTTCCTGATGACGAAGGCTTCTGTTGCGATCGAAACGTCATAGTGTTTTGTTATTTTTGGTTATTTTATTTGAACCTATCTACGTGATGTTACCGAAAGACCCAAAGAATATGTCTTCCTGCAGTCACAAAAGCTTTAAGTCAAGATTTATTATTACATTTGTTTACTGTGCAAAAACTCAAGACTTCTTCATGAGGGTCCTGCGAAGTTTTTGCCGTCACTGTGTAGTCCCAATTGAGTAATTTGCAGGTGATTTTTCAGTATTGGGATGTTTTGTCCAATGCTAGACTCGTTGTATTGGGTATTTTTTTTACTATGGGAGGAAACTCGAGAACACGGAGGAGACCCAGAAGAGGGGGAGAACATACAATCTTCACACACTCACACATTCACGCTAACTCACTCACTCACACACTCAAACACTTCATTGCACTTACACACTCACGAACAGGGGGAGAGAAGATGACAACTCCACGCCGAAACGCGCCCGAGTCGGGAATCAAACCCAGCTTTCTTGCTGCAAGGCGCAAGGGTTACTTACCAATGTGCCACCATGCCGCCCATAGCGATTCGTAAACTACATCAATACCAGTTTCCATGGACTGGGGGCAGCTGCCCCTGTGCAGCCACAGCCTTGCAAGCGGGCTTTACCCTGCCAAGTGGGTTTGTGATGTTATTAGGCAGCTTCCCCGATGGAATAATTTGCGAGTAAATTCCTCAAATTTGGATAATTACACCACACAACACTTGGCCGACTCTCTTTTTCGAATCATGTACGTGTTCGCTCTAACAGTGTCTACTGCGAAGTAGACCGCGGTATTAACCAGAGCGGCCACCGACTTGATTTCAGTGTTAAATATTATAGACGGTACATTATACACTAAATACAACTTTAAAAATGACAATACTGCACGTATATACATCACTCCATTCAGAGTCTTCAAGATTGGATTGGTAAGTACGGTACAGTAAATAGGTTACATTTTACAGTAGGATATTTATTTTTGTGTATTTGTTTGTTCATTCATACCAATTTCATATAGTAAACTAATTTAAAAGACAACAAAACATTCACAACATTTAAAAACAATGCTATGCAAGAATGTGCAAAAAATTAGCTTTTTAAAATTATTATGTAGTGAATATCCGGCGTTGTTAAAAAATTTGGCGTCCCCTTCCCCCCCGTATAATCGATGATCTACTATAGATACTCTATAGTTAGGGCATTTCTGAATCGTCCGGGCTTCCTTGTGCGCCGCAGGCTGGGACGCGTCGTCGTCGGAGAGAGAAGCGATCGTGAGCGACTCTACTCCATCCGGGGTGGACAACCTCCCGAGCTTCTCGGAGCAGGTCGCGAGCGGTATGGCCTTCCTCGCTCACAAGAACGTGAGTCGCGAGAGGAGTGAATCAGCAGTGAGCCTCTCTCCTCGGTTAAAAGAGTGGTGGAACATAATGATGAAAATACGTGATGATTTTAACCTGTCTCTGTGTCTCTCTGTATGTATCTCCGTGCCTGTCTGTCTCTATCCCTACAGGGCCATGACCATCTGTGTGACTGCGCGTGTTTAACTGTCTTGATTTGAAGCCCTCGTCGAGGAGGCCGCTCTCCGATCTTACATTTACATGCTAATTTCTCACATTAACATCACTAGCCCCGCCCACTTCTTTATGACCCTTGGGCTACACCTATTTCAAACCTTTTAAAACAGTCTGCCTCAGCAGCAGATCATGCTTTCCCACCTGATGAGGGACACTTGTGTTGCGCCCGAAACGTCGTGATTTGTTTTATTTTATACCTATGTTACTTTACCGAAAGAACCAAAGAGTATGTTTAACTGTATATCTGTGACTGTGCGTGTTTAACTGTGTCTTTGTATGTGACTGTGTCTGTGGTGCACGTCTTTGTTGCCCTTAATATGTCTGTCTGGGTGGCGAGTGGTCGCTCAGTGGTTAGTTCACTGCACTACGAACCCAATGGCCAGAGTTCGATTCACGCTCACGGCCAACACCAGTGACAATTATCTGAACCGGTCTTGGGCCTCCCCAGATGGACTCAGTCTCAAATGAGTACCTGGTGCGGTGTGTAAACATCTACACTGAGGAGACAAAGGCGGCCGGGCGTGGTGCTGGGCACCCACCCCGTCGTGTACCGTGGCCGACCTTCACAGAAGTTGCCCCAAGTTTGTTGAAGGCCACACAGGGAATTTTTTTCTTTTTTTTAGTGTATCCACCGCGACCTGGCTGCGAGGAATTTGCTGGTAACGCATGGACACATCGCCAAGATTTGCGACTTTGGGCTGGCACGGAACGTCCAGACTGACCCCAACTACGTGGTGAAGGGCAAAGTGAGTCCTTCACCTTACTTAGCATCATCAGCATCATTATCAGTATCGCCAATGTCATCACCATCATCGGAATGGAAGGCCCATCACTTTAATTGTACTCAATGTTTTTATTTTATTTTGCACAGCCCCTAAGAAAAAGCGAGTGGGGGGTGCTGCCACACATGGTGGTGCAATGGCTCTCCCACCCTGGACTTGCAATCCAGAGGTCGGCAATTGGATCCAATCTCCCTGCTCTGCCGACAGTTCAAAATATGGGGCAATTTCACAAATCCCCTTCCTCCTCCCCCCCCCATGTGGTACACGGGGTAACTGGCCCAGAATAACAACCTGTGGTGGTGACCACCAGGCTAACTACACTAATTACAACATGACTAGCTACGACAGAACGGGACCACAGCTCGGGTCCCAGTCCATGTGTTGGAGACTCGGTAGAACGTAGACGTAGACAAAGGTTCTTCAGGATGAACAACAACGCCGGTCCCTCTGGGGGACCCGGCTTATATTCTCTGTGGCGTGGCTGGCTCCGCCCTTGGCCACGACCACCTTCTAGAATCATCGAGCAGCAGGATCTGGACCCTGACCACGTGACCACCCCTAGCCCCCACTTGGGGCCCCTTTGTAGACTTAACCGGTCACGTGTCCTCTCGGGTCAACCAGAGTGCCATGGCATTTAGTAACCCGTTTCCTACGGCCGGCACTCCCACACCCTATCCTGTCGGGCTGGCACTGCACGCCAAGCGTGATGCCATCCAGCGGGATCAATCAGCGCTGACCGAGCCCCTCTAGGGCCGGTACTACACCCACACCAGAGTGGTATCCGCGATGTCAATACACCGCACGCCGTGCCTCTCTAGGGCCGGCACTACACAGTGACATCCCGTTATGTCACTACACATTTAACCCTTCAGGGTAATGGAGGGCTAGATGACGCTAATTTGGCCAGATGAATGTGGCCTGACGCAAAAAACGCATGACGAATCGCGATGCATTGGCCTGAACTGAATTTACTGAACGTATTGTTGTTGTGCTTGTGGCCATGCGGTCATGTCCATTAGGTGCCTCTGCCTGTAAAGTGGATGTCTTCAGAAAGCATGTTCCATGGGCTCTACAAGGTGCAGAGCGACGTGTGGTCATACGGTATGCTACTCTGAGAAATCTTATATTTTGCTGAGACAAACTTTCACCTGCCACAAACATTCGGGGCCCTGAGTACAGAAGATCCTCACAGCAGACAACGATTGTAGTCTTATCTTACACTATGATTTTTAATTGCGTAAAGTTCAGATTTAAAGCTTTCGTGACTGCAAGGATTCATCTTCTTGGTTCTTTCGGTAAAGTAACGTAGAATGGAAAAAAATAAAAAAAAATAAAACGTAATAAAAAATACAATTTTCACGACGTTTCGGCCACAACACAAGTAGCCTTCTTCAGGTGAAGGAACAGAACTGTCGGGACGACAGCACTTCAATGACTGCTGCTAAGATTTGCAGTGTCGTTTAAACTAGGTGGGAGAGGTAAAGCGCCTTGACAAAGGAGTTTACATATCAAACAGGACAATTTAGCATTGAAATAGCTGCGTTAAAGTATTGGATCAGCAGGGTGTTAAAGTCAGAAAATAGCATGTAACTGGGAGATTAGCATGATGTTAATGTGGGGGATTAGCATGTGACTGGTCACGGAAATAGCTATGTTAAAGTCAAAGTTTCCATCTCAACAGAGGCATTTAGTATATGGACGCTAAAGGACTGCAACTACCCAACTATCATACAATAAACCGATGTGAAAAAAACTAAGTAGAAACTTCATCAATATAATAAATGTACTCAATATATTCTTCAATAAATTGAGCTATAAACATAAAGTAACTGGGTATACACTACACTATCTAATGAATACCATATAGTAAACTAATAAAAAAAACTAAAATACAAACTACATCAATGTTATCAATAAACTCTATACACTCTCCATCAGCTGAGCTACTAACAATAAGGCATTATACATTACAATGCCCTATGGCGAAAAAATGGGTGGCGGTTTTTTCCTTCTTTCCAACGTTAGCACCACGGAGAGCGACGAGCCTCGTTCAGACGGACGAGTCCCTCCATGCTCGGAACGGAGGAGGGGGGAGAAACAGCCACGATGCGCTGCTCTGTCCTGTGTTGCGTTACAACCATGCCATAAACTAGACTACTATACATTGTAACGTTATACCTTCCAATCTAAACTACATTGTATAATATCGTATACACAGCCCAATGTAAGCTCTAACATTATGCATTATATTGATATGTCTCCAACTAAACTTTTTCCTACATTACACAACTATACACCGTAATATACACTACCATAGACAAACCCACCCTTGAATTATACAATGCGTTACTTTAGACTACCCTATACTTTAGACTGTAAAATATTAGACTTGTAATATTACACTATGTATTATTCTACCAACCCTACTGTATACCACACAGCTGTATATTCACTATAAAATTACAATACTATATATTGCCTTATGAATTATGTTAAACATTACAATGTTATACTATTTATTATTATATAACATGCTATAAACCAGGGGTGTCCAAACTACGGCCCGCGGGCCAACTGCGGCCCGCCATCCATTTTTAATTGGCCCGTATCAAAGTTTAAAAATATAATGGACTATGGTCCACTGTATTGCATTTCTTAATTTAAACACTAGATGGCGCTATTGTCTTGAACAAGGCAGCGTCTCCACAAAGCAAGCAATCGAAGAAAACATTTGCTCAGGGTCAACAGAAATGCCGGAACCGAAGAGACGCAAGATTGCAAGCGAGTGCAGAAAATTTCAGACTCGGTGGAAAAATGATTTTTTTTTCATAGAAACCAAGGGGAAGTGTGTTTGTTTGATTTGTAATGAGAGTGTTGCCGTGATGAAAGAGTACAATGTACGACGGCATTATGAAACGAAACATCAGACCTTCACGTCCTACACTGGCGCCGAGCGGAGAGATAAGGTAAAGCAAATGGCAAGCTAGCCTGCTAACGCAGCAGCAGGGTTTTTTTTCCGTGCTAACAAAGCTCAAGAAAATGCAACAATAGCCAGCAATGAAGTAGCTCAACTCATTGCCCTACACGGGAAACCTTTCTCAGACGGTGACTTCATCAAACAGTGCCTCACTAAAGTCGTGGGAATGTGCCTGGAGATAATGCAGGATTTTAACGATGTTAGTATGTCCAGAAATAAGGTTGTGCGGCGAATTAAAGACTTGTCGGCTAACTTAAAACAGCAAGTGTCAGATAAAGCTTGTGCTTTCGATTTTTACTCGATTGCATGTGATGAGAGCACAGATGCCACGGACACTGCACGGCTGTTAATTTTTTTGCGGGGAGTTGATGAGAATTTTTGCATTACGGAGGAAGTGCTTGATCTTCGGAGTCTAAAGGGGACAACAACTGGGAAGGATATGTTTTGAAGCTGTGTCAGATTCAATTAACCAGGCTGGACTTAAATGGGACAAGCTGTGTGGAATTACAACGGATGGGGCTCCAGCAATGACAGGCGAGCGCAAAGGAATGGCTTCTATGGTGAGTGCCAAGGTGCAGGAGAGCGGAGGTGAGACTGTTAAAATGCACTGTATCATCTACCAAGAAGCCCTCTGTGCCAAGATAATCCAGCTTGGCGATGTGATGAACACAGTTGTGAAAAATGTCAAAAAAAATTATGGCCCGAGGGCTTTACCACAGAGAATTGCAAGCATTCCTCTCTGATGTCGATGCTGAATACGGGGACCTACTCTACCATTCTCAAGTGCGCTGGCTCGGTCGCGGCTCCGTGCTGCAGTGGTTTTATTCTCTGAGATCAAATATCGACAAGTTTTTGAAAGAAAAGGGCAGACCTCTCCATGAGATCAGTGACCCTTTATGGTTGGCAGGCCTGGCTTTTTTAGTTGATCTCACTGATAATCTCAACACCCCGAACAAGAGACTACAAGGCAAAGAGCAGCTGGTACCACAGCTGTATGTGCACATGAAAGCATTCCGTGCGAAGCTCCGTCTCTTCGAGTCACAACTGCGCAACTTCAATGTAGCGCACTTCCCCACGCTGACCGAAATCAATGCGCATTTCCAAATGCCAAGCTCTCTGCAAAAATGGGAGAATATGTGTCTGTGATCACATCTCTCATGACAGAATTCAGTCAGCGCTTCCAAGATTTTTCTGTCATTGAGAAGGAAATCACACTGTTTGCGGCTCTGTTTTCAATGGATGCAAAAGAAGTGGAGGAGAGTCTGCAATTAGAACTGATCGAAATTCAGTGTGATGATTCTCTGAAGAATCAGCATCAGCTTCTCTCCCGACCTGACTTCTACCGGAGTTTGCAAAAGGCCAAGTTTCCTCTGACGAGACGCCATGCAAAACGAATGAGTCTGTTCGGCTCAACATACATATGTGAGCAGACATTCTCTCTGTTAACGCTGAACAAAAGCAGGCTGAGAACCAGAACGACCGACAGCCATCTCCGTGACGTCCTTCGCATCTCAACCACCAAACTTACTCCTGACCTGCCAGCTATCCTTCAGACGAAAGTGCAGCATCACTGCTCCCACTGAGCGTAACATTATTCCCATTACAGGTGAGTTAAAAATATACACACCGTTTTCATTTGTTAATAAGCCCAATTACTTCATAAATTCAGTCAATTAAAGTTGATGACAATTTTTTTAACAAACGTTAGTTGATGTGTTAACAAGCCCAATAATTTATTTGTGTAATAAGCTTGAAATATCCACATCCCCTATTTGTCTTCTTGTCTCTCCCTTCATATGGACAATGAAGGGGGATCAGCACCCTAAGAACCAATCTGAGGCTGTCACTGAGAGAATTACCTGCCAACCTTTTTGTAAAAAATAAAATTAAAATCTACTAATGAAGAGCTATGATGGAGGCTTTTTTTCTTCAAACATGTTCAATAATCAAACGTAATTTACCTGCATTTGATTGATTTTGACAATATTAGTGCATGAGAAGTGAGGCAGTATACCTCACGTCTAGTGAGTGGCCCAATCCTTCGTATATTTTTCTGTATGTGGCCCTCGGGAAAAAAGGTTTGGACACCCCTGCTATAAACCATACCATTGACCGTCGTGAGAAAGGTATTAAGAGGCAGTGGCAGCGAATGGACTGCGATCTGAATGTCACCATAAAACACAATCAATTAAGTACCAAAATGGTTTATAACGTCTTTCCAATGGTTACTAAGCCAGAATCCATCTTCTCGGTGGAAATTGTTTCTGTGTTTGTATATGTGGATGGCCTCATGAACGAATCTCTCATGGTAGCCGGATGGCTTGCAGAGAACGTCCGTCTTGGAGAAGTCAATGTCATGTGAGCCCACTGAATTATAACAGTGATCTGCCACGGCTGAGGTGCTCGTCCTACCGTGTTTCAAGTCTGTTTTACGTTCACAGATGCGGTCCCAGATATGTCGTTTGGTTTCTCCAATGTAACTGCTACCGCAGAGGCAACTTAGTTTGTAGACGCCCGGGTACTGTATGTCTGGAACCACATCTTTTACAGACGGAACTAGATCACGGATTTTATGTACTGTGTTGAATCGGACCTGGATCTTGTGTTTATTCAGGATTTTGGAGATCTTTTTTGTGACCCCCACAATGTAGGGTAAGGTGATGGTTTTGAATGGCTCCTCAAGAGGATCCTTCTTCATGGCTGGAGTGATGGCTTTGCGGATTGTGTAGTTGGAGTAACCATTAGCCTTGAGAGCTTGGTGTACGTGCTTAAGTTCACTGGCAATGTGTTCCTGGTCGGAAATGCATTGGGCTCTATGGTATAGAGTCTTGATGAGGGAGTTCTTCTGGCATGGATGGTGGTGGGAATCCGGTTTTAAGTAAGCATTCGTATGCGTAGCTTTCCTGTCGACAGAGTGGCTCATTGAACCATCAGGTCTCCTTTTAATTAGGACATCCAAAAAGGGTAGCTTGACATCTTTTTCGACCTCCATGGTGAATCTGATGGCTGGGTGTATGGAATTGATGTGGTCGAGGAATTGGTTTGTGTTATGGTCGAAACGTCGTGAGAATTTTTATTGTTTTATATATATTATTTTGTTGTTTCCCTTCAACGTGACTTTACCGAAATAACTAAGAATATGAATTACTGCAGTCACGAAAGCTTTAAATCAAAACTTCATTGGAAAGACGTTATAAACAATTTCAGTTCTTAATTGATTGTATTTTATGGTGACATTCAGACTGCAGTACATTCGCTGACACTGCCTCTTCACACGACGGTCAATGGTATGGTTTATAGCATGTTATATAATAATAAATAGTATAACATTGTAATGTTTAACATAATTCGTAAGGCAATATATAGTATCGTAATTGTATTGTGAATCTACAGCAGTGTGGTATACAGTAGGGTTGGTAGAATAATACATAGTGTAATATTACAAGTCTAATATTTTACAGTCTAAAGTATAGGGTAGTGTAAAGTAACGCATTGTGTAATTCAAGGGTGGGTTTGTCTATGGTAGTGTATATTACGGTGTATAGTCGTGTAATGTAGGAAAAAGTTTAGTTGAAGACATATCAATATACTGCATAATGTTCGAGCTTACATTGGACTGTGTATACGATATTATACAATGTAGGTTAGATTGGAAGGTATAACGTTACAATGTATAGTAGTCTAGTTTATGGCATGGTTGTAACGCAACACAGGACAGAGCAGCACATCGTGGCTTTTTCTCCCCCCTCCTCCGTTCCGAGCATGGATGGACTCGTCCGTCTGAACGAGGCTCGTCGCTCTCCGTGGTGCTAACGTTGGAAAGAAGGAAAAAACCGCCACCCATTTTTTCGCCATATGGCATTGTAATGTATAATGACTTATTGTTAGTAGCTAAGCTGATTGGAGAGTATATAGAGTTTATTAATAACATTGATGTACTTTATATTTTAGTTTTATTAATTCGTTTACTATATGGTATTCATTATATAGTGTAGTGTATACACAGTTACTTTATGTTTATAGCTCAACATATTGAAGAACATATTGAGTACATTTATTATATTGATGTAGTTTATACTTAGTTTTTTTTCACATCGGTTAATTGTATAATAGTTGGGTAGTTGCAGTCCTTTAGCGTCCATATACTAAACGCCTCTGTTGAGATGTAAACTTTGACTTTAACATAGCTATTTCCGTGACCAGTCACATGCTAATCCCTCACATTAACATCATGCTAATCTCCCAGTTACATGCTTATTTCTGACTTTAACACCCTGCTGATCCAACACTTTAACACAGCGATTTCAATGCTAAATTCTCCTGTTTGATATGTAAACTCCTTTGTCAAGGCGCTTTACCTCTCCCACCTAGCTTAAAAGACGCTGTGAATCTTAGCAGCAGTTATTGAAGCACTGTCGTCCCGACAGTTCTGTTCCTTCACCTGAAGAAGGCTACTTGTGTTGTGGCCGAAACGTCGTGAGAATTTAATTTTTTATTATGTTTTATTTTTATTATTTTATTTCCATTCTACGTGACTTTACCAAAATAACCAAGAAGTTGCATAAAGTTGTTGCATGCTTGGGCTCCAGATGCCGGCCAGTCTCATCAGATCTCAGAAGCTAAGCTTGCAGCGCCCAGCCCTGATGGTAACCCGGGGATACAAATTAATGTGGAGAAACAAATGTTCGCTTGTGACGACCAAGACTACGCCTGTCCTCCCAAGGACAGGCCTCACTGATTCCGAAGACTTTCATTTTCAGGAGGGTCCTGCCGAGTATTTTTGCAGTAGAGAGGCGATGTTGTGCTGTGCAGTGCCGGAGAGTAAGCTCATGCTGCCGGTCCACCCTGTCCTCTCTCCTCCGGTCGGGACGGGTCGGTCATAATAGCGTTCAGAAACACCCTCCACGACACAAAACAGTTCAATTTCTCAATCCGCAGGTCAGCTCAAATCTGTATTGTGGGCGTTCCCTTGTACTCTACTGTGTACGTGGGGCTCTAGATCCAATCCCCTGATCACCATTGCATTCACTTAAATAATAATAAATTCTCCTGGCCACCCATAGAAAATTAGAGTGCACAATTATACGTGTGATTCATCACAGGCGAGCTCACACCGGCCACACTTGCAGCTTAGGGCCTCGCATTAAGAGAGGGGGAGGATCTCTAAATACGAAACAAGAAATGGACACGAGGTTTCGAGTTTTAACATAATTGCTTAATAAATAAAGATCGGTGAGAAAAAAAAGACTCTCCAAAGCAGTTATTTTCATTCTGCTGACAAAAATATACAGGCATTCATAGAAGGGGCCTCTTAAACTTGACAATGGCATAGGTCCCCAGCAATGCCATCATCCGGCTCTGCTGCCGAGTGTCATCCCAATGAAGTAATTTGCAGGTAACGTTAGCATTGGGATGCTTGGCCAATACCCAGTTACATTGTGATTGTGTGTTTTCTAGCTATGTGAGCAAACTGGATAATTAATTAACCAAGGCCCTTCTTGTTGCGAGGGTCAAAGATCACCGGTGCACCACCCTGCCACCTGAAACGATAATAGTTCGCTTATAATTTTTTTGTTATTTTAGTGTGTACATTTACACGCGATGATCACATCTCATCTCAAGCATTTGAAAAGGGCACCCTCAGTGGCAACTGTTCTCTGTGTGACACACGGTTATTCAGCACCTAACCTGCAAGCAGGCCAAGTGCTGTTTGCTGCGAGCAATCCCAATTGAGTGATTCGCAGTGAAGTTTTTTTTTACATGACAATTTTCGCGTGTGATGCTGACACACGATGGCCATACTTTATTTTAAAAAATGTCTTGGGCTCGTTTTTATTTTTTTACGTTGAAATTTATTGAGTAAATCACGAGCCCGTTACAGTGCGCCACGGGACTGCACGTCATTCGAGTGGTGCATTCACAATTCAACCGGACCATTTATTAGGGGGGGCTGACGCGAAGGGGGGAGTGAGGCCCGCGGCCCCCCATAAACTGGGGGGGGGGGAGAGGGGGGCATTGTGACAGGCGTAGAAGAGTTGTAGTTGTAATCTGCTCCACGTTTGTCTTGATAAAGGAACCCTGTGCAACCTGCTCGGTGTGTGACGTGCGTGCTCCTCGGTGTGTGACGTGTGTGCCGCTGGATGTGTGATGTGCGTGCTCCTCGGTGTGACGTGTGTGCCGCTCGGTGTGTGATGTGTGTGGGTGTAGGAGAGGCCCCTTACCCTGGCGCATGGCAGTCAATGACAAGTTCTACCGCTTGATCTGCGATGGCTACTGCATGCAGCCACCCCCCTGCTGTCCACCGCAAGTGTAAGCCGCCCCCCCATACCTCCCACACCGGGTTTTATCAAATGCTGGTCTGATGCGTTTCTATTGTCGATGCAGGTGGCTGACGGAGGAGAATGCGAAGTGTTTGTTCTGGGATATTCTTTGATTTTAATTGTAGTGATTCAATTAATTGATTGAACAATTGCTTAAGGGTGAATAATGTGACGTGTTATTGGCAGTGAGTTGTGCTGGCTGGTTCAGTCTCGTTGACACGGCCATTATGAATTCTCTTAGTCTGGAATGTCCTACTTCCAGCCGTACGTGCTGTTGCGACCCACAGACTCCTCACAGTGAGGGAAAAAAGTATTCGATCCCCTGCTGATTTTGTACGTTTTCCCACTGACAAAGAAATAATCAGTCTATAATTTTAATGGTAGGTTTATTTGAACAGTGAGAGATAGAATAACAACAAAAAAATCCAGAGAAACGCATGTCAAAAATGTTAAAATTTGATTTGCATTTTAATGAGGGAAATAAGTATTTGACCCCCTCTCAATCAGAAAGATTTCTGGCTCCCAGGTGTCTTTTATACAGATAACGAGCTGAGATTAGGAGCACACTCTTAAAGGGAGTGCTCCTAATCTCAGCTTGTTACCTGTACAAAAGACACCTGTCCACAGAAGCAATCAATCAATCAGATTCCAAACTCTCCACCATGGCCAAGACCAAAGAGCTCTCCAAGGATGTCAGGGACAGGATTGTAGACCTACACAAGGCTGGAACGGGCTACAAGACTATTGTCAAGCAGCTTGGAGAGATAGTTGGTGCGATTATTCGCAAATGGAAGAAACACAAAAGAACTGTCAATCTCACCTCGTGGAGTTGCAATGATCATGAGAACCGTGAGGAATCAGCCCAGAACTACACGGGAGGATCTTGTCAATGATCTCAAGGCAGTTGGGACCATAGTCACCAAGAAAACAATTGATAACACACTACGCCGTGAAGGACTAAAATCCTGCAGCGCCCGCAAGGTCCCCCTGCTCAAGAAAGCACATATACATGCCCATCTGAAGTTTGCCAATGAACATCTGAATGATTCAGAGGACAACTGGGTGAAAGTGTTGTGGTCAGATGAGACCAAAATGGAGCTCTTTGGCATCAACTCAACTCGCCGTGTTTTGGAGAAGGAATGCTGCCTATGACACCAAGAACACCATCCCCACCGTCAAACATAGAGGTGGAAACATTATGCTTTGGGGGTGTTTTTCTGCTAAGGGGACAGGACAACTTCACCGCATCAAAGGGACGATGGACGGGGCCATATACCATCAAATCTTGGGTGAGAACCTCCTTCCCTCAGTCAGGGCATTGAAAATGGGTCGTGGATGGGTATTCCAGCATGACAATGACCCAAAACACACGGCCAAGGCAACAAAGGAGTGGCTCAAGAAGAAGCACATTAAGGTCCTGGAGTGGCCTAGCCAGTTTCCAGACCTTAATCCCATAGAAAATCTGTGGAGGGAGCTGAAGGTTCGAGTTGCCAAACGTCAGCCTCGAAACCTTAATGACTTGGAGAAGATCTGCAAAGAGGAGTGGGACAAAATCCCTCCTGAGATGTGTGCAAACCTGGTGGCCAACTACTATAGTTGCGCTATCATTTATGGCCAGGCTATCATTTTTGGATCAGGTTGCTGCCCAAGAAGCACAATATAGCTCAGTTGGCCTTGCCTGGTAAAATAAAAAAATATATTAATAGTTTTTAGTTCATTGTCAAAATAGCAGCTCAATAACTGCTCGAAAACATAAACACATGTATTAAAAATGTCAAAGCTCGATCACTACTCGATCAGATAGACACATATGTTAAAAAATGTCATGGCTTGATCACTGCTCGAACAAATAGACACATGCTCGATCACTACTCAATCAATGCTCAATCATATAGACACGTGTATTCTAAATGTCATAGCTCGACCACATAGACACCTGTATTAAAAATGTCATATCTGGATCACTGCTGAATTAATGATCAATCATTTCGACATACATATTAAAATGTCATTGCTTGATCACTATAGTCTTGGTTCTTTCGGTAGTGACCCGTAAATGGTGGACACTGTACGTATAGGTGCCATAAGATGTGAGTCGTGGAGTTAGTTGGCAACATTGGACCCGAGCTCACTCTGCTTCATTATCTGTGGCGTCTAGGTGCTGTGGGTACGCGGTCTCGACAAGTAGTGACTTCAGTTCACCTTGAGGATCCGACGTACTCGCTGTGCACTTCAACATCGCATACAGGACGACACTTTGACAACATCGCCAACAAACATCGTTGACACAGTTAACTGACTTGGTAAACTTCGTTGACTAACATCAACGAGGCTGAACACGTCAGTAACATAGTTAACAAAGTTGTTGACAAACGCGAACATCCACGACATCTCTTGTACCGTCAGGGCGATATCTTCCGTGAGTAAATCGACCCTCGCATTCGTCCAGATGCGTGATGTAACAGGATAAAATTTACCTGTGACAAAATAATGATACAATATGTTCATGCTTAGGGAAGCCAATCAGGTACAATGGGAGGGCTGACAGCCAAAAAAATCCACCATTGGGCTTTTTTGATCCACAAATCGTCTTTTTTATGATACGTAAATTGTCTTACAGGAATTACTTTACTGATGAAAAAAAATCACCTTTGCTTAATCACCTATTGATCACGTACACACATTTATTCAACATGTCACATAGCTCTCTCAGTCCTCAAACAAATAGATAATATGTATCCAAAATGTCATAGCTCAACACAATTGATCCGTACATGGTGGATATCATGTGTTCGTGCCACAAATTGTGAGATGTGGAGTCAGTTAGTAACATTTGACCCGAGCTCACTCGGCTTCATCATCTGTGGCATCTAGGTGCTGTGGGTACGCGGTCTCCCAAGCGACTCCAACAAGTGGTGACTTCGGTTCTCCGTGGGGGTTCGCGCCTTCTTGCCGTGCGGCCAAGCATCGCATCCGGGACCACACACCATCAACATCGCCACTTCATCAACATCGCCAAGAACTATCGTTAACACAGTTAACTGACTTAGTAAACTTCGTTGACTAACATCAACGAGGTTGAACACGTCAGTAACATAGTTAACAAAGTCGTTGACAAAGTGAACATCCACGACATCTCTTTGTACCTTAAGACCATGTCTCCCGTGAGTACATTTGCCCCTCGCATTCGTCGACTGTGCAAAAACTCAAGACTTTTTCATGAGGGTCCTGCGAAGTTTTTGCCGTCACTGTGTAGTCCCAATTGAGTAATTTGCAGGTGATTTTTCAGTATTGGGATGTTTTATCCAATGCTAGACTCGTTGTATTGGGTATTTTTTTTACTATGGGAGGAAACTCGAGAACACGGAGGAGACCCAGAAGAGGGGGAGAACATACAATCTTCACACACTCACACATTCACGCTAACTCACTCACTCACACACTCAAACACTTCATTGCACTTACACACTCACGAACAGGGGGAGAGAAGATGACAACTCCACGCCGAAACGCGCCCGAGTCGGGAATCAAACCCAGCTTTCTTGCTGCAAGGCGCAAGGGTTACTTACCAATGTGCCACCATGCCGCCCATAGCGATTCGTAAACTACATCAATACCAGTTTCCATGGACTGGGGGCAGCTGCCCCTGTGCAGCCACAGCCTTGCAAGCGGGCTTTACCCTGCCAAGTGGGTTTGTGATGTTATTAGGCAGCTTCCCCGATGGAATAATTTGCGAGTAAATTCCTCAAATTTGGATAATTACACCACACAACACTTGGCCGACTCTCTTTTTCGAATCATGTACGTGTTCGCTCTAACAGTGTCTACTGCGAAGTAGACCGCGGTATTAACCAGAGCGGCCACCGACTTGATTTCAGTGTTAAATATTATAGACGGTACATTATACACTAAATACAACTTTAAAAATGACAATACTGCACGTATATACATCACTCCATTCAGAGTCTTCAAGATTGGATTGGTAAGTACGGTACAGTAAATAGGTTACATTTTACAGTAGGATATTTATTTTTGTGTATTTGTTTGTTCATTCATACCAATTTCATATAGTAAACTAATTTAAAAGACAACAAAACATTCACAACATTTAAAAACAATGCTATGCAAGAATGTGCAAAAAATTAGCTTTTTAAAATTATTATGTAGTGAATATCCGGCGTTGTTAAAAAATTTGGCGTCCCCTTCCCCCCCGTATAATCGATGATCTACTATAGATACTCTATAGTTAGGGCATTTCTGAATCGTCCGGGCTTCCTTGTGCGCCGCAGGCTGGGACGCGTCGTCGTCGGAGAGAGAAGCGATCGTGAGCGACTCTACTCCATCCGGGGTGGACAACCTCCCGAGCTTCTCGGAGCAGGTCGCGAGCGGTATGGCCTTCCTCGCTCACAAGAACGTGAGTCGCGAGAGGAGTGAATCAGCAGTGAGCCTCTCTCCTCGGTTAAAAGAGTGGTGGAACATAATGATGAAAATACGTGATGATTTTAACCTGTCTCTGTGTCTCTCTGTATGTATCTCCGTGCCTGTCTGTCTCTATCCCTACAGGGCCATGACCATCTGTGTGACTGCGCGTGTTTAACTGTCTTGATTTGAAGCCCTCGTCGAGGAGGCCGCTCTCCGATCTTACATTTACATGCTAATTTCTCACATTAACATCACTAGCCCCGCCCACTTCTTTATGACCCTTGGGCTACACCTATTTCAAACCTTTTAAAACAGTCTGCCTCAGCAGCAGATCATGCTTTCCCACCTGATGAGGGACACTTGTGTTGCGCCCGAAACGTCGTGATTTGTTTTATTTTATACCTATGTTACTTTACCGAAAGAACCAAAGAGTATGTTTAACTGTATATCTGTGACTGTGCGTGTTTAACTGTGTCTTTGTATGTGACTGTGTCTGTGGTGCACGTCTTTGTTGCCCTTAATATGTCTGTCTGGGTGGCGAGTGGTCGCTCAGTGGTTAGTTCACTGCACTACGAACCCAATGGCCAGAGTTCGATTCACGCTCACGGCCAACACCAGTGACAATTATCTGAACCGGTCTTGGGCCTCCCCAGATGGACTCAGTCTCAAATGAGTACCTGGTGCGGTGTGTAAACATCTACACTGAGGAGACAAAGGCGGCCGGGCGTGGTGCTGGGCACCCACCCCGTCGTGTACCATGGCCGACCTTCACAGAAGTTGCCCCAAGTTTGTTGAAGGCCACACAGGGAATTTTTTTCTTTTTTTTAGTGTATCCACCGCGACCTGGCTGCGAGGAATTTGCTGGTAACGCATGGACACATCGCCAAGATTTGCGACTTTGGGCTGGCACGGAACGTCCAGACTGACCCCAACTACGTGGTGAAGGGCAAAGTGAGTCCTTCACCTTACTTAGCATCATCAGCATCATTATCAGTATCGCCAATGTCATCACCATCATCGGAATGGAAGGCCCATCACTTTAATTGTACTCAATGTTTTTATTTTATTTTGCACAGCCCCTAAGAAAAAGCGAGTGGGGGGTGCTGCCACA
Source organism: Petromyzon marinus (assembly GCF_048934315.1). Classification (NCBI taxonomy): domain Eukaryota; kingdom Metazoa; phylum Chordata; class Hyperoartia; order Petromyzontiformes; family Petromyzontidae; genus Petromyzon; species Petromyzon marinus. The sequence goes on along the minus strand of NC_133699.1, from coordinate 6,920,724 downwards.
CATGGTGGTGCAATGGCTCTCCCACCCTGGACTTGCAATCCAGAGGTCGGCAATTGGATCCAATCTCCCTGCTCTGCCGACAGTTCAAAATATGGGGCAATTTCACAAATCCCCTTCCTCCTCCCCCCCCCATGTGGTACACGGGGTAACTGGCCCAGAATAACAACCTGTGGTGGTGACCACCAGGCTAACTACACTAATTACAACATGACTAGCTACGACAGAACGGGACCACAGCTCGGGTCCCAGTCCATGTGTTGGAGACTCGGTAGAACGTAGACGTAGACAAAGGTTCTTCAGGATGAACAACAACGCCGGTCCCTCTGGGGGACCCGGCTTATATTCTCTGTGGCGTGGCTGGCTCCGCCCTTGGCCACGACCACCTTCTAGAATCATCGAGCAGCAGGATCTGGACCCTGACCACGTGACCACCCCTAGCCCCCACTTGGGGCCCCTTTGTAGACTTAACCGGTCACGTGTCCTCTCGGGTCAACCAGAGTGCCATGGCATTTAGTAACCCGTTTCCTACGGCCGGCACTCCCACACCCTATCCTGTCGGGCTGGCACTGCACGCCAAGCGTGATGCCATCCAGCGGGATCAATCAGCGCTGACCGAGCCCCTCTAGGGCCGGTACTACACCCACACCAGAGTGGTATCCGCGATGTCAATACACCGCACGCCGTGCCTCTCTAGGGCCGGCACTACACAGTGACATCCCGTTATGTCACTACACATTTAACCCTTCAGGGTAATGGAGGGCTAGATGACGCTAATTTGGCCAGATGAATGTGGCCTGACGCAAAAAACGCATGACGAATCGCGATGCATTGGCCTGAACTGAATTTACTGAACGTATTGTTGTTGTGCTTGTGGCCATGCGGTCATGTCCATTAGGTGCCTCTGCCTGTAAAGTGGATGTCTTCAGAAAGCATGTTCCATGGGCTCTACAAGGTGCAGAGCGACGTGTGGTCATACGGTATGCTACTCTGAGAAATCTTATATTTTGCTGAGACAAACTTTCACCTGCCACAAACATTCGGGGCCCTGAGTACAGAAGATCCTCACAGCAGACAACGATTGTAGTCTTATCTTACACTATGATTTTTAATTGCGTAAAGTTCAGATTTAAAGCTTTCGTGACTGCAAGGATTCATCTTCTTGGTTCTTTCGGTAAAGTAACGTAGAATGGAAAAAAAAAAAAAAAAAACGTAATAAAAAATACAATTTTCACGACGTTTCGGCCACAACACAAGTAGCCTTCTTCAGGTGAAGGAACAGAACTGTCGGGACGACAGCACTTCAATGACTGCTGCTAAGATTTGCAGTGTCGTTTAAACTAGGTGGGAGAGGTAAAGCGCCTTGACAAAGGAGTTTACATATCAAACAGGACAATTTAGCATTGAAATAGCTGCGTTAAAGTATTGGATCAGCAGGGTGTTAAAGTCAGAAAATAGCATGTAACTGGGAGATTAGCATGATGTTAATGTGGGGGATTAGCATGTGAATGGTCACGGAAATAGCTATGTTAAAGTCAAAGTTTCCATCTCAACAGAGGCATTTAGTATATGGACGCTAAAGGACTGCAACTACCCAACTATCATACAATAAACCGATGTGAAAAAAAACTAAGTAGAAACTTCATCAATATAATAAATGTACTCAATATATTCTTCAATAAATTGAGCTATAAACATAAAGTAACTGGGTATACACTACACTATCTAATGAATACCATATAGTAAACTAATAAAAAAAACTAAAATACAAACTACATCAATGTTATCAATAAACTCTATACACTCTCCATCAGCTGAGCTACTAACAATAAGGCATTATACATTACAATGCCCTATGGCGAAAAAATGGGTGGCGGTTTTTTCCTTCTTTCCAACGTTAGCACCACGGAGAGCGACGAGCCTCGTTCAGACGGACGAGTCCCTCCATGCTCGGAACGGAGGAGGGGGGAGAAACAGCCACGATGCGCTGCTCTGTCCTGTGTTGCGTTACAACCATGCCATAAACTAGACTACTATACATTGTAACGTTATACCTTCCAATCTAAACTACATTGTATAATATCGTATACACAGCCCAATGTAAGCTCTAACATTATGCATTATATTGATATGTCTCCAACTAAACTTTTTCCTACATTACACAACTATACACCGTAATATACACTACCATAGACAAACCCACCCTTGAATTATACAGTGCGTTACTTTAGACTACCCTATACTTTAGACTGTAAAATATTAGACTTGTAATATTACACTATGTATTATTCTACCAACCCTACTGTATACCACACAGCTGTATATTCACTATAAAATTACAATACTATATATTGCCTTATGAATTATGTTAAACATTACAATGTTATACTATTTATTATTATATAACATGCTATAAACCAGGGGTGTCCAAACTACGGCCCGCGGGCCAACTGCGGCCCGCCATCCATTTTTAATTGGCCCGTATCAAAGTTTAAAAATATAATGGACTATGGTCCACTGTATTGCATTTCTTAATTTAAACACTAGATGGCGCTATTGTCTTGAACAAGGCAGCGTCTCCACAAAGCAAGCAATCGAAGAAAACATTTGCTCAGGGTCAACAGAAATGCCGGAACCGAAGAGACGCAAGATTGCAAGCGAGTGCAGAAAATTTCAGACTCGGTGGAAAAATGAATTTTTTTTCATAGAAACCAAGGGGAAGTGTGTTTGTTTGATTTGTAATGAGAGTGTTGCCGTGATGAAAGAGTACAATGTACGACGGCATTATGAAACGAAACATCAGACCTTCACGTCCTACACTGGCGCCGAGCGGAGAGATAAGGTAAAGCAAATGGCAAGCTAGCCTGCTAACGCAGCAGCAGGGTTTTTTTCCGTGCTAACAAAGCTCAAGAAAATGCAACAATAGCCAGCAATGAAGTAGCTCAACTCATTGCCCTACAGGGGAAACCTTTCTCAGACGGTGACTTCATCAAACAGTGCCTCACTAAAGTCGTGGGAATGTGCCTGGAGAAAATGCAGGATTTTAACGATGTTAGTATGTCCAGAAATAAGGTTGTGCGGCGAATTAAAGACTTGTCGGCTAACTTAAAACAGCAAGTGTCAGATAAAGCTTGTGCTTTCGATTTTTACTCGATTGCATGTGATGAGAGCACAGATGCCACGGACACTGCACGGCTGTTAATTTTTTTGCGGGGAGTTGATGAGAATTTTTGCATTACGGAGGAAGTGCTTGATCTTCGGAGTCTAAAGGGGACAACAACTGGGAAGGATATGTTTTGAAGCTGTGTCAGATTCAATTAACCAGGCTGGACTTAAATGGGACAAGCTGTGTGGAATTACAACGGATGGGGCTCCAGCAATGACAGGCGAGCGCAAAGGAATGGCTTCTATGGTGAGTGCCAAGGTGCAGGAGAGCGGAGGTGAGACTGTTAAAATGCACTGTATCATCTACCAAGAAGCCCTCTGTGCCAAGATAATCCAGCTTGGCGATGTGATGAACACAGTTGTGAAAAATGTCAAAAAAAATTATGGCCCGAGGGCTTTACCACAGAGAATTGCAAGCGTTCCTCTCTGATGTCGATGCTGAATACGGGGACCTACTCTACCATTCTCAAGTGCGCTGGCTCGGTCGCGGCTCCGTGCTGCAGTGGTTTTATTCTCTGAGATCAAATATCGACAAGTTTTTGAAAGAAAAGGGCAGACCTCTCCATGAGATCAGTGACCCTTTATGGTTGGCAGGCCTGGCTTTTTTAGTTGATCTCACTGATCATCTCAACACCCCGAACAAGAGACTACAAGGCAAAGAGCAGCTGGTACCACAGCTGTATGTGCACATGAAAGCATTCCGTGCGAAGCTCCGTCTCTTCGAGTCACAACTGCGCAACTTCAATGTAGCGCACTTCCCCACGCTGACCGAAATCAATGCGCATTTCCAAATGCCAAGCTCTCTGCAAAAATGGGAGAATATGTGTCTGTGATCACATCTCTCATGACAGAATTCAGTCAGCGCTTCCAAGATTTTTCTGTCATTGAGAAGGAAATCACACTGTTTGCGGCTCTGTTTTCAATGGATGCAAAAGAAGTGGAGGAGAGTCTGCAATTAGAACTGATCGAAATTCAGTGTGATGATTCTCTGAAGAATCAGCATCAGCTTCTCTCCCGACCTGACTTCTACCGGAGTTTGTAAAAGGCCAAGTTTCCTCTGACGAGACGCCATGCAAAACGAATGAGTCTGTTCGGCTCAACATACATATGTGAGCAGACATTCTCTCTGTTAACGCTGAACAAAAGCAGGCTGAGAACCAGAACGACCGACAGCCATCTCCGTGACGTCCTTCGCATCTCAACCACCAAACTTACTCCTGACCTGCCAGCTATCCTTCAGACGAAAGTGCAGCATCACTGCTCCCACTGAGCGTAACATTATTCCCATTACAGGTGAGTTAAAAATATACACACCGTTTTCATTTGTTAATAAGCCCAATTACTTCATAAATTCAGTCAATTAAAGTTGATGACAATTTTTTTAACAAACGTTAGTTGATGTGTTAACAAGCCCAATAATTTATTTGTGTAATAAGCTTGAAATATCCACATCCCCTATTTGTCTTCTTGTCTCTCCCTTCATATGGACAATGAAGGGGGATCAGCACCCTAAGAACCAATCTGAGGCTGTCACTGAGAGAATTACCTGCCAACCTTTTTGTAAAAAATAAAATTAAAATCTACTAATGAAGAGCTATGATGGAGGCTTTTTTTCTTCAAACATGTTCAATAATCAAACGTAATTTACCTGCATTTGATTGATTTTGACAATATTAGTGCATGAGAAGTGAGGCAGTATACCTCACGTCTAGTGAGTGGCCCAATCCTTCGTATATTTTTCTGTATGTGGCCCTCGGGAAAAAAGGTTTGGACACCCCTGCTATAAACCATACCATTGACCGTCGTGAGAAAGGTATTAAGAGGCAGTGGCAGCGAATGGACTGCGATCTGAATGTCACCATAAAACACAATCAATTAAGTACCAAAATGGTTTATAACGTCTTTCCAATGGTTACTAAGCCAGAATCCATCTTCTCGGTGGAAATTGTTTCTGTGTTTGTATATGTGGATGGCCTCATGAACGAATCTCTCATGGTAGCCGGATGGCTTGCAGAGAACGTCCGTCTTGGAGAAGTCAATGTCATGTGAGCCCACTGAATTATAACAGTGATCTGCCACGGCTGAGGTGCTCGTCCTACCGTGTTTCAAGTCTGCTTTACGTTCACGGATGCGGTCCCAGATATGTCGTTTGGTTTCTCCAATGTAACTGCTACCGCAGAGGCAACTTAGTTTGTAGACGCCCGGGTACTGTATGTCTGGAACCACATCTTTTACAGACGGAACTAGATCACGGATTTTATGTACTGTGTTGAATCGGACCTGGATCTTGTGTTTATTCAGGATTTTGGAGATCTTTTTTGTGACCCCCACAATGTAGGGTAAGGTGATGGTTTTGAATGGCTCCTCAAGAGGATCCTTCTTCATGGCTGGAGTGATGGCTTTGCGGATTGTGTAGTTGGAGTAACCATTAGCCTTGAGAGCTTGGTGTACGTGCTTAAGTTCACTGGCAATGTGTTCCTGGTCGGAAATGCATTGGGCTCTATGGTATAGAGTCTTGATGAGGGAGTTCTTCTGGCATGGATGGTGGTGGGAATCCGGTTTTAAGTAAGCATTCGTATGCGTAGCTTTCCTGTCGACAGAGTGGCTCATTGAACCATCAGGTCTCCTTTTAATTAGGACATCCAAAAAGGGTAGCTTGACATCTTTTTCGACCTCCATGGTGAATCTGATGGCTGGGTGTATGGAATTGATGTGGTCGAGGAATTGGTTTGTGTTATGGTCGAAACGTCGTGAGAATTTTTATTGTTTTATATATATTATTTTGTTGTTTCCCTTCAACGTGACTTTACCGAAATAACTAAGAATATGAATTACTGCAGTCACGAAAGCTTTAAATCAAAACTTCATTGGAAAGACGTTATAAACAATTTCAGTTCTTAATTGATTGTATTTTATGGTGACATTCAGACTGCAGTACATTCGCTGACACTGCCTCTTCACACGACGGTCAATGGTATGGTTTATAGCATGTTATATAATAATAAATAGTATAACATTGTAATGTTTAACATAATTCGTAAGGCAATATATAGTATCGTAATTGTATTGTGAATCTACAGCAGTGTGGTATACAGTAGGGTTGGTAGAATAATACATAGTGTAATATTACAAGTCTAATATTTTACAGTCTAAAGTATAGGGTAGTGTAAAGTAACGCATTGTGTAATTCAAGGGTGGGTTTGTCTATGGTAGTGTATATTACGGTGTATAGTCGTGTAATGTAGGAAAAAGTTTAGTTGAAGACATATCAATATACTGCATAATGTTCGAGCTTACATTGGACTGTGTATACGATATTATACAATGTAGGTTAGATTGGAAGGTATAACGTTACAATGTATAGTAGTCTAGTTTATGGCATGGTTGTAACGCAACACAGGACAGAGCAGCACATCGTGGCTTTTTCTCCCCCCTCCTCCGTTCCGAGCATGGATGGACTCGTCCGTCTGAACGAGGCTCGTCGCTCTCCGTGGTGCTAACGTTGGAAAGAAGGAAAAAACCGCCACCCATTTTTTCGCCATATGGCATTGTAATGTATAATGACTTATTGTTAGTAGCTAAGCTGATTGGAGAGTATATAGAGTTTATTAATAACATTGATGTACTTTATATTTTAGTTTTATTAATTCGTTTACTATATGGTATTCATTATATAGTGTAGTGTATACACAGTTACTTTATGTTTATAGCTCAACATATTGAAGAACATATTGAGTACATTTATTATATTGATGTAGTTTATACTTAGTTTTTTTTCACATCGGTTAATTGTATAATAGTTGGGTAGTTGCAGTCCTTTAGCGTCCATATACTAAACGCCTCTGTTGAGATGTAAACTTTGACTTTAACATAGCTATTTCCGTGACCAATCACATGCTAATCCCTCACATTAACATCATGCTAATCTCCCAGTTACATGCTTATTTCTGACTTTAACACCCTGCTGATCCAACACTTTAACACAGCGATTTCAATGCTAAATTCTCCTGTTTGATATGTAAACTCCTTTGTCAAGGCGCTTTACCTCTCCCACCTAGCTTAAAAGACGCTGTGAATCTTAGCAGCAGTTATTGAAGCACTGTCGTCCCGACAGTTCTGTTCCTTCACCTGAAGAAGGCTACTTGTGTTGTGGCCGAAACGTCGTGAGAATTTAATTTTTTATTATGTTTTATTTTTATTATTTTATTTCCATTCTACGTGACTTTACCAAAATAACCAAGAAGTTGCATAAAGTTGTTGCATGCTTGGGCTCCAGATGCCGAAATTACCTTTTAAAAAACTGCCAGTCTCATCAGATCTCAGAAGCTAAGCTTGCAGCGCCCAGCCCTGATGGTAACCCGGGGATACAAATTAATGTGGAGAAACAAATGTTCGCTTGTGACGACCAAGACTACGCCTGTCCTCCCAAGGACAGGCCTCACTGATTCCGAAGACTTTCATTTTCAGGAGGGTCCTGCCGAGTATTTTTGCAGTAGAGAGGCGATGTTGTGCTGTGCAGTGCCGGAGAGTAAGCTCATGCTGCCGGTCCACCCTGTCCTCTCTCCTCCGGTCGGGACGGGTCGGTCATAATAGCGTTCAGAAACACCCTCCACGACACAAAACAGTTCAATTTCTCAATCCGCAGGTCAGCTCAAATCTGTATTGTGGGCGTTCCCTTGTACTCTACTGTGTACGTGGGGCTCTAGATCCAATCCCCTGATCACCATTGCATTCACTTAAATAATAATAAATTCTCCTGGCCACCCATAGAAAATTAGAGTGCACAATTATACGTGTGATTCATCACAGGCGAGCTCACACCGGCCACACTTGCAGCTTAGGGCCTCGCATTAAGAGAGGGGGAGGATCTCTAAATACGAAACAAGAAATGGACACGAGGTTTCGAGTTTTAACATAATTGCTTAATAAATAAAGATCGGTGAGAAAAAAAAGACTCTCCAAAGCAGTTATTTTCATTCTGCTGACAAAAATATACAGGCATTCATAGAAGGGGCCTCTTAAACTTGACAATGGCATAGGTCCCCAGCAATGCCATCATCCGGCTCTGCTGCCGAGTGTCATCCCAATGAAGTAATTTGCAGGTAACGTTAGCATTGGGATGCTTGGCCAATACCCAGTTACATTGTGATTGTGTGTTTTCTAGCTATGTGAGCAAACTGGATAATTAATTAACCAAGGCCCTTCTTGTTGCGAGGGTCAAAGATCACCGGTGCACCACCCTGCCACCTGAAACGATAATAGTTCGCTTATAATTTTTTTGTTATTTTAGTGTGTACATTTACACGCGATGATCACATCTCATCTCAAGCATTTGAAAAGGGCACCCTCAGTGGCAACTGTTCTCTGTGTGACACACGGTTATTCAGCACCTAACCTGCAAGCAGGCCAAGTGCTGTTTGCTGCGAGCAATCCCAATTGAGTGATTCGCAGTGAAGTTTTTTTTTACATGACAATTTTCGCGTGTGATGCTGACACACGATGGCCATACTTTATTTTAAAAAATGTCTTGGGCTCGTTTTTATTTTTTTACGTTGAAATTTATTGAGTAAATCACGAGCCCGTTACAGTGCGCCACGGGACTGCACGTCATTCGAGTGGTGCATTCACAATTCAACCGGACCATTTATTAGGGGGGGCTGACGCGAAGGGGGGAGTGAGGCCCGCGGCCCCCCATAAACTGGGGGGGGGGGAGAGGGGGGCATTGTGACAGGCGTAGAAGAGTTGTAGTTGTAATCTGCTCCACGTTTGTCTTGATAAAGGAACCCTGTGCAACCTGCTCGGTGTGTGACGTGCGTGCTCCTCGGTGTGTGACGTGTGTGCCGCTGGATGTGTGATGTGCGTGCTCCTCGGTGTGACGTGTGTGCCGCTCGGTGTGTGATGTGTGTGGGTGTAGGAGAGGCCCCTTACCCTGGCGCATGGCAGTCAATGACAAGTTCTACCGCTTGATCTGCGATGGCTACTGCATGCAGCCACCCCCCTGCTGTCCACCGCAAGTGTAAGCCGCCCCCCCATACCTCCCACACCGGGTTTTATCAAATGCTGGTCTGATGCGTTTCTATTGTCGATGCAGGTGGCTGACGGAGGAGAATGCGAAGTGTTTGTTCTGGGATATTCTTTGATTTTAATTGTAGTGATTCAATTAATTGATTGAACAATTGCTTAAGGGTGAATAATGTGACGTGTTATTGGCAGTGAGTTGTGCTGGCTGGTTCAGTCTCGTTGACACGGCCATTATGAATCCTCTTAGTCTGGAATGTCCTACTTCCAGCCGTACGTGCTGTTGCGACCCACAGACTCCTCACAGTGAGGGAAAAAAGTATTCGATCCCCTGCTGATTTTGTACGTTTTCCCACTGACAAAGAAATAATCAGTCTATAATTTTAATGGTAGGTTTATTTGAACAGTGAGAGATAGAATAACAACAAAAAAATCCAGAGAAACGCATGTCAAAAATGTTAAAATTTGATTTGCATTTTAATGAGGGAAATAAGTATTTGACCCCCTCTCAATCAGAAAGATTTCTGGCTCCCAGGTGTCTTTTATACAGATAACGAGCTGAGATTAGGAGCACACTCTTAAAGGGAGTGCTCCTAATCTCAGCTTGTTACCTGTACAAAAGACACCTGTCCACAGAAGCAATCAATCAATCAGATTCCAAACTCTCCACCATGGCCAAGACCAAAGAGCTCTCCAAGGATGTCAGGGACAGGATTGTAGACCTACACAAGGCTGGAACGGGCTACAAGACTATTGTCAAGCAGCTTGGAGAGATAGTTGGTGCGATTATTCGCAAATGGAAGAAACACAAAAGAACTGTCAATCTCACCTCGTGGAGTTGCAATGATCATGAGAACCGTGAGGAATCAGCCCAGAACTACACGGGAGGATCTTGTCAATGATCTCAAGGCAGTTGGGACCATAGTCACCAAGAAAACAATTGATAACACACTACGCCGTGAAGGACTAAAATCCTGCAGCGCCCGCAAGGTCCCCCTGCTCAAGAAAGCACATATACATGCCCATCTGAAGTTTGCCAATGAACATCTGAATGATTCAGAGGACAACTGGGTGAAAGTGTTGTGGTCAGATGAGACCAAAATGGAGCTCTTTGGCATCAACTCAACTCGCCGTGTTTTGGAGAAGGAATGCTGCCTATGACACCAAGAACACCATCCCCACCGTCAAACATAGAGGTGGAAACATTATGCTTTGGGGGTGTTTTTCTGCTAAGGGGACAGGACAACTTCACCGCATCAAAGGGACGATGGACGGGGCCATATACCATCAAATCTTGGGTGAGAACCTCCTTCCCTCAGTCAGGGCATTGAAAATGGGTCGTGGATGGGTATTCCAGCATGACAATGACCCAAAACACACGGCCAAGGCAACAAAGGAGTGGCTCAAGAAGAAGCACATTAAGGTCCTGGAGTGGCCTAGCCAGTTTCCAGACCTTAATCCCATAGAAAATCTGTGGAGGGAGCTGAAGGTTCGAGTTGCCAAACGTCAGCCTCGAAACCTTAATGACTTGGAGAAGATCTGCAAAGAGGAGTGGGACAAAATCCCTCCTGAGATGTGTGCAAACCTGGTGGCCAACTACTATAGTTGCGCTATCATTTATGGCCAGGCTATCATTTTTGGATCAGGTTGCTGCCCAAGAAGCACAATATAGCTCAGTTGGCCTTGCCTGGTAAAATAAAAAAATATATTAATAGTTTTTAGTTCATTGTCAAAATAGCAGCTCAATAACTGCTCGAAAACATAAACACATGTATTAAAAATGTCAAAGCTCGATCACTACTCGATCAGATAGACACATATGTTAAAAAATGTCATGGCTTGATCACTGCTCGAACAAATAGACACATGCTCGATCACTACTCAATCAATGCTCAATCATATAGACACGTGTATTCTAAATGTCATAGCTCGACCACATAGACACCTGTATTAAAAATGTCATATCTGGATCACTGCTGAATTAATGATCAATCATTTCGACATACATATTAAAATGTCATTGCTTGATCACTATAGTCTTGGTTCTTTCGGTAGTGACCCGTAAATGGTGGACACTGTACGTATAGGTGCCATAAGATGTGAGTCGTGGAGTTAGTTGGCAACATTGGACCCGAGCTCACTCTGCTTCATTATCTGTGGCGTCTAGGTGCTGTGGGTACGCGGTCTCGACAAGTAGTGACTTCAGTTCACCTTGAGGATCCGACGTACTCGCTGTGCACTTCAACATCGCATACAGGACGACACTTTGACAACATCGCCAACAAACATCGTTGACACAGTTAACTGACTTGGTAAACTTCGTTGACTAACATCAACGAGGCTGAACACGTCAGTAACATAGTTAACAAAGTTGTTGACAAACGCGAACATCCACGACATCTCTTGTACCGTCAGGGCGATATCTTCCGTGAGTAAATCGACCCTCGCATTCGTCCAGATGCGTGATGTAACAGGATAAAATTTACCTGTGACAAAATAATGATACAATATGTTCATGCTTAGGGAAGCCAATCAGGTACAATGGGAGGGCTGACAGCCAAAAAAATCCACCATTGGGCTTTTTTGATCCACAAATCGTCTTTTTTATGATACGTAAATTGTCTTACAGGAATTACTTTACTGATGAAAAAAAATCACCTTTGCTTAATCACCTATTGATCACGTACACACATTTATTCAACATGTCACATAGCTCTCTCAGTCCTCAAACAAATAGATAATATGTATCCAAAATGTCATAGCTCAACACAATTGATCCGTACATGGTGGATATCATGTGTTCGTGCCACAAATTGTGAGATGTGGAGTCAGTTAGTAACATTTGACCCGAGCTCACTCGGCTTCATCATCTGTGGCATCTAGGTGCTGTGGGTACGCGGTCTCCCAAGCGACTCCAACAAGTGGTGACTTCGGTTCTCCGTGGGGGTTCGCGCCTTCTTGCCGTGCGGCCAAGCATCGCATCCGGGACCACACACCATCAACATCGCCACTTCATCAACATCGCCAAGAACTATCGTTAACACAGTTAACTGACTTAGTAAACTTCGTTGACTAACATCAACGAGGTTGAACACGTCAGTAACATAGTTAACAAAGTCGTTGACAAAGTGAACATCCACGACATCTCTTTGTACCTTAAGACCATGTCTCCCGTGAGTACATTTGCCCCTCGCATTCGTCGACTGTGCAAAAACTCAAGACTTTTTCATGAGGGTCCTGCGAAGTTTTTGCCGTCACTGTGTAGTCCCAATTGAGTAATTTGCAGGTGATTTTTCAGTATTGGGATGTTTTGTCCAATGCTAGACTCGTTGTATTGGGTATTTTTTTTACTATGGGAGGAAACTCGAGAACACGGAGGAGACCCAGAAGAGGGGGAGAACATACAATCTTCACACACTCACACATTCACGCTAACTCACTCACTCACACACTCAAACACTTCATTGCACTTACACACTCACGAACAGGGGGAGAGAAGATGACAACTCCACGCCGAAACGCGCCCGAGTCGGGAATCAAACCCAGCTTTCTTGCTGCAAGGCGCAAGGGTTACTTACCAATGTGCCACCATGCCGCCCATAGCGATTCGTAAACTACATCAATACCAGTTTCCATGGACTGGGGGCAGCTGCCCCTGTGCAGCCACAGCCTTGCAAGCGGGCTTTACCCTGCCAAGTGGGTTTGTGATGTTATTAGGCAGCTTCCCCGATGGAATAATTTGCGAGTAAATTCCTCAAATTTGGATAATTACACCACACAACACTTGGCCGACTCTCTTTTTCGAATCATGTACGTGTTCGCTCTAACTGTGTCTACTGCGAAGTAGACCGCGGTATTAACCAGAGCGGCCACCGACTTGATTTCAGTGTTAAATATTATAGACGGTACATTATACACTAAATACAACTTTAAAAATGACAATACTGCACGTATATACATCACTCCATTCAGAGTCTTCAAGATTGTATTGGTAAGTACGGTACAGTAAATAGGTTACATTTTACAGTAGGATATTTATTTTTGTGTATTTGTTTGTTCATTCATACCAATTTCATATAGTAAACTAATTTAAAAGACAACAAAACATTCACAACATTTAAAAACAATGCTATGCAAGAATGTGCAAAAAATTAGCTTTTTAAAATTATTATGTAGTGAATATCCGGCGTTGTTAAAAAATTTGGCGTCCCCTTCCCCCCCGTATAATCGATGATCTACTATAGATACTCTATAGTTAGGGCATTTCTGAATCGTCCGGGCTTCCTTGTGCGCCGCAGGCTGGGACGCGTCGTCGTCGGAGAGAGAAGCGATCGTGAGCGACTCTACTCCATCCGGGGTGGACAACCTCCCGAGCTTCTCGGAGCAGGTCGCGAGCGGTATGGCCTTCCTCGCTCACAAGAACGTGAGTCGCGAGAGGAGTGAATCAGCAGTGAGCCTCTCTCCTCGGTTAAAAGAGTGGTGGAACATAATGATGAAAATACGTGATGATTTTAACCTGTCTCTGTGTCTCTCTGTATGTATCTCCGTGCCTGTCTGTCTCTATCCCTACAGGGCCATGACCATCTGTGTGACTGCGCGTGTTTAACTGTCTTGATTTGAAGCCCTCGTCGAGGAGGCCGCTCTCCGATCTTACATTTACATGCTAATTTCTCACATTAACATCACTAGCCCCGCCCACTTCTTTATGACCCTTGGGCTACACCTATTTCAAACCTTTTAAAACAGTCTGCCTCAGCAGCAGATCATGCTTTCCCACCTGATGAGGGACACTTGTGTTGCGCCCGAAACGTCGTGATTTGTTTTATTTTATACCTATGTTACTTTACCGAAAGAACCAAAGAGTATGTTTAACTGTATATCTGTGACTGTGCGTGTTTAACTGTGTCTTTGTATGTGACTGTGTCTGTGGTGCACGTCTTTGTTGCCCTTAATATGTCTGTCTGGGTGGCGAGTGGTCGCTCAGTGGTTAGTTCACTGCACTACGAACCCAATGGCCAGAGTTCGATTCACGCTCACGGCCAACACCAGTGACAATTATCTGAACCGGTCTTGGGCCTCCCCAGATGGACTCAGTCTCAAATGAGTACCTGGTGCGGTGTGTAAACATCTACACTGAGGAGACAAAGGCGGCCGGGCGTGGTGCTGGGCACCCACCCCGTCGTGTACCGTGGCCGACCTTCACAGAAGTTGCCCCAAGTTTGTTGAAGGCCACACAGGGAATTTTTTTCTTTTTTTTAGTGTATCCACCGCGACCTGGCTGCGAGGAATTTGCTGGTAACGCATGGACACATCGCCAAGATTTGCGACTTTGGGCTGGCACGGAACGTCCAGACTGACCCCAACTACGTGGTGAAGGGCAAAGTGAGTCCTTCACCTTACTTAGCATCATCAGCATCATTATCAGTATCGCCAATGTCATCACCATCATCGGAATGGAAGGCCCATCACTTTAATTGTACTCAATGTTTTTATTTTATTTTGCACAGCCCCTAAGAAAAAGCGAGTGGGGGGTGCTGCCACACATGGTGGTGCAATGGCTCTCCCACCCTGGACTTGCAATCCAGAGGTCGGCAATTGGATTCAATCTCCCTGCTCTGCCGACAGTTCAAAATATGGGGCAATTTCACAAATCCCCTTCCTCCTCCCCCCCCCATGTGGTACACGGGGTAACTGGCCCAGAATAACAACCTGTGGTGGTGACCACCAGGCTAACTACACTAATTACAACATGACTAGCTACGACAGAACGGGACCACAGCTCGGGTCCCAGTCCATGTGTTGGAGACTCGGTAGAACGTAGACGTAGACAAAGGTTCTTCAGGATGAACAACAACGCCGGTCCCTCTGGGGGACCCGGCTTATATTCTCTGTGGCGTGGCTGGCTCCGCCCTTGGCCACGACCACCTTCTAGAATCATCGAGCAGCAGGATCTGGACCCTGACCACGTGACCACCCCTAGCCCCCACTTGGGGCCCCTTTGTAGACTTAACCGGTCACGTGTCCTCTCGGGTCAACCAGAGTGCCATGGCATTTAGTAACCCGTTTCCTACGGCCGGCACTCCCACACCCTATCCTGTCGGGCTGGCACTGCACGCCAAGCGTGATGCCATCCAGCGGGATCAATCAGCGCTGACCGAGCCCCTCTAGGGCCGGTACTACACCCACACCAGAGTGGTATCCGCGATGTCAATACACCGCACGCCGTGCCTCTCTAGGGCCGGCACTACACAGTGACATCCCGTTATGTCACTACACATTTAACCCTTCAGGGTAATGGAGGGCTAGATGACGCTAATTTGGCCAGATGAATGTGGCCTGACGCAAAAAACGCATGACGAATCGCGATGCATTGGCCTGAACTGAATTTACTGAACGTATTGTTGTTGTGCTTGTGGCCATGCGGTCATGTCCATTAGGTGCCTCTGCCTGTAAAGTGGATGTCTTCAGAAAGCATGTTCCATGGGCTCTACAAGGTGCAGAGCGACGTGTGGTCATACGGTATGCTACTCTGAGAAATCTTATATTTTGCTGAGACAAACTTTCACCTGCCACAAACATTCGGGGCCCTGAGTACAGAAGATCCTCACAGCAGACAACGATTGTAGTCTTATCTTACACTATGATTTTTAATTGCGTAAAGTTCAGATTTAAAGCTTTCGTGACTGCAAGGATTCATCTTCTTGGTTCTTTCGGTAAAGTAACGTAGAATGGAAAAAAAAAAAAAAAAAAAAACGTAATAAAAAATACAATTTTCACGACGTTTCGGCCACAACACAAGTAGCCTTCTTCAGGTGAAGGAACAGAACTGTCGGGACGACAGCACTTCAATGACTGCTGCTAAGATTTGCAGTGTCGTTTAAACTAGGTGGGAGAGGTAAAGCGCCTTGACAAAGGAGTTTACATATCAAACAGGACAATTTAGCATTGAAATAGCTGCGTTAAAGTATTGGATCAGCAGGGTGTTAAAGTCAGAAAATAGCATGTAACTGGGAGATTAGCATGATGTTAATGTGGGGGATTAGCATGTGACTGGTCACGGAAATAGCTATGTTAAAGTCAAAGCTTCCATCTCAATAGAGGCATTTAGTATATGGACGCTAAACGACTGCAACTACCCAACTATCATACAATAAACCGATGTGAAAAAAACTAAGTAGAAACTTCATCAATATAATAAATGTACTCAATATATTCTTCAATAGATAGTGTAGTGTATACCCAGTAACTGGGTATACACTACACTATCTAATGAATACCATATAGTAAACTAATAAAAAAAAACTAAAATACAAACTACATCAATGTTATCAATAAACTCTATACACTCTCCATCAGCTGAGCTACTAACAATAAGGCATTATACATTACAATGCCCTATGGCGAAAAAATGGGTGGCGGTTTTTTCCTTCTTTCCAACGTTAGCACCACGGAGAGCGACGAGCCTCGTTCAGACGGACGAGTCCCTCCATGCTCGGAACGGAGGAGGGGGGAGAAACAGCCACGATGCGCTGCTCTGTCCTGTGTTGCGTTACAACCATGCCATAAACTAGACTACTATACATTGTAACGTTATACCTTCCAATCTAAACTACATTGTATAATATCGTATACACAGCCCAATGTAAGCTCTAACATTATGCATTATATTGATATGTCTCCAACTAAACTTTTTCCTACATTACACAACTATACACCGTAATATACACTACCATAGACAAACCCACCCTTGAATTATACAATGCGTTACTTTAGACTACCCTATACTTTAGACTGTAAAATATTAGACTTGTAATATTACACTATGTATTATTCTACCAACCCTACTGTATACCACACAGCTGTATATTCACTATAAAATTACAATACTATATATTGCCTTATGAATTATGTTAAACATTACAATGTTATACTATTTATTATTATATAACATGCTATAAACCAGGGGTGTCCAAACTACGGCCCGCGGGCCAACTGCGGCCCGCCATCCATTTTTAATTGGCCCGTATCAAAGTTTAAAAATATAATGGACTATGGTCCACTGTATTGCATTTCTTAATTTAAACACTAGATGGCGCTATTGTCTTGAACAAGGCAGCGTCTCCACAAAGCAAGCAATCGAAGAAAACATTTGCTCAGGGTCAACAGAAATGCCGGAACCGAAGAGACGCAAGATTGCAAGCGAGTGCAGAAAATTTCAGACTCGGTGGAAAAATGAATTTTTTTTCATAGAAACCAAGGGGAAGTGTGTTTGTTTGATTTGTAATGAGAGTGTTGCCGTGATGAAAGAGTACAATGTACGACGGCATTATGAAACGAAACATCAGACCTTCACGTCCTACACTGGCGCCGAGCGGAGAGATAAGGTAAAGCAAATGGCAAGCTAGCCTGCTAACGCAGCAGCAGGGTTTTTTTTCCGTGCTAACAAAGCTCAAGAAAATGCAACAATAGCCAGCAATGAAGTAGCTCAACTCATTGCCCTACACGGGAAACCTTTCTCAGACGGTGACTTCATCAAACAGTGCCTCACTAAAGTCGTGGGAATGTGCCTGGAGAAAATGCAGGATTTTAACGATGTTAGTATGTCCAGAAATAAGGTTGTGCGGCGAATTAAAGACTTGTCGGCTAACTTAAAACAGCAAGTGTCAGATAAAGCTTGTGCTTTCGATTTTTACTCGATTGCATGTGATGAGAGCACAGATGCCACGGACACTGCACGGCTGTTAATTTTTTTGCGGGGAGTTGATGAGAATTTTTGCATTACGGAGGAAGTGCTTGATCTTCGGAGTCTAAAGGGGACAACAACTGGGAAGGATATGTTTTGAAGCTGTGTCAGATTCAATTAACCAGGCTGGACTTAAATGGGACAAGCTGTGTGGAATTACAACGGATGGGGCTCCAGCAATGACAGGCGAGCGCAAAGGAATGGCTTCTATGGTGAGTGCCAAGGTGCAGGAGAGCGGAGGTGAGACTGTTAAAATGCACTGTATCATCTACCAAGAAGCCCTCTGTGCCAAGATAATCCAGCTTGGCGATGTGATGAACACAGTTGTGAAAAATGTCAAAAAAAATTATGGCCCGAGGGCTTTACCACAGAGAATTGCAAGCGTTCCTCTCTGATGTCGATGCTGAATACGGGGACCTACTCTACCATTCTCAAGTGCGCTGGCTCGGTCGCGGCTCCGTGCTGCAGTGGTTTTATTCTCTGAGATCAAATATCGACAAGTTTTTGAAAGAAAAGGGCAGACCTCTCCATGAGATCAGTGACCCTTTATGGTTGGCAGGCCTGGCTTTTTTAGTTGATCTCACTGATCATCTCAACACCCCGAACAAGAGACTACAAGGCAAAGAGCAGCTGGTACCACAGCTGTATGTGCACATGAAAGCATTCCGTGCGAAGCTCCGTCTCTTCGAGTCACAACTGCGCAACTTCAATGTAGCGCACTTCCCCACGCTGACCGAAATCAATGCGCATTTCCAAATGCCAAGCTCTCTGCAAAAATGGGAGAATATGTGTCTGTGATCACATCTCTCATGACAGAATTCAGTCAGCGCTTCCAAGATTTTTCTGTCATTGAGAAGGAAATCACACTGTTTGCAGCTCTGTTTTCAATGGATGCAAAAGAAGTGGAGGAGAGTCTGCAATTAGAACTGATCGAAATTCAGTGTGATGATTCTCTGAAGAATCAGCATCAGCTTCTCTCCCGACCTGACTTCTACCGGAGTTTGCAAAAGGCCAAGTTTCCTCTGACGAGACGCCATGCAAAACGAATGAGTCTGTTCGGCTCAACATACATATGTGAGCAGACATTCTCTCTGTTAACGCTGAACAAAAGCAGGCTGAGAACCAGAACGACCGACAGCCATCTCCGTGACGTCCTTCGCATCTCAACCACCAAACTTACTCCTGACCTGCCAGCTATCCTTCAGACGAAAGTGCAGCATCACTGCTCCCACTGAGCGTAACATTATTCCCATTACAGGTGAGTTAAAAATATACACACCGTTTTCATTTGTTAATAAGCCCAATTACTTCATAAATTCAGTCAATTAAAGTTGATGACAATTTTTTTAACAAACGTTAGTTGATGTGTTAACAAGCCCAATAATTTATTTGTGTAATAAGCTTGAAATATCCACATCCCCTATTTGTCTTCTTGTCTCTCCCTTCATATGGACAATGAAGGGGGATCAGCACCCTAAGAACCAATCTGAGGCTGTCACTGAGAGAATTACCTGCCAACCTTTTTGTAAAAAATAAAATTAAAATCTACTAATGAAGAGCTATGATGGAGGCTTTTTTTCTTCAAACATGTTCAATAATCAAACGTAATTTACCTGCATTTGATTGATTTTGACAATATTAGTGCATGAGAAGTGAGGCAGTATACCTCACGTCTAGTGAGTGGCCCAATCCTTCGTATATTTTTCTGTATGTGGCCCTCGGGAAAAAAGGTTTGGACACCCCTGCTATAAACCATACCATTGACCGTCGTGAGAAAGGTATTAAGAGGCAGTGGCAGCGAATGGACTGCGATCTGAATGTCACCATAAAACACAATCAATTAAGTACCAAAATGGTTTATAACGTCTTTCCAATGGTTACTAAGCCAGAATCCATCTTCTCGGTGGAAATTGTTTCTGTGTTTGTATATGTGGATGGCCTCATGAACGAATCTCTCATGGTAGCCGGATGGCTTGCAGAGAACGTCCGTCTTGGAGAAGTCAATGTCATGTGAGCCCACTGAATTATAACAGTGATCTGCCACGGCTGAGGTGCTCGTCCTACCGTGTTTCAAGTCTGCTTTACGTTCACGGATGCGGTCCCAGATATGTCGTTTGGTTTCTCCAATGTAACTGCTACCGCAGAGGCAACTTAGTTTGTAGACGCCCGGGTACTGTATGTCTGGAACCACATCTTTTACAGACGGAACTAGATCACGGATTTTATGTACTGTGTTGAATCGGACCTGGATCTTGTGTTTATTCAGGATTTTGGAGATCTTTTTTGTGACCCCCACAATGTAGGGTAAGGTGATGGTTTTGAATGGCTCCTCAAGAGGATCCTTCTTCATGGCTGGAGTGATGGCTTTGCGGATTGTGTAGTTGGAGTAACCATTAGCCTTGAGAGCTTGGTGTACGTGCTTAAGTTCACTGGCAATGTGTTCCTGGTCGGAAATGCATTGGGCTCTATGGTATAGAGTCTTGATGAGGGAGTTCTTCTGGCATGGATGGTGGTGGGAATCCGGTTTTAAGTAAGCATTCGTATGCGTAGCTTTCCTGTCGACAGAGTGGCTCATTGAACCATCAGGTCTCCTTTTAATTAGGACATCCAAAAAGGGTAGCTTGACATCTTTTTCGACCTCCATGGTGAATCTGATGGCTGGGTGTATGGAATTGATGTGGTCGAGGAATTGGTTTGTGTTATGGTCGAAACGTCGTGAGAATTTTTATTGTTTTATATATATTATTTTGTTGTTTCCCTTCAACGTGACTTTACCGAAATAACTAAGAATATGAATTACTGCAGTCACGAAAGCTTTAAATCAAAACTTCATTGGAAAGACGTTATAAACAATTTCAGTTCTTAATTGATTGTATTTTATGGTGACATTCAGACTGCAGTACATTCGCTGACACTGCCTCTTCACACGACGGTCAATGGTATGGTTTATAGCATGTTATATAATAATAAATAGTATAACATTGTAATGTTTAACATAA
Organism: Petromyzon marinus; assembly: GCF_048934315.1. Taxonomy (NCBI): domain Eukaryota; kingdom Metazoa; phylum Chordata; class Hyperoartia; order Petromyzontiformes; family Petromyzontidae; genus Petromyzon; species Petromyzon marinus. The sequence continues at coordinate 6,899,802 of NC_133699.1, read as the reverse complement.
TTCGTAAGGCAATATATAGTATCGTAATTGTATTGTGAATCTACAGCAGTGTGGTATACAGTAGGGTTGGTAGAATAATACATAGTGTAATATTACAAGTCTAATATTTTACAGTCTAAAGTATAGGGTAGTGTAAAGTAACGCATTGTGTAATTCAAGGGTGGGTTTGTCTATGGTAGTGTATATTACGGTGTATAGTCGTGTAATGTAGGAAAAAGTTTAGTTGAAGACATATCAATATACTGCATAATGTTCGAGCTTACATTGGACTGTGTATACGATATTATACAATGTAGGTTAGATTGGAAGGTATAACGTTACAATGTATAGTAGTCTAGTTTATGGCATGGTTGTAACGCAACACAGGACAGAGCAGCACATCGTGGCTTTTTCTCCCCCCTCCTCCGTTCCGAGCATGGATGGACTCGTCCGTCTGAACGAGGCTCGTCGCTCTCCGTGGTGCTAACGTTGGAAAGAAGGAAAAAACCGCCACCCATTTTTTCGCCATATGGCATTGTAATGTATAATGACTTATTGTTAGTAGCTAAGCTGATTGGAGAGTATATAGAGTTTATTAATAACATTGATGTACTTTATATTTTAGTTTTATTAATTCGTTTACTATATGGTATTCATTATATAGTGTAGTGTATACACAGTTACTTTATGTTTATAGCTCAACATATTGAAGAACATATTGAGTACATTTATTATATTGATGTAGTTTATACTTAGTTTTTTTTCACATCGGTTAATTGTATAATAGTTGGGTAGTTGCAGTCCTTTAGCGTCCATATACTAAACGCCTCTGTTGAGATGTAAACTTTGACTTTAACATAGCTATTTCCGTGACCAGTCACATGCTAATCCCTCACATTAACATCATGCTAATCTCCCAGTTACATGCTTATTTCTGACTTTAACACCCTGCTGATCCAACACTTTAACACAGCGATTTCAATGCTAAATTCTCCTGTTTGATATGTAAACTCCTTTGTCAAGGCGCTTTACCTCTCCCACCTAGCTTAAAAGACGCTGTGAATCTTAGCAGCAGTTATTGAAGCACTGTCGTCCCGACAGTTCTGTTCCTTCACCTGAAGAAGGCTACTTGTGTTGTGGCCGAAACGTCGTGAGAATTTAATTTTTTATTATGTTTTATTTTTATTATTTTATTTCCATTCTACGTGACTTTACCAAAATAACCAAGAAGTTGCATAAAGTTGTTGCATGCTTGGGCTCCAGATGCCGAAATTATCTTTTAAAAAACGGCCAGTCTCATCAGATCTCAGAAGCTAAGCTTGCAGCGCCCAGCCCTGATGGTAACCCGGGGATACAAATTAATGTGGAGAAACAAATGTTCGCTTGTGACGACCAAGACTACGCCTGTCCTCCCAAGGACAGGCCTCACTGATTCCGAAGACTTTCATTTTCAGGAGGGTCCTGCCGAGTATTTTTGCAGTAGAGAGGCGATGTTGTGCTGTGCAGTGCCGGAGAGTAAGCTCATGCTGCCGGTCCACCCTGTCCTCTCTCCTCCGGTCGGGACGGGTCGGTCATAATAGCGTTCAGAAACACCCTCCACGACACAAAACAGTTCAATTTCTCAATCCGCAGGTCAGCTCAAATCTGTATTGTGGGCGTTCCCTTGTACTCTACTGTGTACGTGGGGCTCTAGATCCAATCCCCTGATCACCATTGCATTCACTTAAATAATAATAAATTCTCCTGGCCACCCATAGAAAATTAGAGTGCACAATTATACGTGTGATTCATCACAGGCGAGCTCACACCGGCCACACTTGCAGCTTAGGGCCTCGCATTAAGAGAGGGGGAGGATCTCTAAATACGAAACAAGAAATGGACACGAGGTTTCGAGTTTTAACATAATTGCTTAATAAATAAAGATCGGTGAGAAAAAAAAGACTCTCCAAAGCAGTTATTTTCATTCTGCTGACAAAAATATACAGGCATTCATAGAAGGGGCCTCTTAAACTTGACAATGGCATAGGTCCCCAGCAATGCCATCATCCGGCTCTGCTGCCGAGTGTCATCCCAATGAAGTAATTTGCAGGTAACGTTAGCATTGGGATGCTTGGCCAATACCCAGTTACATTGTGATTGTGTGTTTTCTAGCTATGTGAGCAAACTGGATAATTAATTAACCAAGGCCCTTCTTGTTGCGAGGGTCAAAGATCACCGGTGCACCACCCTGCCACCTGAAACGATAATAGTTCGCTTATAATTTTTTTGTTATTTTAGTGTGTACATTTACACGCGATGATCACATCTCATCTCAAGCATTTGAAAAGGGCACCCTCAGTGGCAACTGTTCTCTGTGTGACACACGGTTATTCAGCACCTAACCTGCAAGCAGGCCAAGTGCTGTTTGCTGCGAGCAATCCCAATTGAGTGATTCGCAGTGAAGTTTTTTTTTACATGACAATTTTCGCGTGTGATGCTGACACACGATGGCCATACTTTATTTTAAAAAATGTCTTGGGCTCGTTTTTATTTTTTTACGTTGAAATTTATTGAGTAAATCACGAGCCCGTTACAGTGCGCCACGGGACTGCACGTCATTCGAGTGGTGCATTCACAATTCAACCGGACCATTTATTAGGGGGGGCTGACGCGAAGGGGGGAGTGAGGCCCGCGGCCCCCCATAAACTGGGGGGGGGGAGAGGGGGGCATTGTGACAGGCGTAGAAGAGTTGTAGTTGTAATCTGCTCCACGTTTGTCTTGATAAAGGAACCCTGTGCAACCTGCTCGGTGTGTGACGTGCGTGCTCCTCGGTGTGTGACGTGTGTGCCGCTCGGTGTGTGATGTGTGTGGGTGTAGGAGAGGCCCCTTACCCTGGCGCATGGCAGTCAATGACAAGTTCTACCGCTTGATCTGCGATGGCTACTGCATGCAGCCACCCCCCTGCTGTCCACCGCAAGTGTAAGCCGCCCCCCCCCATACCTCCCACACCGGGTTTTATCAAATGCTGGTCTGATGCGTTTCTATTGTCGATGCAGGTGGCTGACGGAGGAGAATGCGAAGTGTTTGTTCTGGGATATTCTTTGATTTTAATTGTAGTGATTCAATTAATTGATTGAACAATTGCTTAAGGGTGAATAATGTGACGTGTTATTGGCAGTGAGTTGTGCTGGCTGGTTCAGTCTCGTTGACACGGCCATTATGAATCCTCTTAGTCTGGAATGTCCTACTTCCAGCCGTACGTGCTGTTGCGACCCACAGACTCCTCACAGTGAGGGAAAAAAGTATTCGATCCCCTGCTGATTTTGTACGTTTTCCCACTGACAAAGAAATAATCAGTCTATAATTTTAATGGTAGGTTTATTTGAACAGTGAGAGATAGAATAACAACAAAAAAATCCAGAAAAACGCATGTCAAAAATGTTAAAATTTGATTTGCATTTTAATGAGGGAAATAAGTATTTGACCCCCTCTCAATCAGAAAGATTTCTGGCTCCCAGGTGTCTTTTATACAGATAACGAGCTGAGATTAGGAGCACACTCTTAAAGGGAGTGCTCCTAATCTCAGCTTGTTACCTGTACAAAAGACACCTGTCCACAGAAGCAATCAATCAATCAGATTCCAAACTCTCCACCATGGCCAAGACCAAAGAGCTCTCCAAGGATGTCAGGGACAGGATTGTAGACCTACACAAGGCTGGAATGGGCTACAAGACTATTGTCAAGCAGCTTGGAGAGATAGTTGGTGCGATTATTCGCAAATGGAAGAAACACAAAAGAACTGTCAATCTCACCTCGTGGAGTTGCAATGATCATGAGAACCGTGAGGAATCAGCCCAGAACTACACGGGAGGATCTTGTCAATGATCTCAAGGCAGTTGGGACCATAGTCACCAAGAAAACAATTGGTAACACACTACGCCGTGAAGGACTGAAATCCTGCAGCGCCCGCAAGGTCCCCCTGCTCAAGAAAGCACATATACATGCCCATCTGAAGTTTGCCAATGAACATCTGAATGATTCAGAGGACAACTGGGTGAAAGTGTTGTGGTCAGATGAGACCAAAATGGAGCTCTTTGGCATCAACTCAACTCGCCGTGTTTTGGAGAAGGAATGCTGCCTATGACACCAAGAACACCATCCCCACCGTCAAACATAGAGGTGGAAACATTATGCTTTGGGGGTGTTTTTCTGCTAAGGGGACAGGACAACTTCACCGCATCAAAGGGACGATGGACGGGGCCATATACCATCAAATCTTGGGTGAGAACCTCCTTCCCTCAGTCAGGGCATTGAAAATGGGTCGTGGATGGGTATTCCAGCATGACAATGACCCAAAACACACGGCCAAGGCAACAAAGGAGTGGCTCAAGAAGAAGCACATTAAGGTCCTGGAGTGGCCTAGCCAGTTTCCAGACCTTAATCCCATAGAAAATCTGTGGAGGGAGCTGAAGGTTCGAGTTGCCAAACGTCAGCCTCGAAACCTTAATGACTTGGAGAAGATCTGCAAAGAGGAGTGGGACAAAATCCCTCCTGAGATGTGTGCAAACCTGGTGGCCAACTACTATAGTTGCGCTATCATTTATGGCCAGGCTATCATTTTTGGATCAGGTTGCTGCCCAAGAAGCACAATATAGCTCAGTTGGCCTTGCCTGGTAAAATAAAAAAATATATTAATAGTTTTTAGTTCATTGTCAAAATAGCAGCTCAATAACTGCTCGAAAACATAAACACATGTATTAAAAATGTCAAAGCTCGATCACTACTCGATCAGATAGACACATATGTTAAAAATGTCATGGCTTGATCACTGCTCGAACAAATAGACACATGCTCGATCACTACTCAATCAATGCTCAATCATATAGACACGTGTATTCTAAATGTCATAGCTCGACCACATAGACACCTGTATTAAAAATGTCATATCTGGATCACTGCTGAATTAATGATCAATCATTTCGACATACATATTAAAATGTCATTGCTTGATCACTATAGTCTTGGTTCTTTCGGTAGTGACCCGTAAATGGTGGACACTGTACGTATAGGTGCCATAAGATGTGAGTCGTGGAGTTAGTTGGCAACATTGGACCCGAGCTCACTCTGCTTCATTATCTGTGGCGTCTAGGTGCTGTGGGTACGCGGTCTCGACAAGTAGTGACTTCAGTTCACCTTGAGGATCCGACGTACTCGCTGTGCACTTCAACATCGCATACAGGACGACACTTTGACAACATCGCCAACAAACATCGTTGACACAGTTAACTGACTTGGTAAACTTCGTTGACTAACATCAACGAGGCTGAACACGTCAGTAACATAGTTAACAAAGTTGTTGACAAACGCGAACATCCACGACATCTCTTGTACCGTCAGGGCGATATCTTCCGTGAGTAAATCGACCCTCGCATTCGTCCAGATGCGTGATGTAACAGGATAAAATTTACCTGTGACAAAATAATGATACAATATGTTCATGCTTAGGGAAGCCAATCAGGTACAATGGGAGGGCTGACAGCCAAAAAAATCCACCATTGGGCTTTTTTGATCCACAAATCGTCTTTTTTATGATACGTAAATTGTCTTACAGGAATTACTTTACTGATGAAAAAAAATCACCTTTGCTTAATCACCTATTGATCACGTACACACATTTATTCAACATGTCACATAGCTCTCTCAGTCCTCAAACAAATAGATAATATGTATCCAAAATGTCATAGCTCAACACAATTGATCCGTACATGGTGGATATCATGTGTTCGTGCCACAAATTGTGAGATGTGGAGTCAGTTAGTAACATTTGACCCGAGCTCACTCGGCTTCATCATCTGTGGCATCTAGGTGCTGTGGGTACGCGGTCTCCCAAGCGACTCCAACAAGTGGTGACTTCGGTTCTCCGTGGGGGTTCGCGCCTTCTTGCCGTGCGGCCAAGCATCGCATCCGGGACCACACACCATCAACATCGCCACTTCATCAACATCGCCAAGAACTATCGTTAACACAGTTAACTGACTTAGTAAACTTCGTTGACTAACATCAACGAGGTTGAACACGTCAGTAACATAGTTAACAAAGTCGTTGACAAAGTGAACATCCACGACATCTCTTTGTACCTTAAGACCATGTCTCCCGTGAGTACATTTGCCCCTCGCATTCGTCGACACACATGCACATATGTTACACACACCCCCGTGTCGCCTTCACACAAACAAACACACAGATGAATGTCACCCTAGATTCATATGGACGGCTGGGGAAAGCGTTGTTAGTGCGCTTCTATTAAGACTGAGGCAGCTAACGAGTGATCCTTTTGGTCTGCACCATGCTGCCTTTCCCGCCCCAGTGTTGATGTTTATACACCGCACTGGGTCATCAGTGAAAGCTTAGTCGACCTTTCTCTATTCGCTCACCCCCGCGTGGCCCCCTACAGCCGCCCCCCCCCTGCTCGGGTGGGATAGGGGTGGGGGCACGGGAGGGGATGTGGGATCCACGTGGGGGGGCAGAGGGCAAGTGGGGGGTGTCCCATTGTGCTATTTTTCCGTAGACTTGCAATACTTTGCAGTAATTGGTCGAAGCGGTATCCACACACGTGAAGTTAGATATGGGGAGTGACACACGTGGGGAGGGGCACGGGTTTGAGAAATAAGATGATGGTTACCATGGTGATCGTTATGGTGGTTATGATGAGGACGGTAATGATGATGGTGGTGGTGGTTGTAAGCTATGATGTGATTAGAGTCTCACATGCGCTGCTGTGATTTTGTTGCAGGGTGGAGAGAAGAGCAAGCCGACGGGAAGTGAGTACTGTAATTCCACACACAGACATACACACAGACACATGCACCTGTATACAAAGACAAATCCCCGTATAGCCTTAACAGACTATTGAGTCAAGTGCTGTTAGCGAGTTAGCACCTATGATGGGGTGGGTGGTCAGCACCGCACCCGGATGCCTTTGTCTTCCCAGTGTTTATACGTTTCACAAGGTACTATTTTAAGTTTGAGTAGATGTAGGGGAGGCACACGACCGGTTTGATTTATTAGTCACTGATGGTTGTGAATGGGAATCGAACTCAGGTCAATCCCCACAGACACTACTGCTCCCAACCACTCATACAGACACTGCACATAGACACAAACAAAGACAGAAATCTTGTGTATAGCCTTGAAACACTGTAGGAGCAAGTGCTGTTAGTGAGCACCTATGACGGCCGGCACCGCACACGAGGGGTGGGTTGCCAGCACCACACTTGTCCGTCTTTGTCTCCCAAGTGGCGATGTTTACACACCGTATCAGATACTTATTTGAGGCTGAGTGGACCTAGGGGAGGCCCCTAACCGGCTCAGATAACAACAACAGTCCTCATTCGCCACTAAGTGATGGAGACGTCACCATGGCGCTTGTGCCAGGCCTGGTACACTCTGAGGCCACTTGAAGTGTCGAAGGCTTGCCGACAGGAGATCAGCGGACAGACCGCAGTGCGATGGGTTGACTGAGATGACTGGCAGACGCACCACCTTTGCATCCTACTGTGCCAACTTGCTGCGTTTTAGTCATCCAGTGCACCGTCTGTTGTTGTGAGAGTCGCTCCTCTCACCCTGCCCATATCCTTCACGAGCTTCCTCCATAGAGGCTGATCTTGACACCAGTGGTACCAGTCTGTGGCAAGTCCACTCAGCTCCGTAACCTCCTGTACTGCATCAGTTCATCTCTTCTCGAGGCCGTGCCACGCCCATTTAGCCCCCTCTATCTGGAAAAACAGAAGCTGCTTGGGCATGTGGTGGCTGAGCATGCGGGCTACATGACCCAAGCAATGCAGCCCTGCCCACCAGTGGAGCTCACTGATGGGAATGTGTCCAGATCTTTCAAGGATTTGTGAGCTCTTCACACATTCCAGCCTAGTAAAACCCAGGGTGGATCGTAGGCAGGCCAGTTTGAAAGTTTAAAGCTGGTTCAGATTTTTAATTTATTCTATCATTGGCCAAGAAGACCCAGCGCTTTGTGTCGAGTGACAGACCAGGTAGATACCCCACAGTGTTACGAAGCTGATGAAAATATGCCACTTGACCAATTCGAAGTGACACCTTTGCTGCCAAACTGGAATTTTTGCATAAGCACACTACCTAGGTACGTACATTTCTCCTCTCTACAACTACCCCATCACTCAAGAGTAGTTGAGGGGGCGGAGTATTAAATTACACAAAATACTCAGGCGGGTGCTTAGTTTTGGTGGGGCTGATGGTAAGGCCCCACCTCTTTATCACACGCTCCAGGCTTAGCAGCAGAACCTCCAATTATTTTTCAGTGTGAGCATCAACTTCCAAATTATCAGTGTACATAACATTGTTGACCAGTAGGGAGCCATCCCTTGACCTCACCCAGGCATCAATCAGCCTCCCATTGTATCTGTAGCAAATAGAAAAAAAATCCACCGATACAGCCATGAAAAGCTTCGAGAACTATGTGGTCGAAGATGATGCTAAATAATGTGTCAGCCAGAGTAGATCTCTGTCGCATCCCACTGTAAACAGGAAATTGCTCTGACTCCCAGGCATGCAACTTTATCCGGGCCTGTCCACCATCGTGAAGGTCCTTAATAATTGTGAGCAGAGGGTTAGGGACTCCAAAAACACGAATAACAGTCCAGAGCCCTGGCCTACTGATTGTATCATAGGTCTTGACCAGGTCGGCGCTGCAACACTACACATACTCTTTGGTTCTATTCGGTAAAGTCACGTAGGTAAAAAATAAAACAAAAATCACGACGTTTTGGCAACAACACAAGCAGCCTTCATCAGGTGAAGGGACCAGGCTGTCTCGAGGACAGCGCTGGAGTGAAACAGAGCCACGCTCAGACCGCGACCTTTAAGCTGTGTGCGAGGAAACAAGGTGCCTTGATAAAGGAATTAGCATAAAAATTAGCATTTGATTGGCCGACTTAGCATGATGAACGGTGTAGAGGTGGTGTACATGCGGGTGCACATGCCGGTTGGCGCGGGGGGGGGGGGGGGGGGGTAAGGGGGAGTTTACCTATTGATGGTGTGAAAAGGGAATTTTTAAGAGCTGCGAAAGTTTGGGGTACCACTACTTGAAAAATATACTGTACCACTGAAAATTAGTTTAATGTTTGGTTCGATTTAGAACATCTTTCCAATGGTTGCTTAATTTGAAACCATCTTCTCGGTTGAAATTATGTCTGTGTTTGTAGATCTGCATTGCCTCGTGAACAAATCTCTGATAAAAACCCGTGGGTTTGCAAAGAACCTTGGTATTGGAGAAAATTATATCGTGATCACCCACAGCGTTGTAACAGTGATCAGCTACGGCAGAATAATTCGTTCTGCCGTGTTTCAAATCTGATTTGTGCTCGTGAATTCGGTCAGAGACATGCCGCTTTGTCTCCCCGATATAGCAATCACCGCAGGTACAACTCAATTTGTAAACCCCGGGGTACTGTAAGTCAGGAATGACATCCTTCACGGATGGGATCAGATCACGAATTTTGTGTACTGTATTGAACCGGACCTGGATCTTGTGTTTGTTTAGAATTTTGGAAATCTTTTTAGTAACGCCTGCTATATATGGTAGTGTGATGGTTTTGACCGGAGTATCAAGTGGTTGTTTCTGTATGGAGGGAGAAACAGCTTGGCAGATGGTATGGTCAGAGTATCCATTCCTTTTGAGGGCCAGGTGTACATGTTTTAATCCACTCGTCAGGTGGTGTTGGTCCGAAATGCAATGAGCCCGATGGTATAACGTTTTGATGAGAGAATTCTTTTGGGCTGTGTGGTGGTGGGAATCAGGTTTCAAGTAGGAATCTGTGTGGGTGGGTTTCCTGTAGACAGAATGTCCCAATGAGCCATCAGGTCTCCTCTCAAACAGAACATCTAAGAATGGTAGCTTGCCATCTTTCTCCACTTCCATGGTGAATTTGATGGCGGGATGTCTGGAATTGATGTGGTGTAGGAAAAGGTTCAGAGCTGGGAGGCCATGTGGCCAAATGACGAAAGTGTCATCCACATATCTCTTCCACAGGGAAGGTCTGAGGGTGGAAGTCTGGATGGCGTCTGATTCAAATTTCTCCATGAAAATATTGGCTATCACTGGTGACAAGGGGGATCCCATGGGGGTACCCTCATTTTGTTTGTAGAAGGAGCCATTCCAAGTAAAGTAGGTATTGTTGAGGCAGTGCCTAACCAGTGCAGGTGTATCGGGGTCTAGTCCATGTTGGACCAAATTTTCAATTATTTCAATGGTATCAGGTACTGGGACCTTGGTGAACAAAGAGACCACATCGAAGCTGACAAGGATATCGTCAGGGGACAGTACAACGTCTTTGACCATAGAGACCAATTGGGCTGAGTTAAGTACTGCTGAGGCGGTCTTGCCAGTGAAAGGCAGCAAGGTATCTGACAGAAAACGGGCTAGTCTATAGGTAGGGGAGTTGATCGTGGATACGATGGGTCGTAGTGGGGTGCCTTCTTTATGAATCTTGGGAAGACCATAGAATCTAGGGGGTCTTGCAGCAGAAGGTTTTAGGGAGGGACGTTTAGTTGGGTCGATTAGGGAGGTCGAACTTGTGATGATCTTGTTGGTTTTTATCGCTAGGCTATTGGTAGGGTCATTTTTATTTTTTGAGTAACTTCCATCGTTGAGCAGACTCTGGATTTTGTTGTTGTATGAATCTTTATCCATAATTACAGTAGCGTTCCTTTATCGGCTGAGAGGATGACTATATCACTTCTGTTTTTTAAATTCGCGAGTTCAGAGCGTATGGATCCTTGCAGTCACTAAAACTTTAAATCTAGAACACTACACATGTAAGGTATGGATTTGTTACACTGTTCAACCACACACACAGACACATTTTAATTCAAACATGTCCCTGATTTGTAAAAAAAAGAATCAGAGTACCAGTCAGCAAATAGGCAATTGACACTTGGTCCAAAGAATATGTGATACTGTAATAGAAATACATGAATAGCTAAATTCATAATTTTGGTTAATAAGGCATAACACAGTGCACAATATGACATTGATGAAAAGACAAACAGTGCAACAAAGGAAATCAGCTTTCAGTCTGTATCAGACGGTCTCAGACGCTAGTGTTGAGAAGGTGACATGGCAGGCGTTTAGAAACCCGCTGTGCCGGCGGATGTAAAGTCGTTACACACAGTGTCTTTCGAACAATACAACAGTCAGGTGCTTGATGCAGCTGGTGACTTTCCAGATGTGGTGGGGTATTGACGATGTGTAGAACGATGCAATTGTACTTCTTTCTCGAATGTCAGGTGCTGTCGGGCTTTGACGATGTGTAGCACGATGGATTTCCTTCAGTATCTAACGTATAGAGGTGTCTTCACCATGATAATTATTCACAGGCTTGTTGGTTTACAGTCACGTTTTTCTAAACTCATGTGATTCATGGCACGTGACCTTGCAGCACATTTTTGAGCAATGCCTTTCCTTCTCCAAGAGACACACATGTATCCTCTCTTTCTGCAAAACTCACTTTAAGTCTTCTTAATTTCACTTGCCATATGTATCGGCTCAATATAAATTGACAACTGCAAATCTTAAACTTTGCTTTTTAAACCTCCACTGTTTTACCACTATACTGTCTCCACTACCTCTGAGTGGTTACTCAGCATTTCAGCCATTCTCGTGCAAGGAATGACTTCTGTTGAGAGCAACCTCACATGCATGGGAGCACATGCTATCCAACCAACATAAACATCAGAGTTGCCCCTGGCTCTCTGGCCCCTCTGGGCACTCTCTGTCCTCCGGGCACCCCGGCCTTCCTCTTCTACTCTCCTCCCTTTATCTTCTCTAACGTAGCCCACTAATATACTAATTGTATGAATGGACCAGTGTATAAGAATTAATAGTGTATTTCTTATCCGATTCATGCTCTTTCTTATGAAACAATGGACATCTTATAAATTTAGCCAGACCTCCACAGCTTGGTCATCAATCCATCTTACTTTTTCGGAGATAACTGAAGTTTATCTATGTTTGGCCTGGAGTTTCTAGACCTCGCAAACTTAATACGGCCTCCCAAGCCTGCCCATAAATCTAATGAAGTTATTTGGAGGAGGAGGTGTCTCCGGCACATGAGTCAACCTCCAGACCTCCTTACAGTGTTAACATTGTTCCATCGGTCTCAAGTTAAGTTAGATTCCTGTCAATGGTGCCAAGTTTCTTTACCAAAATAACATACAGGAAATATGCCTTTTGGCATCCTCTGGTCTAACACCGTTTGAGACGAGGCTCAAAAGAAAGCTGTCCCTGGTGTGGACCAATCAGTTTCAAGGACAATGCATATATTATCAGAGTATGTTTTTTGTTTGCATTCTGACCACAAGCATCATAGTTAATGCAGACATGATTCCTTGTAAAAGGTTTCAGTTTGGTGTTTTAACATCTTAACACCTGTTTTGTTGCCAGAAAAAATGGGAAAAGCCTATTATCATACAGGAAATACTCAAATACCCATTAACGAATCAATTGTGGTGCTGCTCTCTCCTTCCCATGCGACTCCCCAGACCGTCGCTCGAAGGGGCAGCACAAGAGGATGCTCTGTGCCACAAAACTAGAAGCTGAGCGCCAGATTGGGGAGCTTGAGATGATCCTGCTGGATCATTGTGCACAGCAGTAGGCCAAGTATCAGCGGGAGCTGCTGGAATTCCAGAACAACACCGAGCTGAAGAACTTCATCATCCACCCCCAGCAGCAGCAGCAAAAGGCAGAAGAGCAGCAGCAGGCGGAAGTCAACACTAATAATGAGGAGGTGCAGCAGACATGTCAGAATAGCAACAAGGTTGAGAACGAGATGGGAGAGATAGACAAAGTGGCGGAGAGAAATGGTATGAAGAGAAAAAGTGGGAGTAGGAAGAAACATAAGAACAAGAAGAAAGTTCTGGAGGAGACAGTGAAAGAAGAGGTGGCTGAGAGAGAGGAGAGTGAGGGAGAGCCCATGCAGGAAGTGGTGGAGGTTGGGACGATTGAGGTAGAGATGATTGAGGCAGTGGCTTTGGAGGATGTGATGAATGAGGTAGAGTTGAATAAGGTAGAGGTGTTAGAAGGAGATGGCAAGCGGGAATTAGCGAATGAGGCAGAGGTAGCGGTGATTGAGGTAGAAGCAGTGGCCAAGCAGGAAGTGGTGAAAGATATTGTGGCCAATGTCATAGAGGGGATTGAGAGAGATGCAAAACAGGTATTAGCAGAAGAGGTAGAGCCAAATGAGGTCGATGGGAATGAGGAAATGGCCAAACAGGAAGTGGCGGAGAAAGTTGAGAATGTTGTGGAGACAAAGAAAGAGGGAGAGGATTGTGTTCAAAGGAAACGTAGGAATAGGAAGCTACAAAGGATTGAGATGAAAGTTCGGGAAGTAAAAGAGATGAAGGTAAACGAGATTGAGAGAGAGGGGAATGATGGAGAGCCCAAGAAGTAAGTGGCGAGTGAGGTAGAGGCGAACGAGGTAGAGGTAGCGGTGATTGAGTTAGATGCAGTAGCCACACAGGAATTTGTGAAAGAGGTAGTGGCCAAATTCGTAGAAGGGATTGAGAGAGATGCCAAGGAGAACTTAGGGAAAGAGGTAGAGGCAAGTGAGGTAAATGGGAATGAGGGAATAGCCAAACAGGAAGTGGCTAAGAAAGTTGATAATGTTGTGCAGACAAAGAAAGAGGGAGAGGATGGTGTTCAGAGGAAACGTAGGAATAGGAAGCTACGAAGGACTGAGATGAAAGTTCGAGAAGTAGAAGAGATGAATAAAAACGAGATGAGGGAGAGGGGAATGATGGAGAGCCCAAGAAGGAAGTGGCAAGTGAGGTAGAGGTAGCGGTGATTGAGGTAGATGCAGTGGCCACACAGGAATTTGTGAAAGAGGTAGTGGCCAATTTGCAGAAGGGATTGAGAGAGATGCCAAGGAGAACTTAGGGAAAGAGGTAGAGGCAAGTGAGGTAAATGGGAATGAGGGAATAGCCAAACAGGAAGTGGCTAAGAAAGTTGATAATGTTGTGGAGACAAAGAAAGAGGGAGAGGATGGTGTTCAGAGGAAATGTATGAATGGGAAGAAACATAAGAACAAGAAGAAAGTTCTGGAGGAGACAGTGAAAGAAGAGGTGGCTGAGAGAGAGAGGGGAGTGAGGGAGAGCCCATGCAGGAAGTGGTGGAGGTTGGGACGATTGAGGTAGAGATGATTGAGGTAGTGGCTTTGGAGGATGTGATGAATGAGGTAGAGTTGAAAAAGGTAGAGGTATTAGAAGGAGATGGCAAGCGGGAATTAGCGAATGAGGCAGAGGTAGCGGTGACTGAGGTAGAAGCAGTGGCCAAGCAGGAAGTGGTGAAAGATATAGCGGCCAATGTCATAGAGGAGATTGAGAGAGATGCAAAACAGGTATTAGCAGAAGAGGTAGAGCCAAATGAGGTCGATCGGAATGAGGGAATGGCCAAACAAGAAGTGGCGGAGAAAGTTGATAATGTTGTGGAAACAAAGAAAGAGGGAGAGGATTGTGTTCAGAAGAAATGTAGGAATAGGAAACTACGAAGGATTGAGATGAAAGTTCGGGAAGTAAAAGAGATGAAGGAAAAGGAGATTGAGAGAGAGGGGAATGATGGAGAACCCAAGAAGGAAGTGGCGAGTCAGGTAGAGGCAAATGAGGTAGACGTAGCGGTGATTGAGGTAGATGCAGTGGCCACACAGGAATTTGTGAAAGAGATAGTGGCCAATGTCATAGAAGGGATTGAGAGAGATGCCAAGGAGGACTTAGCGAAAGAGGTAGAGGCAAGTGAGGTCGATGGGAATGAGGGAATGGCCAAACAGGAAGTGGCGGAGAAAGTTGAGAATGTTGTGGAGACAAAGAAAGAGGGAGAGAATTGTGTTCAGAGGAAAAGTAGGAATAGGAAGCTAAGAAGGATTGAGATGAAAGTTCGGGAAGTAGAAGAGATGAAGGTAAACGAGATTGAGAGAGAGGGGAATGATGGAGAGCCCAAGAAGTAAGTGGCGAGTGAGGTAGAGGCGAACGAGGTAGAGGTAGCGGTGATTGAGTTAGATGCAGTAGCCACACAGGAATTTGTGAAAAAGGTAGTGGCCAAATTCGTAGAAGGGATTGAGAGAGATGCCAAGGAGAACTTAGGGAAAGAGGTAGAGGCAAGTGAGGTAAATGGGAATGAGGGAATAGCCAAACAGGAAGTGGCTAAGTAAGTTGATAATGTTGTGGAGACAAATAAAGAGGGAGAGGATGGTCTTCAGAGGAAACGTAGGAATAGGAAGCTACGAAGGACTGAGATGAAAGTTCGAGAAGTAGAAGAGATGAAGGAAAACGAGATTGAGGGAGAGGGGAATGATGGAGAGCCCAAGAAGGAAGTTGCGATTGAGGTAGAGGTAGCGGTGATTGAGGTAGATGCAGTGGCCAAGCAGGAAGTGGTGAAAGAGTTAGTGGCCAATGTCGTAGAAGGGATTGAGAGAGATACAAAGCAGGAATTGGTGAAACAGGTCGAGGCAATTCAGGTCGACACGATCGAAGAAAAGGCCATGCAGGTCTTGATCAATGAGGTAGATACGAATGAGGTAAAGGCCAAACAGGAAATGGCAAAAAAAGTTGAGAACGTGCTGGAGGAGATAAAGCAGAAAGGGGCAAATGAGGTTGAAACATATGAAGTAGATGCCATCCAGGAAGTGGCAAAAGAGGTAGAGGAGATTGAGAGGCCAAGCAGGAGGTGGTTATGGAGGTAGAGTCGAATGAGTTAGAGGCGAATGACGTAGAGGCAATAGAGGTAGAGGCAAAAGAAGTAGGAGCTATTGAGTTAGAGTCAAATGAGGTAGAGCTGAAGGAGGTCGACACGATTGAAGATGATACAAAGCAGGAAGTGGTGAATGAGGAAGAAAGATGTGAGCAACCTTGGAGGGCAGAGAGTGTTCAGGAAGAGAAGAAAGAGATTAAGCACATCCCATCTTCTAAGGGAGAGAGAAAGGACAGTTTCTGGCGTTGGACTTGGAGCTTCCTGTGCTGCACACGGCAGCTGGAGAAAGATGAGGAAGAGGAGAATGAACGAGGAGGAGACAGAGGGAAGGAGTGCCAAGACCAGCAGCTGGGAAACAAAAAGAAAGAAAAGTGGTGGAGACTCCGCAGAGAGATAATCTAGCGTGTTCTCCCAGACATTGAGATGTGGTTGGATGGACATGTATATTTATATATGTATATATATTTAAGTTGTAATAAAAACGTACTTATGTTTCTTGAACTCGACTTCTGGTACAAAATATGTATTACCGAAGCTATCAACAGAAGGTTTGTACAGGATTAAATGCACTTATGGCCAATTTTATGTCGGGCAAACAGGACGAATGATCAGCACGGGACTAAAAGAACATCAGATAAATATTAAATACACGCGTGCCAACAAGAACACTCAATTAATTTTGATAATGTTGAAGTTCTGTGCAAAACTAGCTACGACTGGCCAAGACTAATTAGATAATTTGTCGAAATTGAAAGAAATAAAAATAATTTTAACCGTTTGGATAGCTACTAACTTAGTGCTGCGTGGAAGCAAATCATCAAATAATACATTGTGTAAATGCATGTCTATACAGAGTACCATACTTCAATAGGGATTACTGTTGATACGACTATTTTAATACCCACAATGGACAGGAAGGACAAGATCAAAGGGCTCGCAGAAGTATGATCACCACATCTGTAGGGATGCTATGGGGAATAAACACATGGCACGGGAAGGGGTGGTTCACCCACACCTTGGTGGCTACAACAACGTCCGCTAAGGCTCCAGTGGGTATAAAGTGCGGGGAGCCAGGGAGCTCGGGGCAGAGTGTGGGGCCCGAGGCTGAAGCAACCAGTGAAGAAAGAAGGCCAGCTAGGTGAGACCCTGGAACTCCTGTGACCGCTGCCCTTTTCAGGGCCGGCACAGCAAGCCAGTGGTGCGGCCCCAGAGCCCCAGAGTCAGAGTCCTTCTAAGGGCCGGTCTGGTCGGCGGGGTGCCGAGATCTGTGCCTAACCAGGGCCGGATCTGATAGCCTCCCTTAGAGTCCTACCAGGAGGAACTGGGAGCCTAGAGCTTAGGCTAGAGAGCCTGGGGTGTGTTCCTGAGTTATACGGGTGGAGGGGCCACTACCCCTTCTAGTGTAACCCTTGTTAAGGTTTAAATAAATAGTGCTGCTTCTATTCTGCCGTCTCCCGTGTCCTAGAACCCACTACAACTGGTGTCAGAAGTGGTCTTAAAATGGACACAAGGAGTACAAACCGATCACAGGAACCCCAGGAGGAGGACGGCTCGCCTGGGATTGCGCCAGAGGCCGCGGCCGACGATCCTGGGATGCCCCAGACGCCCCAATAGCAGCCGCCACTGGAGGAGTGGCCGCCGATGGAGGACGGGTTGCAGGCGGCTCACTCTCGACTGGCTGAGCTGCTGTATGCCGCGGCTTCAACGCTGGAGGAAATCAACCGCGCGGGGCTGCGGGCGCAAAGGCGGCAGAGAGACGAACGCCGTTCAACGGCCATTCCCGCCGAAACACAGCCACCAGATTTCGGATTTGCCGCCATGACAGTGTCCGCCACGGCGATTGGAGGGTCGCGGCTCCACGTGGATGCTATGGGCCAATCAGCGGTGGTGACATCATCACCAATGGACGCCCGCTGTCAGGACCAATCGGCGGGCGCATCATCATCACCTGCGCGACCGCCGATGGGTGTCCCCAGCCCCTCCAACACCGGCGAGGAGGCCGGAGATGGCGCGCGGCACCTCTCAGAGACGAAGCCATCGTTTCAACAACGCCTGCTGGTGTTGAAGGAGTTTGTTTCAGACGGCGGCGACTGGGGGGCCTTTCAACGCCGCTTTCTCACTCATCAAGAGATGGCCGGCTGGACGGACAATGAGGCGTTGAGTGCGCTACCGGCCATGCTGGACGATGACGCCCTTGCTACGCTCATCACAGCTCCCAGTTCAACGCGATCTACGCTACAGTCGGCGCTCCAGGTCCTCACCATAGTCTACGGGCCATCGTCGGACTGCCGCAAACTCTTCCACGAGCGGTGCAGGGGCCAGAAGGAGCCACCGCTGGCGTATCGCACGGCTCTCCTGGCCCTCGCAAATGCGGCTTTCCCGCGGATGGACGGCGAAGGGGTGGACGCGATGGTGACGGAGAAGCTCCTGGCGTTGGCCCAGGAGCTACAGATCGTCATCGTCGCAGAGGACGACGCGGACATGTGCTCCTTGCGGGCAGCAAGACACATCCACGCGCACCTGATAGCGCAGCGTCGATCACCTCTCGTCCCCAAGGGCGCAGCTGCGGTGTGCGCTGGGACGCCGACCATCCCCCCCTCCGAGGAGGTCTTCGCGGCGGGTCGCCCGGTGGAGTGGAGATCCGGAGGGAGGCCGGCTCAGACAACACTGGATCGCCAGGAGCACCCCAAGGCGCTCATCACGTGCTACAACTGTGGCCGCAAGGGCCACGTGGCTGCGGAATGCCGGGCGCCTTGTCAACAACAGCCGGGACGGTCGGACGGCGCTCCAGCATACAGGCCTCCGCATCGCAACCCGGCAAGTCGCGGCACCCCACATGCTCGGCCTGTGCACACACCTGTCCCCACCTCGCGCGTTTCGGTGTACGGGCCTCGGGGTACGCCCATTGGTTTGTTGGGTGGCGGCGGGGTCGAGAGGGTGCTCGGGCCGGGGCAGTGGACGGAATTGGCCCACCGCATTGTTGCTGCGTCGGCAGGCTCGTCCGTGGTCGCGGGTCGCATTGACGGGGTCGAGGTGCGTATCCTCGTCGATACGGGAGCTTCGGCGACCATTGTGTCAGACTTGATTTATAATATTCTTCCCGTTGAAAGCTGTCCCTTGCTCCCAGTCACCGTTCCATGTTACGCAGCGAACGGGGGTTCGCTGGGTATCATAGGCCAAATTCGAGCACAAATTTGCATTGGCAATATCAAACTCTCCGGGCCGATATTAGTCTCGTCCTCGCTGGCGGTTCCGTGCTTGTTGGGGACGGACTTTTTGGGCAAAATGCCGATTAAAATTCTAATTGATCAGGGTTGCATCGAGCTTCCCTCGGGCCGACGGGTAACATTCCTGCCTTCCCCTGCCACCTCAAGGGCAGCGTGCGCGTCGATACAAGCGTTCGTCACTCGGACGGTGTGTGTACCTCCCGGGGCGCAAATGCTCGTGCCCCTTCGCTTGCGTCGGCCTTTCGTGCCCGGTGTTCTGGACCAGGGAATTCTGTTAGGGCCCTCGAGGGCTGGTGAAAACGGGCTTGATCTGGTGGCCGCTCAAACGCTCGTTAAGGGGAGCGATAACCCGTTTATCCTCGTCCTTAACGTTGGCGTACAGACGGCCATCGTTCCTCAGGGAACTGTGCTCGCGCACGCGACGTCGGTCCCCGTGGTAGACACGGTTATGGGTAATGTGGGGACCGATCCTCTGGCTCAACCGCATTCTGAGGGGGACGATAGTTGGATGGACGCACTATGTTCGGGCACGAGTGATCTGTCCGACTCCCAGCGTGCCGGCCTACGCACCCTTCTGACGGAATTTTCCGATGTCTTTAGTAAACACAAATATGACATTGGGTGCACGAAATTGTTGCGTCACCACATTGACATGGGTGACAATGCCCTGGTACGCCAGAATCCTTTTCGGTTAAGTCCGGCCGAAAAAGATCATGTCAAATCGGCAGTGGATGACATGCTGGCTGCAGACATTATAGCCCCTTCCACCAGTCCATGGGGAGCACCCATAGTGCTTGTCAAGAAGCACGATGGGTCCTTGCGATGCTGTGTGGATTTTCGCCGCCTTAATAAGATCTCCGTGGCCGACGCGTATCCACTTCCCCGGATGGACGAATCTCTGGATGCTCTGGCTGGCGCCCGTTTTTTTTCTACGTTGGACTTGTTATCCGGATTCTGGCAACTCCCATTGGATGATGAGTCCAAGCCAAAGACTGCGTTTCGCACACCATACGGCCTATTCCAATTTAACCGGTTACCTATGGGATTACACTCCGCTCCGGCGACATTTCAGCGCCTTATGGAACTGGTTTTGGCTGGCTTACAGTGGAACGTCTGTTTGATCTATCTGGATGACGTCATCGTGTTCAGCAAGACATTTGACGAACACCTTTTGCGCTTGCGCGCCGTGTTCCTCAAAATGCGTGCTGCGAATTTGAAATTTAAGCCGCAAAAGTGCCACCTGCTACGGGAATCCGTACGCTATTTGGGGCACATCGTCAGCCGCTCGGGCATATCCACCGATCCCGCAAAGACGCAGTGTGTCAGCTCCTGGCCAACCCCCACCTCGGTGGCTGAGGTCAGGAGTTTCATTGGATTTGCGTCTTATTACCGGCGGTTCGTCGCGGATTTCGCGACCATTGCTAAGCCCTTACACGGTCTGACGGCGAAGGGAGTGAAATTTCACTGGGGCCAGGAGGAGGAGGTCGCTTTTTGTTCCCTTCGCGACGCTCTCGTGCGGGCCCCTCCATTGAGCTACCCCGATTTTTCGGAACCCTTCCTGCTCGATACAGATGCCAGCAATACGGGCATTGGGGGTGTGCTCTCACAGGTGATCTGTGGTGTGGAACGCGTAGTGGCTTATGGCAGTAGGGTTTTGTCTCCGGCGGAACAGAGATACTGCGTCACGCGTCGGGAACTCTTGGCTATTGTATTTTTTATGCAACAGTATCGCCCATACCTGTACGGTCGGCATTTCACTGTCCGTACGGACCATGCGGCATTACAATATGCCTTGCGGGTGACGCAGCCTTCGGGGTAATTGTCCCGATGGCTCGAAATCCTTCAGGATTATGATTTCACGACCACATATCGGAAGGGTGCTCGGCACACTAATGCGGATGCGCTGTCTCGCCTGCCGCCCGCCTCAGATTGCGCTTGTCTCAGGGGATCGGGGCGTTGTAAGCCGCCAGAGGATAGCCCCCCCTTAGATATCCCGGTTCTCGCTGCTGCCACTGAGGACCCCTTGCCTGAGGGTCCTGTCGGGGAGGGAGGTGCGGACTCCTTGCTGGGGTTGTCCGTTGCGGAATGGGGGCGCCTCCAGATGGAGGACGCATCCCTCCTCGCGTTGCGTCGTCGCGCAGGGGGTTCCGTGCGGGGGGTCGCGGGGATTGATTCGTACGGGCTGCTCCAGGGGCTCCTAATGCATTGGGATGGGAGGGCCTGCCGTCACAGGCTTGTGGTGCCATCCGCTTTGCGGGGTAAGGCCGTTTGGGCCGCACACGAGCGGCTTTTGCACCTGGGGACCCACAAGACCCTTGCCGTGCTCCAGCTGGATTTCTTCTGGCCGGGTATGGCAAGGGATGTGGAAGACCTCCTGGGTGCATGCACTCAGTGCGCCCAACAAAAACTACCAGCGAAAGGCGCCTGCCCACTGCTACAATCTATCACGGTCTCTCGGGTTAACGAACTTGTCGCACTCGATATATTGGGGCCCTTCCCTGCGACCCCTAGGGGTAACAAGTACCTGCTGGTTGGCGTGGAATATTTCACCCGATGGCCTATGGCATGGCCTCTCGCTAACCAGTCAGCAGCAGCCGTTGCCGAGGCCTTTGTTCAGGGCTATGTCCTCGACAAGGGTGCTCCCGAACGGCTGCTGACTGACCAAGGGAAGAACTTCTCTGGCGTCCTTCTGCACGAGGTGTGTGCGCTTCTTGGTACGAAAAAGATTCGCACTTCCCCCTATCACCCACAAACCGATGGCATGGTGGAGCGGCTGCATAGGACGCTCACATCTATGTTGTGTCACCAGGTGTGTGACTCCCAGACCGATTGGGACCTTCACATTCCGGGGGTTTTGGCCGCCTATAGAATGGCTCCTCACGCGGCAACCGGCTTCTCGCCGTTCTTTTTGATGTACGGTCGCGACGTTGACCCACCAATTGCGACTCAGCTCCGCGTCTCGGAAACCAGCAGAAAATCGACATTGGCCGACCACGTTAAATTTAATATCCTGAGGTTGACCGAGGCGCGGGAGGCAGCGGCCCAAAACTCTTCCTCTCGGCAGAAGGCCAACGAGAGGTTGCGATCGCGCCAATCACGCACACATGCGTGATTGGCGCGATCGATGTGAAGGTTATGCGGCCGCAGTGCGTTCGTATCCAGTGGGGGAAACGCCGCTGGTACGCACACCCCTCGCGTCTGAAGCCGTTTGTGGCGCCGCGCGTCCCTCCACCACATTACATGGGCCGAGCATGTGATGTGTCCGCTGACTCCCGGACGGCGTCTTCGTCACCTGCCCTTGATGCTTCACTAACTGTTCCACCTTCAGGCGCCTCAAGAATGACGGCTTCCAGCGCGCCTGCGCCACCCGGTGGGGATGGAGTTTGCCCTTCCAGGGTGACGGAAGACGGTGCACGTGCACAGCACGGGCGGGGGTTTGTTGTGTTTATTGTTCGAGTATTGTTGCAGCCGGGACGGCTGCGGGTTACACGGGAGGGGGTGATGTAGGGGTGCTATGGGGAATAAACACATGGCATGGGAAGGGGTGGTTCACCCACACCTTGGTGGCTACAACAACGTCCGCTAAGGCTCCAGTGGGTATAAAGTGCGGGGAGCCAGGGAGCTCGGGGCAGAGTGTGGGGCCCGAGGCTGAAGCAACCAGTGAAGAAAGAAGGCCAGCTAGGTGAGACCCTGGAACTCCTGTGACCGCTGCCCTTTTCAGGGCCGGCACAGCAAGCCAGTGGTGCGGCCCCAGAGCCCCAGAGTCAGAGTCCTTCTAAGGGCCGGTCTGGTCGGCGGGGTGCCGAGATCTGTGCCTAACCAGGGCCGGATCTGATAGCCTCCCTTAGAGTCCTACCAGGAGGAACTGGGAGCCTAGAGCTTAGGCTAGAGAGCCTGGGGTGTGTTCCTGAGTTATACGGGTGGAGGGGCCGCTACCCCTTCTAGTGTAACCCTTGTTAAGGTTTAAATAAATAGTGCTGCTTCTATTCTGCCGTCTCCGTGTCCTGGAACCCACTACACATCTATGCCTCTATTTTTAGGAACGAAACACGTGGACTTCTCCACAAATCTGGCTGTCGCCTGATGAAGCTGGTTGTAATTACTGGCGAAACGTCGTACTCAGATCTTGTGGCTTGGCTCTCCAACACACCGGTGTGCTGTACTAGTGACAAATTGGCATGTTCTGTTTACGTGATAACCCTTACTAGATGGCTGTGTCAAGTGGTGCCGGGGTATAACGACATTTATATATTTACGCGATCTAACCTGATTCAGTTGCATGCAACCAAGTTACACTCATCGCGCAGGTATGGGGCCGCCTCAAGAAATGCTTGTAATCGATGGATTGATGATGATGCACCATGGTCCCCAGTCTCATACTGATCCCGAGACTCACGCAGTCTGTGCACTCCCAGCTTGTCGGTGAGCGCCGGGTACGTGGAGTCGGCGCCCACGCACACGGTCAGCAGCCGGTGCACAATCACATCCGAGTATCTGTAACGGTACAGGGAGACAACAACAATATTCACATTTGTTGTAGCCTCTATTTAATATGAAGATTAAATTTACAGTAGATACAGGCTGCGGTATGGCCACGAGATGCCAACGGAGCAGCGGTATTAATCCACCAAGCACCGCGATTCATTCTGGTGGATCTCAGCGGGTTTCACGATCCACCAGAAAGCTATGCAAACAATGACTCAGATGGATTTAACGCTGTGATAGAATACTGTACTCTGGACATACCACGTTCTAGCACCATCTGCTGGTGGAAATTATCTTTGTTAATGTATGAATTTAATTCTTTGTTGAGGATTTTTTATTTGTCATCAGATGTAGCGCAAATTGCTGCCTGCTCATATCTGTGTTCTTATTTAAGATCCACAACAAAATCGTTAGCGATCCATGGCAGAATTGCAATTCACTTTTGGCCGCCGCTGCAACACGGCAATGGATTCTTGATTCTGCACGTGGAACACTGTCACCCTCCTTGTAGGCGTTGGTGTTCTCCGGATCCTCTAGTTTTTCTCCAACACAAGCCAAACAACCATTTAAGGAATTAGCCAAACTTCCCGTTTATAGGACCTTTTAGAAAAATAAGTCAAAATCTGAATCAGTATCCTGGAGAAATCCGATTCGCGATAAAAGCTCTTTTTGACAGATGTCCAGTAGGTAGATGATAGGAGTGCTAAGAATAGGAAAGATAAACAAATCACTAAAAGTAAATAATAGAAAAAAGATATACAAGTACGTAGCCAATCGTGCTAATCGGAGGTGTGCCATAATGACAAATTAACATTGCATAAGTACATCAATTAATGAAAAAATTCCTAAACTTGGGAAAGGCAGCACAGTCCCAGACCACACCAAGACAACAACATAGTCCCCTATGTTGTCCCCTAAGGTCGATTTCACGCGTGTGCCTAACGCCAGAGCACGTCACCGTCGAATGGGCGACGTGAAGTGGGTGTAGATGGCGGTGGCGAGCCCGTAGTGGTGAGTGTCGGGCTCAATGCCAGAGCAGAAGTAGATGGCCTGCATCATGCAGCGCGTGGCCAGGATGCGCAGCAGAGTGTTGAGGTATGGTGGCGCTCCCGGCACCGCCGCCCGGTCCAGGGACTCGGCCAACACCTTAGCCGAGTCCACCTGGATCTCGATGTTCTGCGCAAAAAAATCTGCCACACCGGCGTTTGTGAGGTGACTATCCCGCACGTGGCTTGTAGTTCAGTGCTGGGGAAGCAGCAAGGGTTGTGGTGTATTGGAAAGAAAACGTCATTCAGCGCACTTCCTGTGGGCATTCAGGTTTCCATAACCTGGCTTGCCAGGAGAAGGCAGTACAGCAAGTGGATTAATCTACATCTGGCACAGTGCCTGGCTGCCTTCCAGCGTTGTCTGTGGTTCGTCACACCTTTTGAGTTGTTCTGCCTCTAAGGGCGAGTGGAAACTATACGGCTACATCTCAAGATAAAGGTAAAAGGTGCAGCCCTGCAATTGCTCGCTCAGGCCAATACTGACATCGTTTCAAGACACCTCTGCTTCACAGTAGGGGGTAGCACATTCCCACCCATTTTGAGCATAATGTTCATCACAATAAGTCGACCTGATATTTCAACATTTCAGTGCTGGAATGTATCTAAAATTAAATACAGTACTACATTCATCGTGATGGTTTTTTGTTGCTTATTTCTGTGCAGTAGCTGGGAAATGAGCCGAGTCCTTCAACTCCCTACACTTGATAACACAGTATGTTCAATGCGGCTGCTGGATTTTGAAGCCAGGGTCCCAGCTGTAATCTCTGGGTCATAGGGTGACCCAGGTGACCCTTGTAAATTAGACTATTATGGTCTCTTGAGTTCTCACCCGGTTAAATCAAAAGACCTCAAACAAAAATTTGAGCCACCCGGCGACCTCTGAATTCCTTGCGAGGAGGATGATATTGAAGGAAGGTTAACAGCAATCTAGAGACAGTAGAACCCCTCTTAAAGACGGTGATTGGTTCCACGAACACGAGCCTTAAAGGATTTGGTCATTAAGCGAGTATAGGAAATACGTGTTAAAAGCTTAATTCGTTCCGATAGCATCGAAAGTTTCCCTTGTTCACCCAAAAAACGTACTTTATAATATTTAAACAATGGATATGAATACATAAAGATACTAACATTATAAACACATCATATTAAACTAAACACTGTTAATAAATGCATGAATTCATTTTGATTTAAAGCTTTCGTGACTGCAGGGATTCATATTCTTGATTCTTTCGGTAAATTCACGTAGAAGGGAAACAATGAAAAATTAAAATATAAACAATAAAATTATCACGACGTTTCGACTGCAACACAAGCAATCATCATCAGGTGTGAAAACCACAACAAGAAAATTTGAAAAAAGTGGCGGTTATTTTAACGTTAGCACCACGGAGAGAGATATGATAAACCATTTCGGGTCTTAATTGATTGATCACGCTTAAGGTGGCTTTCAGAACGCATCAATTATTTATCGTCTCCTCCCTCCTATTTTCCGAACATAGATGGCTTCGTCCATCTGAGCAAACTGTCAAATCTCTCTCCGTGGTGCTAACGTTAAAAATAACTGCCACTTTTTTCAAATTTTCTTGTTGTGGTTTTCACACCTGATGATGATTGCTTGTGTTGCAGTCGAAACGTCGTGAGAATTTTATTGTTTTATATTTTTATTATTTCATTGTTTCCCTTCTACGTGGCATTAATTCATATTTACTGTACCTACAACAGCCCGTCGTTAACAGGGAAATGGTCGGTTAAGCCTACACATTGAGCTCTATGGAGGCCCGCTGTTAAGCGATTAGTTAACAAGGGTGGTCGTTAAAAGGGGTTCTAACTCTACCTTTGATTTCGCCGCCTTCACCAAGATGTCGTAGTTGGAAGGCGGAGGCGCCGGGTGGCGTCGGAGCAGCGCACACTCGGGGAATTCGTCTACGATTCCCTCCGCCACGGAGATGTTGGCGAGCAACATGAACTCCTCCACCATCGAGTTAGTCTCCCTGTGTATACACACCAGTTTCCGCCACCACAACACATCAATCACAAGGGTCAAGAATCTTTATCTTAGATTATTTTGGTGAAAATAAATTTCCCACGTGATAAGCCACTTTGTTCAGCTATCATTTGTGGTCAGGGTTTTACTTGGTAAGATAAAAATAGTTTAGTTTTATTTGTATATTGGTTTAAGTTATTTGTTTACCTTTCCAATACTTTGCAATCCTAACGTGTGCTTGTATTGTTTGTTGTTGTAACGTCGTGACCTGCCCCAACTGGACATCTGTGAGAAAAGAGCTTTATAGCTCATCGGATTCTTCTAGTAGAAATAAATATTTTGATTTTGATAGAGAGATCTGCACAACAGTCGGATTGCAGTCATGGGAGGTGTCTTGTTGACGAGACTCACTTGAGTTCCTTGGTCTGCAGGTCGATCGAGTCGTGGGTTTCGCTGTCCATGTGGAATCGGACCTCAGGGGATGCCAGAGTCAATGCCCTACGGGTGGAGAAGGGACATGAGCGATTATCATGTCCAGCCAAAACAACACAGAATCTTAATATAAGACACTTCACAAACTCAGATATTTGAGTTGAACATGCACAGCTCGTTAAGTCAATCCACTGCTGGATGAGGGCCGCCCCATGTCATGCGGGTCGTGGGGTGGTTTTACCGTACTTAACCGTGGTGGTCAGTACGCGTTGGCAAAGGTGGGGGAGCACAGACATGGGAGCATTAAGTAGAGTAAAACAATTTATGTCACTGCATTGTCCTCTATTGCCCACAATGTAGCCCCGCAGCAGCCTGTAACACTCCAATCTAGAAGGATGTTATTAACCAGGTAAAACCTTAACTTCTTTATTGTTGCCTTCATTTCCGCATCTCCAGCTTCTTCAGCCTCCCACTCCCAGGCCCGCTCACTTCCCACCACCCCCCCCCCCCCCCCCCGGCATTTTGCCGTGCTCGCCCCTTTAATCCCTCTAGCAGCACCCCACTTCCCCTACCCCACACCCCCCCTCTCTATCTCTCCCCCCTTGCTCCCCCCCACTCTCTTACCTATATAGCCTCTTGTTACAACAGCCATTTTTTGCCCACTTCAGCAATTGTTTCTGGTTGTGGTTGTCCCACCTGTGTTGCGCCCGAAACGTCGTGATTTAATTTAGTTGTTATTTTATTTTATAGTTTTACCTACGTGACTTTACCGAAAAAAAACCAGAGTATGAATCCTGTAACACTTGTTTGTGCATGATATTCACCCAAGCCTCATGCATCATGGGGTCAAAAATGCAACAGGTGCAGCCTTGCAATTGCTTGCTCAAGCCACTGCTGGAAGAAGGGGGCTCCCATAAGAGGCGGCCCCTCTAGAGATACACCCTTTTACAGTCCCTCTCAATGCATTTTAGCCTACTCTTCCACGCTGGCCGGATGTCTTAGAAGACACGGGAGTAACCACACTTTACCGCGCCACAGGCGACCTGCCGATCGACTAAATGTGGTGCCCTCATTAATACTGCTCAGCGCTCCAGAGGCGGTGGAGGGGATGAGGATCTTGACAATGAGTTACCCGTTTTGAATGCGCCTCTGCTTGAGGATCTTGGCCAGGGAGTTGAGGCCACGCAAGCTGCTGGTAACCGGGTCCTTCCGCCCGGCGTCGTCCATCATTAGCTGAGCCTCTGCGTACGTCAGAGACGCCTGCGGGGATACGATGAACACACCACGGGTGAACCATGGGGTCCTCGCAATTACACAATGCCCACGCCTCATCCAAGCCCAAGCCAGAACTCACCAGATGTCTACGTGGCTCCCGATGACCACTGAGGGTTACGCTCACCCAAAGACAGTAAAATTGATATTTTTTGAATTGTCAAAGCTGGAATTTAACCAAATTTAGTGCAATGTAATTTGGTGGTCTTTCGTGCAGTGAGTTTAACACGTAGGCTTTCGTGACCAATATAATCCATAATACAGGTTTTTTGGGTTAGATTGTGTAAATACATAAATGTGTCGTTAAACCCGCCACCACCCGACACAGCCGACTAGTAAGGGTTGTCACCTAAACAGAACGTGGCCAATTCGTCACTGGTACAACACACCGGTGTGCTGTACTCGTGACGAATTGGCATGTTCTGTTTACGTGACAACCCTTATAAGTTGGCCGTGTCGGGTGGGGGTGGGTTTAATGACACATTTACATATTTACACGATCTAACCTAAAAAAAAACCTGGGTTTTGTGCAGTGATTGTTGACTGGACAGAGACCATCAACTCACTACTTTCATGTCCTACCTCGCACCTCCGATTAGCACAGTTGGGTACGTACGGTGCAAAAGAAGTTCAACATACAGACTACCACTTGTGAACCCGGTTCATCTCGCTACACTTGTGAACCCAGAGGTGCAAGCTCAACGCTCTGACCTCTCAGCCATCCGGAAACCTCAACTGCACTAACATAGCAAGGCACCGATACAATACACGTGAATGCAAACGAGAGTTTTACAAAAACTGAACGTCTGTGGGGGGGGGGGGGGGGGAAATCACCTTGGAATTGATGATGCTCTTGGTAAAACGTGTGCTCACGATCTCAGCCTTTGGAGTCATCTCCCATATGCACGAGAACGCCAGCCTGCACACGCACAGCACATGCACCGTCGCCATTCACCGTCGAGTGGCGGAGTCGTCGACATTGGAGTGGTGCAGGGTGTTCACTCAGGAAAGCCTCGCAAAGTCTCGAGACTCTTTTTCAGGAGGGTCTTGCCAAGTTTTTGGTAGTCGAGTCATTCTTTCAGCAGCGGGATGTTTGCCCAAATACCGGTTTGGGTTGTTACAAATTACTCAACTGAAATATATATGTAGCAACCATTGTTCGAATGCAAAAGCTTTGCAGTACCCTACCGAAGTTATGAGATTCAGTAAGGCTTGCCTTGGTTAAGGATCATAGTAGTAATAACACGTTTATGTTAGCGATGAGAGGAAACCTGATAACCTGGAGTCAACCCATTCTAAATAGGGGGAGAACATACAAAATATACATGGAAAGGCAACCAAGTCGGGCATCAATCCTAGGCCATTCTTGCTGTGAGACACGTGTTACCATTGTGCCATCCTGGTTTGGCTGCTTATGTATGTACACATGCTTGTGTGGATCTGTACAATGACACTTTAACAGTGCCACGCATCATGGGATTACATGTGCACCTGGCAACAACGCACGTTAGCTGCTGAGTATGGGTTGCAATGTGCGCACTCGCGAGTTAACAGTTGTTGGTGCATCTCACCGGTCGACATTGGATCTCAAGGAAAACAGGTTTGAGCTCAATAACTCTGGCACCATATCAATCCTCTGCAGGCGCACAAACACATAAATGCAACCACTTCTCTGTCAATAAACACAATCTGGCAAATACATATGCACCAACTCAACGAGTGTTTTGCAAGCAAACCCACACATGATTAAGTCACCTGCAGGTAACTGTTCAGCAAGGAGATGTTTTCGCGAATGCCAGTTAAGATTGTATGGGTTTTATTTAGAGGAAATCTGATGAATCCAGAGGAAACCCATTCACTAACAGGGGGGAGAACAAACAAAACTGCAAGCAAAAAGGCACAAGAGTTGAGTAATCAAACCCAGCGTCTCCTTGCTGCAAGGCACGAGTGTTACCACTGCGCCGATAGCCTGCCGCTCATGATGTCACGGTACATCTATGATAAAAAATCCACAAAAATCACCTCGTTTAAAACATCATGACAGATATTTAGCATTGTTGTTGCACATTTTTTTATTATAATTCATTTTTAAGTTATCGTTATTCATACGGGAAGTACTGAAAAGCACACAAAAAATGTGGTGAAAATGTCAAATACAATTACAAAGTTGTGGGGAAACTGGTACCGCGATGATCATTACATCGTAATATTTTACATCATGTCGTAAAGTTAAGAATGAAAGGATGAAATCGGCGGGTCGTAAAACACTTGATATTGTGGCAAGAAGAAATCCACATCTCACCTTCTCACACAGGTAAACTGTGGTACCACGCAGAGATGCCTCCTCATCCAAGGCATTCCCCGGCCGGATAAAGTAGCTCACATCGGCGATGTGTACCCCAACCTAGAACACACATTAATACACCGTCACCACCCTCACATGCATGGATGTGTAATGACAGGGTGATACCTGCCGGCCTGTAAGGGTAATTAAGGTTATAGCTGCATTACATAATGCCTTATTATGAAGGGGCGTATCTGGGGTAAAGGTCAACGGCGGAGTCAGTCGAGAAGATCCGGGAACCATCCCGAAGGGCCTAGAAGGTTCTAGAAAGGGGGCGTGGCCAGAGGTGGAGCTTGGCCACTCCAGGCAGATATAAAGAGCACCGAATCAGAACTTCGGGGCTGTTAGCGTGGGGTCTGGGTCCTGGTTGCGTCGCTACCGTCGTCATCTCTTCGTCTTCGACCACGTGGCTGGTTCTTCTGCAAGAGCAGCTCTGTCTCTGCCGCTACGCTCGTCAACCAGCCAGCGTAGCTACGCAGGACGGAGATGGGCTGCGTGTTTGTACAGCCTAGGTGTAGCCGCGTTACGAAGTGTATCGCCCTGTGTGCTTTTAATAAATAAGACGCCTTCTACTAGACGTCTGTCGGAAGTCGCTCACTTCACATGCATGCATAACCTCCACCATAGCCACTCCAACCAAAGCACAATAATGTGAAATGAAATGCACACCCATTACTACCTGGTGCATTCATTGTGAACCAGGCATTCGGCCAGTGACGTGGACACTTAGGCCAGTGGGGTCTTAGCCATGGCTTGGCTCAGACTTGGCTCTCGCGCAACATGCATTGAGATTATTTCTATTATTTTGGCTGCTATAAATGTCCAAATGATGGGCCACTTTGTTGAGCTATTCATTTGTGGCCAGGTCAGTAAAAAAAAAAAATCAATACCTCAGTGGGCTTTGCCTGGTAGGATGGGGATGGTTTCGTTGTATTTGTTTGTGTTTGGGTTATTTGTTTATCTTTCTTGTACTTTGCACTACTATTATGTTTTTGTACTGTTTGTTGGTGTAACGTTCTTACCCGCCTCTACTGGACATGTAAAAAATAGCTTTATAGCTCATCGGATTCCTCCAGTATAAATATTCTGATTCTAATTCTCAATAAGCCACATCAAAGCAACGCTTAAAACCCGAGCTGCCTCTAAGCATGGTTCCAGCCCTGAGCCTCTGTGTCCCTTGTGCCTCCTCGTATATCCCTGCATGCTCCCAGCCACGCTCAGAATTTCCGTGAGCTGAGCCTGAGCCAAGGCACAGCTGAGCCACTCATACATCTTTGGAGGCAACGGAGCAGATCAAGCCAGAACCGAGCCATGCTGAAGTCAGTCCTGAGCCGAGCAGAGACCAAGAATACGGGCACTAAGGCAACAATGTTTGGAAACTTAATAACAGGAATATTGTCCACCCCTTTGTCAATCCACTGCAGGATGAGGGCTTCTCCATGCCGTAATGGGTCGCGATTGTCATTTGACCTTGCTTTATTACGATGGTCAATGCAGGTGGTGAAGGGGAGAACTTGGGCAGTTTTTTTAGATATCACTCTGTACCGGTGTTAGCCATGACTGGAACTAAACCGGCTTGACAAGATCAATGTGCAGTGCACTTTTCATTGTGCCACTAAACTCCCCTTGTCACCTCCGCTAGCATTGACAAAACCATGAAAGGAATAGGCACGAATTACCGCGACAGTGACCACGATTACCACCACCAAATGAATACCATTGTCGAGCGGTTTGCAGTGTAGGGCATCGTCGATGTCTGTGCAGCCTGGAGGATCCACACTGCAGATGGACAACGCACGGAGGTCCTCCCTGCCAGCCTGGTCCTTGTACGGGACACACACAGCACCAGGTTCAACAAAACGCTGCCTTACAACAAACAAAATACAGGGTGAGCCATACATGGGTAAACCAACTTCATTCTAATGGCGTTCTATCTTCTCAATAGGCGAATGAATATTTTGAAAGTACAGTCCGTTCTCCTATAACTCTGCATGTTTTCATATCGTGAATTAGATATAATGCGATGAATGCATTAGGGAACACATTTTTTTCATAACATGGATGCGAATTGGATAAAAGGCGATCGAGTGAACAGAACTGTGTTGTGCGAGGCAGAATAAGCGGTTGTACGGTTGCCTCGGTGTAGCATCACACAAGGCGGGATGTTTCTGTATGCTTCTAGATGCTACTCACGTACCCGAAGTCTTTGTTAAGCCTGCGTACGCATCTCACGTGTTATCGCGGACTGTGCTTTACCCTATATTATTTATGCGATGTTTCCACAATTCGGTGTTGTTCAGGAACGCAAGTACAGCGTTATAGGAAAAAAGTCTGTAGTCCCCTTGCTCCATTCATTTATGTACTGGACCATCTCCACGGCTACTGCAGAGTCCTCCATATCCTGGCTCACCACTTTGATCCGCATCTCTCGAGGCCTGCCTCTCGGGTCTCTGCCCTGGTGCTTCCATAAGTCCGTCGCCTTCCTTCCTCCGATGTGAATTTCCTCTCTTCTTATGATGATCTGTCCGAGCCATCGACTTTCTTTCAGGTCGACGGCTTTTCTATATACGGTCTGCGGTAAAGGTGTAGAGCCCCGTGGCTTCTCGTTCATGCCAGTGCAACGGAAGGACCTCGACTGGAGGGAGAGCTCCAGAGAGGCCCTCTAGAAGGTATTCTACGCAGGCCAAACATCTTGAAACTATTGCGGTTTGACAGCACAATGATGATGATGGGGGGTGTTTTCGCATTTGTCTATTGTCAGGGGCCTATACGTTGGGGGCCACACGTCATGGGCCACACCAAAGGCCACCCAGGGGCCACCAGTGGCCCGTGGGCCTTGTAATAAAGAACATTGAAGTAAAGGATTCTCACATGCACGACCGAACACACCAACACACCGCAGGCGTAAGAATTGAACTCAATCGATGAATTGACATATCGTCACACGTCTCATGCGTACCTCTGCTGTGATGCTGAACGTGGGAGGGGACAGGCATGCAAGTACGGCCTGGCTGAAGGGCTGGTGTGGCACGTCGTGCTCCAGCAGCAGCACCTCTGTCTCCGTCTCCTTATCCCCACATTCGCCCAGAGAGCGCACAAAATGGCCCTGCACAAGCACACCGACGATTAGCACGGTTGTCTACGTATGGTACAGAAGAAGTTCAACATGCATATGCACATACGTGGCCAATCGTCACCGGTATCCCTGTTCCACCGGTACATTGGAACCCAGACAGCGCAGAGCTCTCGAGGTGTCTGTGGTCACCCACTGGCTTTTTGCCGTGTCGAACCAGAACCAAACCGTGATATGCTGGCCCCCCAAGGCATCCAAATCTATCCGGGGGCCGAGCAGGGCCAGGGGCGGGGCTAGCGACACGTTGTGTGACGGCAGTCGGTACACCAGGGGGACGTGGCACCACAGCGTCATCTGCGTGTGCCTAGACTTGTTCAAAGCATTGACCGTCCATGGCATGGATCCGCTTTTGCAATGGATAAACAACCTGCAGCCTACTAAACCGTGCCAGCCATGGTGCCGCTCGGTTGTGCAGTGGCAAATAGGTATGAAAAGCACAACCACAATGCCAACCGTGTACCTAATGTTCATGATGTAGAATATTAACCGGCATCTGTTTAAACAAAGATACAACCCAAATAATACATCTTAACAATATATTTAGCTTTTCACCAATTTTTTTTCTCATTGTGTTAATGGTATCACACAAGACAAGCAATCTATACCACCCTTCGTGGTCAAGGACGACCCACAGGAGCAGACATAACAGAGCTACTTCTAAGATCCAATGAAGTGAAATGCAGACCGAATTGTAGGGGGGCAGTGCTTCTCCAACCACTCTGCCAATCAAAGTAATGTTCATCACATGCCAGTCAAAAGCAGTAGTTTTCTCAGAGATGGAAATTAAACAATCGAAGTGCACGACCAATTTTAATATCGTTTTTGGTGCAGTTATTGGTGACTGGGCTGAGACTATCAACTTACAACACCTTAATAACCTAGGTTGAATCACAGGTGAGTTTGCCATGCTTTCAAACAAAAAAATCACAGTGGTGCCAGCTCATCCACCCTGACTTCCAATTCACCGTGTCACCGTTCGTGTTTTGGGTTCGACGGCTGTATTGCATACAGAGCAGCGTGGCCGCGCGTCAAGTGACAGAAGGATGAGCCCGACGATGCCGACCACGGGACGGACGGGTGAGGTGTCACGGCGTGCGGGGCGTCACGGTGCAGTCGTACGTTCGGGTAGCGGGAGTGTCGCAGCCAGCCATCGATGGCCACCACGATGCGGTGGGCCTGCAGGGACGCTGCTTGTCTTGTCTCCACCCGCACTCGTGGCATGCGGCGGTCCGCGGGCGTGAACAGGTGGCGGGTGGCCTGCAACACGCACAAAGAGCCCCCAGTAAGGCATTCAACAAACTGTTTGGGCGAGTGCCGTCAGCACACACCTATTCAAGCTGGTACGGCAAACGACGGGGTGGGTACGGCCAGCACCATGCCCGACCGCCTTTGTCTCCACAGCGCTGATGTTTACATGCCACATCAGAGACTCATTTATGGCCGAGTCGACCTAGGGAAGGGCCCAAGACAGGTTCAGACATTTGCCGCTGTTTATTGGTTATGAGCGATAAATATAATCCAACTCGGGTCCCAGGATTCGTAGCGCAGCGCGCTAACCGCTACATCACCGCTCCCCACACGTACACACACACATGCAGATCAGCCCACCTCCTTGATTGGGCTGGGCATGAGCATGCCGCACAGCGGCCTCGAGTTCCGCTTGATGATGCCGACCACTTTGCCAGTGGGCCGACGCATCTTCCCACTTTCGGCTTTCAGCTGGAGACCAAAACAAAGGACAAACATCGTGTTGCGTAATCTAAGCAAGAGCGACGACAGCAGCAGCAGCAGCTGGGATAGCACCGGGAGATGACAACGCAAACTCAAATGAGCACGCACCACATTAGCGTCTCTCTCACACACTGAAATAATGAAATAACTATTGTTTACCCAATTCATTGCATAACACAATACAATTTGGCTTGAAGGGGAAGGAGCAATCCAAAACAATAGCGCTTAACCTGCGGATGTGGTTTCAAGCTGTGTCTCATCAATGTCAATAATGAGACTGCCGCTTTGTTAAAATGACAAAAGATCACAGTGAGGAGTCCTCCGTAAATATTGATAAGTTAAAACAGATCTGGCAATTGATAGAATCAACCGGAACACGCCCATCAGATACCACACGTTTAAAAAAAAAACGCGTAAGCTTTTGCGACCAATATTATCTACAACAAAGGTTACCCTCCCATCTAATTCACAATTTGATGCTTAATCTCTCGATTCTTTATGATTTCACTGATTGACATTTTCTCTTACCTGCTTAGCACAACAGTCACCCTATATGTGTTTAATGTTTACGTAACGTTTTTATAAGTATAACTATGCAATGATCAGTCTATAAATAATTTGCCCAAGCCAACTTGCACTACATGCGATTTAATATCTAACACTTGTTTATGTTTGTGCAATATTGTCGAATTTTCATAAACCACGGTTGTTTTCGTGGCAATTTCAATTAACTTCATTGCTGTACTTTATTATGTTTTGTATTTTGTCCTTGTGGTATGTATGCATGTAGAACTTATTTCGCACCATACACAGCCAACCATGCTAATCGGAGGTGCGCGGAAAGGACAACAATCTAAATACAAAAAGCAGTTCTAAAGAAATTAGTTTTCAATATAGAGGCCACCCTGTGACCCAGGTCACTCTCGCAAATGATACGTGTCCTGATCTCTTGAGTTCTAATTAAGTTAATTAAACTAAACACTAAAAAGGAGCTCAGACCGTGGAAGCGACGCTGTGTTGAGCCTGGATATGCATAACAGGTGGTATAGGCTCTGCGCCAAAATGGCTGGCAGCAGAGCGCAGTACAGCAAAATGAACTGTTGTCCCGTCCTTCTATGCTCCTGATCTATGCCCCCCCCCTTCACCAACCCGCACCGAAGTATGGTCAAATAACCCCTACGTACATACAAAAATAGTACGAAATGATTAGCACTCCTGACTTGATTTTGAAGTAATGTAATGTAAAGTCATTTAATAAACGCAAAATCAAGCTAACAGCATCTCTAATGTGGATTGTTGTCTGGTCACACGGTGTTCATTATGTTTAAGGTCTCTCTTGAAGTGGTTGAGTCTTTGTTGTTATTCTTTGTTTAAACTATATTAAAACTATTTAAAAACTATAAACTAAATAACTTTACCAGGTAAGGACCTTGAGAGCTACATAGCTCTTTTTAAGTGACCTGGCCACAAATGATCGTTCAATGAAGTATCTTATCACATTTGAAATTGATAGCAGCCAAATACTCTAAGTGCATGTCAGATTGTAACTGTGGAGGGAAAAGCCGGAGGACCTGGAGAAAAATCCATGCGACCACGGGGAGAGAGACACGCACACTGCAGGTGTCTTGGTTTGATTTTGGTTCGGCAGTGTTGACGCTCCACTCACCACATCCTCCTCATTCTCTTCTGCAACGTCCCCTGCGACGCCCTCATCGTGCAGGACCAGCGAGGAGGGGGCAACCCAGCGCTCCTCGGGGAACATCTCCACGCACACGATGTCGTCGTGCATCGCGCGGTTTAAATGCTGCAGCCCCTGGATCAACACCTGCACGGAGACAAAAAAGATCCCCCGTATAGCCTTAACAGACCGCTGGGCCAAGTGCTGTTAGAGAGCAGCATATACAGTAAAACCTTGGATTGCGAGTAACTTGGTCTGCGAGTGTTTTACAAGACGAGCAAAATTTTTAATGAATATTAATTTGATAAACGAGCGAGGGTCTTGCAATAAGAGCAGCTTTGTAATGCCGAGCGTCACGTGATCACAACTCATATACCAGTGCTTTGATATACGAGTGCGTTGGATTACAAACACGTTTCCGGAACGAATTATGCACGCAATCCAAGGTTTTACTGTACAAGAGTTTTAATACCACGAATAAACAATTTAAAATGTAGGACCATTAGCCCATGAATCTTCTGAAACCAATGTTTTTCAGTAACATATGTTCAAGCAGGGCAATTTCTGGACTGGGTTGTTTTTCCAACAAAGGGCCAATGTACCTAATTGTTATTTAACGTTACATTTTGGAGGTGGAAATAGACCATTCATTTTGTTAACAAAGTAGTCACAACCATCATTAGACCTCCTTTGCCAGTACCAAAATATAATAGGGTTTTTCCCCTTTTTTCTGGCAACAAAACTGAAACCTTTTACAAGGAATTATGTGTGCATTAACCACAATACTTGTGGTGAAAATGCAAACAAAAACACACTGATAATTTTTGCAATATATGCGTACGCCTTTTGGCGTCCTCTGGTCTCGCACCAATTGGGTCGAGGCTCAAAAGAAAGCTATCCCTGGTGTGGACCAATCAGTCTCAAGGACAATGCATATATTATCATAGTGTGTGTTTTTGTTTGCATTTTGAGCACAAGTATTGTGGTTAATGCACACATGATTCCTTGTAAAAGGTTTCAGTTTTGTTGCCAGAAAAAAAGGGAAAAACCCTATTATTAAAGTAGTCACAATTAACGTATATACTGTGGTTGTGGTGGCGTAGCTATCGAGTGTGCAGGCAGTGCAACTGCACCAGGACCCACAGGCCGGGGGGGGCAGGAGCCAGGCTACGACACCTACGTAGGGTGCAAAGACGTTCAAAATACAAATATTTTAGCCCAGTAGCTCTTAACCTTTACTGCAGCCTTGCAGTAAAGGTTAAGAGCTACTGCTCATGCCAAGAACGCTATGCCACTGCTTCATTATAAATTTGTTTTTAAAACTCACACAGATACGATTGAACAGCATTGTTCCTTCCAGACGCAGGCTTGTGAAACGTGTACCTCTTTATCACTGTCACCGTCCCCTCGCACCCTCAGAGTCCCCTCCAGGTAATTCTCACGACTCGCAAGGAAGGTTCCCTGGACAAACCGGCCGGAGCGCACACCTTGCTGCAGCTGGGACAGCGTGAGATGTTCGGGGAAGATTACCCGGGACTCCACCACATCCTGCACACGTACACAGCACACGCACGGCACATGCACGCGTCAACAACAATTTTGCAAC
The DNA here is from genome assembly GCF_048934315.1 of Petromyzon marinus. Lineage (NCBI taxonomy): Eukaryota > Metazoa > Chordata > Hyperoartia > Petromyzontiformes > Petromyzontidae > Petromyzon > Petromyzon marinus. Next base: position 6,861,137 of record NC_133699.1, on the reverse strand, counting down.
CGCCATCACGTAACGAGACGAAGGATCCAGTCTGATTTATCTCAGAGCAGTACGGCCATCTGTGTTAGAGAACATTCCACAAAAGTGGATATCATAGAGCTACCTCTAGAGTTTCACCCTTCCGTCTCTGATTTTTTCTAAATATGCCACGTTATAAATCTAGGATTTATTTGATTCATAATAAAGGTTTTTGGGTTAGATCGCGTTATTTATAAATGTGTCGTAACCCTCCACCACCCGACACAGCCAATCAGCAAAAAAAGTGTCACGTTGACAAAAGACAAATAATTCACTACTTTGGCCCACCGGTGTGTTGAAGAGTGAATCCATTTGAGTACTCAAACTGTAAATGTTGTGGACAGTTTAAAATATGGCGCAATTTTACAAATCGCCTTCCCCTCCCCCCCCCCCACCATGTGGTACACGGGGTAACTCTGGCCCAGAATAACCTGTGGTGGTGACCACCAGGCTAACTACACTAATTACAACATGACTAGCTACGACAGACCGGGACCACAGCTCGGGTCCAGGTCCACGTGTTGGAGACTCGGTAGAACGTAGACGCAGACAAAGGTTTCTTCAAGATGAACAACAACGCCAGTCCCTCTGGGGGACCCGGCTTATATTCTCTGTGGCGTGGCTGGCTCCGCCCTTGGCCACGACCACCTTCTAGAATCCTCGAGCAGCAGGATCTGGACCCCGACCACGTGACCACCCCTAGCCCCCACTTGGGGCCCCTTTGTAGACTTAGCCGATCACGTGTCCTCTCGGGTCAACCAGAGTGCCATGGCCTTTAGTAACCCCTTTCCTACGGCCGGCATTCCCACACCCTATCCTGTCGGGCTGGCACTGCACGCCAAGCGTGATGCCATCCAGCTGATCAATCAGCGCTGACCGAGCCCTTCTAGGGCCGGTACTACACCTGGCACTACACAGTGACATCCCGTGATATCATTACACATTTAACCCTTCAGGGTAGTGGAGGGCTAGATGACGCTAATTTGGCCAGATGAATATGTGGCCTCACGCAAAAAAACGTATGACAAATCGCGAAGCATCGCCCTGAACTGAATTTACTGAACGTATTGTTGTTGTGCTTGTGGCCATGCGGTCATGTCTCCAGAAAGCATGTTCCATGGGCTCTACAAGGTGCAGAGCGACGTGTGGTCAAGGGCATTTCCCTGTCCCCAGACGACTTGCTTGTCAGTTTTGATGTGGTTTCCTTATTCACCAAAGTTCCGATACCTGACACCATCGCAATCACTGAAGACTTGGTTCATCAAGGACTGCATACTGATGTACTCCCCCGGGTGAGACAATGCTTAACCAACACATACTTCACCTGGAATGGAACTTTCTACAAACAAACTGAGGGCACCCCAATGGGCTCCCCCCTATCTCCGGTTGTAGCCAACGTTTTCATGGAGAAATTTGAAACTGACGCCATCCAGACTGCCACTCTACACCCGACGTTATGGAAGAGGTACGTGGATGACACTTTTGTCATCTGGCCACATGGCCGGCCTGCTCTAGACCAATTCCTCGACCACATCAATTCCATATACCCAGCCAACAGATTTACCATGGAAGTAGAAAAAGATGGCAAGCTACCCTTTTTTATGTCCTAATTAAAAGGAGACCTGATGGTTCAATGAGCCACTGTGTCTACAGTAAAGCTACCCATACGGATGCTTACTTAAAACCGGATTCCCACCACCATCCATCCCAGAAGAACTCCCTCATCAAGACTCTATACCATAGAGCCCAATGCATTTCCGACCAGGAACACATTGCCAGTGAACTCAAGCATGTACACCAAGCTCTCAAGGCTAATGGTTACTCCGACTACACAATCCGCAAAGCCATCACTCCAGCCATGAAGAAGGATCCTCTTGAGGAGCCATTCAAAACCATCACCTTACCCTACATTGCGGGGGTCACAAATAAAATCTCCAAAATCCTGAATAAACACAAGATCCAGGTCCGATTCAACACAGTACATAAAATCCGTGATCTGGTTCCGTCTGTAAAAGATGTGGTTCCAGACATACAGTACCCGGGCGTCTACAAACTAAGTTGCCTCTGTGGTAGCAGTTACATTGGAGAAAACAAACGACATATCTCGGACCGCATCCGTGAACATAAAGCAGACTTGAAACACTGTAGACCAACACCTTAGCCGTGGCAGATCACTGTTATAATTCAGTGGGCTCACATGACATTGACTTCTCCAAGACGGAGGTTCTCTGCAAGCCATCCGGCTTGTATTTTATGGTGACTTTCAGACCGCAGTCCATTCGCGGGCACTGCCTCTTCACACGACGATCAATGGTATGGTTTATAGCATGTTAAATAATAATACAAAATAGTATAACACTGTAATGTTTAACATAATTCATAAGGCAATATATAGTATCGTAATTGTATAGTGAATATACAGCAGTGTGGTATACAGTAGGGTTGGTAGAATAATACATAGTGTAATATTACAAGTCTAACATTTTACAGTCTAAAGTATAGGGTAGTGTAAAGTAACGCATTGTATAATTCAAGGGTGAGTTTGTCTATGGTAGTGTATATTACGGTGTATAGTTGTGTAATGTAGGAAAAGGTTTAGTTGGAGGCATATCAATATACTGCATAATGTTCGAACTTACATTGGGCTGTGTATACGATATTATACAATGTAGTTTAGATTGGAAGGTATAACATTACAATGTATAGTAGTCTAGTTTATGGCATGGTTGTAACGCAACACAGGACAGAGCAGCGCATCGTGGCAGTTTCTCCCCTCTCCTCCGTTCCGAGCATGGATGGACTCGTCCGTCTGAACGAGGCTCGTCGCTCTCCATGGTGCTAACGTTGTAAAGAAGGAAAAAACTGCCACCCTTTTTTTCGCCATATGGCATTGTAATGTATAATGACTTATTGTTAGTAGCTCAGCTGATTGGAGAGTATATAGAGTTTATTGATAACATTGATGTAGTTTATATTTTAGTTTTATTAATTCGTTTACTATATGGTATTCATTATATAGTGTAGTGTATACTTAGTTACTTTATGTTTATAGCTCAACGTATTGAAGAACATATTGAGTACATTTATTATATTGATGTAGTTTATACTTAGTTTTTTTCACATCGGTTAATTGTATAATAGTTGGGTAGTTGCAGTCCTTTAGCGTCCATATACTAAATGCCTCTGTTGAGATGGAAAATTTGACTTTAACATAGCTATTTCGGTGACCAGTCACATGCTAATCCCTCACATTAACATCATGCTAATCTCCCAGTTACATGCTAATTTCTGACTTAAACACCCTGCTGATCCAACACTTTAACACAGCTATTTCAATGCTAAATTATCCTGTTTGATATGTAAACTCCTTTGTTAAGGCGCTTTACCTCTCCCACCTAGCCTGAAAGACGCTGCGAATCTTAGCAGCGTTCATTGAAGCGCTCTGCTGATTGGAGAGCATATAGAGTTTATTGATAACATTTATGTAGTTTATACTTATTTTTTTTCACATCGGTTTATTGTATGATAGTTGGGTAGTTGCAGTCCTTTAGCGTCCATAAACTAAACGCCTCTGTTGAGATGTAAACTTTGACTTTAACATAGCTATTTCCGTGACCAGTCACATGCTAATCCCTCACATTAACATGATGCTAATCTCCTAGTTACATGCTAATTTCTGACTTTAACACCCTGCTGATCCAACACTTTAACACAGCGATTTCAATGCTAAATTCTCCTGTTTAATATGTAAACTCCTTTGTCAAGGCGCTTTACCTCTCCCACCGAGCTTAAAAGACGCTGCGAATCTTAGCAGCAGTTATTGAAGCGCTGTCGTCCAACAGTTCTGTTCCTTCACCTGAAGAAGGCTACTTGTGTTGTGGCCGAAACGTCGTGAGAATTTTATTTTTTATTATGTTTTATTTTTATTATTTTATTTCCATTCTACGTGACTTTACCAAAATAACCAAGAAGTTGCATAAAGTTGTTGCATGCTTGGGCTCCAGATGCCGAAATTACCTTTTACAAAACGGCTACCAGTCTCATCAGATCTCAGAAGCTAAGCTTGCAGCGCCCAGCCCTGATGGTAACCCGGGGATACAAATTAATGTGGAGAAACAAATGTTCGCTTGTGACGACCAAGACTACGCCTGTCCTCCCAAGGACAGGCCTCACTGATTCCGAAGACTTTCATTTTCAGGAGGGTCCTGCCGAGTTTTTTTGCAGTAGGGAGGCGATGTTGTGCTGTGCAGTGCCGGAGAGTAAGCTCATGCAGCCGGTCCACCCTGTCCTCTCTCCTCCCGTCGGGACGGGTCGGTCACAATAGCGTTCAGAAACACCCTCCACGTCACAAAACAGTTCAATTTCTCAATCCGGAGGTCAGCTCAAATCTGTATTGTGGGCGTTCCCTTGTACTCTACTGTCTACGTGGGGCTCTGGATCCAATCCCCTGATCACCATTGCATTCACTTAAATAATAATAAATTCTCCTGGCCACCCATAGAAAATAAGAGTGCACAATTATACGTGTGATTCATCACAGGCGAGCTCACACCGGCTACACTTACAGATTAGGGCCTCGCATTAAGAGAGGGGGGGGGGGGGGTCTCTAAATACGAAACAAGAAATGGACACGAGGTTTAGAGTTTTAACATAATTGTTTAATAAATAAAGATCGGTGAGAAAAAAAAGACTCTCCAAAGCAGTTATTTTCATTCTGCTGACAAAAATATACAGGCATTCATAGAAGGGGCCTCTTAAACTTTACAATGGCATAGGGCCCCAGCAATGCCATCATCCGGCTCTGCTGCCGAGTGTCATCCCAATGAAGTAATTTGCAGGTAACTTTAGCATTGGGATGCTTGGCCAATACCCAGTTACATTGTGATTGTGTGTTTTCTAGCTATGTGAGCAAACTGGATAACCCATACAGAACAATGGGGAGAACGTAGAAAACTCCGCAAAGTGCCAGTCGGATAATTAACCAAGGCCCTTCTTGTTGCGAGGGTCAAAGATCACCGCTGCACCACCCTGCCACCTGAAACGATAATAGTTCGCTTATAATTTTTTCGTTATTTTAGTGTGTACATTTACACGCGATAATCACATCTCATCTCAAGCATTTGAAAAGGGCACCCTCAGTGGCAACTGTTCTCTGTGTGACACACGGTTATTCAGCACCTAACCTGCAAGCAGGTCAAGTGCTGTTTGCTGCGAGCAATCCCAATTGAGTGAGTCGCAGTGAAGTTTTTTTTACATGCCAATTTTCGCCTGTGATGCTGACACACGATGGCCATACTTTATTTTAAATAATGTCTTGGGATCGTTTTTTTTTTACGTTGAATTTTATTGAGTAAATCACGAGCCCGTTACAGTGCGCCACGGGACTGCACGCCATTCGAGTGGTGCATTCACAATGCAACCGGACCATTTATTAGGGGTGGCTGACGCGAAGGGGGGAGTGAAGCCCGCGCCCCCCCATAAACTGGGGGGGGGGGGGGAGAGGGGGGCATTGTGACAGGCGTATTGTAGTAGGTGTAATCTGCTCTACGTTTGTCTTGATAAAGGAGCCCTGTGCAACCTGCTCGGTGTGTGATGTGCGTGCTCCTCGGTGTGACGTGTGTGCCGCTCGGTGTGTGATGTGTGTGGGTGTAGGAGAGGCCCCTTACCCTGGCGCATGGCAGTCGATGACAAGTTCTACCGCTTGATCTGCAATGGCTACTGCATCCAGCCACCCCCCTGCTGTCCACCGCAAGTGTAAGCCGCCCCCCCCCCCATACCTCCCACGCCAGGTTTTATCCACTGCTGGACTGATGCGTTTCTATTGTCGATGCAGGTGGCTGACGGAGGAGAGTGCGAAGTGTTTGTTCTGGGAGATTCTTTGGTTTTAATTGTAGTGATTCAATTAATTGATTGAACAATTGCTTAAGAGTGAATTATGTGGATATGTGTTATTGGCAGTGAGTTGTGCTGGCTGGTTCAGTGTCGTTGACATTGCCATCATGAACCCTCTTAGTCTGGAATGTCCTACTTCCAGCCGTACGTGATGTTGCGACCCACAGACTCCTCACATATAGTGAGGGAAAAAAGTATTTGATCCCCTGCTGATTGTGTACGTTTGCCCACTGACGAAGAAATGATCAGTCTATAATTTTAATGGTAGGTTTATTTGAACAGTGAGAGACAGAATAACAACAAAATCCAGAAAAACGCATGTCAAAAATGTTGTAAATTTATTTGCATTTAATGAGGGAAATAAGTATTTGACCCCTCTGCACTTGGTGGCAAAACCCTTGTTGGCAATCACAGAGGTCAGACGTTTCTTGTATTTGGACCACCAGGTTTGCACACATCTCAGGAGGGATTTTGTCCCACTCCTCTTTGCAGATCTTCTCCAAGTCATTAAGGTTTCGAGGCTGACGTTTGGCAACTCGAACCTTCAGCTCCCTCCACAGATTTTCTATGGGATTAAGGTCTGGAGACTGGCTAGGCCACTCCAGGACCTTAATGTGCTTCTTCTTGAGCCACTCCCTTGTTGCCTTGGCCGTGTGTTTTGGGTCATTGTCATGCTGGAATACCCATCCACGACCCATTTTCAATGCCCTGGCTGAGGGAAGGAGGTTCTCACCCAAGATTTGATGGTACATGGCCCCGTCCATCGTCCTTTTGATGCGGTGAAGTTGTCCTGTCCCCTTGGCAGAAAAACACCCCCAAAGCATAATGTTTCCACCTCCATGTTTGACGGTGGGGATGGTGTTCTTGGGGTCATAGGCAGCATTCCTCCTCCTCCAAACCCGGTGAGTTGAGTTGATGCCAAAGAGCTCCATTTTGGTCTCATCTGACCACAGCACTTTCACCCAGTTGTCCTCTGAATCATTCAGATGTTCATTGGCAAACTTCACGCGGGCATGTATATGAGCTTTCTTGAGCAGGGGGACCTTGCGGGTGCTGCAGGATTTCAGTCCTTTACGGCGTAGTGTGTTACCAATTGTTTTCTTGGTGACTATGGTCCCAGCTGCCTTGAGAGCATTGACAAGGTCCTCCCGTGTAGTTCTGGGCTGATTTCTCACCGTTCTCATGATCATTGCAACCCCACGAGGTGAGATCTTGCATGGAGCCCCAGGCCGAGGGAGATTGACAGTTCTTTTGTGTTTCTTCCATTTGCGAATAATCACACTAACTGTTGTCACCTTCGTACCAAGCTGCTTGGCAATGGTCTTGTAGCCCATTCCAGCCTTGTGTAGGTCTACAATCTTGTCCCTGACATCCTTGGAGAGTCTTCTTTGGTTCTTTCGGTAAAGTCACGTAGAATGAGAATAAAATAATAAATTGATAAAATAAAATAACACAATAATATTCCCAGGTCTCCACTGTCACGAATATCGAAATTTATCCTTGGAGAGCTCTTTGGTCTTGGCCATGGTGGAGAGTTTGGAATCTGATTGATTGATTGCTTCTGTGGACAGGTGTTTTTTTATACAGGTAACAAGCTGAGATTAAGAGCACTCCCTTTAAGAGTGTGCTCAAAATCTCAGCTCATTACCTGTATAAAATACATCTGGGAGCCAGAAATCTTTCTTATTGAGAGGGGGTCGAATACTTACTTCCCTCATTAAAATGCAAATCAATTTATAACATTTTTGACATGCGTTTTTCTGGATTTTGTTGTTGTTATTCTGTCTCTCACTGTTCAAATAAACGTACCATTAAAATTATAGACTGATGATTTATTTGTCAGTGGGCAAACGTACAAATCAGCAGGGGGTCAAATACTTTTTTCCCTCACTGTAGATCCCTGTCACACCCCACTGTAAACAGGAAATTGCTCTGACTCCCGGGCACGCAACTTTATCCGGGCCTGCCGACCATCGTGAAGGTCCTTAATCATTGTGAGCAGAGGGTAAGGAACTCTGAAAACACGAATAACAATCCAGAGCCCTGGCCTACTGATTGTATCATAGGCCTTGCCCAGGTCGGCGCTGCAACACTACACATGTAACGCATGGATTTGTTACACTGTTCAACTACACACACAGACACATTTTAAATAAAACAAGTCCCTTATTTGCAAAAAATAATCAGAGTACCAGTCATCAAATAGGCAATTGACACTTGGTCCAAAGAATATGTGATACTGTAATAGAAATACATGAATAGCTAAATTCAGAATTTAGGTTAATAAGGCATAACCCAGTGCACAATATGACATTTATGAAAAGACAAAGTGCAGCATCCAACGTATAGAGGTGTCTTCACCATGAATATTATTCACAAGCTTGTTGGTTTACAGTCACGTTTTTTTAACTCATGTGATTCATGGCACGTGACCTTGCAGCACAGTTTTGAGCAATGCCTTTCCTTCTCCAAGAGGCACACATGTATCCTCTCTTTCCTTCAAGATTTTTTTAGCAACACACTTCAAGTCTTCTTTCTTTCACTTGCCATATGGATCGGCTCAATATAATTTGACAACTGCAAATCTTAAACTTTGCTTCAGAAATCTCCACTGTTTTTCCACTATACCTTCTCCACTGCTTAACCACTATACCTTTGAGTGGTTACTCAGCGTTTCAGCCAATCTCGTGCAAGGAACGACTTCTGTTGAGAGCAACCTCACATGCACGGGAGCACATGCTATCCAGCCAACATAAACATCAGGGTTGCCCCTGGCTCTCTGGCCCCTCTGGGCACTCTCTGGGCTCTGGGCACCCCGGCCCTCCTCTTCTCCTTTCCTCCCTTTATCTTCTCTAATGTAGCCCACTAATATACTAATTGTATGAATGGACCAGTGTATAAGAATTAATAGTGTATTTCTTATCCGATTCATGTATCTCTTGTGAAACAATGGACATCTTATAAATTTAGCCAGACCTCCACAGCTTGGTCATCAATCCATCTTACTTTTTCGGAGATAACGGAAGTTTATTTATGTTTGGCCTGGAGTTTCAGACCTCGCAAACTTAATATGGCTTCCCCAACCAGCCAATAAATTTAATGAAGTTCCGAAATGGTTTAAAACATCTTTCCAATGGTTCTTAATTAATTGCATTTCACGGTTACCGTCAGACCGCAGCTCTTTCGCTGATATTGCCTCTTAATACCTCTCACACCACGGTTAATGGTATGGGTTATAACATGGAGTATAACAACGCATTATGGCTGTCTCTCTCCCTCTTCCGTTCCCGAGCATGGATTGAGTCGTCCGTCTGAACGAAGCTTGTTCGTTGTCCGTGGTGCTGGTCGTTGATGGGAAGAAAAACCGCCATTTTTCGCAATATGGCATTGTGATATATAACGACTTATTGTTGGTGGCTCAGCTGATTGGAGAGTATATAGAGTTTATTGATAACATTGAGGTAGTTTATATTTGGGTTTTCATTGGTTTTACTATATGGTATTAATACTGGAAGGAACGAAGTTGTAAACTGAGTGTACCAGCCTGCAAAAGACAAAATTCCAATGTTCCTACCAGCCCACCCTGCAGGGACCTGTTTATATAGTGTAGTGTATACCCAGTTGCTTTGTGATTAATAGCTCAGCTTATTGAAGAACATATCAAGTACAATAATTATACTGATGTAATATAGACTTCTTTTTTTTCTCACATTGGTTTACTGTATGATAGTTGGGTAGTTGGAGGCCCTTTAGCGTCCATATACTAAATGCCTCTGTTGATATGTAAACTTTGACTTTAACACAGCTATTTTTTGTCACAAGCTAATCCCTAGCTATTTCACTGCTAAATTCTCCTGCTTTCTAGGTCATTCACACCTATCACCGAGTTTAAAAGACGCCACGAATCTCAGCAGCATTCATTGAAGCACTGTCGTCCCGACAGTTCTGTTTTTTCACCTGAAGAAGGCCGCTTGTGTTGTGGCCGAAACGTCGTGAGAATGTTATTATCTTATTTTTATTTTATTATTTTATTCTCATTCTACGTGACTTTACCGAAAGAACCAAATAAGATAAACAGACACTTTAAACACCTTCATTTGGAAGTGCACGCTGAAGTTTACTATTTGCAAAACATAAACCAGGATCAATCCACTGCTGGATGAAGCCCTCTCCATGCTGCGATTCCTTGCGTCCCTGTGATGTGGCAATCCATTCAGCTCCTGTAAGCGACCTATTTTTATTTGACCAGGTAAGGCCCACTGAGATATATAGCTCTTTTCCAGAAGCAGCCTGGCCACATATGGTTGCTCAACGTAGTGGCTTTTGTGAATATTTATAGCAGTAATTATCTTAACGCATGTTTTTAGATGTGGAGAAAAAAAACAGAGGACCTGGAGAAAAGGATACGTGACCATGGGGAGAACATGCACACTCCAAATACGGGAGACCCTTGAATATCACGAATTCATAGTTCGTGGTTTAGACCTATCGCCGGCAAGCTCTATGTATATCAATTTACCTATCATGGGGATTAGTTTTGGTCTTTAGCGGGTATACTGTACAAGGAGATACTGTATCATTGTGTGATATCGTTGTGGGGAGCGGGCGAGGGGATTATTTGTTTACTAGCCTTTTGCCCGTCCAAGGATGGGTGTATTGCAGTAAATCTATTGCAGTAAATCAGACCGCGAAGTGATATTCATTGCATCCATTTGTGTGCAATTTGTAAGGCCGCGGTGACAGACCTATTTCATTTAAAGGTTATAATCCCTTGTTCATCATGACGTCCTTTTTACTTCGATGTCTCAATAGCGTTAGGGAGATCGCGTGACGTGAGGGTTCTGCCTTTGTAGTGAGTTTCTAAGTTGACGCTGAGGAGGGGGGAGGAGGCACCTCGCCCCCCCCACCATGTGGAGTGACGTCACCCGAAAGTTGCTGAGACAAGGTCTTATATAGGCCTGAGATGAGTGCATCAAGGTAGGTGGGTGGAGCTAGAGATGGTCCAACCACAGAGGCTGGGGCAGTGGCCTTTGCATTGTGAGATTAGCATGTCAATGGCTGTGGCAGTGGCCTTTGTATTGTGAGAGATTAGTCTATTCATGAGTATTAATGAGGGGGCCTGCTCGACGTGGAGTGACGTCACGCGCGGGACACAGACATTCTTGGCTCATTATAGTAGTAAATTTGGCATTCAGTACAGCACATTTCTATTGTGATGTGTCTATTTTTGGTTGCCGTGTATGTAAGCTCATTATTTAGGTCAAGCTTAAGTATTGAATATCACGCTTTTGGCTTTTGCTGCACTTTCCAAAAATGTAACCACCTCGATATCCAAGGTACTCCTTATAAAGGCATCAGGGTCGGGATCAAATCCTCGGCCTCCTCCATACCAGGTGAGGTAGTTAACATCTCCTAGCCACCGAGCTGATTCTGTCTCTGTGGCAATGATTGTCCATGCTTTGCACAAGCAAATACTGTAGAAGCATAACTCGCTTTTTGTGTCTCCACATAAATCAGAATACGATGTTTAAATACATCAGCCTAATGGCTTTTCCCACCAACATTCCCCAGCAGCATTTGTTTTAAGCAATATAATTATACCGGCTTCCATTTGGGTTTTATCAGTTAGGCTTGTTAAACTAATGGTGGTTGTTATTCAAAAAAGAGCCGGCCATTTGCGTCAGTGCCACAGTCCAAATTTACCAGACTTTAAATAATACTTTCCAATTATCCAATTGGTTAAAACCACAGAGCAGCATTGCCCTTAATGTGAAACCATGGCACACTCTACCCATCTGTAAAACATATCACCTTCGTGAGAGCCTTGCATTGTAGGAATGGTGCAAATACATCTGGTAATGATTTCATCTAATTAGATCTGAGGAAGAGTCATTACTATAAATCTTGACTTAAAGCTTTCGTGACTGCAGGAATTCATATTATTTGGGTCTTTCGGTAAAGTCACGTAGATAGGTTCAAATTAATAAAAATAAAATAAACAAAAAACTCTGACGTTTTAATCACAACACAAGTGATCGTCATCAAGAAGAAGAAAGAGGGGGAAAGCTGCTGAGGCAGACTGTTTTAAAGGTTGAAAATGGGTGTAGCCCAAGGGTCATAAACGACGTGGTTAGTGATGTTAATGTGAGAAATTAGCACATTAATGTAAGATCGGAGAGCGGCCTCCATGACGAGGGCGCGGAGGTGGCTATGTTAATGTGAGAGATTGGCATGTTAATGTAAGATCGCAGAGCTGCCGCCACGTCGAGGTCAGCACGCGGAAGGGGCTATGTTGGTGTGAAATTTGTTTCACCTGTTAATGTAAGATCGGAGAGCCGAACCTACGGGGATAATAAAAACTAACATCGGAAGGTGGCAGGATGAGAACAACACCAGTTATGACTTAAACTGGTTGATGACGTTCTTCCAATGATTGCTGAGTTTGTACCCATCCTTTCGGTTGAAATTGTGACTGTGTCTATATATGTGGATGGCTTCATGAACGAATTTTTTTGATAGCCAGTGGGCTTACAAAGTACCTTCGTCTTAGAGAAATCAATTGGCGTGTGAGCCAACCGCATTAAAACAATGATCAGCCAAGGCTACCGTGTTGGTCCTACCGTGTTTCAAATCTTCCTTATGCTCATGAACACAGTCAGAGACATGTCGGTTAGTTTCCCCAATGTAACTACTGCCACAGACACGGCTTAGTTTGTAGACGCCAGGGTATTGTATATCAGGGACCCTGCGCGTCCACAGGTGGTGGATAGTGGAACGACCTTCTGTGAACGTTAGCTGCAAAATAAGTAGCGGCAACCCTGGCGGATAAGCAGTTGTGGACCAAGCAGTGACAGCACCACCAGGGTGTGGTTAGGACTGAAAATGCCAATGGTTTTCCTCTTGAAAAGCGACATATACCCTTTAACGATGCTGCCGCATGGCGAGTATAGGCCGCCATTATAATAAGCATGTCTGCCACCAGCCATGGGTTAACAAGTCCTCAACGGCAGAGCAGGAGGAGGAAGATGTTAACATCTCAACAGCTGTGAAGGCGGACCAAGACTGCAGCAGAACGATATCGCCAATCGTACTGGTCTCCTTGCCATTGGATTCATGGTCCCATTCTCTCAAGAACTGTGGAAGCTACTGTACAACAGCTTTTTGGCGTCATCTGGTCCAACACCATGTGAGACTAGGCTCTAAGGAAAGCTGTCTCGGGTGTGGACCAATCAATTTCAAGGACAGTGCATACATTATCAGAGTTATGTTTTTTGTTTGCATTCCGACCGCAGGTATTGTGGTCAATGCAAACATGACTCCTTGTGAAAAAAAGGTGTCAGTTTTGTTGCCAGATAACAGGGTAAAAAAAACAATTATTAGCTTCTCCACAATAAAATAAATCATGCACAGGCGTGTTTCATTAAAGGAACAACATCTTCTGGCCCATTCAATACAATGTTTTTGGTGACCAGCTAGTGACGACGGGAGCATGATTGTGAAGTCTGGAAGCTTCTAGTGGCAGCTACAAGAAGGTCGTCTAACACTCAGCAGAAGCAAGAGTGTGTTTCTGCAGCTGTACCTGCGACTAAGAAGTCCTTTCAAATGATCCACTCTGCTCACCCCACGTGGGGAAGGAGCTAGGAAAGTGGCCCTAAACATAGTCTGTCTCACTCCTTCCCGACTGGATAACCACGTTCAGAAGGATCCCCATTACTGTGGTGGAAACAAAACTAAAAGTCAGATAATTACCTTTGGGAACTGGAATGTCAGGACCCTTATGGACAACACTAAAAGTGAACGCCCAGAATGCTGCACCTTAATCGTGGTCCAGAAACTCAGACGACACAACACTGACGTAGCTGCCCTCAATGATGCTCGACGAGAAGAGGAGGGGCAGCTCAAGGAACAAGGAGCTGGCTGTACCCTCTTCTGTAAAGGCAGACAGGAAGAACAGCGGCGGCTGCACAGAGTTGGTTTCTCCATCAAGAATGAACTTGATGAGTGAGCGCCTCATGACTCTATGTCTCACACTGGTGGGGAGCCAATATTCTACTGTCATCAGCGTATATGCCCTGATTCTTCACTCCGATTATGAATGTTACATCAACCTTGATCAGGTCCTTTCTACTGTTCCTGTGGGAGACAAACTTATTCTGCTCGGTGATATGCATGCCAGAGTTGGAAGAAACATAAACCTCTGTAATGGAACCATCGGGAAAGATGGAGTGGGTAAAGTCAATTCCAACTGCATCCTTCCCTTGACTAAATGCACGGAAAATGGAGTAATCATCAACACCCTGTTACGCCAGAAAAACAAATACAAAACATCATAGCATCATCTGTGATATAAGCACCGCCACTTGATCGATTACGTCATTGTCCATGCCCAGGATCCCAAAGATGTCTGCATCATCCAGGCTATTCTAGTAGCTGCTGGTGGCTGGACTGATCATCGACTCATCTGCTCAACCATGCTCATAAAAGTGGCTCCCAAGTGACGGCTTCATCGGAAGAGATGTCTACAGAAGATTAACATTGAAGCTTTATAGGACTCCATTAAGCAAGATCTCTTCCGCCAATGCCTCAATGAAAAACTGTCAAACTTGATTAACCAAAAGTGGGAGAATGTAGTTCGTCAGAGAAAGTGCTTCAAGGATGTCCTCAAGTCCAACATGAAGAAGTGCTCCATCGACACTAACTCAAGGGAGTATCTTTCTCAGGATCACCTCAGATGGAGGCAGAGTCTATTTCAAGAAGCCAAACATTTTAAAACTTAACAGCAGAAACAGAAAAAGTGGGAATGGCGGAAACAACAGCCTGCAGCCCGACTTACTAATGCAGTTCCACCCACCACTATTTCTGGACACATGTGCCAGAGTTGCGGCAGAATCTGTCGATCCCAGATTGGTCTCTTCAGCTATCTTTGGACCCACAGAAAATCCAAATTTTCTCTGGAAGGCAATCCTCGATTGCGAGGGAAAGCCTATGATGACACTTGGGTCCCTGGTTCCATTGAAAAGGACGCAGTTGGGTTCATATTTTCACTACCACCACACCGTTCTGGGCCCTATCCACTGCTATTTGTGACTCAGTCTATGGGCCTCTGAGTCTATGAGTTTGTATGTACAATGTTAGTTCATGGGCTTCTCTGGACAGGCAAGATATTGGTAATACGAAGCCGTAATTTTCACAGCCCCGATGTGTTATATGTAATTTTTGCTGTGACTGAAATGATGTACATTATATAAGCGATATAGTTTGAAGAGTTGCGATGATTAGAAGGCTCGTGTAGGGGCTAATGTTGATCAAACTGTCGAATGTTTCCCTGCACTCAAGTATACAAATGGGAGAATGTGGAGCGCCATCTGCAGTTGGAAATGATGCGTCGATAGCTCAAGGAGCTGGAGAAAGCCACGGGCACGGTCTCCACCAACACCACTACTGCCTCCAACGCCATCCTGGCAGCCACATGCAGTTCCGCCACCACCACCAGGGATGCTGTTGGGAGATGCATCGACACCACCACCCCGACTGCTTCTAGCATATTATTCACCCCCACCGCTATGGCGCTTGATGTTGGCAGATTCAGCGCTGCCACCCCGGCTGCTGCTGGCATCTCCAACACCGCCACCACCACCCCGGCTGCTGCCGGGAGATCCAACGCCGTCATCCCAACCCAGCTCATGCTGGCAGATGCACCACTGCCTCCCCAGCTTTTGCTGGGAGATCCACCACCACCACCGCCTGTGCCAAAGCCACCAGGTTCGGCAAATTGCGTAAATGTATTCGAGAACTTCACTGGTCGGCTACTGCTGGAAGATCCACCGCCGCTACCCCTACATCTGCAGGCCGATCCACCACCGACACCCCTGCGTCTGCAGGCCGATCTACCGCCACCACCCCAGCGTCTGCATGCCAATCCACCACCACCCCAACGTCTGCAGGCCAATCCACCGCTGCCACCTGTGCGTCTGCAGGCTGATGCACCTTCACCACTCCTGGGACTTCATATTCAATACCCGTTGAGAAATACAACTGAGATTCTTGCATTACGTGTAGTCATTACACTTTCGGTGTTTTGCTTTCACTGGTGTTTGTCACGCCAAAACAAAGGTCACATGTTGCTTTCGGGAGGTTATAGCTGGGAGGGAGAGGACAAGTTTGGCAGAAAAGAACCAGAGCTTTGTATGAAGTGATAGGCCATGTAACTTTTATACAGCGCTAAGCAGCTGAAAAAAAGGATCTGCCACTGAACTAATTCAGAGTAAGACCTCCGCTCTGAAATCGGAGCTGGTCATAAACAACTGCCCAGATATGGGAATACCTCCACTCTTTCCACAACTACCTATCATGCGGAGTTGAGGGGGTGGAGTACTTGAAGACATACAAAATATCAAGGCAGGTACTGCTTTGATTTGTTTGGTATGGCGAATGGTAAGGCCCTACCTCTTATTGGCACGATCCAGGTTCACCATCAGACTCTCCCACTCCTCGAAGTGAACAGCCATTACGAGATCATCACCAACATCATCAGCACACAGATCATCCGTTGTTCTCTCCTTCCAGATTAAGAAAAACCGTGGGGCATGTTACACGTTAACATTATTGATACATTACGATTCGTAGATCAAAGTAGATTTTAATACAATCAGTCCTCGCTTAGAATGCCCCCATAGAACACTGATTCGTTACAGTGATAGGTGTGGGGCCAAATGTTCTGGACTGACTTCTACCACCAAGCCAGCTTCACAACATCTGCGCGTTTCTCCGGTTTCCTCCTACGTGCCGAACCCTGATGCTTGAAATTGTCCAAACATCTTAATGCAGCACGGAGCTAATAATGAGTCTCGAGACTCAATGTGGCTCTCCTGGGTACATAAAGGATTTTCTAGATTTGATTATATTTATTCATATGATTCAGCCTAGCAGCTGCACTGCAATGTGGGAGCCTTGCCACTGTGTCATGGTGGTAGTGGTGCTAAAACCGATTCGGAATAATATGTTCAGTACGCGTTGTGATTTTATTTTAAAAGTGTTAATCAAACGAGTTGCAGTGACGTCATGGCCGAGTAAGCAGCAATGACCGCTCCAACCCCTACATTAGAACATTACCTTTTTCGACCCAACATAACCACGCGCTTTCCCGTTTGATAATTTTCTTATTTTTCTACCTGGCCTCAGGCACTTTATAGGGGGTCTTCGAAAGCTGGTTTTCTACTTTGGAGATTCCTAGGGCGATCCACAGCCTCCTTAGGTGTAGGGTCCTCAGTAAGCAACTTGAGCCTGACCTCATGGCTAGGCCAAGGGGACCTTCCGCCTGTATCTTTGTGCTCCATGGAAGACAGATCCTCTGAGAAAAAAGCCATAGCTTTGTCTCCCCCCCCCCCCCCCCCCCCCGTTCAAGTTGACACCAGAGATCCCGGTGGGAGGAACTAGAGCTCTTACAAGCCCTTTTGTAAAAAAAAAAAAACAAAGAGAATACTGCCCTTCTTCGGGTCCTCAACGAGATGTCGAGTAAGGTTTGCAGGAGGGTGAAGATTCAGGAGGCAGCCACATATGACCCTTCAGACTATGCTAGACGAGCAGAGCGGTGCAAGGAAGACCTACAAAGCCAGGCTGCTGGAACCTGAGGAGGCTTACATCAGACTGGACTCTAAGGGACGGGAGTGCCAAGTAAACCATACGGCCTCCCGGAGGGGGTCGAGGGCAACGCTCCTCAAGATGCTCTATCCTACATTCGGCTACATCTGCTCGAAGCTCCGGCATTCCTCTCTACAACTGGGCCATCACCACCTACACGAGTCGGCGCTGCCCTGTGACCACGGCGTGCCTCCACGCGTGCCTGTCGACGGTCGTCCTCAAGACTGCCCGCATCGAACGCGAGCTCATCTCATTCGTATGGCAATGCTTGCTTCCTGCAGAGCAGACTCTTGTCCACAACCTCTCTCGCATAGATGTAGCGTAATAAATGCACATCCTATACCGTCAGTATACTTACCTGCAGTTGCGGGCACAAGCCCATAGGTGGTGCCACCCTGAGCTGGGGAAGGACAGAGAGAGCCAGGCCCCAGGTGAGGGGTTGGGGGGTTCTTCCAGAGCCCCCTGGAAGGTTCTAGAGAGGGGGCGGTACCGGGGGCGGAGAGCCCCCGAGAGGTGCATTAAAGGGGCACCTCTGGGACAGCTCGGGGCAGTGCTCCGAAGATGAAGAACAGAAGACCAGCCTAGCTAGGACCCTGGGACCCGACATCCTTATAAGGGTCGGGGCCGAGCGCGGATCAGTGGTCAGGACCCGTACCTTGGCTGGGTCGGGTCAGTTAGCCTCTCCTAGGGCACAGATAGCCAGAGGGCTGAGAGCCAGGTTTGATCAGTGCGAGGGCACGCTAGCGCAGAGGCTGTACCTCCCTAGATAGTGGGAGTTAAGGGGAGTTCTGTTCATAGTTACAAATAAACCGTGTTGCCTCTAAAGACGTCTCCAGTCTCCGTGGAACCCACTACATATATATGTATTTTTATATTTTGACCACTGTGTGATAAACACGTTGCCTGCGTGCGGCGACGCTGGATGCTTTTCCCTCTTCCTTTTCCTCATCCCTTCACCACAGAATGAACACGGTAACGCAGTCATGCACCTTGGGGGGGGTTCAGACATTTGTGACGAGGGGGAGTGGTTTTAGAAATGTGACGTCACATCAAAATGCGCAACTTTAAGTATAGAATTGTTATAACACTAATTGTTATAACACTCCTACAACATCAGTGCAGCGCCACGCACTACAATGACAATAGTTGAAGCACGATTTATTTTCAAAATGGAAATATGGTTTTGGGGGGGGGGCAGAGCTTTGTGACGTCATATTTGAGGGGGGGGGTCTGTTTGTGACGCCGAGTGACGAGAGGTTAAAAATTGCGTGACGTCATTTATGGACGGCCCCTCAAGTGAATGGCAAAATTGGTTTCGATTTACGTTGTTTCACTTACCGTCGTGTTTTTCAATGTACTAAATCGAGAACTTCAGTGCTTGGGGGATTTTGGAGCTGGCTCACCGCCTGGGCTGCTGCTGCCTTCCCACTCGGCTGTGGTTGCTCGAACCTCCGAGTCATTCATAGCTCGTGGCTTCTAATATCGGAAGGAAGCGGTGATCGTCTTTGTTCGATGGCCAAGAGCTGCTGCTGCGAGGATGACCGGAGTTTGCGTGATGATCGTTTATGCTCCTGGACACGAGATCAGCAAGGTGTGATGTTTCATTTGTGGGAGTTGCACCGCCTGTACGCGATCAACCGTCGACGCGCCCACCCGGGCCCCACGTTTGCCGTGAGGCACCATGTGGGCCTCCCCGACGGCCAGGGCCTCCGCACGGTCGGAGTGGGCAGAGGCCGGCGTTCGACTGGTGGTTTGAAAAGAACACGGACAAACATTCGAGCTCACGCTTTTGCTTTGGCAACAACTTTCGTTAATTGGGCTCCGAGCGGCTCAACAAGCCTGGAAGCCGGCGCATTTAATCACCTCCGAGATCTAAATGTGGCAAATCGCATGCTAATCAGGAGCAAGTTGGCCCAGGGATTGAGAATCAAATTTGCATGTGAAACGGTGGTGCAGGACTCGATTCGAAGGTGAGTGAATACTGCGCGGTGGTGCATTGCAAGTGGATATTATTATCATCCAACAGTGACCAGCATGAAGTATGGTCAAACTAAACCTGACATCCAACATCACGTGGCGAGATGTTCATCCAGCAGTGGAAAACGTAACTTAAAGTAACCAAAATAACAGAAGATGCATGGAAAATAAATCGGTTTAATTTTGTATATAAACGCGTATAACTCATGTGTACATGCTTGTAAATATACGATTCAGCTAAAAAATGTTAAACACATTTACACAAAGTCGCAAAGACATCAACTCGCTTAAATCTTTACCACTACTCCAGGAGCTCAGAATTATTGCCCAAGTACTGTATATACGTGAGCAAAGTTACGACCATTTCCGAAGCAATTTGAAAACGTGTCAATATTTTGTCAGAAATTATCTTTGCACGTCTAAAGGACAAGAGAGGCTGTAACGAAATGCGCATTTGTAAACGATTAAAACTTAAAATTTTCTGACACCGACATTTTTTCCGAAAACATTCCTTGTGTGATTGCACAGAGTCCGATGAGGGGTGGGGCAGCTGTGTAAAAAAACCTGAGGTGAAATTCTCCGTTAAACCGACGATTTAAACAGCAACAGCTCGGGGAATTTTATACTCTGTTCTATGCAGCTGACCGCTGCCCCTTCATACAGTAAATGGCATCCTCACAAGAATAAGTAACCTAACATCCCTTGCAGGGAATCCTCTCGCGATAAAAAAAATCTTCCATTTGCCATCCATCACGAGACCCCTGCGGGTATCACCGTGCACAATCATACTTCGAAGCTCTTGCTCGGATTCCCCAGAGCTTTGCCCTCCGAGTGGCCAGCCTAATGGCCCACTCCGACAGGCCAAACCTGGCACAATTGTAGGTTTTCAACTATAATACACGTTTTATGGGTTAGATCGTTTAAATATAAAAATGTGTTGTTAAACCCACCACCACCCGACAGCCAATTAGTAAGGTTTGTCACGTAAACAGAACATGTCAATTCGTCACTAGTACAGTCCACCAGTGTGTTGGAGAGCAAAGCCACACCATTTACAATCTAAGTACAACATTTCGCCAGCACTAACTAGCTTCATCAGGCGACAGCCATCACTTGTGAGCACTTCTTTCGCGAATTGGGAGGGGAATCAATGAATGCATTGACTATGGGTATCCATTGCCGATTGGGTTTTTTATATGTTAATCAACACACATTATGCATGCGCATTAAGGGACGAGGATTCTCCACGAATCTGGCTGTCGCCTGATGAAGCTGGTTGTAATTACTGGTGAAACATTGTACTCAGATTGTAAATGTTGTGGCTTTGCTCTCCAAGACACCGGTGTGATGTTACTAGTACCGAATTGGCACGTTCTGTTAATGTGACAAACCTTTCGAATTGGCTGTGTCGGGTGGTGGCGGGTTTACCGACACATTTAAATATTTATTACGCGATCTAACCCAAAAAACCCGTGTTATGGATATTGGTCGCGAAAGCCTACGTGTTAAACTGGTTTTCAACTGTTAGATCAGTGGTAGCCGATATGTGAATCGCGATCCATGGGTGGATGATCGCAAAAGATTTTGATTGTGGATCTCGGGACAAATAGGAATAAACACCTCTAATATAAAGCATTTCTTGTTATAGCAGATGGCAAAACAAAATCCCCGACTAAGAATTAATGGATTAATACTATATATTTTAAACCAATAGATTGCACTAGCACTTGGCATGTCTACAGTGTTCTATTAGTCGGTTAAATCCATCCGGGTAACTGCTGGTCATATATTGCTGGTAGATCACGGAACATGTTGAGATATACCAGAATGGATCACAGTGCTTTGTGGGTTGGACGCTGCTGCGTTAGTCAATAAACACCACCGATTCAGTAACCAATATTTTTGTGAAATCACCTTCATCACAAGGGGGTCAGTGTCTTGGCTGGCAAAGAAGTTGGGCATAAGATATCCTAAACCTTTGATTTAAAGCTTTCGTGACTGCAGTAATTCATATTCTTAGTTCTTTCGGTAAAGTCACGTTGAAGGGAAACAATAAAATAATAATAAAATATATATTTTATTATGTTATTGTTTCCCTTCAACGTAATAATAATAAAATATATATTATTTTATTGTTTCCCTTCAATGCGACTTTACCGAAAGAACTAAGAATATATCCTAAACCTTTCATACATCTTGATGCGTATACACCTTAATTGGCTGATTGTACTGGTTGGCAAGGTAAAAATTCTAAATAAAAAAAAATAGTGCTACCGTTTGAACCGCTGCGACAGGAGAACAAAGAACCGGTGACCTCTGGATTGCAAGTTCAGAGTGCAAACCGTCTGTTACTTCAGGGTAGCAATTCTCATAACCGCCACTGCTTTTTTCAATTGTTCACCTCTGCTTGCGAGCACAATGTACACTTAATTAACTCTGCAGATGTAAAACCCAGAGTGTGTGCCCACTCATGCACCTGCTCCGACATCTTGTTGACACCGCATCCACGATACACTAGTGCTGTCTGGGTTTCTTAGGCCGGGGAGAAGGCGAGCCCCATGGGGTAGACTCCGCAGGGTTGTAGCCTGGAATCTGTGACAGCGGACACACAAATGGCACAAACGTACAACGAAGATAGTCACCCAAATAAGCCTTTAACAGACTGTGCTGCTGTTAGATGGCATGGCCCACGAGGGGGTAAGTGGCCAACACCTCTCCCCAGTGCTGATGTTTACACACTGCACCAGGTACTCATTTAAGAAAGAGTTGACCTTGGGTAGGCAAAACAGCAGTTCAGATAATCCTCACTGGTGTTGGCGGTGAGTGGGAATTGGGTTGCTGGGTTCATAGCGCAGCGTGCTAACCACTACACCAATGCTCTCACACACACACATGCGGGTATTTCCAACACAAGTGATACGTTATTATTACACTTATTAACACTGAAAAACTTAACAACTCCACACAGTAACACTCTAGTTGGGAATCAAACCCAGTTTTCTTGCTGCAAGACGCAAGGGTTTACCAATGTGCCACCCTGCCGCCCATGGCGATACGTAAACTACCTTAATACCAGTTTCAACGCATGCTTATTTTTAGATATGGGAGGAAACCAGAGAACCCGGAAGAAACCCATGCAGAACAGACTCATGGAGTTTTGTTAAGAAATCTGATATCTACCAAGGCTCCCACACCCTGACTTAGCTTGGTATCTTGAGAACTCGCATTCATCAACAACAGCCCCAAACGATCATTTAAATAGGTCACGTTTCAGATAATGGCCCTTCTTGTGCAATGAACTAGGGCCATAATAAAAATCTATTTTATACAGCACCTTGCATATCGAAACATCTCAAAAAAGCACTGGACATTAAAAAACTACTCAAGTATAGATACAAGCCAATACAAATAAAGTAAAAGCCGATAATAACAATGATAGTGATACTGACACTTTACACAGCATGCAAAATGCAATAAAAGCTAATTATAATGATTCCCCTCACAGTAATAACCAATCAGAATCCAGGAAAAGCCAATTAATAACGACGTTTTCAAGCTGGATTTAAACACACGGACAGTCACAACTGATATAGGTAGGGATAGTATCCCATAGTCTTTGGATATACAGTCTGTTCTATAATACGGTAGTTGCGTACCTCAAGAACACCACGTTTTGGAAAAATCGTGTTATAATAAATAATATATATTATATGGGGTAAAGCGCAGTCCGCAATAACGCGTGAGATGCGTAACACAGGCTGAACAAAGACTAAGGAACGTGGGTAGCATCTAGAAGCATCCAGCAGCATCCCGCCTTGTGTGATGCTACGCCGAGGCAGCCGTTACGACCGCTTATTCCTACTCGCGCGACGTAGTTCCATTCATTCAACCGAGTTAAATCCAGTTCGGATCCGCGTTATACAAAAAATGCGTTCCTTCATACATTCATCATCGCGTTATATCCAATTTGCCAGTTACAGGAGGTATAGGACAACAGACTGCAGCTCAAAATGCTAGCTAAACATATATTTTTTCCATCCAAGACCGGAGTTTATATTTTATTCCTGTGTTATAAGGGTATTACGTTCAGGGGCTAAATGCCAATGTATGGGTCTGATAGCCACGGGAGAGCCTCAGGAGAGAGTTTGTGTCATCTTGCCACCCCCTCCATTGAAGGAGCGCAGACTACAGTGGTGTAAAATGTGGTCCATAGTTTGGGTTGCATGGCCACAATCGTACAGTAGCTTGTTTTTAATGCACTGCTATGTATCTGTATGAGTCTCTATGAATCTCTAGGAATCATAATGGGTCGCTCTGTATCTCCTATGTATCTCTGTGTCTCTATGGGTTTCCGATACGGTTCCACAGTTTGGGTTGCATGGCAACAAGCGCTATGCTGTGGCTTGTGTCATTAATTTTCGGCCCGCTGACGTTCCGATGCGGCGAGCGTTTGTTTTCTGTGCACTACTGCTGGCGCAGCAAGCAGCAACAGCAGCATGGTCACAATACAAATCGGTGGTATTCCGAGGTTTCGCGTCGCGCCGCACGGTGAGTACCTCCGGGCGGACGAGGTGCATGCGGATCCGCTGGTGCTGCAGGTTGGACGAATCCAGCGACACGCGCACGCACACGCGGTCGAACATGTTCAGCGCGATGCCCTCCACGCACAGCGTGGGGCCCTACACAAAACACAAAGACATATCTCCAATGTAGCCTTAACAGACTGTTGGGGCAAGTGCGGTTGGCGAGGAGCACAGATGAAGGCCGGCACGGCACACAAGGGGGTGGGTCGCCGGCACCATGCCTGGCCGCCTTTGTCTCCCCAGTGGCGATGTTTACACACCGCACCAGGCGTTCAATTGAGTTCCGAGTCAACCTAGGGGAGGCCCAGGACCGGTTCAGATAATCATCACTGGTGTTGACTGTGCGAAGGAATCGAACCCATGTCGCTGGGATCGTAGCGCAGAGCGCTAACCGCTACACTACCGCTGACTGCTCTCTACCAAGTGCCCTGCACACAAGCACGGATTGACGTAAACCCAACGTTATTATTCCAACTATTACTGGGTCACTCAGAAAAGCCTCACTGATTCTCAAAACGTTTGCATTCAAGGTCACTGCTACGTCTTTGTAAAAGGAGGCGAACGATTGATATGTGCTCCCCAAATAAGTAATTTGCATGTAATTTGCCAACCTTGGACCATGATGCTGGCACACGAATAACGTTACAGGATCTTTTAACGTCCACTGTTAAAGCGGATAGCCTGTAAATATTTTACGCTTAATACACACCACAGTATTAACCGGAGAGGCCACCGAGTTTGAAACGCAAACCTCCACAACACACAGCGAATGCAATACCGCTTGGGCCACCTCACCGCGAGCTGAAAACCAGGCATGAGAAGCCGATGGCTGCAATGACCAAACCAACCGAGGGATCGTGATGTGCGGGCCAGCCAAGGAATTTTAAAGCCTTATTTGGCCATCATTAAGGAGTAGATGCAACCCCCCTTAGGTTATATGGAGTGTACAATTGCAGTTAAGAACATACCTAAAATATGGCTGCAAATGTTGACCCTTTTGAGCTTCTGGTCCAAATTAGGCTGTGTGCATTATCCACTTATCCACGCAGAGTGACAATGTAATGCGGCATGCAAGGCATGCTGGAAAGGACTGGATCCAATGGTCACAAATGTGCTTTTTGCCATCTAGAGATCACTTTTTGCATCAACTACTATTTCCCTCATTTGTTTTTATTCTACAAGTACTTTTCTGCCCTTCGAGTTTCTCATTGTTTACAGAAAGCATTAGATTTTCTCTCTAATTCTTCCGGACCTGAGGGATTTTACTGTATTTTTAATGTGATGTCCTCTCCGTGACAATACGGGCTCAGTCATGGCAGTTATTTCCAAAGCATATTTAATTGTGACCGTTTTACATTTGAAACGCATTTACATCATTTAATTCAGTTTCAGTTTATTTTGGTATAGCCCTGTGAGCCATCCGGCTCTAATGTATCCACCGGTGTAACTTCCTCTGTAATAGTCCACACTGCCAAATGGCAAAAAAAAACGGAGCTTCGTATCTCACTGCGTTCTTCCACCTTAAACCAAGTGTCTGTGTGTCTGATAGAAACCTAATCGTAGAGAGATCGTCAGGGGGCTTGGGTCCCAGTGCATTAAGCCAGTCCTGGGTTTAAATGCAGAATTCAGCCGTTCGGGAAATGCCAATGCCTCCCGGTTAAGTGAACACATGCCCTACCTCCTCGTCGAAGGTAACGTTGAGCTTGAGATCTTTGGAGTCAAAGAAAACCGTCCCCTCCAAGCCGTACTTGGGAATGAGCACCACCACGGCGTTCTTGCGCACAAACAGCACGAAGCCCTCTTCGCTCACCACTCCCTTGCTCTTGAAGAACAATTGAGACCACAACAACAACAGCCGTTAATCACCGCTACGTGGCCAAGAGCAGACACACGCGCATCACTTACCAAGCCCATAATTAGTTAACAAAATTTAAGGTAATTTTCCGCATCCCCCCGCTAATTTATTCCAGTTGTGCTATTGGCATCATGTCATGGGGATTATTTTGAGTTCAATCGTGAAGGTACAATGTCAATTGTATTGACTATAATCCTCCATCACCTGACAGAGCCAATCAAATAAAGTTGTAACATCATGGGCAAATGTGCCAAGTGACTAGGTTTTTCAGCAAACACAGAAGAATGCTGAAAAGCAATGTCAAGTGTAGCCAACCAGTACAGCCACGGCACCACCACACGTAAGCGTGTGAATAGAAAACAATTGATTCTTACTACACGCACAATACGATGCCTGCTTTCGTGGCCTTAAAAATGGTTTTCAAGAGACGAATGGACGCATTATCAGGTGCCTAAGCACACGCCGTGCAAGCTCCACGTGGCCCACACTTCCGCCTCCCACCTGCGTGTGGAAAGCTACAGACGAGCGTTGGGCGTACTGCGCCATCTTGTGGCGGTAGTTGAGGTTGTTGCAGAGCTGCTGCTGCTGCTTCTGCTTGTCGGTGAGCGCCGGGTACGTGGGGTCGGCGCCCACGCACACGGCCAGCAGCCGGTGCACAATCACATCCGAGTATCTGTAACGGTACAGGGAGACAACAACAACAATATTCACATTTGTTGTAGCCTCTATTTAATATGAAGATTAAATTTACAGTAGATACAGGCTGCGGTATAGCCACGAGATGCCAACGGAGCAGCGGTATTAATCCACCAAGCACCGCGATTCATTCTGGTGGATCTCAGCGGGTTTCACAATCCACCAGAAAGCTACTCAAACAATGACTCAGATGGATTTGACGCTGTGATAGAATACTGTACTCTGGACATACCACGTTCTAGCACCATCTGCTTGTGGAAATTAGCTTTATTAATGTATGAATTTAATTCTTTGTTGAGGATTTTTTTTATTTGTCATCAGATGTAACGCAAATTGCTGCCTGCTCATATCTGTGTTCTTATTTAAGATCCACAACAAAATCGTTAGCGATCCATGGCAGAATTGCAATTCACTTTTGGCCGCCGCTGCAACACGGCAATGGATTCTTGATTCTGCACGTGGAACACTGTCACCCTCCTTGTAGGCGTTGGTGTTCTTTGGATCCTCTAGTTTTTCTCCAACACAAGCCAAACAACCATTTAAGGAATTGGCCAAACTTCCCGTTTATAGGACCTTTTAGAAAAATAAGTCAAAATCTGAATCTTTATCCTGGAGAAATCCGATTCGCGATAAAAGCTCTTTTTGACAGATGTCCAGTAGGTAGATGATAGGAGTGCTAAGAATAGGAAAGGTAAACAAATCACTAAAAGTAAATAATAGAAAAAAGATATACAAGTACGTAGCCAATCGTGCTAATCGGAGGTGTGCCATAATGACAAATTAACATTGCATAAGTACATCAATTAATTAATAAATTCCTAAACTTGGGAAAGGCAGCACAGTCCCAGACCACACCAAGACAACAACATAGTCCCCTCAATAATCGCGAAGGTCGATTTCACGCGTGTGCCTGACGCCAGAGCACGTCACCGTCGAATGGGCAACGTGAAGTGGGTGTAGATGGCGGTGGCGAGCCCGTAGTGGTGGGTGTCGGGATCCATGCTGGAGCAGAAGTAGATGGCCTGCATCATGCAGCGCGTGGCCAGGATGCGCAGCAGAGTGTTGAGGTATGGTGGCGCTCCCGGCACCGCCGCCCGGTCCAGGGACTCGGCCAACGCCTTAGCCGAGTCCACCTGGATCTCGATGTTCTGCACAAAAAAATCGGGCACACCGGCGTTTGTGAGGTGACTATCCCGCACGTGGCTTGTAGTTCAGTGCTGGGGAAGCAGCAAGGGTTGTGGTGTATTGGAAAGAAAACGTTATTCAGCACACTTCCTGTAGGCATTCAGGTTTCCATAACCTGGCTTGCCAGGAGAAGGCAGTACGGCAAGTGGATTAATCTACATCTGGCACAGTGCCTGGCTGCCTTCCAGCGTTGTCTGTGGTTCGTCACACCTTTTGAGTTGTTCTGCCTCTAAGGGCGAGTGGAAACTATACGGCTACATCTCAAGATAAAGGTAAAAGGTGCAGCCCTGCAATTGCTCGCTCAGGCCAATACTGACATCGTTTCAAGACACCTCTGCTTCACAGTAGGGGGTAGCACATTCCCACCCATTTTGAGCATAATGTTCATCACAATAAGTCGACCTGATATTTCAACATTTCAGTGCTGGAATTTATCTAAAATTAAATACAGTACTACATTTATCGTGATGGTTTTTTGTTGCTTTTGTTCAGCTATCATTTGTGGTCAGGGTTTTACTTGGTAAGATAAAAATAGTTTAGTTGTATTTGTATATTTGTTTAAGTTATTTGTTTACCTTTCCAATACTTTGCAATCCTAACGTGTGCTTGTATTGTTTGTTGTTGTAACGTTGTGACCTGCCCCAACTGGACATCTGTGAAAAAAGAGCTTTATAGCTCATCGGATTCTTCCAGTAGAAATATATATTTTGATTCTGATAGAGAGATCTGCACAACAGTCGGATTGCAGTCATGGGAGGTGTCTTGTTGACGAGACTCACTTGAGTTCCTTGGTCTGCAGGTCGATCGGGTCGTGGGTTTCGCTGTCCATGTGGATCGGACCTCAGGGGATGCCAGAGTCAATGGCCTACGGGTGGAGAAGGGACATGAGCGATTATCATGTCCAGCCAAAACAACACAGAATCTTAATATAAGACACTTCACAAACTCAGATATTTGAGTTGAACATGCACAGCTCGTTAAGTCAATCCACTGCTGGATGAGGGCCACCCCATGTCATGCGGGTCGTGGGGTGGTTTTACCGTACTTAACCGTGGTGGTCAGTACGCGTTGGCAAAGGTGGGGGAGCACAGACATGGGAGCATTAAGTAGAGTAAAACAATTTATGTCACTGCATTGTCCTCTATTGCCCACAATGTAGCCCCGCAGCAGCCTGTAACACTCCGATCTAGAAGGATGTTATTAACCAGGTAAAACCTTAACTTCTTTATTGTTGCCTTCATTTCTGCATCTCCAGCTTCTTCAGCCTCCCACTCCCAGCCCCGCTCACTTCCCCCCCCCCCTGGCATTTTGCCGTGCTCGCCCCTTTAATCCCTCTAGCAGCACCCCACTTCCCCTATCCCACACCCCCTCTCTATCTCTCCCCTCTTGCTCCCCCCCACTCTCTTACCTATATAGCCTCTTGTTACAACAGCCCTTTTTTGCCCACTTCAGCAATTGTTTCTGGCTGTGGTTGTCCCACCTGAAGAAGGACGCTTGTGTTGCGCCCGAAACGTCGTTATTTAATTTAGTTGTTATTTTATTTTATAGTTTTACATACGTGACTTTACTGAAAAAAACAAAGAGTATGAATCCTGTAACACTTCTTTGTGCATGGTATTCACCCAAGCCTCATGCATCATGGGGTCAAAAAAAGCTACAGGTGCAGCCTTGCAATTGTTTGCTCAAGCCACTGCTGGAAGAAGGGGGCTCCCATAAGAGGGGGCCCCTCTAGAGATACACCCTTTTACAGTCCCTCTCAATGTATTTTAGCCTACTCTTCCACGCTGGCCGGATGTCTTAGAAGACACGGGAGTAACCACACTTTACCGCGCCACAGGCGACCTGCCGATCGACTAAATGTGGTGCACCCATTAATACTGCTCAGCGCTCCAGAGGCGGTGGAGGGGATGAGGATCTTGACAATGAGTTACCCGTTTTGAATGCGCCTCTGCTTGAGGATCTTGGCCAGGGAGTGGAGGCCACGCAAGCTGCTGGTGACTGGGTCCTTCCGCCCGGCGTCGTCCATCATTAGCTGAGCCTCTGCGTATGTCAGAGACGCCTGCGGGGATACGATGAACACACCACGGGTGAACCATGGGGTCCTCGCAATTACACAATGCCCACGCCTGATCCAAGCCCAAGCCAGAACTCAACAGATGTCTACGTGGCTCCCGATGACCACTGAGGGTTACGCTCACCCAAAGACAGCAAAATTGATATTTTTTGAATTCTCAAAGCTGGAATTTAACCAAATTTAGTGCAATGTAATTTTGTGGTCTTTTGTGCAGTGAGTTTAACACGTAGGCTTTCGTGACCAATATCATCCATAATACAGGTTTTTTTGGGTTAGATTGTGTAAATACATAAATATGTCGTTAAACCCGCCACCACCCCACAGTGGACTAGTAAGGGTTGTCACATAAACAGAACGTGGCCAATTTGTCACTGGTACAACACACCGGTGTGCTGTACTCGTGACGAATTGGTATGTTCTGTGTTTTGTGCAGTGATTGTTGACTGGACAGAGACCATCAACTCACTACTTTCATGTCCTACCTCGCACCTCCGATTAGCACAGTTGGCTACGTACGGTGCAAAAGAAGTTCAACATACATACTACCACTTGTGAACCCGGTTCATCTCGCTACACTTGTGAACCCAGAGGTGCAAGCTCAACGCTCTGACCTCTGAGCCATCCGGAAACCTCAACTGCACTAACATAGCAAGGCACCGATACAATACACGTGAAAGCAAACGAGAGTTTTACAAAAACTGAACGTCTGTGGGGGGGAAATCACCTTGGAATTGATGATGCTCTTGGTAAAACGTGTGCTCACGATCTCAGCCTTTGGAGTCATCTCCCATATGCACGAGAACGCCAGCCTGCACGCGCACAGCACATGCACTGTCGCCATTCACCGTCGAGTGGCGGAGTCGTCGTCATTGGAGTGGTGCAGGGTGTTCACTCAGGAAAGCCTCGCAAAGTCTCGAGACTCTTTTTCAGGAGGGTCTTGCCAAGTTTTTGGTAGTCGAGTCATTCTTTCAGCAGTGGGATGTTTGACCAAATACCGGTTTGGGTTGTTACAAATTACTCAACTGAAATATATATGTAGCAACCATTGTTCGACTACAAAAGCTTTGCAGTACCCTACCGAAGTTATGAGATTCAGTGAGGCTTTTCTTGGTTAAGGATCATAGTAGTAATAACACGTTTATGTTAGCGATGAGAGGAAACCTGATAACCTGGAGTCAACCCATGCTAAATAGGGGGAGAACATACAAAAGCTACATGGAAAGGCAACCAAGTCGGGCATCAATCCTAGGCCATTCTTGCTGTGAGACACGTGTTACCATTGTGCCATCCTGGTTTGGCTGCTTATGTATGTACACATGCTAGTGTGGATCTGTACAATGACACTTTAACAGTGCCACGCATCATGGGATTACATGTGCACCTGGCAACAACGCACGTTAGCTGCTGAATATGGGTTGCAATGTGCGCACTCGCGAGTTAACAGTTGTTGGTGCATCTCACCGGTCGACGTTGGATCTCAAGGAACACAGGTTTGAGCTCAATAACTCTGGCACCATATCAATCCTCTGCAGGCGCACAAACACAAACGCAACAACTTCTCTGTCAATAAACACAATCTGGCAAATACATATGCACCAACTCAACGAGTGTTTTGCAAGCAAACCCACACATGATTAAGTCACCTGCAGGTAACTGTTCAGCAAGGAGATGTTTTCGCGAATGCCAGTAAAGATTGTATGGGTTTTATTTAGAGGAAATCTGATGAATCCAGAGGAAACCCATTCACTAACAGGGGGGAGAACAAACAAAATTGCAAGCAAAAAGGCACAAGAGTTGAGTAATCAAACCCAGCGTCTCCTTGCTGCAAGGCACAAGTGTTACCACTGCGCCGATAGCCTGCCGCTCATGATGTCACGGTACATCATATGATAAGAAATCCGCAAAAATCAACTCGTTTAAAACATCATGAGATATATTTAGCATTGTTGTTGCACATTTTTTTATTCTAATTCATTTTTAAGTTATCGTTATTCATACGGGAAGTACTGAAAAGCACACAAAAAAATGTGGTGAAAATGTCAAATACAATTACAGTTGTGGGGAAACTGGTACCGCGATGATCGTTACATCATAATATTTTACATCATGTCGTAAAGTTAAGAATGAAAAGATGAAATCGGCAGGTCGTAAAACACTTGATATTGTGGCAAGAAGAAATCCACATCTCACCTTCTCACACAGGTAAACTGTGGTACCACGCAGAGATGCCTCCTCATCCAAGGCATTCCCCGGCCGGATAAAGTAGCTCACATCGGCGATGTGTACCCCAACCTAGAACACACATTAATACACCGTCACCACCCTCACATGCATGGATGTGTAATGACAGGGTGATACCTGCCGGCCTGTAAGGGTAATTAAGGTTATAGCTGCATTACATAATGCCTTATTATGAAGGGGCGTATCTGGGGTAAAGGTCAACGGCGGAGTCAGTCGAGAAGCTCCGGGAACCATCCCGAAGGGCCTAGAAGGTTCTAGAAAGGGAGCGTGGCCAGAGGTGGAGCTTGGCCACTCCAGGCAGATATAAAGAGCACCGAATCAGAACTTCGGGGCTGTTAGCGTGGGGTCTGGGTCCTGGTTGCGTCGCTACCGTCATCATCTCTTCGTCTTCGACCACGTGGCTGGTTCTTCTGCAAGAGCAGCTCTGTCTCCGCCGCTATGCTCGTTAACCAGCCAGCGTAGCTACGCAGGACGCAGATGGGCTGCGTGTTTGTACAGCCTAGGTGTAGCCGCGTTACGAAGTGCATCGCCCTGTGTGCTTTTAATAAATAAGACGCCTTCTACTAGACGTCTGTCGGAAGTCGCTCACTCCACATGCATGCATAACCTCCACCATAGCCACTCCAACCAAAGCAGAATAATGTGAAATGAAATGCACACCCATTACTACCTGGTGCATTCATTGTGAACCAGGCATTCGGCCAGTGACGTGGACACTTAGGCCAGTGGGGTCTTAGCCATGGCTTGGCTCAGGCTTGGCTCTCGCGCAACATGCATTGAGATTATTTCTATTATTTTGGCTGCTATAAATGTCCAAATGATGGGCCACTTTGTTGAGCTATTCATTTGTGGCCAGGTCACTAATCAAAAATAAATCAATACCTCAGTGGGCTTTGCCTGGTAGGATGGGGATGGTTTCGTTGTATTTTTTTGTGTTTGGGTTATTTGTTTATCTTTCTTGTACTTTGCACTACTATTATGTTTTTGTACTGTTTGTTGTTGTAACGTTCTTACCCGCCTCTGCTGGACATGTGAAAAATAGCTTTATAGCTCATCGGATTCCTCCAGTATAAATATTATGATTATAATTCTCAATAATCCACATCAAAGCAACGCTTAAAACCCGAGCTGCCTCTAAGCATGGTTCCAGCCCTGAGCCTCTGTGTCTCTTGTGCCTCCTCGTATATCTCTGCATGCTCCCAGCCACGCTCAGAATTTCCGTGAGCTAAGCCTGAGCCAAGGCACAGCTGAGCCACTCATGCTTCTTTGGAGGCAACGGAGCAGATCAAGCCAGAACCGAGCCATGTTGAAGTCAGTCCTGAGCCGAGCAGAGACCAAGAATACGGGCACTAAGGCAACAATGTTTGGAAACTTAATAACAGGAATATTGTCCACCCCTTTGTCAATCCACTGCAGGATGAGGGCTTCTCCATGCCGTAATGGGTCGCGATTGTCATTTGACCTTGCTTTATTACGATGGTCAATGCATGTGGTGAAGGGGAGAACTTGGGCAGTTTTTTTAGATATCACTCTGTACCGGTGTTAGCCATGACTGGAACTAAACCAGCTTGACAGGATGAATGTGCAGTGCACTTATCATTGTGCCACTAAACTCCCCTTGTCACCTCCGCTAGCATTGACAAAACCATGAAAGGAATAGGCACGAATTACCGCGACCGTGACCACGATTACCACCACCAAATGAATACCTCGGTGTTCCCATTGTCGAGCGGTTTGCAGTGTAGGGCATCGTCGATGTCTGTGCAGCCTGGAGGATCCACACTGCAGATGGACAACGCACGGAGGTCCTCCCTGCCAGCCTGGTCCTTGTACGGGACACACACAGCACCAGGTTCAACAAAACGCTGCCTTACAACAAACAAAACACAGGGTGAGCCATACATGGGTAAACCAACTTCATTCTAATGGCGTTCTATCTTCTCAATAGGCGACTGAATATTTTCAAAGTACAGTCCGTTCTCCTATAACTCTGCGTGTTTTCATATCGTGAATTAGATATAATGCGATGAATGCATTAGGGAACACATTTTTTTCATAACATGGATGCGAATTGGATAAAAGGCGATCGAGTGAACAGAACTGCGTTGTGCGAGGCAGAATAAGCGGTTGTACGGTTGCCTCGGTGTAGCATCACACAAGGCGGGATGCTTCTGGATGCTTCTAGATGCTACTCACGTACCCAAAGTCTTTGTTAAGCCTGCGTACGCATCTCACGTGTTATCGCGGACTGTGCTTTACCCTATATTATTTATTATGCGATTTTTCCACAATTCGGTGTTCTTCAGGAACGCAAGTACAGCGTTATAGGAAAAAAGTTTGTAGTCCCCTTGCTCCATTCATTTCTGTACTGGACCATCTCCACGGCTACTGCAGAGTCCTCCACATCCTGGCTCACCACTTTGATCCGCATCTCTCGAGGCCTGCCTCTCGGGTCTCCGCCCTGGTGCTTCCATAAGTCCGTCGCCTTCCTTCCTCCGATGTGAATTTCCTCTCTTCTTACGATGATGTGTCCGAGCCATCGACTTTCTTTCAGGTCGACGGCTTTTCTATATACGGTCTGCGGTAAAGGTGTAGAGCCCCGTGGCTTCTCGTTCATGCCAGTGCAGCGGAAGGACCTCGACTGGAGGGAGAGCTCCAGAGAGGTCCTCTAGAAGGTATTCTACGCAGGCCAAACATCTTGAAACTATTGAGGTTTGACAGCACGATGATGATGATGGGGGGTGTTTTCGCATTTGTCTATTGTCGGGGGCCACACGTCATGGGCCACACCAAAGGCCACCCAGAGGCTACGAGTGGCCCGTGGGCCTTGTAATAAAGAACATTTAAGTAAAGGATTCTCACATGCACGACCAAACACACCAACACACCGCAGGCGTAAGAATTGAACTCAATCGATGAATTGACATATCGTCACACGTCTCATGCGTACCTCTGCTGTGATGCTGAACGTGGGAGGGGACAGGCATGCAAGTACGGCCTGGCTGAAGGGCTGGTGTGGCACGTCGTGCTCCAGCAGCAGCACCTCTGTCTCCGTCTCCTTATCCCCACATTCGCCCAGAGAGCGCGCAAAATGGCCCTGCACAAGCACACCGACGATTAGCACGGTTGTCTACGTATGGTACGGAAGAAGTTCAACATGCATATGCACATACGTGGCCAATCGTCACCGGTATCCCTTTTCCAATGATACATTGGAACCCAGACGGCGCAGATCTCTCGAGGTGTCTGTGGTCACCCACTGGCTTTTTGCCGTGTCGAACCGGAACCAAACCGTGATATGCTGGCCCCACAAGGCATCCAAATCTATCCGGGGGCCGAGCAGGGCCAGGGGCGGGGCTAGCGACACGTTAATTGGGTGACGGCAGTCGGTACACCACGGGGACGTGGCACCACAGCGTCATCTGCACGTGCCTAGACTTGTTCAAAGCATTGACCGTTCATGGCATGGATCCGCTTTTGCAGTGAATAAACAACCTGCAGCCTACTAAACCGTGCCAGCCATGGTGCCGCTCGGTTGTGCAGTGGCAAATAGGTATGAAAAGCACAACCACAATGCCAACCTTGTACCTAACGTTCATGATGTAGAATATTAACCGGCATCTGTTTAAACAAAGATACAACCCAAATAATCCATCTTAACAATATATTTAGCTTTTCCCCAATTTTTTTTCTCATTGTGTTAATGGTATCACACAAGACAAGCAATCTATACCACCCTTCGTGGTCAAGGACGACCCACAGGAGCACACATAACAGAGCTACTTCTAAGATCCAATGAAGTGAAATGCGGTCCAAATTTTAGGGGGGCAGTGCTTTTCCAACCACTCTGCCAATCAAAGTAATGTTCATCACATGGCAGTCAAAAGCAGTAGTTTTCTCAGAGATGGAAATTAAACAATCGAAGTGCACGACCAAATTTAATATCGTTTTTGGTGCAGTTATTGGTGACTGGGCTGAGACTATCAACTTACAACACCTTAATAACCTAGGTTGAATCACAGGTGAGTTTGCCATGCTTTCAAACAAAAAAATCACAGTGGTGCCAGCTCATCCGCCCTGACTTCCAATTCACCGTGTCACCGTTCGTGTTTTGGGTTCGACGGCTGTATTGCATACAGAGACGTGTGGCCGTGCGTCAAGAGACAGAAGGATAAGCCCGACGATGCCGACCACGGGACGGACGGGTGAGGTGTCACGGCGTGCGGGGCGTCACGGTGCAGTCGTACGTTCGGGTAGCGGGAGTGTCGCAGCCAGCCATCGATGGCCACCACGATGCGGTGGGCCTGCAGGGACGCTGCTTGTCTTGTCTCCACCCGCACTCGTGGCATGCGACGGTCCGCGGGCGTGAACAGGTGGCGGGTGGCCTGCAACACGCACAAAGAGCCCCCAGTAAGGCATTCAACAAACTGTTTGGGCGAGTGCCGTCAGCACACACCTATTCAAGCTGGTACGGCAAACGACGGGGTGGGTACGGCCAGCACCATGCCCGACCGCCTTTGTCTCCACAGCGCTGATGTTTACATGCCACATCAGATACTCATTTATGGCCGAGTCGACCTAGGGAAGGGCCCAAGACAGGTTCAGACATTTGCCGCTGTTTATTGGTTATGAGCGATAAATATAATCCAACTCGGGTCCCAGGATTCGTAGCGCAGCGCGCTAACCGCTACATTACCGCTCCCCACACGTACACACACACATGCAGATCAGCCCACCTCCTTGATTGGGCTGGGCATGAGGATGCCGCACAGCGGCCTCGAGTTCCGCTTGATGATGCCGACCACTTTGCCAGTGGGCCGACGCATCTTCCCACTTTCGGCTTTCAGCTGGAGACCAAAACAAAGGACAAACATCGTGTTGCGTAATCTAAGCAAGAGCGACGACAGCAGCAGCAGCAGCTGGGATAGCACCGGGAGATGACAACGCAAACTCAAATGAGCACTCACCACAGTAGCGTCTCTCTCACACACTGAAATAATGAAATAACTATTTTTTTACCAGCTCACTGCATAACACAATACAATTTGGCTTGAAGGGGAAGGAGCAATCCAAAACAATAGCGCTTAACCTGCGGATGTGGTTTCATGCTGTGTCTCATCAATGCCAATAATGAGACTGACGCTTTGTTAAAATGACAAAAGATCACAGTGAGGAGTCCTCCGTAAATATTGATAAGTTAAAACAGTTCTGGCGATTGATAGAATCAACCGGAACACGCCCATCAGACACCACATGTTTAAAAAAAAAACGCGTAGGCTTTTGCGACCAATATTATCTACAACAAAGGTTACCCTCCCATCTAATTCACAATTTGATGCTTAATCTCTCGATTCTTTATGATTTCACTTGCAATTGTGATTGACATTTTCTCTTACCTGCTTAGCACATCAGTCACCCTATATGTGTTTAATGTTTACGTAACGTTTTTTCTAAGTATAACCGTGCAATGATCAGTCTATAAATAATCTGCCCAAGCCAACTTGCACTACATGCGATTTAATATCTAACACTTATTTATGTTTGTGAAATATTGTCGACTTTTCATAAACCACGGTTGTTTTTGTGCCAATTTCAATTAACTTCTTGCTGTACTTTATTATGTTTTGCATTTTGTCACTGTGGTATGTATGCATGTAAAACTTATTTCGCACCGTACACAGCCAACCATGCTAAAAAGAGGTGCGTGGCAAGGACTACAATCTAAATACAAAAAGCAGTACTAAAGAAATTAGTTTTCAATATAGAGGCCACCCTGTGACCCAGCTCAGACCGTGGAAGCGACGCCGTGTTGAGCCTGGATATGCATAACAGGTGGTATAGGCTCTGCGCCAAAATGGCTGGCAGCAGAGCGCAGTACAGCAAAATGAACTGTTGTCCTGTCCTTCTATGCTCCTGATCTATGCCCCCCGCCCCTTCACCAACCCGCACCGAAGTATGGTCAAATAACCCCTACGTACATACAAAAATAGTACGAAATGATTAGCACTCCTGACTTGATTTTGAAGTAATGTAATGTAAAGTCATTTAATAAACGCAAAATCAAGCTAACAGCATCTCTAATGTGGATTGTTGTCTGGTCACACGGTGTTCATTATGTTTAAGGTCTCTCTTGAAGTGGTTGAATCTTTGTTGTTATTCTTTGTTTAAACTATATGAAAACTATTTAAAAACTATAAACTAAATAACTTTACCAGGTAAGGACCCTGAGAGCTATATAGCTCTTTTTAAGTGACCTGGCCACAAATGATCGTTCAATGAAGTATCTTATCACATTTGAAATTGATAGCAGCCAAATACTCTAAGTGCATGTCAGATTGTAACTGTGCAGGGAAAAGTCGGAGGATCTGGAGAAAAATCCATGCGACCACGGGGAGAGAGACACGCACACTGCAGGTGTCTGGGTTTGATTTTGGTTCGGCAGTGTTGACGCTCCACTCACCACATCCTCCTCATTCTCTTCTGCAACGTCCCCTGCGACGCCCTCATCGTGCAGGACCAGCGAGGAGGGGGCAACCCAGCGCTCCTCGGGGAACATCTCCACGCACACGATGTCGTTGTGCATCGCGCGGTATAAATGCTGCAGCCCCTGGATCAACACCTGCACGGAGACAATAAAGATCCCCCGTATAGCCTTAACAGACCGCTGGGCCAAGTGCTGTTAGAGAGCAGCATATACAGTAAAACCTTAGATTGCGAATAACTTGGTCTGCGAGTGTTTTACAAGACGAGCAAAATTTATAATAAATATTAATTTGATAAACGAGCGAGGGTCTTGCAATACGAGCAGCTTTGTACTGCCGAGCGTCACGTGATCACAACTGATATACGAGTGCTTTGATATACGAGTGCTTTGGATTACAAACACGTTTCCAGAACGAATTATGCTCGCAATCCAAGGTTTTACTGTACGAGAGTTTTAATACCACGAATAAACAATTTAAAATGTAGGACTATTAGCCCATGAATCTTCCTAAACCAATGTTTTTCAGTAACATATGTTCAAGCAGGGCAATTTCTGGACTGGGTTTTTTTTCCAACAAAGGGCCAATGTACCTAATTGTTATTTAACGTTACATTTTGGAGGTGGAAATAGACCATTCATTTTATACTCTTTGGTTCTATTGGGTAAAGTCACGTAGGTGAAAATAAAATAACAAAAAATCACAACGTTTCGGCCACAACACAAGCGGCCTTCATCAGGTGAAGGGACGAGCCTGCCTGTAGAACAGCGCTGGAGTGGAAGAAGCCACGCTTAGATCACGACATTTAACCTGTGTGAGAAGAAGAAAAAGACCACGCGCTTTGACAAAGGAATTAGCATATAATTTAGCATTGAAATGGCTCATTCAAATAGCTAAGTTAAAGTATACACATCCGCAGAGGTGCCCGTTGACAAAGGAATTAGCATCGAATTTAGCATTGAAATAGCTGAGTGATTAGCTAGTAACTGGTCACAGAAATAGCTATGTTAAAGTTAGAGTATATACATTCACCGAGGCACCTAGTACTCATCAAACAGGAGAATTTAGCGAAACACAACCACGCTCAGACATCGGACCTGTGTGCGAGCCTACAAGGTGTTCTGACAAAGAGATTAGCATAAAAATTAGCATTTGATTGGCGGATTTTAGGAAAGAGGTGGTGTACGTGCCGGTGGACTTGCAGTTTGGCGCGGGGGGGGGGAAAGGGGGGAGGGGGATTTTACCTATTGATGGTGTGAAAATGGGAATTTATAAGAGCTGCGAAAGTTTGGGGTACCACTACTCGAAAAATATACTGTACCATTGAAATTAGTTTAATGTTTAGTTCGATTTAGAACATCTTTCCAATGGTTGCTTAATTTTGAAACCATCCTCTCGGTTGAAATTGTGTCTGTGTTTGTAGATCTGAATTGCTTCATGAACAAATCTCTGATAAAAGCCCGTGGGTTTGCAAAGAACCTTGGTATCGGAAAAAAATATATCGTGATCCCCCACAGCGTTGTAACAGTGATCAGCCACGGCAGAAGAATTCGTTTTGCCGTGTTTCAAATCTGCTTTGTGCTCGCGAATTCGGTCAGAGACATGTCGCTTTGTCTCACCGATGTAGCAATCACCGCAGGTACAACTCAATTTGTAAACCCCGGGGTACTGTAAATCAGGAATGACATCCTTCACGGATGGGATCAGCTTCTTTGGTTCTTTCGGTAAAGTCACGTAGAATGAGAATAAAATAATAAATTGATAAAATAAAATAACACAATAATATTCTCACGACGTTTCGGCCACAACACAAGCGGCCTTCATCAGGTGAAGGGGGCGAGACTGTCCTACCAGACAGGACAGTCTCGAGAATATTATTGTGTTATTTTATTTTATCAATTTATTATTTTATTATCATTCTACGTGACTTTACCGAAAGAACCAAAGAAGATGAATCATTGCAGTCACGAAAGCTTTAAATCGAAAAAAGTCATCGTAAAAATACAATTAATTAAGATCACGAATTTTGTGTACTGTATTGAACCGGACCTGGATCTTGTGTTTGTTTAGAATTTTGGAAATCTTTTTAGTAACGCCTGCGATATATGGAAGTGTGATGGTTTGACCGGAGTATCAAGTGGTTGTTTCTGTATGGAGGGAGAGACAGCTTGGCGGATGGTACGGTCAGAGTAACCATTCCTTTTGAGGGTCAGGTGTACATGTTTTAATGCATTGGTCAGGTGGTGTTGGTCCGAAATGCAATGAGCCCTATGGAATAAAGTTTTGATGAGAGAATTCTTTTGGGCTGGGTGGTGGTGGGAATCAGGTTTCAAGTAGGAATCTGTGTGGGTGGGTTTCCTGTAGACAGAATGCCCCAATGAGCCATCAGGTCTCCTCTCAAACAGAACATCCCCCTCCCCCCTTCCCCCCCCCCCCGCGCCAAACTGCAAGTCCACCGGCACGTACACCACCTCTTTCCTAAAATCCGCCAATCAAATGCTAATTTTTATGCTAATCTCTTTGTCAGAACACCTTGTAGGCTCGCACACAGGTCCGATGTCTGAGCGTGGTTGTGTTTCGCTAAATTCTCCTGTTTGATAAGTACTAGGTGCCTCGGTGAATGTATATACTCTAACTTTAACATAGCTATTTCTGTGACCAGTTACTAGCTAATCACTCAGCTATTTCAATGCTAAATTCGATGCTAATTCCTTTGTCAACGGGCACCTCTGCAGATGTGTATACTTTAACTTAGCTATTTCAATGAGCCATTTCAATGCTAAACTATATGCTAATTCCTTTGTCAAAGCGCGTGGTCTTTTTCTTCTTCTCACACAGCTTAAATGTCGTGATCTAAGCGTGGCTACTTCCACTCCAGCGCTGTTCTCCAGACAGGCTCGTCCCTTCACCTGATGAAGGCCGCTTGTGTTGTGGCCGAAACGTCGTGATTTTTTGTTATTT
The DNA here is from genome assembly GCF_048934315.1 of Petromyzon marinus. Classification (NCBI taxonomy): domain Eukaryota; kingdom Metazoa; phylum Chordata; class Hyperoartia; order Petromyzontiformes; family Petromyzontidae; genus Petromyzon; species Petromyzon marinus. The sequence continues at coordinate 6,819,533 of NC_133699.1, read as the reverse complement.
TATTTTCACCTACGTGACTTTACCCAATAGAACCAAAGAGTATGGATCCTAGCAGTCACGAAAGCTTTAAATCTAGAACCATTCATTTTGTTAACAAAGTAGTCACAACCATCATTAGACCTCCTTTGCCAGTACCAAAATATAATAGGATTTTCCCCTTTTTTCTGGCAACAAAACTGAAACCTTTTACGAGGAATCATGTGTGCATTAACCACAATACTTGTGGTGAAAATGCAAACAAAAACACACTGATAATATTTGCAATATATGCGTACGCCTTTTGGCGTCCTCTGGTCTCGCACCAATTGGGTCGAGGCTCAAAAGAAAGCCGTCCCTGGTGTGGACCAATCAGTCTCAAGGACAATGTATATATTATCATAGAGTGTTTTTTGTTTGCATTTTGACCACAAGTATTGTGGTTAATGCACACATGATTCCTTGTAAAAGGTTTCAGTTTTGTTGCCAGAAAAAAAGGGAAAAACCCTATTATTAAAGTAGTCACAATTAACGTATATACTGTGGTTGTGGTGGCGTAGCTATCGAGTGTGCAGGCAGTGCAACTGCACCAGGACCCACAGGCCGGAGGGGCAGGAGCCAGGCTACGACACCTACGTAGGGTGCAAAACACGTTCAAAATACAAATATTTTAGCCCAGTAGCTCTTAACCTTTACTGCAGCCTTGCAGTAAAGGTTAAGAGCTACTGCTCATGCCAAGAAGGCTATGCCACTGCTTCATTATAAATTTGTTTTTAAAACTCACACAGATACGATCGAACAGCATTGTTCCTTCCAGACGGAGGCTTGTGAAACGTGTACCTCTTTATCACTGTCACCGTCCCCTCGCACCCTCAGAGTCCCCTCCAGGTAATTCTCACGACTCGCAAGGAAGGTTCCCTGGACAAACCGGCCGGAGCGCACACCTTGCTGCAGCTGGGACAGCGGGAGACGTTCGGGGAAGATTACCCGGGACTCCACCACATCCTGCACACGTACACAGCACACGCACGGCACATGCACGCGTCAACAACAATTTTGCAACCGCCATCACGTAACGAGACGAAGGATCCAGTCTGATTTATCTCAGAGCAGTACGGCCATCCGTGTTAGAGAACGTTCCACAAAAGCGGATATCATAGAGCTACCTCTAGAGTTTCACCCTTCCGTCTCTGCTTTTTGCTAAATATGCCACGTTATGAATCTAGGATTTATTTGATTGATTGACCATTGCTGGTGAGGATGAGACGTTCTAAAAGGGAGCTGTTTAACACGTATTCTATCGCGACCAATATCCATAATAAAGGTTTTTTGGGTAAGAGCGCGTAAATGTGTGTAGTTAACCAGGTACAGCCAATTAGTAAGGTTTGTTACGTAAAACAAAACGTGTCAATTAGTTACTACTGCAGCACGCCAGTGTATTGGAGAGTAAACCCACAACACTTACAAATCGAGTATATCGTTTCCCTGGCGATTACAACCAGCGAAACGTCGTACTCAGCGCAAGGCAAGTGTCCCTTTCTTCAGTGAGGCAGCTGGATGCAACGCGGAAGTGAGGGGTCGGACAAGGGTACAGGCCCGCACCAAAAATATGAGGGGGGGCAGAGCTGATGCACGCATACGGAGTCTCACCTGCTCCGAGGCCAGTGCCAGACGGTCAATCAACTCAGGGTTGTCCAGCAAGCTGCGCACGTATTCCTCCACTGGGGGTACACAGACACGCGCAGATAAACGCAGACATTATAATTGGCGACACGCTTTACCGGACGATTTAGAGTGCCACCCAAAATGTAAATTTGTTACTTTTCAAGTCATGGCTGCTAGATTTATTAATATTCCTGTTTAACTGAAGCACTGTTTAACAAGAGGCACTACAGACTTGATTCAAAGCTTTCGTGACTGCAGGAATTACTCTTTGTTTTTTTCGGTAAAGTCACGTAAAAATAAGAAATAATAAAATAACATAATAGCGTACGACGTTTCGGTTGCAACACAAGCAGCCATCATCAGGTACAGAAGAGCTAAATTTACGAGAGAGAGGAAACATAACCCCAGATGTATATACAGACACAAGTAGGGTGGAACTAACACAGATACAACAGGGGACACAGAGAGAGAAGCATACCAAACAAACAGGGTTTAGCAACATTTGGAAACCATATAAAGCAACACAGACGGTCGGTCAAAACACAATTAACGCATAGTCTGGTTGATTACGCTATTTCAAAGATTGCTAAATTGCAAGTTAAGTATGAAATTTAAAATACAGACCGCGCACACACACATAGACATCCAAGTAGAGCGAACCAGCACAGACACGCACACAGTGAAGTCGCCTTAAATAGGCAGAGAAGGTAAGGCTGAGAGACAATGGGACAATTTAGCATGAGGTATGCATGGAGCAAAGGGGGTGCAGCAGCACACACTCGAAAACACCAAGGCCCACACACAGGCAGAGACAGCACAGAGACACAAATCCAAGCCAAGAAACAAAGGCAGATACACAAGCAGAGACAACACAAAGACACAAACCTCATACCTCCCCGTAGAGGTAGTTCAGACTTGATTCGAAGCTTTCGTGACTGCAGGAATTACTCTTAGTTTTTTTCGGTAAAGTCACGTATAAATAAGAAATAATAAAAAAACTAAATAGCGTACGACGTTTCGGTTGCAACACAAGCAGCCATCATCAGGTACAGAAGAGCTAAATTTACGAGAGAGAGGAAACACATAACCCCAGATGTATATACAGACACCCAAGTAGGGGGGAACACAGATACAACAGGGGACCTGGCTGCGAGGAAATTGCTGGTAACGCATCGACACATCACCAAAATTTGCGACTTTGGGCTGGAACGGGACGTCCACACTGACCCCAAATACGTGAAGGGCAATGTGAGTCCTAACCTTACTTAGCATCATCAGCATCATTATCAGTATCGCCAATGTCATCACCATCATCGGGATAGAAGGCCCATCACTTTAATTGTACTCAATGTTTTTATTTTATTTAGCACAGCCCCTAAGAAAAAAAAGAGTGGGGGGTGCTGCCACACATGGTGGTGCAATGGCCCCCCCACCCTAGACTTGCAATCTAGAGGTCGGTAATTGGATTCAATCTCTCTGCTCTGCCGATAGTTTAAAATATGGGGCAATTTCACAAATCGCCTTCCTCCTCCGCCCCCCCCCCACCATGTGGTACACGGGGTAACTCTGGCCCAGAATAACCTGTGGTGGTGACCACCAGGCTAACTACACTAATTACAACATGACTAGCTACGACAGACCGGGACCACAGCTCGGGTCCAGGTCCACGTGTTGGAGACTCGGTAGAACGTAGACGCAGACAAAGGTTTCTTCAAGATGAACAACAACGCCGGTCCCTCTGGGGGACCCGACTTATATTCTCTGTGGCGTGGCTGGCTCCGCCCTTGGCCACAACCACCTTCTAGAATCATCGAGCAGCAGGATCTGGACCCCGACCACGTGACCACCCCTAGACCCCACTTGGGGCCCCTTTGTAGACTTAACCGGTCACGTGTCCTCTCGGGTCAACCAGAGTGCCATGGCCTTTTGTAACCCCTTTCATACGGCCGGCATTCCCACACCCTATCCTGTCGGGCTGGCACTGCACGCCAAGCGTGATGCCATCCAGCTGATCAATCAGTGCTGACCGAGCCCCTCTAGGGCCAGTACTACACCCACACCATAGTGGTATCCGCGATGTCAATACACCGCACGCCGTGCCTCTCTAGGGCCGGCACTACACAGTGACATCCCGTGATGTCACTACACATTTAACACTTCAGGGTAGTGGAGGGCTAGATGACGCTAATTTGGCCAGATGAATATGTGGCCTCACGCAAAAAACGTATGACGAATCGCGAAGCATCGCCCTGAACTGAATTTACTGAACGTATTGTTGTTGTGCTTGTGGCCATGCGGTCATGTCCATTAGGTGCCTCTGCCTGTAAAGTGTATGTCTTCAGAAAGCATGTTCCATGGGCTCTACAAGGTGCAGAGCGACGTGTGGTCATACAGTATGCTACTGTGAGAAATCTTATATTTTGCTGAGACAAACTTTCACTTGCCACAAACATTCGGGGCCCTGAGTACAGAAGATCCTCACAGCAGACAACGATTGTAGTCTTATCTTACACTATGATTTTTAATTGCATAAAGTTCAGATTTAAAGCTTTCGTGACTGCAGGGATTCATCTTCTTGGTTCTTTCGGTAAAGTAACGTAGAATGGAAAAAAAATAAAAAAAATAAAACGTAATAAAAAAATAAATTTTCACGACGTTTCGGCCACAACACAAGTAGCCTTCTTCAGGTGAAGGAACAGAACTGTCGGGACGACAGCACTTCAATGACTGCTGCTAAGATTCGCAGTGTCGTTTAAACTAGGTGGGAGAGGTAAAGCACCTTGACAAAGGAGTTTACATATCAAACAGGATAATTTAGCATTGAAATAGCTGCGTTAAAGTGTTGGATCAGCAGGGTGTTAAAGTCAGAAATTAGCATGTAACTGGGAGATTAGGATGATGTTAATGTGAGGGATTAGCATGTGACTGGTCACGGAAATAGCTATGTTAAAGTCAAAGTTTACATCTCAACAGAGGCGTTTAGTTTATGGACGCTAAAGGACTGCAACTACCCAACTATCATACAATAAACCGATGTGAAAAAAAACTAAGTAGAAACTTCATCAATATAATAAATGTACTCAATATATTCTTCAATAAATTGAGCTATAAACATAAAGTAACTGGGTATACACTACACTATCTAATGAATACCATATAGTAAACTAATAAAAAAACTAAAATACAAACTACATCAATGTTATCAATAAACTCTATATACTCTCCATCAGCTGAGCTACTAACAATAAGTCGTTATACATTACAATGCCATATGGCGAAAAAAATGGGTGGCGGTTTTTTCCTTCTTTCCAACGTTAGCACCACGGAGAGCGACGAGCCTCGTTCAGACTGACGAGTCCATCCATGCTCGGAACGGAGGAGGGGGGAGAAACAGCCACGATGTGCTGCTCTGTCCTGTGTTGCATTACAACCATGCCATAAACTAGACTACTATACATTGTAACGTTATAGCTTCCAATCTAAACTACATTGTATAATATCGTATACACAGCCCAATGTAAGCTCTATGCATTATATTGATATGTCTCCAAATAAACTTTTTCCTACATTACACAACTATACACCGTAATATACACTACCACAGACAAACCCACCCTTGAATTATACAATGAGTTACTTTAGACTGCCCTATACTTTAGACTGTAAAATATTAGACTTGTAATATTACACTATGTATTATTCTACCAACCCTACTGTATACCACACATATATTCACTGTAAAATTACAATACTATATATTGCCTTATGAATTATGTTAAACATTACAATGTTATACTATTTATTATTATATAACATGCTATAAACCAGGGGTGTCCAAACTACGGCCCGCGGGCCAACTGCGGCCCGCCATCCATTTTTAATTGGCCCGTATCAAAGTTTAAAAATATAATGGACTATGGCCCACTGTATTGCATTTCTTAATTTAAACACTAGATGGCGCTATTGTCTTGAACAAGGCAGCGTCTCCACAAAGCAAGCAATCGAAGAAAACATTTGCTCAGGGTCACCAGAAATGCCGGAACCGAAGAGACGCAAGATTGCAAGCGAGTGCAGAAAATTTCAGACTCGGTGGAAAAATGATTTTTTTTTCATTGAAACCAAGGGGAAGTGTGTTTGTTTGATTTGTAATGAGAGTGTTGCCGTGATGAAAGAGTACAATGTACGACGGCATTATGAAACGAAACATCAGACCTTCACGTCCTACACTGGCGCCGAGCGGAGAAAGAAGGTAAAGCAAATGGCAAGCTAGCCTGCTAACGCAGCAGCAGGGTTTTTTTTTCCGTGCTAACAAAGCTCAAGAAAATGCAACAATAGCCAGCAATGAAGTAGCTCAACTCATTGCCCTACACGGGAAACCTTTCTCAGACGGTGACTTCATCAAACAGTGCCTCACTAAAGTCGTGGGAATGTGCCTGGAGAAAATGCAGGATTTTAACGATGTTAGTATGTCCAGAAATAAGGTTGTGCGGCGAATTGAAGACTTGTCGGCTAACTTAAAACAGCAAGTGTCAGATAAAGCTTGTGCTTTCGATTTTTACTCGATTGCATGTGATGAGAGCACAGATGCCACGGACACTGCACGGCTGTTAATTTTTTTTGTGGGGAGTTAATGAGAATTTTTGCATTACGGAGGAAGTGCTTAAATGGGACAAGCTGTGTGGAATTACAACGGATGGGGCTCCAGCAATGACAGGCGAGCGCAAAGGAATGGCTTCTATGGTGAGTGCCAAGGTGCAGGAGAGCGGAGGTGAGACTGTTAAAATGCACTGTACCATCTACCAAGAAGCCCTCTGTGCCAAGATAATCCAGCTTGGCGATGTGATGAACACAGTTGTGAAAAATGTCAAAAAAAATTATGGCCCGAGGGCTTTACCACAGAGAATTGCAAGCGTTCCTCTCTGATGTCGATGCTGAATACGGGGACCTACTCTACCATTCTCAAGTGCGCTGGCTCAGTCGCGGCTCCGTGCTGCAGTGGTTTTATTCCCTGAGATCATATATCGACAAGTTTTTGAAAGAAAAGGGCAGACCTCTCCATGAGATCAGTGACCCTTTATGGTTGGCAGGCCTGGCTTTTTTAGTTGATCTCACTGATCATCTCAACACCCCGAACAAGAGACTACAAGGCAAAGAGCAGCTGGTACCACAGCTGTATGTGCACATGAAAGCATTCCGTGCGAAGCTCCGTCTCTTCGAGTCACAACTGCGCAACTTCAATGTAGCGCACTTCCCCACGCTGACCGAAATCAATGCGCATTTCCAAATGCCAAGCTCTCTGCAAAAATGGGAGAATATGTGTCTGTGACCACATCTCTCATGACAGAATTCAGTCAGCGCTTCCAAGATTTTTCTGTCATTGAGAAGGAAATCACACTGTTTGCGGCTCCGTTTTCAATGGATGCAAAAGAAGTGGAGGAGACACGTTGAAGAGAAACAACAAAATAACAAAATATATATAAAACAATAAAAAATTCTCACGACGTTTCGACCATAACTCAAACGGTCATCATCAGGTTTGAGTTATGGTCGAAACGTCGTGAGAATTTTTTATTGTTTTATATATATTTTGTTATTTTGTTGTTTCTCTTCAACGTGACTTCACCGAAAAAACTAAGAATATGAATTACTGCAGTCACGAAAGCTTTAAATCAAAATTTAAGTGGAGGAGAGTCTGCAATTAGAACTGATCGAAATTCAGTGTGATGATTCTCTGAAGAATCAGCATCAGCTTCTCTCCCTACCTGACTTCTACCGGAGGTTGGAAAAGGCCAAGTTTCCTCTGACGAGACGCCATGCAAAACGAATGATGAGTCTGTTCGGCTCAACATACATATGTGAGCATGAGTCTGTTCGGCTCAACATACATATGTGAGCAGACATTCTCTCTGTTAACGCTGAACAAAAGCAGGCTGAGAACCAGAACGACCGACAGCCATCTCCGTGACGTCCTTCGCATCTCAACCACCAAACTTACTCCTGACCTGCCAGCTATCCTTCAGACCAAAGCGCAGCATCACTGCTCCCACTGAGCGTAACATTATTCCCATTACAGGTGAGTTAAAAATATACACACCGTTTTCATTTGTTAATAAGCCCAATTAAATCATAAATTCAGTCAATTAAAGTTGATGACAATTTTTTTAACAAACGTTAGTTGATGTGTTAACAAGCCCAATAATGTATTTGTGTAATAAGCTTGAAATATCCACATCCCCTATTTGTCTTCTTGGCTCTCCCTTCATGTGGACAATGAAGGGGGATCAGCACCCTAAGAACCAATCTGAGGCTGTCACTGAGAGAATTACCTGCCAACCTTTTTGTAAAAAATAAAATTTAAATCTACTTATGAAGAGCTATGATGGAGGCTTTTTTTCTTCAAACATGTTCAATAATCAAACGTAATTTACCTGCATTTGATTGATTTTGACAATATTAGTGCATGAGAAGTGAGGCAGTATACCTCACGTCTAATGAGTGGCCCAATCCTTCGTATATTTTTCTGTATGTGGCTCTCGGGAAAAAAAGTTTGGACACCCCTGCTATAAACCATACCATTGACTGTCGTGTGAAAGGTATTAAGAGGCAGTGGCAGCGAATGGACTGCGATCTGAAAGTCACCATAAAATACAATCAATTAAGTACCAAAATGGTTTATAACGTCTTTCCAATGGTTACTAAGCCAGAATCCATCTTCTCGGTTGAAATTGTTTCTGTGTTTGTATATGTGGATGGCCTCATGAACGAATCTCTCATGGTAGCCGGATGGCTTGCAGAGAATGTCCGTCTTGGAGAAGTCAATGTCATGTGAGCCCACTGAATTATAACAGTGATCTGCCACGGCTGAGGTGCTCGTCCTACCGTGTTTCAAGTCTGCTTTATGTTCACGGATGTGGTCCCAGATATGTCGTTTGGTTTCTCCAATGTAACTGCTACCACAGAGGCAACTTAGTTTGTAGACGCCTGGGTACTGTATGTCTGGAGCCACATCTTTTACAGACGGAACCAGATCACGGATTTTATGTACTGTGTTGAATCGGACTTGGATCTTGTGTTTATTCAGGATTTTGGAGATCTTTTTTGTGACCCCCGCAATGTAGGGTAAGGTGATGGTTTTGAATGGCTCCTCAAGAGGATCCTTCTTCATGGCTGGAGTGATGGCTTTGCGGATTGTGTAGTCGGAGTAACCATTAGCCTTGAGAGCTTGGTGTACGTGCTTAAGTTCACTGGCAATGTGTTCCTGGTCGGAAATGCATTGGGCTCTATGGTATAGAGTCTTGATGAGGGAGTTCTTCTGGCATGGATGGTGGTGGGAATCCGGTTTTAAGTAAGCATTCGTATGCGTAGCTTTCCTGTCGACAGAGTGGCTCATTGAACCATCAGGTCTCCTTTTAATTAGGACATCCAAAAAGGGTAGCTTGCCATCTTTTTCGACCTCCATGGTGAATCTGATGGCTGGGTGTATGGAATTGATGTGGTCGAGGAATTGGTTTGTGTTATGGTCGAAACGTCGTGAGAATTTTTATTGTTTTATATATATTTTATTATTTTGTTGTTTCCCTTCAACGTGACTTTACCGAAAGAACTAAGAATATGAATTACTGCAGTCACGAAAGCTTTAAAAGAAAATTTCATTGGAAAGACGTTATAAACAATTTCAGTTCTTAATTGATTGTATTTTATGGTGACATTCAGACTGCAGTCCATTCGCTGGCACTGCCTCTTCACACGACGGTCAATGGTATGGTTTATAGCATGTTATAATAATAAATAGTATAACATTGTAATGTTTAACATAATTCATAAGGCAATATATTGTATCGTAATTGTATTGTGAATATACAGCAGTGTGGTATACAGTAGGGTTGGTAGAATAATACATAGTGTAATATTACAAGTCTAACATTTTACAGTCTAAAGTATAGGGTAGTGTAAAGTAACGCATTGTGTAATTCAAGGGTGGGTTTGTCTATGGTAGTGTATATTACGGTGTATAGTCGTGTAATGTATGAAAAAGTTTAGTTGAAGACATATAAATATACTGCATAATGTTCGATCTTACATTGGGCTGTGTATACGATATTATACAATGCAGTTTAGATTGGAAGGTATAACGTTACAATGTATAGTAGTCTAGTTTATGGCATGGTGGTAACGCAACACAGGACAGAGCAGCACATCGTGGCTGTTTCTCCCCCCTCCTCCGTTCCGAGCATGGATGGACTCGTCCGTCTGAACGAGGCTCGTCGCTCTCCGTGGTGCTAACGTTGGAAAGAAGGAAAAAACCACCACCGATTTTTTCGCCATATGGCATTGTAATGTATAATGAGTTATTGTTAGTAGCTCAGCTGATTGGAGAGTATATAGAGTTTATTAATAACATTGATGTAGTTTATATTTTAGTTTTATTAATTCGTTTACTATATGGTATTCATTATATAGTGTAGTGTATACACAGTTACTTTATGTTTATAGCTCAACATATTGAAGAACATATTGAGTACATTTATTATATTGATGTAGTTTATACTTAGTTTTTTTTCACATCGGTTAATTGTATAATAGTTGGGTAGTTGCAGTCCTTTAGCGTCCATATACTAAATGCCTCTGTTGAGATGGAAACTTTAACATAGCTATTTCCGTGACCAGTCGCATGCTAATCCCTCACATTAACATCATGCTAATCTCCCAGTTACATGCTAATTTCTGACTTTAACACCCTGATGATCCAACACTTTAACACAGCTATTTCAATGCTAAATTCTCCTGTTTGATATGTAAACTCCTTTGTCAAGGCGCTTTACCTCTCCCACCTAGCCCAAAAGACCCTGCGAATCTTAGCAGCGTTCATTGAAGCGCTGTCGTCCCGACAGTTCTGTTCCTTCACCTGAAGAAGGCTACTTGTGTTTTGGCAGAATTGTCGTGAGAATTTTATTTTTTATTATGTTTTATTATTTTATTTCCATTCTACGTGACTTTACCAAAATAACCAAGAAGTTGCATAAAGTTGTTGCATGCTTGGGCTCCAGATGCCGAAATTACCTTTTAAAAAACGGCCAGTCTCATCAGATCTCAGAAGCTAAGCTTGCAGCGCCCAGCCCTGATGGTAACCCGGGGATACAAATTAATGTGGAGAAACAAATGTTCGCTTGTGACGACCAAGACTACGCCTGTCCTCCCAAGGACAGGCCTCACTGATTCCGAAGACTTTCATTTTCAGGAGGGTCCTGCCGAGTATTTTTGCAGTAGGGAGGCGATGTTGTGCCGTGCAGTGCCGGAGAGTAAGCTCATGCAGCCCGTCCACCCTGTCCCCTCTCCTCCCGTCGGGACGGGTCGGTCACAATAGCATTCAGAAACACCCTCCACGTCACAAAACAGTTCAATTTCTCAATCCGCAGGTCAGCTCAAATCTGTATTGTGGGCGTTCCCTTGTACTCTACTGTGTACGAGGGGCTCTGGATCCAATCCCCTGATCACCATTGCATTCACTTAAATAATAATAAATTCTCCTGGCCACCCATAGAAAATTAGAGTGCACAATTATACGTGTGATTCATCACAGGCGAGCTCACACCGGCCACACTTCCAGCTTAGGGCCTCGCATTAAGAGAGGGGGGGGATCTCTAAATACGAAACAAGAAATGGACATGAGGTTTCGAGTTTTAACATAATTGCTTAATAAATAAAGATCGGTGAGAAAAAAAAGACTCTCCAAAGCAGTTATTTTCATTCTGCTGACAAAAATATACAGGCATTCATAGAAGGGGCCTCTTAAGCTTGACAATGGCTTAGGGCGCCAGCAATGCCATCATCCGGCTCTGCTGCCGAGTGTCATCCCAATGAAGTAATTTGCAGGTAACGTTAGCATTGGGATGCTTGGCCAATACCCAGTTACATTGTGATTGTGTGTTTTCTAGCTATGTGAGCAAACTGGATAATTAATTAACCAAGGCCCTTCTTGTTGCGAGGGTCAAAGATCACCGGTGCACCACCCTGCCACCTGAAACGATAGTTCGCTTATAATTTCTTGGTTATTTTAGTGTGCACATTTACACGCGATAATCACATCTCATCTCAAGCATTTGAAAAGGGCACCCTCAGTGGCAACTGTTCTCTGTGTGACACACGGTTATTCAGCACCTAACCTGTAAGGAGGTCAAGTGCTGTTTGCTGCGAGCAATCCCAATTGAGTGATTCGCAGTGAAGTTTTTTTTTATACATGACAACTGTCGCCTGTGATGCTGACACACGATGGCCATACTTTATTTTAAATAATGTCTTGGGCTCGTTTTTATTTTTTTACGTTGAATTTTATTGAGTAAATCACGAGCCCGTTACAGTGCGCCACGGGACTGCACGTCATTCGAGTGGTGCATTCACAATGCAACCGGACCATTTATTAGGGGGGGCTGACGGGAAGGGGGGAGTGAGGCCTGCGCCCCCCCATAAACTGGGGGGGTGGGGGGGAGAGGGGAGCATTGTGACAGGCGTATTGTAGTAGGTGTAATCTGCTCCACGTTTGTCTTGATAAAGGAGCCCTGTGCAACCTGCTCGGTGTGTGACGTGCGTGCTCATCGGTGTGTGACGTGCGTGCTGCTCGGTGTGTGATGTGCGTGCTCCTTGGTGTGATGTGCGTGCTCCTTGGTGTGACGTGTGTACCGCTCGGTGTGTGATGTGTGTGGGTGTAGGAGAGGTCCCTTACCCTGGCCCATGGCAGTCGATGACAAGTTCTACCGCTTGATCTGCGATGGCTACTGCATGCAGCCACCCCCCTGCTGTCCACCGCAAGTGTAAGCCGCCCCCCCATACCTCCCACACCAGGTTTTATCCACTGCTGGACTGATGCGTTTCTATTGTGGATGCAGGTGGCTGACGGAGGAGAGTGCGAAGTGTTTGTTCTGGGATATTCTTTGATTTTAATTGTAGTGATTCAATTAATTGATTGAACAATTGCTTAAGGGTGAATTACGTGATGTGTTATTGGCAGTGAGTTGTGCTGGCTGGTTCAGTCTCGTTGACACGGCCATTATGAACCCTCTTAGTCTGGAATGTCCTACTTCCAGCCGTACGTGCTGTTGCAACCCACAGACTCCTCACATACAATGAGGGAAAAAAGTATTCGATCCCCTGCTGATTTTGTACGTTTGCCCACTGACAAAGAAATGATCAGTCTATAATTTTAATGGTATGTTTATTTGAACAGTGAGAAACAGAATAACAACAAAAAAATCCAGAAAAATGCATGTCAAAAATGTTATGAATTGATTTGCATTATGAGGGAAATAAGTATTTGACCCCTCTGCACTTGGTGGCAAAACCCTTGTTGGCAATCACAGAGGTCAGATGTTTCTTGTAGTTGGCCACCAGGTTTGCACACATCTCAGGAGGGATTTTGTCCCACTCCTCTTTGCAGATCTTCTCCAGTCATTAAGGTTTCGAGGCTGACGTTTGGCAACTCGAACCTTCAGCTCCCTCCACAGATTTTTTATGGGATTAAGGTCTGGAGACTGGCTAGGCTACTCCAGGACCTTAATGTGCTTCTTCTTGAGCCACTCCTTTGTTGCCTTGGCCGTGTGTTTTTGGTTATTGTCATGCTGGAATACCCATCCACGACCCATTTTCAATGCCCTGGCTAAGGGAAGGAGGTTCTCACCCAAGATTTGACGGTACATGGCCCCGTCCATCGTCCCTTTGATGCGGTGAAGTTGTCCTGTCCCCTTAGCAGAAAAACACCCCCAAAGCATAATGTTTCCACCTCCATGCTTGACGGTGGGGATGGTGTTCTTGGGGTCATAGGCAGCATTCCTCCTCCTCCAAACACGGCGAGTTGAGTTGATGCCAAAGAGCTCCATTTTGGTCTCATCTGACCACAACACTTTCACCCAGTTGTCCTCTGAACCATTCAGATGTTTATTGGCAAACTTCAGACCGGCATGTATATGTGCTTTCTTGAGCAGGGGAACCTTTCAGTCCTTCACGGCGTAGTGTATTCCAATTGTTTTCTTGGTGACTATGGTCCCAGCTGCCTTGAGATCATTAACAAGATCCTCCCGTGTAGTTCTGGGATGATTCCTCACCGTTCTCATGATCATTGCAACTCCACGAGGTGAGATCTTGCATGGAGCCCCATGCCAAGGGAGATTAACAGTTCGTTTGTGTTTCTTCCATTCGCGAATAATCGCACTAACTGTTGTCACCTTCTCACCAAGCTGCTTGGCAATGGTCTTGTAGCCCATTCCAGCCTTGTGTAGGTCTACAATCTTGTCCCTGACATCCTTGGAGAGCTCTTTGGTCTTGGCCATGGTGGAGAGTTTGGAATCTGATTGATTGCTTCTGTGGACAGGTGTCTTTTATACAGGTAACAAGCTGAGATTAGGAGCACTCCCTTTAAGAGTGTGCTCCTAACCTCGGCTCGTTACCTGTATAAAAGACACCTGGGAACCAGAAATCTTTCTGATTGAGAGGGGGTCAAATACTTATTTCCCTCATTAAAATGCAAATCAATTTATAACATTTTTGACATGCATTTTTCGGTATTTTTTTGTTGTTATTCTGTCTCTCACTGTTCAAATAAACCTACCATTAAAATATAGACTGATCATTTCTTTGTCAGTGGGCAAACGTACAAAATCAGCAGGGGATCAAATACTTTTTTCCCTGCCAATGAACATCTGAATGATTCAGAGGACAACTGGGTGAAAGTGTTGTGGTCAGATGAGACCAAAATGGAGCTCTTTGGCATCAACTCAACTCGCCGTGTTTGGAGGAGGAGGAATGATGCCTATGACCCCAAAAACACCATCCCCACCGTCAAGCATGGAGGTGGAAACATTATGCTTTGGGGGTGTTTTTCTGCTAAGGGGACAGGACAACTTCACCGCATCAAAGGGACGATGGACGGGGCAATGTACCGTCAAATCTTGGGTGAGAACCTCCTTCCCTCAGCCAGGGCATTGCAAATGGGTCGTGGATGGGTATTCCAGCATGACAATAACCAAAAACACACGGCCAAGGCAACAAAGGAGTGGCTCAAGCAGAAGCACATTAAGGTCCTGGAGTGGCCTAGCCAGTCTCCAGACCTTAATCCCATAGAAAATCTGTGGAGGGAGCTGAAGGTTCGAGTTGCCAAACGTCAGCCTCGAAACCTTAATGACTTGGAGAAGATCTGCAAAGAGGAGTGGGACAAAATCCCTCCTGAGATGTGTGCAAACCTGGTGGCCAACTACAAGAAACGTCTGACCTCTGTGATTGCCAACAAGGGTTTTGCCACCAAGTGCAGAGGGGTCAAATACTTATTTCCCTCATTAAATGCAAATAAATTTACAACATTTTTGACATGCGTTTTTCTGGATTTTTTGTTGTTGTTATTCTGTCTCTCACTGTTCAAATAAACCTACCACTAAAATTATAGACTGATCATTTCTTTGTCAGTGGGCAAACGTCCAAAATCAGCAGGGGATCAAATACTTTTTTCCCTCACTGTAGAGACCCACATACTTCTTCTCTCTCTACAAGATAAACATGACCAGTGTTTCTGCACTACGTATGGAGATGCAGTGACATTTAGACGCCGCTGTGTGAATCCATACTGTAGATATTTTATGCCTTCATGACCCTCTACCTACTCACACCCCCCCTCACCCCCCTCGCCACCTGACCCCCTTCATCCCCCTCCGTGACGTCATTAACATCATCGGCACTCATTCAACCATTCTGAGAACGAACGCGCACTGGAAGAGGTGAAAGCGCAGTCCGAGCTTGTGCACGATTCGCCTTCCTCGCACCCTTACCGCACCTTCCCCTCAACCCACAGCCGCAAGGTGATGCACCACTGCTGGAGCCACGTGCCGTTAGAGCGCCCCACGTTTGAGGCGATCCTCGCAGAGCTGAGACCGGCCTCCAACGATGACAAGATCGACAAAGGCGAAGAGGTCGGCTGGGAGCCGTCGTCCGTTCCGTCCGAGTACACCTCCCTCACTTGCTAGGATCGCCCTCGTTACCCTGTCCACTCTAGGGGTGAATAGTTATTTTATTATTTCAAAGATTACCGTGCTACACTTGTTTATTCAGGGAAGTCTCACTCTTTTGCAGGAGGGTCCTGTCCAGCTTTCACAGAAGGGGGCGATGTTGCCACGGTGTGTAATCCCTGTTTAAGTAATTTGCAAGTAAAATCTCACTGTTAGTATTGGTTGTTCTTTTTTGAAAGCTGAGAACCCTGAGAAAACGCGTGCACAACAGGGGAAGAACATGCAAAGTCCACAAACTCTCACTTACACGCCAAGACTAAGATCCCCCCATGTAACAGACTGTTGGGTAAGTGCCGTTATGAACACTTATGCAGGCCAGCACAGCATATGGGGTTTGTCTCTGCCAGTGCTGATGTTTTCACAATGCACCAAGTACTCATTTGAGGCCAAGGGTAGGTCCAGGAATGGTTCAGATAATTGCCACTGGTGTTGGCCATGAGCAGGAATTATACCAGGATTAATGGATTCATAGTACAGCTCGCTAACCCGCTGCACTAACGCTCCCCATAAACATCTGTAACATAAACAAACAACAGCTCGTACAAATACAAGAACAAATACAAGAACCCCCCCCCCCCCCCATAAGGTACATCGTGTTGTTTTGATTTCACGACTCGGCGCGACTCGCGAATACTCAAAGCGAGATGCTCGTGGTTAGTAAACAGGTGTCCAGTAGTCAATCCGTGTTTACTAAAATCTCGTGGTTGGTAAATTAGCGGTTGGCAATGGATTCCTGTACATGTATGCCTCTACTTACGAAAGGGATGCGTTCTTCGAAAAACGCACGTGAAACAAAATATCGTAAATCGGAATGGCTTTTCCCATTAATTGAATACGAAAAACTTGCGATGTGTTTCAGACAGTCATTTCTACTATAAACCCAAAATAAACACCAACATTTCACAATGCAAAAAATAATAAAGAACAAATATTACAACGGTTGAATAATAATCAATTTAAAACAAAAATAATTAACATCTTCAAGGAACTCACCAAAAGATCTGCATGTTGGAATGACTGGAGAGGTGACGAGGCGTTACTTTTGCACTATGGGGATACCGTGACACTGCCGTGGATGGATGACAGCTTTTTGCTTGATGATCTCATGGTGCGTGCCATGTGATATATTGTTTCCGCTGAAATCCTATTTCGTAAGTCGAAAAGTATCCTTAATTTGTCAATTTCGTTTTCACTAAATTTCGTGAATGGAACATTCATGAATCAAAACACAAAGATTTCCTGTACAACCAATATAGACTGTTGGGCCAAGTGCTGTCGTCAAGCACCTAATACAGAAAATAAAAAACACGTGCATTCATGTACAACCACGTACAAATACACGTCACAATTATAAGCACATGCTTTCAACAGAAATTACAAATGTTATATATTGTGCTTTAATGATTACATTTTATATTAGTGTGTCTTAATATTACACAGTAAATATCTTCAAGGACGACTCTTACAGTCCCATCATCACCACCATCATCACCAAATGTATCATTATCATCATCCTAACCATCTGTATAATAAATCACCATCTGTATCATCACCACCAAAGCAAAGACTCCCTGTATAGCCCGAATAGACTGTTGGGGCAAGTGCTGTTAGCGAGTACCTGTGAAGGTCAGCATGGCACACGAGGGGTGGGTGGCCAACACCACGCCCGGCCGCCTTTGTCTCCCCAGTAGTGATGTTTACACCACACCAGGTACTCATTTGAGGCTGAGTCGACCTAGGGGAGGTCCATGACCGGTTCAGAGAGTCGTTACCAGCGTTGGGCATGAGTGAGAATTTAACTCTGGTCGCCGGGTTCGTACTGCAGCGTGCTAAACGCTACACTACCGCTACCCACCACCTGTATCACCATCATCTTCCAGAGTTAATACATTTCATGTCAATAGCTGGAAATGCTTGTATTTGTAATAAAAAAAATGCATAAGTAGTTGTCACTCACTCACCCACACTCAAACGGTCAGAAAGGACTGAAAGATGAAATATCTTCAGAACCCTACATCCTGAAACTAAACTAATTATTTCAATTTTACCAAGAAAGGCCCACTGAGCTATATCGCACACTCAGGAGTCCTGATTCCACTTCTGGGAGTCTCAAGTCCAACGCCATGGAATTGTATATGTTTAAACATGTGCGTGCATGTGTGATTGTGTGCACGTATGTGTGCATGCGTGCCTTCATAAGCGCATGCGTGCATGCACGTGCGTGTGTATGCACGTGCGTGTGTAAAATAACTTTAGCCATGACATTTGGGATATGTTAGGTTTAGGGTTAAGAGCTTTGCGCACGTAAACAGGTGGGTGTGTTAACTCACCAGTGTGTAGCTCACCTCACCGGTGAGCTGGTGTGTACGCTATCTAATCTGTAAGCTTACGACTGTGTGTGTGCACACTAGTGTGTAAGCTCACTGATGTCTAAACCTGCTGGTGTGTGGCCTCACTAATGTGCAGCACATTTTGTGGAAGCTCACTAGTGTGCTTGCACACGAGTGTGCCGGTGAGTGTGATTGTGTGTGAGTGTGCGGTGAGTGTGTGTAAATTTGTGTGAGTGCGTGTGTGAGTGTGTGTGAGTGAATGAGTGCGGTGTGAGTGTGTGTGAGTGTGTGTGAATGCGGTGTGAGTGCGGTGTGTGTGAGTGTGCAGTCAGAGTGTTGGTAAGTGAGTGTGCGGTGAGTGTGTGTGAATGTGCAGTAAGTGTGCCGGTGAGTGCGTGGTGAGTGTGCAGTGAGGGTCCAGTGAGTGTGTGAATGTGCAGTCAGTGTGCCGGAAAGTGAGTGTGCGGTGAATGTGGTGTGTGTGAGTGTGCCGGTGAGTGTGTGGTGAGTGTGTGGCTTGACGTGTCTCCGTATCAGTCTTACTCAGCCACCCCCTTACTTGCCCTCGCGTAGATCCGTCCTGCCCACCAGACAGCTACATGCGATTCAAATGTCCACGTACACATGACATCACGTTGCGATGCGCATGTGTGACATACATGTGCCACGTGTTGCACACACTACGCACGTCCCATGCACAAAGGGCATGCCTTACAAGTGATGACCACGCGATGCAGGTGCTTGCCTTGTAGATGTCACGTACCCGTGACGCACGTGGCCCGTGCACGTGACGCGCGTGCTCCGCGCTGCCGTGTGCTTTGACCAGGGCCGTCCATAGGGGGTGCGTGGGGCCCCCCCCGATGCCTTCAAACTAAACCGGAAGCATTACATGTGACACTGATGTCTACACGTGGGGCCTCCCCCGAAGCGCGGGGCCCGGGATAGTCGGTCCAATTTGCCGGACACTCGGGGACGACTCTTGATTTGGCATACGCGACGCGCACGTTGTGTGCGCTGTGCGTGGGGTGACTGGCCCGATGTGCGTGCCAGGCAGGGCAAGGGGGACTGCCATTGATTGTGTCGAGACCTTTTGTATGGGTGACGAGATGAACGCCAAAATTCAACGCAGGCCGCCACACAAGGGCTGCACATTTCAATGTTGAGCAGGCCCCTGTGTGTCCATGCGTGTGGGTCCCTGTGTGCTGTTTCTGTGTGCGTTATGTGAGGGTAGCAGTGACGCAGTGGATAGTACGCCACGCTCCGAACCCCGCAAACATGCGAGTTGGAGTCCCGCTCATGGCCAACACCAATAACGATTATTTATCTGAACTGGTCCTGGGTCGATTCAACCTCAAATGAATACCTGGAGGGGTGTGTGTAATACGTCACCACTTGGGAGACAAAGGCGGCCGGGTTTGGTGTTGGCCACCTACCCCCTGGTATACCATGCCGACCTTCATTGGTGCTTGCGAACAGCACTTGCCACAACAGTCTGTTAAGGCTATATGGGGGATCTTCGTCTCTGTAGTGGGAAACTCGTAGGTGTGTGCATGTGTGGAGGGAAACCTGTACTGCTGTCGTACGTTGTGACCGGGCGAGGCCAATTTCCGTCCTCATGGTCGGCCACGGCGTCCTGGTCTTCGTACTGCTGCTTGTTTTTGCCTGTAATGACACCCAACATGGACAACCCCATCACCTGCGTTCAAACAAGTGTTACACAGTATGAACAACACGCGCAATAAAGCAACCACAAAGCACATACACTTTTAAATATAAAAGCACTGGGGGTCTAGTACTGTAGTCACCAATCCGTGCGTATTATTTATTTATTTGTTGGTCATTCTGATGGCAGCACAAACAGAAGCTGCATCCATAACTTCTCAATCCGCACAGTCCCAGGCCAAGGTCCATTCGTGGAATTAATACAAATATTTACTTATTAGAGGGTGTTTTTGTTTGTTTGGGTTAGATCGCGTAAATCTTAGTCAAGTTTGTCACGTAAACAAAACATGCCCATTAGTGACTATTTCAGCACATCGGTGTGTTGGAGAGTAAACCCAAAACATTTACAATTCAAGTACCGTGACGTTTCGCCTGTAACTACAACAACAACCCGCCTCGTCAGGTGACAGCCAGAGTTGTGGTGAAATCCTTCCCCTGTTTCGGTCTTTAATAGACGTAGACGGGGGATAAATGTGACGTCGTCGCTTGTAAGCAGATCCGATACGAAGACGGGGGGGGGGGGGGTAATGTATTGATGTAAATTACAATGGATATCTGTTATTGATTGGGTTATTCGCAGTTAATCAACATACATAATTGTTACTCCTGCTATTATGGATTGACTCAAACAGCTAGCGAAGGATGCTAGGTTTAGTAATATATGTTATATATGTCGCTATTGTTAACTTTCAATCACATTTCTTATGATCACTGTTGCATTGTTTTTATAGCATTATTTTAGTAACTTCTAGAAAGGTTTAGTTTAGCCTGATTTTTACATAGTGGACACTGTGTGTGTGTGCTGCGAGCTGAGTGGTGGAGGTACCTGGCAACAGTTGAACCGAGCCCGCTCGGCCTCTTCATCCGTGGCGACCAGGGTACAATCCTTACTATATTCTTGGTTCTTTCAGGTAAAGTCACGTAGATAGAAAATAATAACAATAAAATAAAAATAAATTAAAATAAAAGAAAAAAACCCACGACGTTTCGATCGCAACACGTGATGAAGACCGCTTGTGTTGCCACCGAAACCTCGTGGGTTTTTTGCCTTCACTTAAAATGTTATTTTCTATCTACGTGACTTTACCGAAAGAACCAAAAATATGAATTCCTGCAAGTTACGAAAGTTTAAAGTAAAAATTTGACAGTCGTGTAACTAATCAGGCCTGGAGGATACAGTGGACCACGTGGTTTCCGGGGTTCGTTACCTTAACAAGTGACGTCACTTCCCTAGCAACGGTCGATCGTTACAGACGGAGGTGGACGCGCGCTCTGTGTGCTTAAAGATCGCATTCGGGAGCACACTTCGACAAAGTCGTCAGTGAACATCGATAACGTGGTTAAATTACTTGGTAAACCTCATTGACAAACATCCGTGAGGTTGAACACTTCATTAACACAGTTAACGAAATCTATTGACAAAACGTGACCATCCGTGACTTCTCGTTCTGCCTTCAAGGCGATGTCTTCCGTGAGTACATCCACACGCGCGCTGTATCAGGATAACATTAATCTGAGAGAACATCTATATGTGAATGTGTGTCTGTTCGAAATGTTTAATGATGAGGACGGTAATGATGATGGTGGTGGTGGTTGTAAGCTGTGATATGATTAGAGTCTCACGTGCGCTGCTGTGATTTTGTTGCAGGGTGGAGAGATGAGCAAGCCGACGGGAAGTGAGTACTGTAATTCCACACACAGACATACACACAGACACATGCACCTGTATACAAAGACAGATCCCCGTATAGCCTTAACAGACTATTGAGTCAAGTGCTGTTAGCGAGTTAGCACCTATGATGGGGTGGGTGGTCAGCACCGCATCCGGATGCCTTTGTCTCCCCACATTTGATGTTTATACGTTGCACGAGGTACTATTTTAAGTTTGAGTAGATGTAGGGGACGCACACGACCGGTTTTATTTATTAGTCACTGATGGTTGTGAATGGGAATCGAACTCAGGTCGATCCCCACAGACACAACTGCTCCCAACCACTCATACAGACACTGCACATAGACACAAACAAAGACAGAAATCTTGTGTATAGCCTTGAAACACTGTAGGAGCAAGTGCTGTTAGTGAGCACCTATGACGGCCGGCACCGCACACGAGGGGTGGGTTGCCAGCACCACACTTGTCCGTCTTTGTCTCCCAAGTGGCGATGTTTACACACCGTATCAGATACTTATTTGAGGCTGAGTGGACCTAGGGGAGGCCCCTAACCGACTCAGATAACAACAACAGCCCTCAATCGCCACTAAGTGACGGAGACGTCACCATGGCGCTTGTGCCAGGCCTGGTGCACTCCGAGGCCACTTGAAGTGTCGAAGGCTTGCCGACAGGAGATCAGGGGACAGACCCCAGTGCGATGGGTTGACTGACTGAGATGACTGGCAGACGCACAACCTTTGCATCCTACTGTGCCAACTTGCTGCGTTTTAGTCATCCAGTGCACCGTCTGTTGTTGTGAGCGTCGCTCCTCTCACCCTCCTTTTTTGCTTGAGGGGAACTGCCACCAACTTCCCATAAGCATCCTTCACGAGCTTCCTCCATAGAGGCAGATCTTGACACCAGTGGTACCAGTCTTTGGCAAGTCCACTTAGTTCCGTATCCTCCTGTACTGCATCAGTCCATCTCTTCTCCAGGCCGTGCCACGCCCATTTAGCCCCCTCTATCTGGAAAAACAGAGGCTGCTTGGGGATGCGGTGGCTGAGCAAGCAGGCTACATGACCCAGGCAATGCAGCCCTGCCCACCAGTGGAGCTCACTGTGAGCTGTTCACACATTCCAGCCTAGTTAAACCCAGGGTGGATCGTAGGCAGGCCAGTCTGAAAGTGTAAAGCTGGTTCAGATTTTTCATTTATTCTATCATTGGCCAAGAAGACCCAGCGTTTTGTGTCGAGTGACAGACCAGGTAGATACCCCAAAGTGTTACGAAGCTGATGAAAATTTGCCACTTTACCGATTCGGAGTGAGACCTCTGCTGCCAAACCAGAATTTTTGCATAAGCACACTATCCAGGTACGTAAACTTCTCTCTACAATTACCCCATCACTCAAGAGTAGTTGAGGGGGCGGAGTATTAAATTACACAAAATACTCAGGCGGGTGCTTAGTTTTGGTGGGGCTGATGGTAAGGCACCACCTCTTTGTCACACGCTCCAGGCTTAGCAGCAGAACCTCCAACTATTTTTCAGTGTGAGCATCAACTTCCAAATGATCAGTGTACATAACATGGTTGACCAGTAGGGAGCCATCCCTTGACCTCACCCAGGCATCAATCAGCCTCCCATTGTATCTGTAGCAAATATTAAAAAATCCACCGGTACAGCCATAAAAAAAAAACTTCTCGAACTATGTGGTCGAAGATGATGCTAAATAATGTGTCAGCCAGAGTAGATCCCTGTCGCACCCCACTGTAAACAGGAAATTGCTCTGACTCCTGGGCACGCAACTTTATCCGGGCCTGCCCACCATCGTGAAGGTCCTTAATGATTGTGAGCAGAGGGTTAGGGACTCCGGAAATACGAGTAACAATCCAGAGCCCTGGCCTACTGATTGTATCATAGGCCTTGACCAGGTCGGCGCTGCAACACTACACATGTAACGCATGGATTTGTTACACCGTTCAACCACACACACAGACACATTTTAATTAAAACAAGTCCCTGATTTGTAAAAAAAAGAATCAGTACCAGTCATCAAATAGGCAATTGACACTTGGTCCAAAGAATATGTGATACTGTAATAGAAATACATGAATAGCTAAATTCAGAATTTAGGTTAATAAGGCATAACCCAGTGCACAATATGACATTCATGAAAAGACAAACAGTGCAACAAAGGAAATAAGCTTTCAGTCTGTATCAGACGGTCTCAGACGCTAGTGTTGAGAAGGTGACATGGCAGGCGTTTAGAAACCCGCAGTGCCGGCAGATGTAAAGTCGTTACACACAGTGTCTTTCGAACAATACAACTGTCAGGTGCTTGATGCAGCTGGTGACTTTCCAGATGTGGTGGGGTATTGACGATGTGTAGAACGATGCAATTGTACTTCTTTCTCGAATGTCAGGTGTTGTCGGGCTTTGACGATGTGTAGCACGATGGATTTCCTTCAGTATCCAACGTATAGAGGTGTCTTCACCATGATAATTATTCACAGGCTTGTTGGTTTACAGTCACGTTTTTTCTAAACTCATGTGATTCATGGCACGTGACCTTGCAGCACAGTTTTGAGCAATGCCTTTCCTTCTCCAAGAGACACACATGTATCCTCTCTTTCTGTAAAACTCACTTTAAGTCTTCTTAATTTCACTTGCCATATGTATCGGCTCAATATAAAGTGACAAATGCAAATCTTAAACTTTGCTTTTAAAATCTCCACTGTTTTACCACTATACCGTCTCCACTGCTTAACCACTATACCTCTGAGTGGTTACTCAGCGTTTCAGCCATTCTCGTGCAAGGAATGACTTCTGTTGAGAGCAACCTCACATGCACGGGAGCACATGCTATCCAGCCAACATAAACATTAGGGTTGCCCCTGGCTCTCTGGCCCCTTTGGGCACCCTCCTCTTCTCCTCCCTTTATCTTTTCTAACGTAGCCCACTAATATACTAATTGTATGAATGGACCAGTGTATAAGAATTAATAGTGTATTTCTTATCCAATTCATGTTCTCTCTTGTGAAACAATGGACATCTTTTAAATTTAGCCAGACCTCCACAGCTTGCCCATAAATCCATCTTACTTTTTCTGAGATAATGGAAGTTTTTCTATGTTTGGCCTGGAGTTTCCAGACCTCGCAAACTTAATATGGCCTCCACAACCAGCCCATAATCCTAATGAAGTTATTTGGAGGAGGAGGTGTCTCCGGCACATGAGTCAACCTCCAGACCTCCCTACAGTGGTATCATTGTTACATCGGTCTCAAGTTAAGTTAGATTCCTGTCAATGGTGCCAAGTTTCTTTACCAAAATAACATACAGGAAATACGCCTTTTGGCGTCCTCTGGTCTAACACCGTTTGAGACGAGGCTCAAAAGAAAGCTGTCCCTGGTGTGGACCAATCAGTTTCAAGGACAATGCATATATTATCAGAGTATGTTTTTGGTTTGCATTCTGACCACAAGCATCATGGTTAATGCAGACATGATTCCTTGTAAAAGGTTTCAGTTTGGTGTTTTAACATCTTAACACCTGTTTTGTTGCCAGTAAAAACGGGAAAAACCTATTATCATACAGGAAATACTCAAATACCCATTAACGAATCAATTGTGGTGCTGCTCTCTCCTCCCCATGTGACTCCCCAGACCGTCGCTCGAAGGGGCAGCGAAAGAGGTTCCTCGTTGACACAAGACTAGAAGCTAAGCGCCAGATTCTGGAGCTTGAGATGATCCTGCTGGATCATTGTGCACAGCAGCAGGCCAAATATCAGCGGGAGCTGCTGCAATTCCAGAACAGCACCGAGCTGAAGAGCTTCATCATCCACCACCAGCAGCAGCAGCAGCAGCAAAAGGCAGAAGAGCAGCAGCAGGCAGAAGTCAGCACCAATAATGAGGATGTGAAGCAGACAATGCAGAATAGCAACAAGGTTGAGAACGAGATCGAAGAGATGGAGAAAGTGGGGGAGAGAAATGGTATGAAGAAAAAACGTGGGAGTAGGAAGAAACATAAGAACAAGAAGAAAGTTCTGGAGGAGACAGTGAAAGAAGAGGTGGCTGAGAGAGAGGGGAGTGAGGGAGAGCCCATGCAGGAAGTGGTGGAGGTTGGGACGATTGAGGTAGAGATGATTGAGGCAGTGGCTTTGGAGGATGTGATGAATGAGGTAGAGTTGAATAAGGTAGAGGTGTTAGAAGGAGATGGCAAGCGGGAATTAGCGAAGGAGGCAGAGGTAGCGGTGATTGAGGTAGAAGCAGTGGCCAAGCAGGAAGTGGTGAAATATATAGCGGCCAATGTCATAGAGGGGATTGAGAGAGATGCAAAACAGGTATTAGCAGAAGAGGTAGAGCCAAATGCGGTCGATCGGAATGAGGGAATGGCCAAACAGGAAGTGGCTAAGAAAGTTGATAATGTTGTGGAGACAAAGAAAGAGGGAGAGGATGGTCTTCAGAGGAAACATAGGAATAGGAAGCTACGAAGGACTGATATGAAAGTGCGGGAAGTAGAAGAGATGAAGGAAAACGAGATTGAGGGAGAGGGGAATGATGGAGAGCCCAAGAAGGAAGTGGCGAGTGAGGTAGAGGTAGTGGTGATTGAGGTAGATGCAGTGGCCACACAGGAATTTGTGAAAGAGGTAGTGGCCAATGTCATAGAAAGGATTGAGAGAGATGCCAAGGAGAACTTAGGGAAAGAGGTAGAGGAAAGTGAGGTAAATGGGAATGAGGGAATAGCCAAACAGGAAGTGGCTAAGAAAGTTGATAATGTTGTGGAGACAAAGAAAGAGGGAGAGGATGGTGTTCAGAGGAAACGTAGGAATAGGAAGAAACACAAGAACAAGAAGAAAGTTCTGGAGACAGTGAAAGAAGAGGTGGCTGAGAGAGAGGGGAGTGAGGGAGAGCCAATGCAGGAAGTGGTGGAGGTTGGGACAATTGAGGTAGAGATAATTGAGGCAGTGGCTTTGGAGGATGTGATGAATGAGGTAGAGTTGAATAAGGTAGAGGTGTTAGAAGGAGATGGCAAGCGGGAATTAGCGAATGAGGCAGAGGTAGCGGTGAATGAGGTAGAAGCAGTGGCCAAGCAGGAAGTGGTGAAAGATATAGCGGCCAATGTCATAGAGGGGATTGAGAGAGATGCAAAACAGGTATTAGCAGAAGAGGTAGAGCCAAATGAGGTCGATGGGAATGAGGGAATGGCCAAACAGGAAGTGGCGGAGAAAGTTGAGAATGTTTTGGAAACAAAGAAAGAGGGAGAGGATTGTGTTCAGAGGAAACATAGGAATAGGAAGCTACGAAGGATTGAGATGAAAGTTCGGGAAGTAGGAGAGATGAAGGTAAACGAGATTGAGAGAGAGCGGAATGATGTAGAGCTCAAGAAGGAAGTGGCGAGTGAGGTAGAGGCGAATGAGGTAGAGGTAGCGGTGATTGAGGTAGATGCAGTAGCCACACAGGAATTTGTGAAAGAGGTAGTGGCCAATGTCATAGAAGGGATTGAGAGAGATGCCAAGGAGGACTTAGGGAAAGAGGTAGAAGCAAATGAGGTAGATGGGAATGAGGGAATAGCCAAACAGGAAGTGGCTAAGAAAGTTGATAATGTTGTGGAGACAAAGAAAGAGGGAGAGGATGGTGTTCAGAGGAAACGTAGGAATAGGAAGCTACGAAGGACTGAGACGAAAGTGCGGGAAGTAGAAGAGATGAAGGAAAACGAGATTGACGGAGAGGGGAATGATGGAGAGCCCAAGAAGGAAGTGGCGAGTGAGGTAGAGGTAGCGGTGATTGAGGTAGATGCAGTGGCTACACAGGAATTTGTGAAAGAGGTAGTGGCCAATGTCGTAGAAGTGATTGAGAGAGATGCCAAGGAGAACTTAGGGAAAGAGGTAGAGTCAAGTGAGGTAAATGGGAATAAGGGAATAGCCAAACAGGAAGTGGCTAAGAAAGTTGATAATGTTGTGGAGACAAAGAAAGAGGGAGAGGATGGTGTTCAGAGGAAACGTAGGAATAGGAATAAACACAAGAACAAGAAGAAAGTTCTGGAGACAGTGAAAGAAGAGGTGGCTGAGAGAGAGGGGAGCGAGGGAGAGCCCATGCAGGAAGTGGTGGAGGTTGGGACGATTGAGGTAGAGATGATTGAGGCAGTGGCTTTGGAGGATGTGATGAATGAGGTAGAGTTGAATAAGGTAGAGGTGTTAGAAGGAGATGGCAAGCGGGAATTAGCGAATGAGGCAGAGGTAGCGGTGATTGAGGTAGAAGCAGTGGCCAAGCAGGAAGTGGTGAAAGATATATCAGCCAATGTCATAGAGGGGATTGAGAGAGATGCAAAACAGGTATTAGCAGAAGAGGTAGAGCCAAATGAGGTCGATCGGAATGAGGGAATGGCCAAACAGGAAGTGGCTAAGAAAGTTGATAATGTTGTGGAGACAAAGAAAGAGGGAGAGGATGGTCTTCAGAGGAAACGTAGGAATAGGAAGCTACGAAGGACTGATATGAAAGTGCGGGAAGTAGAAGAGATGAAGGAAAACGAGATTGAGGGAGAGGGGAATGATGGAGAGCCCAAGAAGGAAGTGGCGAGTGAGGTAGAGGTAGCGGTGATTGAGGTAGATGCAGTGGCTACACAGGAATTTGTGAAAGAGGTAGTGGCCAATGTCGTAGAAGTGATTGAGAGAGATGCCAAGGAGAACTTAGGGAAAGAGGTAGAGTCAAGTGAGGTAAATGGGAATAAGGGAATAACCAAACAGGAAGTGGCTAAGAAAGTTGATAATGTTGTGGAGACAAAGAAAGAGGGAGAGGATGGTGTTCAGAGGAAACGTAGGAATAGGAATAAACACAAGAACAAGAAGAAAGTTCTGGAGACAGTGAAAGAAGAGGTGGCTGAGAGAGAGGGGAGTGAGGGAGAGCCCATGCAGGAAGTGGTGGAGGTTGGGACGATTGAGGTAGAGATGATTGAGGCAGTGGCTTTGGAGGATGTGATGAATGAGGTAGAGTTGAATAAGGTAGAGGTATTAGAAGGAGATGACAAGCGGGAATTAGCGAATGAGGCAGAGGTAGCGGTGATTGAGGTAGAAGCAGTGGCCAAGCAGGAAGTGGTGAAAGATGTAGCAGCCAATGTCATAGAGGGGATTGAGAGAGATGCAAAACAGGTATTAGCAGAAGAGGTAGAGCCAAATGAGGTCGATCGGAATGAGGGAATGGCCAAACAGGAAGTGGCGGAGAAAGTTGAGAATATTGTGGAGACAAAGAAAGAGGGAGAGGATTGTGTTCAGAGGAAACGTAGGAATAGGAAGCTACGAAGGATTGAGATGAAAGTTCGGGAAGTAGAAGAGATGAAGGAAAACGAGATTGAGAGAGAGGGGAATGATGGAGAACCCAAGAAGGAAGTGGCGAGTGAGGTAGAGGCAAATGAGGTAGAGGTAGCGGTGATTGAGGTAGATGCAGTGGCCACACAGGAATTTGTGAAAGAGGTAGTGGCCAATGTCGTAGAAGGGATTGAGAGAGATGCCAAGGAGGACTTAGGGAAAGAGGTAGAGGCAAGTGAGGTAGATGGGAATGAGGGAATAGCCAAACAGGAAGTGGCTAAGAAAGTTGATGATGTTGTGGAGACAAAGAAAGAAGGAGAGGATGGTGTTCAGAGGAAACGTAGGAATAGGAAGCTACGAAGGACTGAGATGAAATTTCGCGAAGTAGAAGAGATGAAGGAAAACGAGATTGAGGGAGAGGGGAATGATGTAGAGCCCAAGAAGGAAGTGGCGAGTGAGGTAGAGGTAGCGGTGATTGAGGTAGATGCAGTGGCCAAGCAGGAAGTGGTGAAAGAGGTTGTGGCCAATGTCGTAGAAGGGATTGCGAGACATACAAAGCAGGAATTGGTGAAACAGGTCGAGGCAATTCAGGTCGACACGATCGAAGAAAAGGCCATGCAGGTCTTGATCAATGAGGTAGACAAGAATGAGCTAAAGGCCAAACAGGAAATGGCAACAAAAGTTGAGAACGTGGTGGAGGAAATAAAGCAGGAAGGGGCAAATGAGGTTGAGGCATATGAAGTAGATGCCATCCAGGAAGTGGCAAAAGAGGTAGAGGAGATTGAGGGAGAGGCCAAGCAGGAGGTGGTTATGGAGGTAGAGCCGAATGAGTTAGAGGCGAATGACGTAGAGGTGATTGAGGTAGAAGTGAAGGTAGGGGATATTGAGGTGGAGGAGAGTGAGGCGATTTTGGTAGAGGCGAATGATGTAGAGGCAATAGAGGTAGACGCAAAAGAAGTAGGAGCTATTGAGTTAGAGGCAAATGAGGTAGAGCTGAAGGAGGTCGACACGATTGAAGATGATACAAAGCAGGAAGTGGTGAAAGAGGAAGGAAGATGTGAGCAACCTTGGAGGGCAGAGAGTGTTCAGGAAGAGAAGAAAGAGATTAAGCACATCCCATCTTCTAAGGGAGAGAGAAAGAACAGTTTCTGGCGTTGGGCAATTTGGAGCTTCATGTGCTGCACACGGCAGCTGGAGAAAGATGAAGAGGAGAATGAACGAGGAGGAGACAGAGGGAAGGAGCACCAAGACGAGGAGCTGGGAAACAAGAAGAAAGAAAAGTGGTGGAGACTCCACAGAGGGAGAAACTAGCGTGTTCTCCCAGACATAGACATTGAGACGTGGTTGTATGGACATGTATATTTATATATGTATATATACATTTCAGTTGAAATATAAACGTACTTATGTTTCTTGAACTCGACTTCTGGTATAAAATATGTATTACCTAAGCTATCAACAGAAGGTTTGTACAGGATTAACTGCACTTGTGGCAAATGTTATGTTGGGCAAACAGGACAAATGATCAGCACGAGACTAAAAGAACATCAGAGAAATATTAAATACACACGTTTCAACAAGAACACTCAATCCACTGCTGGATAAAGCCCTCTCCATGCTGCGATTCCTCACATCCCTGTGATGTGGCAATCCATTCAACTCCTGTAAGCAACCTATTTTTATTTGACCAGGTAAGGCCCACTGAGATACATAGCTCTTTTCCAGAAGCAGCCTGGCCACATATGATTGCTCAACGAGGTGGCTTATGTGAAAATTCATAGCAGTCATTATCCCAACGTGACCATGGGGAGAACATGCAAACTCCAAATACGGGAGACCCTTGAATATCACGAGTTCATAGTTCGTGGTTTAGACCTATCGCCGGCAAGCTCTATGTATATCAATTTACCTATCATGGGGATTAGATTTGGTCTTTATTGGGTATACTGTACAAGGAAGTACTATATCATCGTGTGATATCGTGGTGGGGAGCAGGCGAGGGGATTATTTGTTTACTAGCCTTTTGCCCGTCCAAGCATGGGTGTATTGCAGTAAATCTGAAACTTGCAAGCGCAAAGCAGACCGCGAAGTGATATTCATTGCATCCATTTGTGTGCAATTTGTAAGCCCGCGGTGACAGACCTATTTCATTTAAAGGTTATAATCCCTTGTTCATCATGACGTTGTTTTTACTTAGATGTCTCAATAGCGTTATGGAGATCGCGTTACGTGAGGGTTCTGCCTTTGTAGTGAGTTTATAAGTTGACGCTTAGGAGGGGAGAGGAGGCACCTCGCCCCCCCCCCCATGTGGAGTGATGTCACCCGCTAATTATTATCAATGGAGGGGGGTGTCCATTTGGAGGACGTCACCTGTTCATGATTAATAATGAGGGGGGGGGGGGGTCCATGTAGAGGACGTAACCTGTTTATGATTATATTCTATGGGTCCTTTGGTAAAGCCACGTAGATAAAAAATAATAAAAATATCACGACGTTTCGATCGCAACACAAGCAATCGTCTTCAGGTCAGGTGAGAGAGAAAGTTGCTGAGACAAGGTCTTATATAGGCCTGAGATAGGTGCATCAAGGTAGGTTGGTGGAGCTAGAGATGGTCCAACCACAGAGGCTGGGACAGTGGTCTTTGTATTGTGAGTTTAGCAAACTCCTCCGCCATCTCAGTTGAGTACTCTCTATTAACTTATTAAATATTTAAACTTGTTATATACAATAGAACCCCTCTTAACGACCACCCCATGTTAACGAGTAATCCCTTAACGACAGGCCTCCATAGAGCCCAATGTTTACTGTATAGTAGTGGTGTATAATAGTGGAGTGCCTCTGTAGAGCCCAATGTGTTCCCTTACCGATCATTCCCATTGCTAGCGACGGGCTGCTGGTTTATTCTCCTTGACACGAGATCAGCAAGGTATCATGGTTCATGTGTGGCAGTTTCACCACCTGTACGCGATCACGACAGTCGACGCGGCTGACCGGGCCCCACGTTTGTGGTGAGGCACCACGGGGGCCAACGTTTTCATGGAGAAATTTGAAACTGATGCCATCCAGACTGCCACTCTACGCCCGACGTTATGGAAGAGGTACGTGGATGACACTTTTATCATCTGGCCACATGGCCGGCCTGCTCTAGACCAATTCCTCGACCACATCAATTCCATACACCCAGCCATCAGATTTACCATGGAAGTCGATAAAGATGGCAAGCTACCCTTTGTGTATGTCCTTATTAAAAGGAGACCTGATGGTTCAATGAGCCACTCTGTCTACAGGAAAGCTACCCATACGGATGCTTACTTAAAACCGGATTCCCACCACCATCCATCCCAGAAGAACTCCCTCATCAAGACTCTATACCATAGTGCCCAATGCATTTCCGACCAGGAACACATTGCCAGTGAACTCAAGCACGTACACCAAGCTCTCAAGGCTAATGGTTACTCCGACTACACAATCCGCAAAGCCATCACTCCAGCAATGAAGAAGAATGCTCTTGAGGAGCCATTCAAAACCATCACCTTACCCTACATTGCGGGGGTCACAAAAAAGATCTCCAAAATCCTGAATAAACACTAGATCCAGGTCCGATTCAACACAGTACATAAAATCCGTGATCTGGTTCCGTCTGTAAAAGATGTGGTTCCAGACATACAGTACCCGGGCGTCTACAAACTAAGTTCCCTCTGTGGTAGCAGTTACATTGGAGAAAACAAACGACATATCTCGGACCGCATCCGTGAACATAAAGCAGACTTGAAACATGGTAGGACGAACACCTCAGCCATGGCAGATCACTGTTATAATTCAGTGGGCTCACATGACATTGACTTCTCCAAGACGGACGTTCTCTGCAAGCCATCCGGCTACCATGAGAGATTCGTTCATGAGGCCATCCACATATACAAACACAGAGACAATTTCAACCGAGAAGATGGATTCTGGCTTAGTAACCATTGGAAAGATGTTATAAACCATTTCGGTTCTTAATTTATTGTATTTTATGGTGACTTTCAGACTGCAGTCCATTCGCTGGCACTGCCTCTTAATAGCTTTCACACGACGGTCAATGGTATGGTTTATAGCATGTTATATAATAATAAATAGTATAACATTGTAATGTTTAACATAATTCATAAGGCAATATATAGTATCGTAATTGTATAGTGAATATACAGCAGTGTGGTATACAGTAGGGTTGGTAGAATAATACATAGTGTAATATTACAAGTCTAACATTTTACAGTCTAAAGTATAGGGTAGTGTAAAGTAACGCATTGTGTAATTCAAGGGTGGGTTTGTCTATGGTAGTGTATATTACGGTGTATAGTCGTGTAATGTAGGAAAAAGTTTAGTTGAAGACATATAAATATACTGCATAATGTTCGAGCTTACATTGGGCTGTGTATACGATATTATACAATGTAGTTTAGATTGGAAGGTATAACGTTACAATGTATAGTAGTCTAGTTTATGGCATGGTTGTAACGCAACACAGGACAGCAGCACATCGTGGCTGTTTCTCCCCCCTCCTCCGTTCCGAGCATGGATGGACTCGTCCGTCTGAACGAGGCTCGTCGCTCTCCGTGGTGCTAACGTTGGAAAGAAGGAAAAAACCGCCACCCATTTTTTCGCCATATGGCATTGTAATGTATAATGACTTATTGTTAGTAGCTCAGCTGATTGGAGAGTATATAGAGTTTATTAATAACATTGATGTAGTTTATATTTTAGTTTTATTAATTCGTTTACTATATGGTATTCATTATATAGTGTAGTGTATACTCAGTTACTTTATGTTTATAGCTCAACGTATTGAAGAACATTGAGTACATTTATTATATTGATGTTGTTTATACTTATTTTTTTCACATCGGTTTATTGTATGATAGTTGGGTAGTTGCAGTCCTTTAGCGTCCATATACTAAACGCCTCTGTTGAGATGTAAACTTTGACTTTAACATAGCTATTTCCGTGACCAGTCACATGCTAATCCCTCACATTAACATCATGCTAATCTCCCAGTTACATGTTTATTTCTGACTTTAACACCCTGATGATCCAACACTTTAACACAGCTATTTCAATGCTAAATTCTCCTGTTTGATATGTAAACTCCTTTGTCAAGGCGCTTTACCTCTCCCACCTAGCTTAAAAGACGCTGGGAATCTTAGCAGCAGTTATTGAAGCGCTGTTGTCCCGACAGTTCTGTTCCTTCACCTGAAGAAGGCTACTTGTGTTTTGGCAGAAACGTCGTGAGAATTTTATTTTTTATTATGTTTTATTTTTATTATTTTATTTCCATTCTACGTGACTTTATCAAAATAACCAAGAAGTTGCATAAAGTTGTTGCATGCTTGGGCTCCAGATGCCGAAATTACCTTTTAAAAAACGGCCAGTCTCATCAGATCTCAGAAGCTAAGCTTGCAGCGCCCAGCCCTGATGGTAACCCGGGGATACAAATTCATGTGGAGAAACAAATGTTCGCTTGTGACGACCAAGACTACGCCTGTCCTCCCAAGGACAGGCCTCACTGATTCCGAAGACTTTCATTTTCAGGAGGGTCCTGCCGAGTATTTTTGCAGTAGGGAGGCGATGTTGTGCTGTGCAGTGCCGGAGAGTAAGCTCATGCAGCCGGTCCACCCTGTCCTCTCTCCTCCCGTAGGGACGGGTCGGTCATAATAGCGGTCAGAAACACCCTCCACGTCACAAAACAGTTCAATTTCTCAATCCGCAGGTCAGCTCAAATCTGTATTGTGGGCGTTCCCTTGTACTCTACTGTGTACGTGGGGCTCTGGATCCAATCCCCTGATCACCATTGCATTCACTTAAATAATAATAAATTCTCCTGGCCACCCATAGAAAATTAGAGTGCACAATTATACGTGTGATTCATCACAGGCGAGCTCAGACCGGCCACACTTGCAGCTTAGGGCCTCGCATTAAGAGAGGGGGGGGATCTCTAAATACGAAACAAGAAATGGACACGAGGTTTCGAGTTTTAACATAATTGCTTAATAAATAAAGATCGGTGAGAAAAAAAGACTCTCCAAAGCAGTTATTTTCATTCTGCTGACAAAAATATACAGGCATTCATAGAAGGGGCCTCTTAAACTTGACAATGGCATAGGGCCCCAGCAATGCCATCATCCGGCTCTGCTGCCGAGTGTCATCCCAATGAAGTAATTTGCAGGTAACTTTAGCATTGGGATGCTTGGCCAATACCCAGTTACATTGTGATTGTGTGTTTTCTAGCTATGTGAGCAAACTGGATAACCCATACAGAACAAAGGTGAGAACGTAGAAAACTCCGCAAAGTGCCAGTCGGATCATTAACCAAGGCCCTTCTTGTTGCGAGGGTCAAAGATCACCGCTGCAACACCCTGCCACCTGAAACGATAATAGTTCGCTTATAATTATGATTTTTTTTATTTTAGTGTGCACATTTACACGCGATAATCACATCTCATCTCAAGCATTTTAAAAGGGCACCCTCAGTGGCAACTGTTCTCTGTGTGACACACGGTTATTCAGCACCTAACCTGCAAGCAGGTCAAGTGCTCTTTGCTGCGAGCAATCCCAATTGAGTGATTCGGAGTGAAGTTTTTTTTTACATGCCAATTTTCGCCTGTGATGCTGACACACGATGGCCATACTTTATTTTAAATAATGTCTTGGGATCGTTTTTATTTTTTTACATTGAATTTTAGTGAGTAAATCACGAGCCCGTTACAGTGCGCCACGGGACTGCACGTCATTCGAGTGGTGCATTCACAATGCAACCGGACCATTTATTAGGGGGGGCTGACGCGAAGGGGTGGAGTGAGGCCCGCGGCCCCCCATAAACTGTGGGGGGGGGGGAGAGGGGGGCATTGTGACAGGCGTAGAAGAGTTGTAGTTGTAATCTGCTCCACGTTTGTCTTGATAAAGGAGACCTGTGCAACCTGCTCGGTGTGTGATGTGCGTGCTCCTCGGTGTGTGACGTGCGTGCTCCTCGGTGTGACGTGTGTGCCGCTCAGTGTGATGTGTGTGGGTGTAGGAGAGGCCCATTACCCTGGCGCATGGCAGTCGATGACAAGTTCTACCGCTTGATCTGCGATGGCTACTGCATCCAGCCACCCCCCTGCTGTCCACCGCAAGTGTAAGCCGCCGCCCCCCCCATACCTCCGACGCCAGGTTTTATCCACTGCTGGACTGATGCGTTTCTATTGTCGATGCAGGTGGCTGACGGAGGAGAGTGCGAAGTGTTTGTTCTGGAAGATTCTTTGGTTTTAATTGTAGTGATTCAATTAATTGATTGAACAATTGCTTAAGGGTGAATTATGTGATATGTGTTATTGGCAGTGAGTTGTGCTGGCTGGTTCAGTATCGTTGACATTGCCATAATTAACCCTCTTAGTCTGGAATGTCCTACTTCCAGCCGTACGTGATGTTGCGACCCACAGACTCCTCACATACATTGAGGGGAAAAAGTATTTGATCCCCTGCTGATTTAGTACGTTTGCCCACTGACGAAGAAATGATCAGTCTATAATTTTAATGGTAGGTTTATTTGAACAGTGAGAGACAGAATAACAACAAAATCCAGAAAAACGCATGTAAAAAATGTTATAAATTGATTTGCATTTTAATCAGGGAAATAAGCATTTGACCCGTGTGCAAAACATGACTTAGTACTTGGTGGCAAAAGCCTTGTTGGCAATCACAGAGGTTCGACGTTTCTTGTAGTTGGACCACCAGGTTTGTACACATCTCAGGAGGGATTTTGTCCCACTGCTCTTTGCAGATCATCTCCAAGTCATTAAGGTTTCGAGGCTGACGTTTGGCAACTCGAAACTTCAGCTCCCTCCACAGATTTTCTATGGGATTAAGGTCTGGAGACTGGCTAGGGCACTCCAGGACCTTAATGTGCTTCTTCTTGAGCCACTACTTTGTTGCCTTGGCCGTGTGTTTTGGGTCATTGTCATGCTGGAATACCCATCCATGACCCATTTTCAATGCCCTGGCTGAGGGAAGGAGGTTATCACCCAAGATTTGACTATACATGGCCCCGTCCATCGTCCCTTTGATGCGGTGAAGTTGTCCTGTCCCCTTGGCATAAAAACACCCCCAAAGCATAATGTTTCCACCTCCATGTTTGACGGTGGCGATGGTGTTCTTAGGGTCATAGGCAGCATTCCTCCTCCTCCAAACACGGTGAGTTGAGTTGATGCCAAAGAGCTCCATTTTGGTCTCATCTGACCACAACACTTTCACCCAGTTGTCCTCTGAATCATTCAGATGTTCATTGGCAAACTTCAGACGGGCATGTATATGAGTTTTCTTGAGCAGGGGGGCCTTGCGGGCGCTGCAGGATTTCAGTCCTTCACGGCGTAGTGTGTTGCCAATTGTTTTCTTGGTGACTATGGTCCCAGCTGCCTTGAGATCATTGACAAGGTCCTCCCGTGTAGTTCTGGGCTGATTCCTCACCGTTCTCATGATCATTGCAACTCCACGAGGTGAGATCTTGCATGGAGCCCCAGGCCGAGGGAGATTTACAGTTCTTTTGTGTTTCTTCCATTTGCGAATAATCACACCAACTGTTGTCACCTTCGCACCAAGCTGCTTGGCAATGGTCTTGTAGCCCATTCCAGCCTTGTGTAGGTCTACAATCTTGTCCCTGACATCCTTGGAGAGCTCTTTGGTCTTGGCCATGGTGGAGAGTTTGGAATCTGATTGATCGAATGCTTCTGTGGACAGGTGTTTTTTATACAGGTAACAAGCTGAGATTAGGAGCACTCCCTTTAAGAGTGTGCTCCTAATCTCAGCTCATTACCTGTATAAAATACATCTGATAGCCAGAAATATTTCTGATTGAGAGGGGGTCGAATACTCACTTCCCTCATTAAAATGCAAATCAATTTATAACATCTTTGACATGCGTTTTACTGGATTTTGTTGTTGTTATTCTGTCTCTCACTGTTCAAATAAACCTAATATTAAAATTATAGACTGATGATGTATTTGTCAGTGGGCAAACGTACAAACCAGCAGGGGATCAAATACTTTTTTCCCTCACTGTAGATCCCTGTCACACCCCACTGTAAACAGGCAATTGATCTGACTCCCGGGCACGCAACTTTATCCGGGCCTGCCCACCATCGTGAAGGTCCTTACTCATTGTGAGCAGATGGTAAGGGACTCTGAAAACACGAATAACAATCCAGAGCCCTGGCCTACTGATTGTATCATAGGCCTTGCCCAGGTCGGCGCTGCAACACTACACATGTAACGTATGGATTTGTTACACTGTTCAACCACACACACATACACATTTTAAATAAAACAAGTTCCTTATTTGTAAAAAATAATCAGAGTACCAGTCATCAAATAGGCAATTGACACTTGGTCCAAAGAATATGTGATACTGTAATAGAAATACATGAATAGCTAAATTCAGAATTTAGGTTAATAAGGCATAACCCAGTGCACAATATGACATTCATGAAAAGACAAACAGTGCAACAAAGGAAATCAGCTTTCAGTCTGTATCAGACGGTCTCTGACGCTAGTGTTGAGAAGGTGACATGGCAGGCGTTTAGAAATCCGCTGTGCCGGTGGATGTAAAGTCGTTACACACAGTGTCTTTCGAACGATACAACAGTCAGATGCTTGATGCAGCTGGTGACTTTCCAGGTGTTGTAGGGTATTGACGATGTGTAGAACGATGAAATTGTACTTCTCAAATGTCAGGTGTTGTTGTGCTTTGACGATGCGTAGCACGATGGTTTTCCTTCAGTATCCAACGTATAGAGGTGTCTTCACCATGATAATTATTCACAAGCTTGTTGGTTTACAGTCACGTTTTTTCTAAACTCATGTGATTCATGGCACATGACCTTGCAGCACAGTTTTGAGCAATGCCTTTCCTTCTCCAAGAGGCACACATGTATCCTCTCTTTCCTCCAAGATTTTTTTAGCAACACACTTTAAGTCTTCTATATTTCAGAAATCTCCACTGTTTTTCCACTATATCGTCTCCACTGCTTAACCACTATACCTCTGAGTGGTTACTCAGCGTTTCAGCCATTCTCGTGCAAGGAACGACTTCTGTTGAGAGCAATCTCACATGCACGGGAGCACATGCTATCCAGCCAACATAAATATGAGGGTTGCCCTTGGCTCTCTGGCCCCTCTGGGCACTCTCTGGGCTCCGGGCACCCCGGCCCTCCTCTTCTCCTCTACTCCCTTGATCTTCTCCTTCTCTAACGTAGTCCACTAATATACTAATTGTATGCATGGACCAGTGTATAAGAATTAATAGTGTATTTCTTATCCGAGTCATGCTATCTCTTGTGAAACAATGGACATCTCATGAATTTAGGCAGACCTCCACAGCTTGGTCATCAATCCATCTTACTTTTTCGGAGATAACGGAAGTTTATGTTTGGCCTGGAGTTTCAGACCTCGCAAACTTAATATAGCCTCCCCAACCAGCCAATAAATCTAATGAAGTTCCGAAATGGTTTAAAACATCTTTACAATGGTTCTTAATTAATTGTATTTTACGGTTACCGTCAGACCGCAGCTCTTTCGCTGATATTGCCTCTTAATACCTCTCACACCACGGTTAATGGTATGGTTTATAACATGGAGTATAACAACGCATTATGGCTGTCTCTCTCCCTCTTCCATTCCCGAGCATGGATTGAGTCGTCCGTCTGAACGAAGCTCGTTCGTTGTCCGTGGTGCTGGTCGTTGATGGGAAGAAAAACCGCCATTTTTTGCAATATGGCATTGTGATATATAACGACTTATTGTTGGTGGCTCAGCTGATTGGAGAGTATATAGAGTTTATTGATAACATTGAGGTATTCTTAGTTTTTTCGGTAAAGTCACGTTGAAGGGAAACAACAAAATAATAAAATATATCAAACACTAAAAAATTCTCACGACGTTTCGACCATAACTCAAACGGTCGTCTTCAGGTGTGTTGGTTTGCATAAATTTATTTTTAAACGGCGCATTTATTTATTTATAAATGCATATCCGACCAGGAACACATAAGCAGTGAACTCAAGCACGTACACCAAGCTCTTAGGGCTAATGGTTACTCCGACTATACAATCCGCAAAGCTATCACTCAAACCATGAAGAAGAACCCTCTTGAGGAGCCTTTCAAAACCATCACTTTACCCTACATTGCGGGGATCACAAAAAAATCTCCAAAATCTTGAATAAACACAAGATCCAGGTCCGTTTCAACACATTACATAAAATCCGTGATCTGGTTCCGTCTGTAAAAGATGTGATTCCGGACATACAATACCCTGGTGTCTACAAACTAAGTTGCCTCTGTGGTAGTAGTTACATTGGAGAAACCAAACGCCATGTCTCGGACCGCATTCGTGAACACAAAGCAGACCTTAAACACGGTAGGACCAACACCTCGGCCGTGGCAGATCATTGTTCTAATTCAGTAGGCTCACATGCCATTGACTTTTCCAAGACAGAGGTTCTTTGTAAGCCATCTGGCTTCCATGAGAGATTCGTTCATGAGGCTATCCACATATACAAGCACAGAGACAATTTCAACCGAGAAGATGGATTCTATCTTAGCAATCATTGGAAAGATTTGATAAACCATTTCAGGTCTTAATTGATTGTTCACGCTTACAGTGGCTTTCAGACAGCATACATTATAAAAAATTTCGTCTCCCCCCTCCTCTTTTCAGAATATAGATGGACTAGTCCTAAATAAACTGCCAAATCGTTGCGCGTGGCGCTAACGTTTTTATAAATAAATAAATGCGCCGTTTAAAAATAAATGTATGCAAACCAACACACCTGAAGACGACCGTTTCAGTTATGGTCGAAACGTCGTGAGAATTTTTTGTTTTATATATATTATTATTTTGTTGTTTCCCTTCAACGTGACTTTACCGAAAAAACTAAGAATATGAATTACTGCAGTCACGAAAGCTTTAAATCAAAACATTGAGGTAGTTTATATTTTGGTTTTCATTGGTTTTACTATATGGTATTAATACTGGAAGGAACGAAGTTGTAAACTGAGTGTACCAACCTGCAATAGACAAAATTCCAATGTTCCTACCAGCCCACCCTGCAGGGACCTGTTTATATAGTGTAGTGTATACCCAGTTGCTTTGTGATTAATAGCTCAGCTTATTGAAGAATATATCAAGTACAATTATTATACTGATGTAATATAGACTTAGTTTTTTCCCACATTGGTTTACTGTATGATAGTTGGGTAGTTGGAGGCCCTTTAGCGTCCATATACTAAATGCCTCTGTTGATATGTAAACTTTGACTTTAACACATCTATTTTTGTCACAAGCTAATCCCTAGCTATTTCAATGCTAAATTCTCCTGCTTTCTAGGTCATTCACACCTATCACCGAGCTTAAAAGACGCCATGAATCTCAGCAGCACTCATTGAAGCACTGTCGTCCCGACAGTTATGTTCTTTCACCTGAAGAAGGCCGCTTGTGTTGCGGCCGAAACGTCGTGAGAATTTTATAGTCTTATTTTTATTTTATTATTTTATTCTCATTCTACGTGACTTTACCGAAAGAACCAAAGAAGATAAACAGATACTTTAAACACCTTCATTTGGAAGTGCACGCTTACGTTTACTATTTGCAAAACATAAACCAGGATCAAGCCCTCTCCATGCTGCGATTCCTTGCGTCCCTGTGATGTGGCAATCCATTCAGCTCCTGTAAGCGACCTATTTTTATTTGACCAGGTAAGGCCCACCGAGATATATAGCTCTTTTCCAGAAGCAGCCTGGCCACATATGATTGCTCAACGTAGTGGCTTATGTGAATATTTATAGCAGTAATTATCTTAACGCATGTTTTTAGATGTGGAGAAAAAAACCGAAGGACCTGGAGAAAAGGATACGTGACCATGGGGAGAACATGCACACTCCAAATACGGGAGACCCTTGAATATCACGAGTTCATAGTTCGTGGTTTAGACCTATCGCCGGCAAGCTCTATGTAAATCAATTTACCTATCATGGGGATTAGTTTTGGTCTTTAGCGGGTATACTGTACAAGGAAGTACTATATCATTGTGTGATATTGTGGTGGGGAGCGGGCGAGGGGATTATTTGTTTACTAGCCTTTTGCCCGTCCAAGGATGGGTGTATTGCAGTAAATCTATTGCAGTAAATCAGACCGCGAAATGATATTAATTGCATCCATTTGTGTGCAATTTGTAAGGCCGCGGTGACAGACCTATTTCATTTAAAGGTTATAATCCCTTGTTCATCATGACGTCCTTTTTACTTCGATGTCTCAATAGCGTTAGGGAGATCGCATGACGTGAGGGTTCTGCCTTTGTAGTGAGTTTCTAAGTTGACGCTGAGGAGGGGGGAGGAGGCACCTCGCCCCCCCCCCCCCCCGATGTGGAGTGACGTCACCCGAAAGTTGCTGAGACAAGGTCTTATATAGGCCTGAGATGAGTGCATCAAGGTAGGTGGGTGGAGCTAGAGATGGTCCAACCACAGAGGCTGGGGCAGTGGCCTTTGTATTGTGAGATTAGCATGTCAATGGCTGTGGCAGTGGCCTTTGTATTGTGAGAGATTAGTCTATTCATGAGTATTAATGAGGGGGCCTGCTCGACGTGGAGTGACGTCACGCGCGGGACACAGACATTCTTGGCTCATTATAGTAGTAAATTTGGCATTCAGTACAGCACATTTCTATTGTGATGTGTCTATTTTTGGTTGCCGTGTATGTAAGCTCATTATTTAGGTCAAGCTTAAGTATTGAATATCACGCTTTTGGCTTTTGCTGCACTTTCCAAAAATGTAACCACCTCGATATCCAAGGTATTCCTTATAAAGGCATCAGAGTCGGGATCAAACCCTCGGCCTCCTCCATACCAGGTGAGGTAGTTAACATCTCCTAGCCACCGAGCTGATTCTTTCTCTGTGGCAATGATTGTCCATGCTTTGCACAAGCAAATACTGTAGAAGCATAACTCGCTTTTTGTGTCTCCACATAAATCAGAATACGATGTTTAAATACATCAGCCTAATGGCTTTTCCCACCAACATTCCCCAGCACCACCAGGGATGCTGTTGGAAGATGCATCGACACCCCCTCCTGGGACTTCATATTCAATACCCGTTGAGAAATACAACTGAGATTCAATACAACTGAGATTCTTGCATTACGTGTAGTCATTACACTTTCGGTGTTTTGCTTTCACTGGTGTTTGTCACGCCAAAACAAAGGTCACATGTTGCTTTCGGGAGGTTATAGCTGGGAGGGAGAGGACAAGTTTGGCAGAAAAGAACCAGAGCTTTTTATGAAGTGATAGGCCATGTAACTTTTATACAGCGCTATGCAGCTGAAAAAAGGATATGCCATTGAACGAATTCAGAGTAAGACCTTCGCTCTGAAATTGGAGCTGGTCATGAACAACTGCCCAGATATGGGAATACCTCCACTCTTTCCACAACTACCTATCATGCGGAGTTGAGGGGGTGGAGTCCTTGAAGACATACAAAATATCAAGGCAGGTACTGCTTTGATTTATTTGGTAGGGCGAATGGTAAGGCCCTACCTCTTATTGGCACGATCCAGGTTCACCATCAGACTCTCCCACTCCTCGAAGTGAACAGCCATTACGAGATCATCACCAACATCATCAGCACACAGATCATCCGTTGTTCTCTCCTTCCAGATTAAGAAAAACCGTGGGGCATGTTACACGTTAACATTATTGATACATTACGATTAGTAGATCAAAGTAGATTTTAATACAATCAGTCCTCGCTTAGAATGCCACCGTAGAACACTGATTCGTTACAGTGATAGGTGTGGGGCCAAATGTTCTGGACTGACTTCTACTACCAAGCCAGCTTCACAACATCTGCACGTTTCTCCGGTTTCCTCCTACGTGCCGAACCCTGATGCTTGAAATTGTCCAAACATCTTAATGCAGCACGGAGCTAATAATGAGTCTCGAGACTCAATGTGGCTCTCCTGGGTACATAAAGGATATTTATAGATTTTATTATATTTATTCATATGATTCAGCCTAGCAGCTGCACTGCGATGTGCCAGCCTTGCCACTGTGTCATGGTGGTAGTGGTGGTAAAACCGATTCGGAATAATATGTTCAGTACACGTCGTGATTTTTGTATTTTAAAAGTGTAAATCAAACGAGTTGCAGTGACGTCATGGCCGAGTAAGCAGCAATGACCGCTCCAACCCCTACATTAGAACATTACCTTTTTCGACCCAACATAACCACTCGCTTTCCTGTTTGATAGTTTTCTTATTTTTCTACCTGGCCTCAGGCACTTTATAGGGGGCCTTGGAAAGCTGGTTTTCTACTTTGGAGCTTCCTAGGGCGATCCACAGCCTCCTTAGGTGTAGGGTCCTCAGTAAGCAACTCGAGCCTGACCTCATGGCTAGGCCAAAGGGACCTTCCGCCTGTATCTTTGTGCTCCATGGAAGACAGATCCCCTGGGAAAAAAGCCATAGCTTTGTCTCCCCCCCCCCCCCCCCCCCGTTCAAGTTGACACCAGAGATCCCGGTGGGAGGAACGAGAGCTCTTACAAGCCCTTTTGTAAAAAAAAAACAAAGAGAATACTGCCCTTCTTCGGGTCCTCAACGAGATGTCGAGTAAGGTTTGCAGGAGGTTGAAGATTCAGGAGGCAGCCACATATGACCCTTCAGACTATGCTAGACGAGCAGAGCGGTGCAATGAAGACCTACGAAGCCAGGCTGCTGGAACCTGAGGAGGCTTACATCAGACTGGACTCTAAGGGATGGGAGTGCCAAGTAAACCATACGGCCTCCCGGAGGGGGTCGAGGGCAACGCTCCTCAAGATGCTCTATCCTACAT
Source organism: Petromyzon marinus (assembly GCF_048934315.1). NCBI lineage: Eukaryota > Metazoa > Chordata > Hyperoartia > Petromyzontiformes > Petromyzontidae > Petromyzon > Petromyzon marinus. Next base: position 6,774,962 of record NC_133699.1, on the reverse strand, counting down.
TCGGCTACATCTGCTCGAAGCTCCGGCATTCCTCTCTACAACTGAGCCATCACCACCTACACGAGTCGGCGCTGCGCTGTGACCACGGCGTGCCTCCACGCGTGCCTGTCGACGGTCGTCCTCAAGACTGCCCGCATCGAACGCGAGCTCATCTCATTCGTATGGCAATGCTTGCTTCCCGCAGAGCAGACTCTTGTCCACAACCTCTCTCGCATAGATGTAGCGTAATAAATGCACATCCTATACCGTCGGTATACTTACCTGCAGTTGCGGGCACAAGCCCATAGGGGGTGCCACCCTGAGCTGGGGAAGGACAGAGAGAGGCAGGCCCCAGGTGAGGGGTTGGGGGGTTCTTCCAGAGCCCCCTGGAAGGTTCTAGAGAGGGGGCGGTACCGGGGGCGGAGAGCCCCCGAGAGGTGTATTAAAGGGGCACCTCTGGGACAGCTCGGGGCAGTGTTCCGAAGAGGAAGAACAGAAGACCAGCCTAGCTAGGACCCTAGGACCCGACATCCTTATAAGGGTCGGGGCCGAGCGCGGACCAGTGGTCAGGACCCGTACCTTGGCTGGGTCGGGTCAGTTAGCCTCCCCTAGGGCACAGATAGCCAGAGGGCTGAGAGCCAGGTTTGATCAGTGCGAGGGCACGCTAGCCCGGAGGCTGTACCTCCCTAGATAGTGGGAGTTAAGGGGAGTTCTGTTCATAGTTACCAATAAACTGCATTGCCTCTAAAGACGTCTCCAGTCTCCGTGGAACCCACTACATATATGTATTTTTATATTTTGACCACTGTGTGATAAACACCTTGCCTGCATGCAGCGACGCTGGATGCTTTTCCCTCTTCCTTTTCCTCATCCCTTCACAGAATGAACACGGTAACGCGGTCATGCACCTTGGGGGGGGGGGGGGTCAGACATTTGTGACGATGTGTGACGAGGGGGAGGGGGGGGGTTTGAGAAATGTGACGTCACATCAAAATGCGCAACTTTAAGTATAGAATTGTTATAACACTAATTGTTATAACACTCCTACAACATTAGTGCAGCGCCACGCACTACAATGACAATAGTTGAAGCATGTTTTATTTTCAAAATGGAAATATGGTTTTGGGGGGGGGGCAGACCTGTGTGACGTCATATTTGAGGGGGGGGTCTGACTTTTTGCGACGCCGAGTGACGAGAGGTCAAAAATTGCGTGACGTCATTCATGGACGGCCCCTCAAGTGAATGGCAAAATTGGTTTCGATTTACGTTGTTTCACTTACCGTCGTGTTTTTCAATGTACTAAATCGAGAACTTCAGTGCTTGGGGGATTTTGGAGCTGGCTCACCGCCTGGGCTGCTGCTGCCTTCCCACCCGGCTGTGGTTGCTCGAACCTCCGAGTCGTTCATAGCTCGTGGCTTCTAATATCGGAAGGAAGCGGTGATCGTCTTTGTTCGATGGCCAAGAGCTGCTGCTGCGAGGATGACCAGAGTTTGCGTGATGATCGTTTATGCTCCTGGACACGAGATCAGCAAGGTGTGATGTTTAATTTGTGGGAGTTGCACCGCCTGTACGCGATCAACCGTCGACGCGCCCACCCGGGCCCCACGTTTGCCGTGAGGCACCATGAGGGCCTCCCCGACGGCCAGGGCCTCCGCATGGTCGGAGTGGGCAGAGGCCGGCGTTCGACTGGTGGTTTGAAAAGAACACGGACAAACATTCGAGCTCACGCTTTTGCTTTGGCAACAATTTTCGTTAATTGGGCTCCAAGCGGCTCAACAAGCCTGGAAGCCGGCGCATTTAATCACCTCCGAGATCGAAATGTGGCAAATCGCATGCTAATCAGGAGCAAGGTGGCCCAGGGATTGAGAATCAAATTTGCATGTGAAACGGCGGTGCAGGACTCGATTCGAAGGCAAGTGAATACTGCGCAGTGGTGCATTGCAAGTGGACATTATTATCATCCAACAGTGACCAGCATGGTGAAGTATGGTCAAACTAAACCTGACATCCAACATCACGTGGCGAGATGTTCATCCAGCAGTGGAAAACGTAACTTAAAGTAACCAAAATAACAGAAGATGCATGGAAAATAAATCGGTTTAATTTTGTATATAAACGCGTATAACTCATGTGTACATGCTTGTAAATATACGATTCAGCTAAAAAATGTTAAACACATTTACACAAAGTCGCAAAGACATCAACTCGCTTAAATCTTTACCATTACTCCAGGAGCTCAGAATTATTGCCCAAGTACTGTATATACGTGAGTAAAGTTACGACCATTTACGAAAAAATTTGAAAACGTGTCAATATTTTGTCAGAAATTATCTTTGCACGTCTAAAGGACAAGAGAAGCTGTAACGAAATGCGCATTTGTAAACGATTAAACCTTAAAATTTTCTGACACCGACATTTTTTCCAAAAACATTCCTTGTGTGATTGCACAGAGTCCGATGAGGGGTGGGGCAGCTGTGTAAAAAAACCTGAGGTGAAATTCTCCGTTAAACGGACGATTTAAACAGCAACAGCTCGGGGAATTTTATACTCTGTTCTATGCAGCTGACCGCTGCCCCTTCATACAGTAAATGGCATCCTCACAAGAATAAGTAACCTAACATCCCTTGCAGGGAATCCTCTCGCGATAAAAAATCTTCCATTTGCCATCCATCACGAGACCCCTGCGGGTGTCACCGTGCACAATCATACTTCGAAGCTCTTGCTCGGATTCCCCAGAGCTTTGCCCTCCGAGTGGCCACCCTAATGGCCCACTGCGACAGGCCAAACCTGGCACAATTGTAGGTTTTTAACTATAATACACGTTTTATGTGTTAGATCGTTTAAATATATAAATGTGTTGTTAAACCCACCACCACCCGACAGCCAATTAGTAAGGTTTGTCACGTAAACAGAACATGTCAATTCGTTACTAGTACAGTCCACCAGTGTGTTGGAGAGCAAAGCCACACCATTTACAATCTAAGTACAACATTTCGCCAGCACTAACTAGCTTCATCAGGCGACAGCCATCACTTGTGAGCACTTCTTTCGCGAATTGGGAGGGGAATCAATGAATGCATATGACTATGGGTATCCATTGCCGATTGGGTTATTTATATGTTAATCAACACACATTATGCATGCGCATTAAGGAACGAGGATTCTCCACGAATCTGGCTGTCGCCTGATGAAGCTGGTTGTAATTACTGGTGAAACATTGTACTCAGATTGTAAATGTTGGGGCTTTGCTCTCCAAGACACCGGTGTGATGTTACTAGTAACGAATTGGCATGTTCTGTTAATGTGACAAACCTTTCGAATTGGCTGTGTCGGGTGGTGGCGGGTTTACTGACACATTTAAATATTTATTACGCGATATAACCCAAAAAACCAGTGTTATGGATATTGGTCGCGAAAGCCTACGTGTTAAACTGGTTTTCAACTGTTAGATCAGTGGTAGCCGATATGTGAATCGCGATCCATGGGTGGATGATCGCAAAAGATTTTGATTGTGGATCTCAGGACAAATAGGAATAAACACCTCTAATATAAAGCAATTCTTGTTATAGCAGATGGCAAAACAAAATCCCCGACTAAGAATTAATGGATTAATAATATATATTTTAAACCAATAGATCGCACTAGCACTTGGCATGTCTACAGTGTTCTATTAGTCGGTTAAATCCATCCAGGTAACTGTTGGTCATATATTGCTGGTAGATCACGGAACATGTTGAGATATACCAGAATGGATCACAGTGCTTTGTGGGTTGGACACTGCTGCGTTAGTCAATACACACCACCGATTCAGTAACCAATATTTTTGTGAAATCACCTTCATCACAAGGGGGTCAGTGTCTTGGCTGGCAAAGAAGTGGGGCATAAGATATCCTAAACCTTTCATACATCTTGACGCGTATACACCTTAATTGGCTGATTGTACTGGTTGGCAAGGTAAACATTCTAAAAAAAAAATGCGCTACCATTTGAACCGCTGCGCCAGGAGAACGAAGAACCGGTGAACTCTGGATTGCAAGTTCAGAGTGCAAACCGTCTGTTACTTCAGGGAAACATTTCTCATAACCGCCACTGCTTTTTTTTTAAATTGTTCACCTCTGCTTGCGAGCACAATGTACACTTAATTAACTCTACAGATGTAAAACCCAGAGTGTGTGCCCACTCATGCACCTCCTCCGACATCTTGTTGACACCGCATCCACGATACACTAGTGCTGTCTGGGTTTCTTAGGCCGGGGAGAAGGCGAGCCCCATGGGGTGGACTCCGCAGGGTTGTAGCCTGGAATCTGTGACAGCGGACACACAAATGGCACAAACGTACAACAAAGATAGTCACCCAAATAAGCCTTTAACAGACTGTGCTGCTGTTAGGCGGCATGGCCCACGAGGGGGTAAGTGGCCAACACCTCTCCCCAGTGCTGATGTTTACACACTGCACCAGGTACTCATTTAAGAAAGAGTTGACCTTGGGTAGGCAAAACAGCAGTTCAGATAATCCTCATTGGTGTTGGCGGTGAGTGGGAATTGGGTTGCCGGGTTCATAGCGCAGCGTGCTAACCACTACACCAATGCTCTCACACACACATATGCGAGTATTTCCAACAAATGTGATACGTTATCATTACACTTATTAACACTGAAAAACTTCGCCAAGTCTGAAGACTTTTGAGGAACACGGGGAGAGAAGATGACAACTCCACACAGTAACACACTCTAGTTGGGAATCAAACCCAGTTTTCTTGCTGCAAGACACAAGGGTTTACCAATGTGCCACCCTGCCGCCCATGGCGATACGTAAACTACCTTAATACCAGTTTCAACGCATGCTTATTTTTAGATATGGGAGGAAACCAGAGAACCCGGAGGAAACCCATGCAGAACAGACTCATGGAGTTTTGTTAAGAAATCTGATATCTACCAAGGCTCCCACACCTTGACTTAGCTTGGTATCTTGAGAACTCGCATTCATCATTTAAATAGGTCACGTTTCAGATAATGGCCCTTCTTGTGCAATGAACTAGGGCCATAATAAAAATCTATTTTATACAGCACCTTGCATATCGAAATATCTCAAAAAAGCACTGGACATTAAAAAACTACTCAAGTATAGATACAAGCCAATAGAAATAAAGTAAAAGCCGATAATAACAATAATGACAGTGATACTGACACTTTACACAGCATGCAAAATGCAATAAAAGCTAATCATAATGATTCCTCTCACAGTAATAACCAATCAGAATCCAGGAAAAGCCAATTAATAACGATGTTTTCAAGCTGGATTTAAACACACGGACAGTCACAACTGATATAGGTAGGGATAGTGTCCCATAGTCTTTGGATATACAGTCTGTTCTATAATACGGTAGTTGCGTACCTCAAGAACACCGCGTTTTGGAAAAATCGTGTTATAATAAATAATATATTATATGGGGTAAAGCGCAGTCCGCAATAACGCGTGAGATGCGTAACACAGGCTGAACAAAGACTAAGGAACGTGGGTAGCATCTAGAAGCATCCAGCAGCATCCCGCCTTGTGTGATGCTACGCCGAGGCAGCCGTTACGACCGCTTATTCCTACTCGCGCGACGTAGTTCCATTCATTCAACCGAGTTATATCCAGTTTGGATCCGCGTTATACAAAAAATGCGTTCCTTCATACATTCATCATCGCGTTATATCCAATTTGCCAGTTACAGGAGGTATAGGACAACAGACTGCAGCTCAAAATGCTAGCTATACATATATTTTTTCCATCCAAGACCGGAGTTTATATTTTATTCCTGTGTTATAAGGGTATTACGTTCAGGGGCTAAATGCCAATGTATGGGTCTGATAGCTACGGGAGAGCCTCAGGAGAGAGTTTGTGTCATCTTGCCACCCCCTCCATTCAAGGAGCGCAGACTACAGTGGTGTAAAATGTAGTCCATAGTTTGGGTTGCATGGCCACAATCGTACAGGAGCTTGTTTTTAATGCACTGCTATGTATCTGTATGAGTCTCTATGAATCTCTAAAAATCATAATGGGTCTCTCTGTATCTCCTATGTATCTCTGTGTCTCTATGGGTTTACTATACGGTCCCACAGTTTGGGTTGCATGGCAACAAGCACTATGCTGTGGCTTGTGCCATTAATTTTCGGCCCGCTGACGTTCCGATGCGGCGAGCGTTTGTTTTTTGTGCACTACTGCTGGCGCAGCAAGCAGCAACAGCAGCATGGTCACAATACAAATCGGTGGTATTCCGAGGTTGCGCGTCGCGCCGCACGGTGAGTACCTCCGGGCGGACGAGGTGCATGCGGATCCGCTGGTGCTGCAGGTTGGACGAATCCAGCGACACGCGCATGCACACGCGGTCGAACATGTTCAGCGCGATGCCCTCCACGCACAGCGTGGGGCCCTACACAAAACACAAAGACATATCTCCAATGTAGCCTTAACAGACTGTTGGGGCAAGTGCTGTTGGCGAGGAGCACAGATGAAGGCCGGCACGGCACACAAGGGGGTGGGTTGCCAGCGCCATGCCCGGCCGCCTTTGTCTCCCCAGTGGCGATGTTTACACACCGCAGCAGGTATTCAATTGAGTTCCGAGTCAACCTAGGCGAGGCCCAGGACCGGTTCAGATAATCATCACTGGTGTTGACCGTGCGAAGGAATCGAACCCAAGTCGCCGGGATCGTAGCGCAGAGCGCTAACCGCTACACTACCGCTGACTGCTCTCTGCCAAGTGCCCTGCACACAAGCACGGATTGACGTAAACCCAACGTTATTATTCATACTATTACATGGGTCACTCAGAAAAGCCTCACTGATTCTCAAAACGTTTGCATTCAAGGTCACTGCTACGTCTTTGTAAAAGGAGGCGAACGATTGATATGTGCTCCCCAAATAAGTAATTTGCATGTAATTTGCCAACCTTGGACCATGAGGCTGGCACACGAATAACGTTACAGGATCTTTTAACGTCCACTGTTAAAGCGGATAGCCTGTAAATATTTTACGCTTAATACACACCACAGTTTCGATTTAAAGATTTCGTGACTGCAAGGATTCATCTTCTTTGGTTCTTTCGGTAAAGTCACGTAGAATGAGAATAAAATAATAAATTGATAAAATAAAATAACACAATAATATTCTCACGACGTTTCGGCCACAACACAGTCTCGTCCCTTCACCTGATGAAGGCCGCTTGTGTTGTGGCCGAAACGTCGTGAGAATATTATTGTGCTATTTTATTTTATCAATTTATTATTTTATTCTCATTCTACGTGACTTTACCGAAAGAACCAAAGAAGACACACCACAGTATTAACCGGAGTGGCCACCGAGTTTGAAACACAAATCTCCACAACACACAGCGAATGCAATACCGCTTGGGCCACCTCACCGCGAGCTGAAAATCAGGCATGAGAAGCCGATGGCTGCAATGACCAAACCAACCGAGGGATCGTGATGTGCGGGCCAGCCAAGGAATTTTAAAGCCTTATTTGGCCATCATTAAGGAGTAGATGCAACCCCCCTTAGGTTATATGGAGTGCACAATTGCAGTTAAGAACATACCTAAAATATGGCTGCAAATGTTGACCCTTTTGAGCTTCTGGTCCAAATTAGGCTGTGTGCATTATCCACGCAGAGTGACAATGTAATGCGGCATGCAAGGCATGCTGGAAAGGACCGGATCCACTGATGACAAATGTGCTTTTTGCCATCTAGAGATCACTTTTTGCATCAACTACTATTTCCCTCATTTGTTTTTATTCTACAAGTACTTTTCTGCCCTTCGAGTTTCTCATTGTTTACAGAAAGCATTAGATTTTCTCTATAATTCTTCCGGATCTGAAGGATTTTACTGTATTTTTAATGTGATGTCCTCTCCGTGACAATACGGGCTCCGTCATGGCAGTTATTTCCAAAGCAAATTTAATTGTGACAGTTTTATATTTGAAACGCATTTACATCATTGAATTCAGTTTCAGTTTATTTTGGTATAGCCCTGTGAGCCATCCGGCTCTAATGTATCCACCGGTGTAACTTCCTCTGTAATAGTCCACACTGCCAAATGGCAAAAAAAACGGAGCTTCGTATCTCACTGCGTTCTTCCACCTTAAACCAAGTGTCTGTGTGTCTGATAGAAACCTAATCGTAGAGAGATGGTCAGGGGGCTTGGGTCCCAGTGCATTAAGCCAGTCCTGGGTTTAAATGCAGAATTCAGCCGTTCAGGAAATGCCAATGTCTCCCGGTTAAGTGAACACATGCCCTACCTCCTCGTCGAAGGTAACGTTGAGCTTGAGATCTTTGGAGTCAAAGAAAACCGTCCCCTCCAAGCCGTACTTGGGAATGAGCACCACCACGGCGTTTTTGCACGCAAACAGCACGAAGCCCTCTTCGCTCACCACTCTCTTAGTCTTGAAGAACAACTGAGACCACAACAACAACAGCCGTTAATCACTGCTACGTGGCAAAGAGCAGACACACGCGCATCACTTACCAAGCCCATAATTATTTAACAAAATTTAAGGTAATTTTCCTGCATCCCCCTGCTAATTTATTCCAGTTGTGCTATTGGCATCATGTCATGGGGATTATTTTGAGTTCAATCGTGAAGGTACAATGTCAATTGTATTGACTATAATCCTCCATCACCTGACAGAGCCAATCAAATAAAGTTGTCACATCATGGGCAAATGTGCCAAGTGACGAGGTTTTTCAGCAAACACAGAAGAATGCTGAAAAGCAATGTCAAGTGTAGCCAACCAGTACAGCCACAGCACCACCACACGTAAGCGTGCGAATAGAAAACAATTGATTCTTACTACACGCACAATACGATGCCTGCTTTCGTGACCTTAAAAATGGTTTTCAAGAGACGAATGGACGCATTATCAGGTGCCTAAGCACACGCCGTGCAAGCTCCACGTGGCCCACACTTCCGCCTCCCACCTGCGTGTGGAAAGCTACAGACGAGCGTTGGGCGTACTGCGCCATCTTGTGGCGGTAGTTGAGGTTGTTGCAGAGCTGCTGCTGCTTCTGCTTGTCGGTGAGCGCCGGGTACGTGGGGTCGGCGCCCACGCACACGGCCAGCAGCCGGTGCACAATCACATCCGAGTATCTGTAACGGTACAGGGAGACAACAACAATATTCACATTTGTTGTAGCCTCTATTTAATATGAAGATTAAATTTACAGTAGATACAGGCTGCGGTATGGCCACGAGATGCCAACGGAGCAGCGGTATTAATCCACCAAGCACCGCGATTCATTCTGGTGGATCTCAGCGGGTTTCACGATCCACCAGAAAGCTACGCAAACAATGACTCAGATAGATTTAACGCTGTGATAGAATACTGTACTCTGGACATACCACGTTCTAGCACCATCTGCTGGTGGAAATTATCTTTGTTAATCTTCTTTGGTTCTTTCGGTAAAGTCACGTAGAATGAGAATAAAATAATAAATTGATAAAATAAAATAACACAATAATATTCTCACGACGTTTCGGCCACAACACAAGTGGCCTTCATCAGGTGAAGGAACAGAACTGTCGGGACGACAGCACTTCAATGACTGCTGCTAAGATTCGCAGTGTCGTTTAAACTAGGTGGGAGAGGTAAAGCGCCTTGACAAAGGAGTTTACATATCAAACAGGATAATTTAGCATTGAAATAGCTGCGTTAAAGTGTTGGATCAGCAGGGTGTTAAAGTCAGAAATTAGCATGTAACTGGGAGATTAGCATGATGGTAATGTGAGGGATTAGCATGTGACTGGTCACGGAAATAGCTATGTTAAAGTCAAATTTTCCATCTCAACAAAGGCATTTAGTATATGGACGCTAAAGGACTGCAACTACCCAACTATCATACAATAAACCGATGTGAAAAAAAACTAAGTAGAAACTTCATCAATATAATAAATGTACTCAATATATTCTTCAATAAATTGAGCTATAAACATAAAGTAACTGGGTATACACTACACTATCTAATGAATACCATATAGTAAACTAATAAAAAAACTAAAATACAAACTACATCAATGTTATCAATAAACTCTATATTCTCTCCATCAGCTGAGCTACTAACAATAAGTCGTTATACATTACAATGCCATATGGCGAAAAAAATGGGTGGCGGTTTTTTCCTTCTTTCCAACGTTAGCACCACGGAGAGCGACGAGCCTCGTTCAGACGGACAAGTCCATCCATGCTCGGAACGGAGGAGGGGGGAGAAACAGCCACGATGTGCTGCTCTGTCCTGTTGCGTTACAACCATGCCATAAACTAGACTACTATACATTGTAATGTTATACCTTCCAATCTAAACTACATTGTATAATATCGTATACACAGCCCAATGTACGCTCTAACATTATGCATTATATTGATATGTCTCCAAATAAACGTTTTCCTACATTACACAACTATACACCGTAATATACACTACCATAGACAAACCCACCCTTGAATTATACAATGCGTTACTTTAGACTACCCTATACTTTAGACTGTAAAATATTAGACTTGTAATATTACACTATGTATTATTCTACCAACCCTACTGTATACCACACAGCTGTATATTCACTATAAAATTACAATACTATATATTGCCTTATGAATTATGTTAAACATTACAATGTTATACTATTTATTATTATATAACATGCTATAAACCAGGGGTGTCCAAACTACGGCCCGCGGGCCAACTGCGGCCCGCCATCCATTTTTAATTGGCCCGTATCAAAGTTTAAAAATATAATGGACTATGGCCCACTGTATTGCATTTCTTAATTTAAACACTAGACAGCGCTATTGTCTTGAACAAGGCAGCGTCTCCACAAAGCAAGCAATCGTAGAAAACATTTGCTCAGGGTCACCAGAAATGCCGGAACCGAAGAGACGCAAGATTGCAAGCGAGTGCAGAAAATTTCAGACTCGGTGGAAAAATGATTTTTTTTTCATAGAAACCAAGGGGAAGTGTGTTTGTTTGATTTGTAATGAGAGTGTTGCCGTGATGAAAGAGTACAATGTACGACGGCATTATGAAACGAAACATCAGACCTTCACGTCCTACACTGGCGCCGAGCGGAGAGAGAAGGTAAAGCAAATGGCAAGCTAGCCTGCTAACGCAGCAGCAGGGTTTTTTTTCCGTGCTAACAAAGCTCAAGAAAATGCAACAATAGCCAGCAATGAAGTAACTCAACTCATTGCCCTACACGGGAAACCTTTCTCAGACGGTGACTTCATCAAACAGTGCCTCACTAAAGTCGTGGGAATGTGCCTGGAGAAATTGCAGGATTTTAACGATGTTAGTGTTGTCCAGAAATAAGGTTGTGCGGCGAATTGAAGACTTGTCGGCTAACTTAAAACAGCAAGTGTCAGATAAAGCTTGTGCTTTCGATTTTTACTCGATTGCATGTGATGAGAGCACAGATGCCACGGACACTGCACGGCTGTTAATTTTTTTGCGGGGAGTTGATGAGAATTTTTGCATTACGGAGGAACTGCTTGATCTTCGGAGTCTAAAGGGGACAACAGCTGGGAAGGATATGTTTTGAAGCTGTGTCAGATTCAATTAACCAGGCTGGACTTAAATGGGACAAGCTGTGTGGAATTACAACGGATGGGGCTCCAGCAATGACAGGCGAGCGCAAAGGAATGGCTTCTATAGTGAGTGCCAAGGTGCAGGAGAGCGGAGGTGAGACTGTTAAAATGCACTGTATCATCTACCAAGAAGCCCTCTGTGCCAAGATAATCCAGCTTGGCGATGTGATGAACACAGTTGTGAAAAATGTCAAAAAAGTATGGCCCGAGGGCTTTACCACAGAGAATTGCAAGCGTTCCTCTCTGATGTCGATGCTGAATACGGGGACCTACTCTACCATTCTCAAGTGCGCTGGCTCAGTCGCGGCTCCGTGCTGCAGTGGTGTTATTCCCTGAGATCAAATATCGACAAATTTTTGAAAGAAAAGGGCAGACCTCTCCATGAGATCATTGACCCTTTATGGTTGGCAGGCCTGGCTTTTTTAGTTGATCTCACTGATCATCTCAACACCCCGAACAAGAGACTACAAGGCAAAGAGCAGCTGGTACCACAGCTGTATGTGCACATGAAAGCATTCCGTGCGAAGCTCCGTCTCTTCGAGTCACAACTGCGCAACTTCAATGTAGCGCACTTCCCCACGCTGACCGAAATCAATGCGCATTTCCAAATGCCAAGCTCTCTGCAAAAATGGGAGAATATGTGTCTGTGATCACATCTCTCATGACAGAATTCAGTCAGCGCTTCCAAGATTTTTCTGTCATTGAGAAGGAAATCACACTGTTTGCGGCTCCGTTTTCAATGGATGCAAAAGAAGTGGAGGAGAGTCTGCAATTAGAACTGATCGAAATTCAGTGTGATGATTCTCTGAAGAATCAGCATCAGCTTCTCTCCCTACCTGAGTTTGGAAAAGGCCAAGTTTCCTCTGACGAGACGCCATGCAAAACGAATGATGAGTCTGTTCGGCTCAACATACATATGTGAGCAGACATTCTCTCTGTTAACGCTGAACAAAAGCAGGCTGAGAACCAGAACGACCGACAGCCATCTCCGTGACGTCCTTCGCATCTCAACCACCAAACTTACTCCTGACCTGCCAGCTATCCTTCAGACCAAAGCGCAGCATCACTGCTCCCACTGAGCGTAACATTATTCCCATTACAGGTGAGTTAAAAATATACACACCGTTTTCATTTGTTAATAAGCCCAATTACTTCATAAATTCAGTCAATTAAAGTTGATGACAATTTTTTTAACAAACGTTAGTTGATGTGTTAACAAGCCCAATAATTTATTTGTGTAATAAGCTTGAAATATCCACATCCCCTATTTGTCTTCTTGTCTCTCCCTTCATATGGACAATGAAGGGGGATCAGCACCCTAAGAACCAATCTGAGGCTGTCACTGAGAGAATTACCTGCCAACCTTTTTGTAAAAAATAAAATTAAAATCTACTAATGAAGAGCTATGATGGAGGCTTTTTTTCTTCAAACATGTTCAATAATCAAACGTAATTTACCTGCATTTGATTGATTTTGACAATATTAGTGCATGAGAAGTGAGGCAGTATACCTCACGTCTAGTGAGTGGCCCAATCCTTCGTATATTTTTCTGTATGTGGCCCTCGGGAAAAAAAGTTTGGACACCCCTGCTATAAACCATACCATTGACCGTCGTGTGAAAGGTATTAAGAGGCAGTGGCAGCGAATGGGCTGCGATCTGAAAGTCACCATAAAATACAATCAATTAAGTACCAAAATGGTTTATAACATCTTTCCAATGGTTACTAAGCCAGAATCCATCTTCTCGGTTGAAATTGTTTCTGTGTTTGTATATGTGGATGGCCTCATGAACGAATCTCTCATGGTAGCCGGATGGCTTGCAGAGAACGTCCGTCTTGGAGAAGTCAATGTCATGTGAGCCCACTGAATTATAACAGTGATCTGCCACGGCTGAGGTGCTCGTCCTACCGTGTTTCAAGTCTGCTTTATATTCACGGATGCGGTCCCAGATATGTCGTTTGGTTTCTCCAATGTAACTGCTACCACAGAGGCAACTTAGTTTGTAGACGCCCGGGTACTGTATGTCTGGAACCACATCTTTTACAGACGGAACCAGATCACGGATTGTATGTACTGTGTTGAATCGGACCTGGATCTTGTGTTTATTCAGGATTTTGGAGATCTTTTTTGTGACCCCCGCAATGTAGGGTAAGGTGATGGTTTTGAATGGCTCCTCAAGAGGATCCTTCTTCATGGCTGGAGTGATGGCTTTGCGGATTGTGTAGTCGGAGTAACCATTAGCCTTGAGAGCTTGGTGTACGTGCTTAAGTTCACTGGCAATGTGTTCCTGGTCGGAAATGCATTGGGCTCTATGCTATAGAGTCTTGATGAGGGAGTTCTTCTGACATGGATGGTGGTGGGAATCCAGTTTTAAGTAAGCATTCGTATGCGTAGCTTTCCTGTGGACAGAGTGGCTCATTGAACCATCAGGTCTCCTTTTAATTAGGACATCCAAAAAGGGTAGCTTGCCATCTTTTTCGACCTCCATGGTGAATCTGATGGCTGGGTGTATGGAATTGATGTGGTTGAGGAATTGGTTTGTGTTATGGTCGAAACGTCGTGAGAATTTTTATTGTTTTATATATATTTTATTATTTTGTTGTTTCCCTTCAACGTGACTTTACCGAAAGAACTAAGCATATTAATTACTGCAGTCACGAAAGCTTTAAATCAAAATTTCATTGGAAAGACGTTATAAACAATTTCAGTTCTTAATTGATTGTATTTTATGGTGACATTCAGACTGCAGTCCATTCGCTGGCACTGCCTCTTCACACGACGGTCAATGGTATGGTTTATAGCATGTTACATAATAATAAATAGTATAACATTGTAATGTTTAACATAATTCATAAGGCAATATATAGTATCATAATTGTATTGTGAATATACAGCAGTGTGGTATACAGTAGGGTTGGTAGAATAATACATAGTGTAATATTACAAGTCTAACATTTTACAGTCTAAAGTATAGGGTAGTGTAAAGTAACACATTTTATAATTCAAGGGTGGGTTTGTCTATGGTAGTGTATATTACGGTGTATAGTCGTGTAATGTAGGAAAAAGTTTAGTTGAAGACATATAAATATACTGCATAATGTTCGAGCTTACATTGGGCTGTGTATACGATATTATACAATGTAGTTTAGATTGGAAGGTATAACGTTACAATGTATAGTAGTCTAGTTTATGGCATGGTTGTAACGCAACACAGGACAGAGCAGCACATCGTGGCTGTTTCTCCCCCCTCCTCCGTTCCGAGCATGGATGGACTCGTCCGTCTGAACGAGGCTCGTCGCTCTCCGTGGTGCTAACGTTGGAAAGAAGGAAAAAACCGCCACCCTTTTTTTCGCCATATGGCATTGTAATGTATAATGACTTATTGTTAGTAGCTCAGCTGATTGGAGAGTATATAGAGTTTATTAATAACATTGATGTAGTTTATATTTTAGTTTTATTAATTCGTTTACTATATGGTATTCATTATATAGTGTAGTGTATACTCAGTTACTTTATGTTTATAGCTCAACGTATTGAAGAACATATTGAGTACATTTATTATATTGATGTTGTTTATACTTATTTTTTTCACATCGGTTTATTGTATGATAGTTGGGTAGTTGCAGTCCTTTAGCGTCCATATACTAAACGCCTCTGTTGAGATGTAAACTTTGACTTTAACATAGCTATTTCCGTGACCAGTCACATGCTAATCCCTCACATTAACATCATGCTAATCTCCCAGTTACATGCTTATTTCTGACTTTAACACCCTGATGATCCAACACTTTAACACAGCTATTTCAATGCTAAATTCTCCTGTTTGATATGTAAACTCCTTTGTCAAGGCGCTTTACCTCTCCCACCTAGCTTAAAAGACGCTGGGAATCTTAGCAGCAGTTATTGAAGCGCTGTTGTCCCGACAGTTCTGTTCCTTCACCTGAAGAAGGCTACTTGTGTTTTGGCAGAAACGTCGTGAGAATTTTATTTTTTATTATGTTTTATTTTTATTATTTTATTTCCATTCTACGTGACTTTATCAAAATAACCAAGAAGTTGCATAAAGTTGTTGCATGCTTGGGCTCCAGATGCCGAAATTACCTTTTAAAAAACGGCCAGTCTCATCAGATCTCAGAAGCTAAGCTTGCAGCGCCCAGCCCTGATGGTAACCCGGGGATACAAATTCATGTGGAGAAACAAATGTTCGCTTGTGACGACCAAGACTACGCCTGTCCTCCCAAGGACAGGCCTCACTGATTCCGAAGACTTTCATTTTCAGGAGGGTCCTGCCGAGTATTTTTGCAGTAGGGAGGCGATGTTGTGCTGTGCAGTGCCGGAGAGTAAGCTCATGCAGCCGGTCCACCCTGTCCTCTCTCCTCCCGTAGGGACGGGTCGGTCATAATAGCGGTCAGAAACACCCTCCACGTCACAAAACAGTTCAATTTCTCAATCCGCAGGTCAGCTCAAATCTGTATTGTGGGCGTTCCCTTGTACTCTACTGTGTACGTGGGGCTCTGGATCCAATCCCCTGATCACCATTGCATTCACTTAAATAATAATAAATTCTCCTGGCCACCCATAGAAAATTAGAGTGCACAATTATACGTGTGATTCATCACAGGCGAGCTCAGACCGGCCACACTTGCAGCTTAGGGCCTCGCATTAAGAGAGGGGGGGATCTCTAAATACGAAACAAGAAATGGACACGAGGTTTCGAGTTTTAACATAATTGCTTAATAAATAAAGATCGGTGAGAAAAAAAGACTCTCCAAAGCAGTTATTTTCATTCTGCTGACAAAAATATACAGGCATTCATAGAAGGGGCCTCTTAAACTTGACAATGGCATAGGGCCCCAGCAATGCCATCATCCGGCTCTGCTGCCGAGTGTCATCCCAATGAAGTAATCTGTAGTGGGAAACTCGTAGGTGTGTGCATGTGTGGAGGGAAACCTGTACTGCTGTCGTACGTTGTAACCGGGCGAGGCCAATTTCCGTCCTCATGGTCGGCCACGGCGTCCTGGTCTTCGTACTGCTGCTTGTTTTTGGCTGTAATGACACCCAACATGGACAACCCCATCACCTGCGTTCAAACAAGTGTTACACAGTACGTACACACGCGCAATAAAGCAACCACAAAGCACATACACTTTTAAATATAAAAGCACTGGGGGTCTAGTACTGTAGTCACCAATCCGTGTGTATTATTTATTTATTTGTTGGTCATTCTGATGGCAGCACAAACAGAAGCTGCATCCATAACTTCTCAATCCCCACAGTCCCAGGCCAAGGTCCATTCATGGAATTAATACAAATATTTACTTATTAGAGGGTGTTTTTGTTTGTTTGGGTTAGCTCGCGTAAATCTTAGTCAAGTTTGTCACGTAAACAAAACATGCCAATTAGTGACTAATTCAGCACATCGGTGTGTTGGAGAGTAAACCCACAACATTTACAATTCAAGTACCGTGACCTTTCGCCTGTAACTACAACAACAACCCGCCTCGTCAGGTGACAGCCAGAGTTGTGGTGAAATCCTTCCCCTGTTTCGGTCTTTAATAGACGTAGACGGGGGATAAATGTGACGTCGTCGCTTGTAAGCAGATCCGATACGAAGACGGGGGGGAGGGGGGGTAATGTATTGATGTAAATTACAATGGATATCTGTTATTGATTGGGTTATTCGCAGTTAATCAACATACATAATTGTTACTCCTGCTATTATGGATTGACTCAAGCAGCTAGCGAAGGATGCTAGGTTTAGTAATATATGTTATATATGTCGCTATTGTTAACTTTCAATCACATGTCTCATGATCACTGTTGCATTGTTTTTATAGCATTATTTTAGTAACTTCTAGAAAGGTTTAGTTTAGCCTGATTTTTACATAGTGGACACTGTGTGTGTGTGCTGCGAGCTGAGTGGTGGAGGTACCTGGCAACAGTTGAACCGAGCCCGCTCGGCCTCTTCATCCGTGGCGACCAGGGTACAATCCTTACTATATTCTTGGTTCTTTCAGGTAAAGTCACGTAGATAGAAAATAACAACAATAAAATAAAAATAAATTAAAATAAAAGCAAAAAACCCACGACGTTTCGATCGCAACACGTGATGAAGACCGGCACTATGCTGTGGCTTGTGCCATTAATTTTCGGCCCGCTGACGTTCCGATGCGGCGAGCGTTTGTTTTTTGTGCACTACTGCTGGCGCAGCAAGCAGCAACAGCAGCATGGTCACAATACAAATCGGTAGTATTCCGAGGTTGCGCGTCGCGCCGCACGGTGAGTACCTCCGGGCGGACGAGGTGCATGCGGATCCGCTGGTGCTGCAGGTTGGACGAATCCAGCGACACGCGCACGCGGTCGAACATGTTCAGCGCGATGCCCTCCACGCACAGTGTGAGGCCCTACACAAAACACAAAGACATCTCTAATGTAGCCTTAACAGACTGTTGGGGCAAGTGCTGTTGGCGAGGAGCACAGATGAAGGCCGGCACGGCACACAAGGGGGTGGTTTGCCAGCGCCATGCCCGGCCGCCTTTGTCTCCCCAGTGGCGATGTTTACACACCGCACCAGGCATTCAATTGAGTTCCGAGTCAACCTAGGGAAGGCCCAGGACCGGTTCAGATAATCATCACTGGTGTTGACCGTGCGAAGGAATCGAACCCAAGTCGCCAGGATTGTAGCACAGAACGCTAACCGCTACACTACCGCTGACTGCTCTCTGCCAAGTGCCCTGCATACAAGTACGGATTGACGTGAACCCAACGTTATTATTCATACAATTACAAGGGTCACTCAGAAAAGCCTCACTGATTCTCAAAACGTTTGCATTCAAGGTCACTGCTACGTTTTTGTAAAAGGAGGCGAATGATTAATATGTGCTCCCCAAATAAGTAATTTGTATGTAATTTGCCAACCTTGGACCATGATGCTGGCACACGAATAACGTTACAGGATATTTTAACGTCCACTGTTAAAGCGGATAGCCTGTAAATATTTTACGCTTAATACACACCACAGTATTAACCGGAGTGGCCACCGAGTTTGAAACGCAAACCTCCACAACACACAGCGAATGCAATACCGCTTGGGCCACCTCACCGCGAGCTGAAAACCAGGCATGAGAAGCCGATGGCTGCAATGACCAAACCAACCGAGGGATCGTGATGTGCGGGCCAGCCAAGGAATTTTAAAGCCTTATTTGGCCATCATTAAGGAGTAGATGCAACCCCCCTTAGGTTATATGGAGTGTACAATTGCAGTTAAGAACATACCTAAAATATGGCTGCAAATGTTGACCCTTTTGAGCTTCTGGTCCAAATTAGGCTGTGTGCATTATCCACGCAGAGTGACAATGTAATGCGGCATACAAGGCATGCTGGAAAGGACCGGATCCACTGATCACAAATGTGCTTTTTGCCATCTAGAGATCACTTTTTGCATCAACTACTATTTCCCTTATTTGTTTTTATTCTACAAGTACTTTTCTGCCCTTCGAGTTTCTCATTGTTTACAGAAAGCATTAGATTTTCTCTATAATTCTTCCGGATCTGAGGGATTTTACTGTATTTTTAATGTGATGTCCTCTCCGTGACAATACGGGCTCCGTCATGGCAGTTATTTCCAAAGCAAATTTAATTGTGACCGTTTTATATTTGAAACGCATTTACATCATTTAATTCAGTTTCAGTTTATTTTGGTATAGCCCTGTGAGCCATCCGGCTCTAATGTATCCACCGGTGTAACTTCCTCTGTAATAGTCCACACTGCCAAATGGCAAAAAAAACGGAGCTTCGTATCTCACTGCATTCTTCCACCTTAAACCAAGTGTCTGTGTGTCTGATAGAAACCTAATCGTAGAGAGATGGTCAGGGGGCTTGGGTCCCAGTGCATTAAGCCAGTCCTGGGTTTAAATGCAGAATTCAGCCGTTCGGGAAATGCCAATGCCTCCCGGTTAAGTGAACACATGCCCTACCTCCTCGTCGAAGGTAACGTTGAGCTTGAGATCTTTGGAGTCAAAGAAAACCGTCCCCTCCAAGCCGTACTTGGGAATGAGCACCACCACGGCGTTCTTGCGCACAAACAGCACGAAGCCCTCTTCGCTCACCACTCCCTTGCTCTTGAAGAACAACTGAGACCACAACAACAACAGCCGTTAATCACCGCTACGTGGCCAAGAGCAGACACACGCGCATCACTTACCAAGCCCATAATTACTTAACAAAATTTAAGGTAATTTTCCGCATCCCCCCGCTAATTTATTCCAGTTGTGCTATTGGCATCATGTCATGGGGATTATTTTGAGTTCAATCGTGAAGGTACAATGTCAATTGTATTGACTATAATCCTCCATCACCTGACAGAGCCAATCAAATAAAGTTGTCACATCATGGGCAAATGTGCCAAGTGACGAGGTTTTTCAGCAAACACAGAAGAATGCTGAAAAGCAATGTCAAGTGTAGCCAACCAGTACAGCCACGGCACCACCACACGTAAGCGTGTGAATAGAAAACAATTGATTCTTACTACACGCACAATACGATGCCTGCTTTCGTGACCTTAAAAATGGTTTTCAAGAGACGAATGGACTCATTATCAGGTGCCTAAGCACACGCCGTGCAAGCTCCACGTGGCCCACACTTCCGCCTCCCACCTGCGTGTGGAAAGCTACAGACGAGCGTTGGGCGTACTGCGCCATCTTGTGGCGGTAGTTGAGGTTGTTGCAGAGCTGCTGCTGCTTCTGCTTGTCGGTGAGCGCCGGGTACGTGGGTCGGCGCCCACGCACACGGCCAGCAGCCGGTGCACAATCACATCCGAGTATCTGTAACGGTACAGGGAGACAACAACAACAATATTCACATTTGTTGTAGCCTCTATTTAATATGAAGATTAAATTTACAGTAGATACAGGCTGCGGTATGGCCACGAGATGCCAACGGAGCAGCGGTATTAATCCACCAAGCACCGCGATTCATTCTGTTGGATCTCAGCGGGTTTCACGATCCACCAGAAAGCTACGCAAACAATGACTCAGATGGATTTAACCCTGAAAGAATACTGTACTCTGGCCATACCACGTTCTAGCACCATCTGCTGGTGGAAATTATCTTTGTTAATGTATGAATTTAATTCTTTGTTGAGGACTTTTTATTTGTCATCAGATGTAACGCAAATTGCTGCCTGCTCATATCTGTGTTCTTATTTAAGATCCACAACAAAATCGTTAGCGATCCATGGCAGAATTGCAATTCACTTTTGGCCGCCGCTGCAACACGGCAATGGATTCTTGATTCTGCACGTGGAACACTGTCACCCTCCTTGTAGGCGTCGGTGTTCTCCGAATCCTCTAGTTTTTCTCCAACACAAGCCAAACAACCATTTAAGGAATTGGCCAAACTTCCCGTTTAAAGGACCTTTTAGAAAAATAAGTCAAAATCTGAATCTTTATCCTGGAGAAATCCGATTCGCGATAAAAGCTCTTTTTGACAGATGTCCAGTAGGTAGATGATAGGAGTGCTAAGAATAGGAAAGGTAAACAAATCACTAAAAGTAAATAATAGAAAAAAGATATACAAGTACGTAGCCAATCGTGCTAATCGGAGGTGTGCCATAATGACAAATTAACATTGCATAAGTACATCAATTAATTAATAAATTCCTAAACTTGGGAAAGGCAACACAGTCCCAGACCACACCAAGACAACAACATAGTCCCCTCAATAATCGCGAAGGTCGATTTCACGCGTGTGCCTGACGCCAGAGCACGTCACCGTCGAATGGGCGACGTGAAGTGGGTGTAGATGGCGGTGGCGAGCCCGTAGTGGTGGGTGTCGGGCTCCATGCCGGAGCAGAAGTAGATGGCCTGCATCATGCAGCGCGTGGCCAGGATGCGCAGCAGAGTGTTGAGGTATGGTGGCGCTCCCGGCACCGCCGCCCGGTCCAGGGACTCGGCCAACGCCTTAGCCGAGTCCACCTGGATCTCGATGTTCTGCGCAAAAAAATCGGGCACACCGGCGTTTGTGAGGTGACTATCCCGCACGTGGCTTGTAGTTCAGTGCTGGGGAAGCAGCAAGGGTTGTGGTGTATTGGAAAGAAAACGTTATTCAGCGCACTTCCTGTGGGTATTCAGGTTTCCATAACCTGGCTTGCCAGGAGAAGGCAGTACAGCAAGTGGATTAATCTACATCTGGCACAGTGCCTGGCTGCCTTCCAGCGTTGTCTGTGGTTCGTCACACCTTTTGAGTTGTTCTGCCTCTAAGGGCGAGTGGAACCTATACGGCTACATCTCAAGATAAAGGTAAAAGGTGCAGCCCTGCAATTGCTCGCTCAGGCCAATACTGACATCGTTTCAAGGCACCTCTGCTTCACAGTAGGGGGTAGCACATTCCCACCCATTTTGAGCACAATGTTCATCACAATAAGTCGACCTGATATTTCAACATTTCAGTGCTGGAATTTATCTAAAATTAAATACAGTACTACATTTATCGTGATGGTTTTTTGTTGCTTATTTCTGTGGAGTAGCTGGGCAACGAGCCGAGTCCTTCAACTCCCTACACTTGATAACACAGTGTGTTCAATGCGGCTGCTGGATTTTGAAGCCAGGGTCCCAGCTGTAATCTCTGGGTCATAGGGTGACCCAGGTGACCCTTGCAAATGAGACTATTATGGTCTCTTGAGTTCTCACCCGGTTAAACCAAAAGACCTCAAACAAAAATTTGAGCCACCCGGCGACCTCTGAATTCCTTGCGAGGAGGATGATATTGAAGGAAGGTTAACAGCAATCTAGAGACGATAGAACCCCTCTTAAAGACGGTAATTGGTTCCACGAACACGAGCATCGAAAGTTTCCCTTGTTCACCCAAAACACGTACTTTATAATATTTAAACAATGGATATGAATACATAAAGATACTAACATTATAAACACATCATATTAAAATAAACACTGTTAATAAATGCATGAATTCATTTTGATTTAAAGCTTTCATGACTGCAGGAATTCATATTATTGGTTCTTTCAGTAAATTCACGTAGAAGGGAAACAATAAAATAATAAAAATATAAAACAATAAAATTCTCACGACGTTTCGACTGCAACACAAGCAATCATCATCACGTGTGAAAACCACAACAAGAAAATTTGAAAAAAGTGGCGGTTATTTTAACGTTAGCACCACGGAGAGAGATTTGATAAACCATTTCGGGTCTTAATTGATTGATCACGCTCAAGGTGGCTTTCAGACCGCATCCATTATTTTTCGTCTCCCCCCTCCTCTTTTCCGAACATAGATGGACTCGTCCATCTGAACAAACTGTCAAATCTCTCTCCGTGGTGCTAACATTAAAAATAACTGCCACTTTTTTCAAATTTTCTTGTTGTGGTTTTCACACCTGATGATGATTGCTTGTGTTGCAGTCGAAACGTCGTGAGAATTTAATTTTTTATATTCTTGTTATTTTATTGTTTCCCTTCTACGTGGCATTAATTCATATTTACTGTACCTACAACAGCCCGTCGTTAACAGGGAAATGGTCGGTTAAGCCTACACATTGAGCTCTATGGAGGTCCGTTGTTAAGCGATTAGTTAACAAGGGTGGTCGTTAAAAGGGGTTCTAACTCTACCTTTGATTTCGCCGCCTTCACCAAGATGTCGTAGTTGGAAGGCGGAGGCGCCGGGTGGCGTCGAAGCAGCGCACACTCGGGGAATTCGTCTACGATGCGCTCTGCCACGGAGATGTTGGCGAGCAACATGAACTCCTCCACCATCGAGTTGGTCTCCCTGTGTACACGCACCAGTTTCCGCCACCACAACACATCAATCACAAGGGTCAAGAATCTTTATCTTAGATTATTTTGCTGATAATAAATTTCCCACGTGATAAGCCACTTTGTTCAGCTATCATTTGTGGTCAGGTAAGATGTTTTAAAAAGATAAAAATAGTTTAGTTTTATTTGTATATTTGTTTAAGTTATTTGTTTACCTTTCCAATACTTTGCAATCCTAACGTGTGCTTATATTGTTTGTTGTTGTAACGTTGTGACCTGCCCCAACTGGACATCTGTGAAAAAAGAGCTTTATAGCTCATCGGATTCTTCCAGTAGAAATATATATTTTGATTCTGATAGAGAGGTCTGCACAACAGTCGGATTGCAGTCATGGGAGGTGTCTTCTTGACGAGACTCACTTGAGTTCCTTGGTCTGCAGGTCGATCGGGTCATGGGTTTCGCTGTCCATGTGGAATCGGACCTCAGGGGATGCCAGAGTCAATGCCCTACGGGTGGAGAAGGGACATGAGCGATTATCATGTCCAGCCAAAACAACACAGAATCTTAATATAAGACACTTCACAAACTCAGATATTTGAGTTGAACATGCAGAGCTCGTTAAGTCAATCCACTGCTGGATGAGGGCCACCCCCATGTCATGCGAGTCGTGGGGTGGTTTTACCGTACTAAACCGTGGTGGTCAGTACGCGCTGGCAAAGGTGGGGGAGCACAGACATGGGAGCATTAAGTAGAGTAAAACAATTTATGTCACTGCATTGTCCTCTATTGCCCACAATGTAGCCCCGCAGCAGCCTGTAACACTCCAATCTAGAAGGATGTTATTAACCAGGTAAAACCTTAACTTCTTTATTGTTGCCTTCATTTCCGCATCTCCAGCTTCTTCAGCCTCCCACTCCCAGCCCCGCTCACTTCTCCCCCCCCCCCCGGCATTTTGCCGTGCTCGCCCCTTTAATCCCTCTAGCAGCACCCCACTTCCCCTATCCCACACCCCCCTCTCTATCTCTCCCCCCTTGCTCCCCCCCACTCTCTTACCTATATAGCCTGTTACAACAGCCCTTTTTTGCCCACTTCAGCAATTGTTTCTGGCTGTGGTTGTCCCACCTGAAGAAGGACGCTTGTGTTGCGCCCGAAATGTCGTGATTTAATTTAGTTGTTATTTTATTTTATAGTTTTACCTACGTGACTTTACTGAAAAAAAAACACTTGTTTGTGCATGGTATTCACCCAAGCCTCATGCATCATGGGGTCAAAAAAACCTACAGGTGCAGCTTTGCAATTGCTTGCTCAAGCCACTGCTGGAAGGGGGCTCCCATAAGAGGGGGCCCCTCTAGAGATACACCCTTTTACAGTCCCTCTCAATGTATTTTAGCCTACTCTTCCACGCTGGCCGGATGTCTTAGACGACACGGGAGTAACCACACTTTACCGCGCCACAGGCGACCTGCCGATCGACTAAATGTGGTGCACCCATTAATACTGCTCAGCGCTCCAGAGGCGGTGGAGGGGATGAGGATCTTGACAATGAGTTACCCGTTTTGAATGCGCCTCTGCTTGAGGATCTTGGCCAGGGAGTTGAGGCCACGCAAGCTGCTGGTGACCGGGTCCTTCCGCCCGGCGTCGTCCATCATTAGCTGAGCCTCTGTGTACGTCAGAGACGCCTGCGGGGATACGATGAACACACCACGGGTGAACCATGGGGTCCTCGCAATTACACAATGCCCACGCCTGATCCAAGCCCAAGCCAGAACTCAACAGATGTCTACGTGGCGCCCGATGACCACTGAGGGTTACGCTCACCCAAAGACAGTAAAATTTATATTTTTTGAATTCTCAAAGCTGGAATTTAACCAAATTTAGTGCAATGTAATTTGGTGGTCTTTTGTGCAGTGAGTTTAACACGTAGGCTTTCGTGACCAATATCATCCATAATACAGGTTTTTTGGGTTAGATTGTGTAAATACATAAATGTGTCGTTAAACCCGCCACCACCCGACACAGCCGACTAGTAAGGGTTGTCACATAAACAGAACGTGGCCAATTCGTCACTGGTACAACACACCGGTGTGCTGTACTCGTGACGAATTGGCATGTTCTGTGTTTTGTGCAGTGATTGTTGACTGGACAGAGACCATCAACTCACTACTTTCATGTCCTACCTCGCACCTCCGATTAGCACAGTTGGCTAGGTACGGTGCAAAAGAAGTTCAACATACATACTACCACTTGTGAACCCGGTTCATCTCGCTCCACTTGTGAACCCAGAGGTGCAAGCTCAACGCTCTGACCTCTCAGCCATCCGGAAACCCCAACTGCACTAACATAGCAAGGCACTGATACAATAAACGTGAAAGCAAACGAGAGTTTTACAAAAACTGAACGTCTGTGGGGGGGGGGAGGGAATCACCTTGGAATTGATGATGCTCTTGGTAAAACGTGTGCTCACGATCTCAGCCTTTGGAGTCATCTCCCATATGCACGAGAACGCCAGCCTGCACGCGCACAGCACATGCATCGTGGCCATTCACCGTCGAGTGGCGGAGTCGTCGACATTGGAGTGGTGCAGGGTGTTCACTCAGGAAAGCCTCGCAAAGTCTCGAGACTCTTTTTCAGGAGGGTCTTGCCAAGTTTTTGGTAGTCGAGTCATTCTTTCAGCAGCGGGATGTTTGGCCAAATACCGGTTTGGGTTGTTACAAATTACTCAACTGGAATATATACGTAGCAACCATTGTTCGACTGCAAAAGCTTTGCAGTACCACGCATCATGGGATTACATGTGCACCTGGCAACAACGCACGTTAGCTGCTGAGTATGGGTTGCAATGTGCGCACTCGCGAGTTCACAGTTGTTGGTGCATCTCACCGGTCGACGTTGGATCTCAAGGAACACAGGTTTGAGCTCAATAACTCTGGCACCATATCAATCCTCTGCAGGTGCACAAACACATAAACGCAACCACTTCTCTATCAATAAACACAATCTGGCAAATACATATGCACCAACTCAACGAGTGTTTTGCAAGCAAACCCACACATGATTAAATCACCTGCATGTAACTGTTCAGCAAGGGGATGTTTTCGCGAATGCCAGTTAAGATTGTATGGGTTTTATTTAGAGGAAATCTGATTAATCCAGAGGAAACCCATTCACTAACAGGGGGGAGAACAAACAAAACAGCAAGCAAAAAGGCACAAGAGTTGAGTAATCAAACCCAGCGTCTCCTTGCTGCAAGGCACGAGTGTTACACTGCGCCGATAGCCTGTCGCTCATGATGTGACGGTACATCATATGATAAGAAATCCACAAAATCACCTCGTTTAAAACATCATGAGAGATATTTAGCATTGTTGTTATTCATACGGGAAGTACTGAAAAGCACACAAAAAAATGTGGTGAAAATGTCAACTACAATTACAGTTGTGGGGAAACTGGTACCGCGATGATCATTACATCATAATATTTTACATCATGTCGTAAAGTTAAGAATGAAAGGATGAAATCGGCGGGTTGTAAAACACTTGATATTGTGGCAAGAAGAAATCCACATCTCACCTTCTCACACAGGTAAACTGTGGTACCACGCAGAGATGCCTCCTCATCCAAGGCATTCCCCGGCCGGATAAAGTAGCTCACATCGGCGATGTGTACCCCAACCTAGAACACACATTAATACACCGTCACCACCCTCACATGCATGGATGTGTAATGACAGGGTGATACCTGCCGGCCTGTAAGGGTAATTAAGGTTATAGCTGCATTACATAATACCTTATTATGAAGGGGCGTATCTGGGGTAAAGGTCAACGGCGGAGTCAGTCGAGAAGCTCCGGGAACCATCCCGAAGGGCCTAGAAGGTTCTAGAATGGGGGCGTGGCCAGAGGTGGAGCTTGGCCACTCCAGGCAGATATAAAGAGCACCGAATCAGAACTTCGGGGCTGTTAGCGTGGGGTCTGGGTCCTGGTTGCGTCGCTACCGTCGTCATCTCTTCGTCTTCGACCACGTGGCTGGTTCTTCTGCAAGAGCAGCTCTGTCTCCGCCGCTACGCTCGTCAACCAACCAGCGTAGCTACGCAGGACGGAGATGGGCTGCGTGTTTGTACAGCCTAGGTGTAGCCGCGTTACGAAGTGTATCGCCCTGTGTGCTTTTAATAAATAAGACGCCTTCTACTAGACGTCTGTCGGAAGTTGCTCACTACACATGCATGCATAACCTCCACCATAGCCACTCCAACCAAAGCACAATAATGTGAAATGAAATGCACACCCATTACCACCTGGTGCATTCATTGTGAACCAGGCATTCGGCCAGTGACGTGGACACTTAGGCCAGTGGGGTCTTAGCCATGGCTTGGCTCAGGCTTGGCTCTCGCGCAACATGCATTGAGATTATTTCTATTATTTTGGCTGCTATAAATGTCCAAATGATGGGCCACTTTGTTCAGCTATTCATTTGTGGCCAGGTCACTAATCAAAAATAAATCAATACCTCAGTGGGCTTTGCCTGGTAGGATGGGGATGGTTTCGTTGTATTTGTTTGTGTTTGGGTTATTTGTTTGTCTTTCTTGTACTTTGCACTACTATTATGTTTTTGTACTGTTTGCTGTTGTAACGTTCTTACCCGCCTCTACTGGACATGTGAAAAATAGCTTTATAGCTCATCGGATTCCTCCAGTATAAATATTCTGATTCTAATTCTCAATAAGCCACATCAAAGCAATTCTTAAAACCCGAGCTGCCTCTAAGCATGGTTCCAGCCCTGAGCCTCTGTGTCCCTTGTGCCTCCTCGTATATCCCTGCATGCTCCCAGCCACGCTCAGAATTTCTGTGAGCTGAGCGTGAGCCAAGGCACAGCTGAGCCACTCATGCTTCTTTGGAGGCAACGGAGCAGATCAAGCCAGAACCGAGCCATGTTGAAGTCAGTCCTGAGCCGAGCAGAGACCAAGAATACGGGCACTAAGGCAACAATGTTTGGAAACTTAAAAACAGGAATATTGTCCACCCCTTTGTCAATCCACTGCAGGATGAGGGCTTCTCCATGCCATAATGGGTCGCGATTGTCATTTGACCTTGCTTTATTACGATGGTCAATGCAGGTGGTGAAGGGGAGAACTTGGGCAGTTTTTTTAGATATCACTCTGTACCGGTGTTAGCCATGACTGGAACTAAACCAGCTTGACAGGATGAATGTGCAGTGCACTTATCATTGTGTCATTAAACTCCCCTTGTCACCTCCGCTAGCATTGACAAAACCATGAAAGGAATAGGCACGAATTACCCCGACCGTGACCACGATTACCACCACCAAATGAATACCTCGGCGTTCCCATTGTCGAGCGGTTTGCAGTGTTGGGCATCGTCGATGTCTGTGCAGCCTGGAGGATCCACACTGCAGATGGACAACACACGGAGGTCCTCCCTGCCAGCCTGGTCCTTGTACGGGACACACACAGCACCAGGTTCAACAAAACGCTGCCTTACAACAAACAAAACACAGGGTGAGCCATACATGGGTAAACCAACTTCATTCTAATGGCGTTCTAGCTTCTCAATAGGCGACTGAATATTTTGAAAGTACAGTCCATTCTCCTATAACTCCGCGTGTTTTCATATCGTGAATTAGATATAATGCGATGAATGCATTAGGGAACACATTTTTTTCATAACATGGATGCGAATTGGATAAAAGGCGATCGAGTGAACAGAACTGCGTTGTGCGAGGCAGAATAAGCGGTTGTACGGTTGCCTCGGTGTAGCATCACACAAGGCGGGATGCTTCTGGATGCTTCTAGATGCTACTCACGTACCCAAGTCTTTGTTAAGCCTGCGTACGCATCTCACGTGTTATCGCGGACTGTGCTTTACCCTATATTATTTATTATGCGATTTTTCGACAATTCGGTGTTCTTCAGGAACGCAAGTACAGCGTTATAGGAAAAAAGTTTGTAGTCCCCTTGCTCCATTCATTTCTGTACTGGACCATCTCCACGGCTACTGCAGAGTCCTCCACATCCTGGCTCACCACTTTGATTCGCATCTCTCGAGGCCTGCCTCTCGGGTCTCCGCCCTGGTGCTTCCATAAGTCCGTCGCCTTCCTTCCTCCGATGTGAATTTCCTCTCTTCTTACGATGATGTGTCCGAGCCATCGACTTTCTTTCAGGTCGACGGCTTTTCTATATACGGTCTGCGGTAAAGGTGTAGAGCCCCGTGGCTTCTCGTTCATGCCAGTGCAGCGGAAGGACCTCGACTGGAGGGAGAGCTCCAGAGAGGCCCTCTAGAAGGTATTCTACGCAGGCCAAACATCTTGAAACTATTGAGGTTTGACAGCACGATGATGATGATGGGGGGTGTTTTCGCATTTGTCTATTGTCGGGGGCCACACGTCATGGGCCACACCAAAGGCCACCCAGAGGCTACGAGTGGCCCGTGGGCCTTGTAATAAAGAACATTGAAGTAAAGGATTCTCACATGCACGACCAAACACACCAACACACCGCAGGCGTAAGAATTGAACTCAATCGATGAATTGACATATCGTCACACGTCTCATGCGTACCTCTGCTGTGATGCTGAACGTGGGAGGGGACAGGCATGCAAGTACGGCCTGGCTGAAGGGCTGGTGTGGCACGTCGTGCTCCAGCAGCAGCACCTCTGTCTCCGTCTCCTTATCCCCACATTCGCCCAGAGAGCGCGCAAAATGGCCCTGCACAAGCACACCGACGATTAGCACGGTTGTCTACGTATGGTACGGAAGAAGTTCAACATGCATATGCACATACGTGGCCAATCGTCACCGGTATCCCTTTTCCAATGATACATTGGAACCCAGACGGCGCAGATCTCTCGAGGTGTCTGTGGTCACCCACTGGCTTTTTGCCGTGTCGAACCGGAACCAAACCGTGATATGCTGGCCCCACAAGGCATCCAAATCTATCCGGGGGCCGAGCAGGGCCAGGGGCGGGGCTAGCGACACGTTAATTGGGTGACGGCAGTCGGTACACCACGGGGACGTGGCACCACAGCGTCATCTGCACGTGCCTAGACTTGTTCAAAGCATTGACCGTTCATGGCATGGATCCGCTTTTGCAATGAATAAACAACCTGCAGCCTACTAAACCGTGCCAGCCATGGTGCCGCTCGGTTGTGCAGTGGCAAATAGGTATGAAAAGCACAACCACAATGCCAACCTTGTACCTAACGTTCATGATGTAGAATATTAACCGGCATCTGTTTAAACAAAGATACAACCCAAATAATCCATCTTAACAATATATTTAGCTTTTCCCCAATTTTTTTTCTCATTGTGTTAATGGTATCACACAAGACAAGCAATCTATACCACCCTTCGTGGTCAAGGACGACCCACAGGAGCACACATAACAGAGCTACTTCTAAGATCCAATGAAGTGAAATGCGGTCCAAATTGTAGGGGGGCAGTGCTTTTCCAACCACTCTGCCAATCAAAGTAATGTTCATCACATGGCAGTCAAAAGCAGTAGTTTTCTCAGAGATGGAAATTAAACAATCGAAGTGCACGACCAAATTTAATATCGTTTTTGGTGCAGTTATTGGTGACTGGGCTGAGACTATCAACTTACAACACCTTAATAACCTAGGTTGAATCACAGGTGAGTTTGCCATGCTTTCAAACAAAAAAATCAGTGGTGCCAGCTCATCCACCCTGACTTCCAATTCACCATGTCACCGTTCGTGTTTTGGGTTCGACGGCTGTATTGCATACAGAGCCGCATGGCCGTGCGTCAAGAGACAGAAGGATGAGCCCGACGATGCCGACCACGGGACGGACGGATGAGGTGTCACGGCGTGCGGGGCGTCACGGTGCAGTCGTACGTTCGGGTAGCGGGAGTGTCGCAGCCAGCCATCGATGGCCACCACGATGCGGTGGGCCTGCAGGGACGCTGCTTGTCTTGTCTCCACCCGCACTCGTGGCATGCGGCGGTCCACGGGCGTGAACAGGTGGCGGGTGGCCTGCAACACGCCCAAAGAGCCCCCAGTAAGGCATTCAACAAACTGTTTGGGCAAGTGCCGTCAGCACACACCTATTCAAGCTGGTACGGCAAACGACGGGGTGGGTACGGCCAGCACCATGCCCGACCGCCTTTGTCTTCACAGCGCTGATGTTTACATGCCACATCAGAGACTCATTTATGGCCGAGTCGACCTAGGGAAGGGCCCAAGACAGGTTCAGACATTTGGCGCTGTTTATTGGTTATGAGCGATAAATATAATCCAACTCGGGTCCCAGGATTCGTAGCGCAGCGCGCTAACCGCTACATTACCGCTCCCCACACGTACACACACACATGCAGATCAGCCCACCTCCTTGATTGGGCTGGGCATGAGCATGCCGCACAGCGGCCTCGAGTTCCGCTTGATGATGCCGACCACTTTGCCAGTGGGCCGACGCATCTTCCCACTTTCGGCTTTCAGCTGGAGACCAAAACAAAGGACAAACATCGTGTTGCGTAATCTAAGCAAGAGCGACGACAGCAGCAGCAGCAGCTGGGATAGCACCGGGAGATGACAACGCAAACTCAAATGAGCACTCACCACAGTAGCGTCTCTCTCACACACTGAAATAATGAATTAACTATATTTTTTTTCCAACTCACTGCGTAACACAATACAATTTGGCTTGAAGGGGAAGGAGCAATCCAAAACAATAGCGCTTAACCTGCGGATGTGGTTTCATGCTGTGTCTCATCAATGTCAATAATGAGACTGACGCTTTGTTAAAATGACAAAAGATCACAGTGAGGCGTCCTCCGTAAATATTGATAAGTTAAAACAGTTCTGGCAATTGATAGAATCAACCGGAACACACCCATCAGATACCACACGTTAAAAAAAAAACCGCGTAGGCTTTTGCGACCAATATTATCTACAACAAAGGTTACCCTCCCATCTAATTCACAATGTAATGCTTAATCTCTCGATTCTTTATGATTTCACTGATTGACATTTTCTCTTACCTGCTTAGCACATCAGTCACCCTATATGTGTTTAATGTTTACGTAACGTTTTTATAAGTATAACTGTGCAATGATCAGTCTATAAATAATCTGCCCAAGCCAACTTGCACTACATGCGATTTAATATCTAACACTTGTTTATGTTTGTGAAAAATTGTCGACTTTTCATAAACCACGGGTGTTTTCGTGCCAATTTCAATTAACTTCATTGCTGTACTTTATTATGTTTTGCATTTTGTCACTGTGGTATGTATGCATGTAGAACTTATTTCGCACCGTACACAGCCAATCATGCTAATCGGAGGTGCGCGGAAAGGACAACAATCTAAATACAAAAAGCAGTTCTAAAGAAATTACTTTTCAATATAGAGGCCACCCTGTGACCCAGCTCAGACCGTGGAAGCGACGCCGTGTTGAGCCTGGATATGCATAACAGGTGGTATAGGCTCTGCGCCAAAATGGCTGGCAGCAGAGCGCAGTACAGCAAAATGAACTGTTGTCCTGTCCTTCTATGCTCCTGATCTATGCCCCCCCCTTCACCAACCCGCACCGAAGTATGGTCAAATAACCCCTACGTACATACAAAAAAATAACGAAATGATTAGCACTCCTGACTTGATTTTGAAGTAATGTAAGGTAAAGTCATTTAATAAACGCAAAATCAAGCTAACAGCATCTCTAATGTGGATTGTTGTCTGGTCACACGGTGTTCATTATGTTTAAGGTCTCTCTTGAAGTGGTTGAGTCTTTGTTGTTATTCTTTGTTTAAACTATATTAAAACTATTTAAAAACTATAAACTATTTTAACTTTACCAGGTAAGGACCCTGAGAGCTACATAGCTCTTTTTAAGTGACCTGGCCACAAATGATCGTTCAATGAAGTATCTTATCACATTTGAAATTGATAGCAGCCAAATACTCTAAGTGCATGTCAGATTGTAACTGTGGAGGGAAAAGCCGGAGGACCTGGAGAAAAATCCATGCGACCACGGGGAGAGAGACACGCACACTGCAGGTGTCTGGGTTTGATTTTGGTTCAGCAGTGTTGAAGCTCCACTCACCACATCCTCCTCATTCTCTTCTGCAACGTCCCCTGCGACGCCCTCATCGTGCAGGACCAGCGAGGAGGGGGCAACCCAGCGCTCCTCGGGGACCATCTCCACGCACACGATGTCGTCGTGCATCGCGCGGTTTAAATGCTGCAGCCCCTGGATCAACACCTGCACGGAGACAAAAAAGATCCCCCGTATAGCCTGAACAGACCGCTGGGCCAAGTGCTGTTAGAGAGCAGCATATACAGTAAAACCTTGGATTGCGAGTAACTTGGTCTGCGAGTGTTTTACAAGACGAGCAAAATTTTTAATGAATATGAATTTGATAAACGAGCGAGGGTCTTGCAATACGAGCAGCTTTGTACTGCCGAGCGTCACGTGATCACAACTGATATACGAGTGCTTTGATATACGAGTGCTTTGGATTACAAACACGTTTCCGGAACGAATTATGCTCGCAATCCAAGGTTTTACTGTACAAGAGTTTTAATACCACGAATAAACAATTTAAAATGTAGGACTATGAGCCCATCAATCTTCTGAAACCAATGTTTTTCAGTAACATATGTTCAAGCAGGGCGATTTCTGGACTGAGTTTTTTCTCCAACAAAGGGCCAATGTACCTAATTGTTATTTAACGTTACATTTTGGACGTGGAAATAGACCATTCATTTTGTTAACAAAGTAGTCACAACCATCATTAGACCTGCTTTGCCAGTACCAAAATATAATAGGGTTTTTCCCCTTTTTTCTGGCAACAAAACTGAAACCTTTTACAAGGAATCATGTGTGCATTAACCACAATACTTGTGGTCAAAATGCAAAGAAAAACACACTGATAATATTTGCAATATATGCGTATGCCTTTTGGCATCCTCTGGTCTCGCACCAATTGGGTCGAGGCTCAAAAGAAAGCCGTCCCTGGTGTGGACCAATCAGTCTCAAGGACAATGCATATATTATCATAGTGTGTTTAACATGTAGGCTTTCGCGACCAATATTATTCATAATGAAGGTTTTTGGGTTAGATCGCCTTATCATGGATTATCATAGTGTGTTTTTTGTTTGCATTTTGACCACAAGTATTGTGGTTAATGCACACATGATTCCTTGTAAAAGGTTTCAGTTTTGTTGCCAGAAAAAAAGGGAAAACCCCTATTATTAAAGTAGTCACAATAACGTATATACGGTGGTTGTGGTGGCGTAGCTATCGAGTGTGCAGGCAGTGCAACTGCACCAGGACCCACAGGCCGGGGCGGCAGGAGCCAGGCTACGACACCTACGTAGGGTGCAAAAGACGTTCAAAATACAAATATTTTAGCCCAGTAGCTCTTAACCTTTACTGCAGCCTTGCAGTAAAGGTTAAGAGCTACTGCTCATGCCAAGAACGCTATGCCACTGCTTCATTATAAATTTGTTTTTAAAACTCACACAGATACGATCGAACAGCATTGTTCCTTCCAGACGCAGGCTTGTGAAACGTGTACCTCTTTATCACTGTCACCGTCCCCTCGCACCCTCAGAGTCCCCTCCAGGTAATTCTCACGACTCGCAAGGAAGGTTCCCTGGACAAACCGGCCGGAGCGCACACCTTGCTGCAGCTGGGACAGCGGGAGATGTTCGGGGAAGATTACCCGGGACTCCACCACATCCTGCACACGTACACAGCACACGCACGGCACATGCACGCGTCAACAACAATTTTGCAACCGCCATCACGTAACGAGACGAAGGATCCAGTCTGATTTATCTCAGAGAAGTACGGCCATCTGTGTTAGAGAACGTTCCACAAAAGCGGATATCATAGAGCTACCTATAGAGTTTCACCCTTCCGTCTCTGCTTTTTGCTAAATATTCCACGTTATAAATCTAGGATTTATTTGATTGATTGACCATTGCTGGTGAGGATGAGACGTTCTAAAAGGGAGCTGTTTAACACGTATTCTTTCGCGACCAATATTATCCATAATAAAGGTTTTTTGGGTAAGAGCGCGTAAATGTGTGTAGTTAACCCGGTACAGCCAATTAGTAAGGTTTGCTACGTAAAACAAAACGTGTCAATTAGTTACTACTGCAGCACGCCAGTGTATTGGAGAGTAAACCCACAACACTTACAAATCGAGTATATCGTTTCCCTGGCGATTACAACCAGCGAAACGTCGTACTCAGCGCAAGGCAAGTGTCCCTTTCTTCAGTGAGGCAGCTGGATGCAACGCGGAAGTGAGGGGTCGGACAAGGGTACAGGCCCGCACCATAAATATGAGGAGGGGGGCAGAGCTGATGCACGCATACGGAGTCTCACCTGCTCCGAGGCCAGTGCCAGACGGTCAATCAACTCAGGGTTGTCCAGCAAGCTGCGCACGTATTCCTCCACTGGGGGTACACAGACACGCGCAGATAAACGCAGACATTATAATTGGCGACACGATTTACCGGACGATTTAGAGTGCCACCCAAAATGTAAATTTGTTACTTTTCAAGTCATGCCTGCTGGATTTATTAATTTTCCTGTTTAACTAAAGCACTGTTTAACAAGAGGCACTACAGACTTGATTCAAAGCTTTCGTGACTGCAGGAATTACTCTTTGTTTTTTTTTCGGTAAAGTCACGTATAAATAAGAAATAATAAAATAACATAATAGCATACGACGTTTCGGTTGCAACACAAGCAGCCATCATCAGGTACAGAAGAGCTAAATTTACGAGAGAGAGGAAACACATAAACCCAGATGTATATACATACACACAAGTAGGGGGGAACTAACACAGATACAACAGGGGACACAGAGAGAGAAGCATACCAAACAAACAGGGTTTAGCAAAATTTGGAAACCATATAAAGCAACACAGACGGTCGGTCAAAACACAATTAACGCATAGTCTGGTTGATTACGCTATTTCAAAGATTGCTAAATTGCAAGTTAAGTATGAAATTTAAAATACAGACCGCGCACACACACATAGACATCCAAGTAGAGTGAACCAGCACAGACACGCACACAGTGAAGTCGCCTTAAATAGGCAGAGAAGGTAAGGCTGAGAGACAATGGGACAATTTAGCATGAGGTATGCATGGAGCAAAGGGGGTGCAGCAGCACACACTCGGAAACACCAAGGTCCACACACAGGCAGAGACAGCACAGAGACACAAATCCAAGCCAAGACACAAAGGCAGATACACAAGCAGAGACAACACAAAGACACAAACCTCATACCTCCCCGTAGAGGTGGTTCAGACTTGATTCGAAGCTTTTGTGACTGCAGGAATTACTCTTTGTTTTTTCGGTAAAGTCACGTATAAATAAGAAATAATAAAATAACATAATAGCGTACGACGTTTCGGTTGCAACACAAGCAGCCATCATTAGGTACAGAAGAGCTAAATTTACGAGAGGAAACACATAACCCCAGATGTATATACAGACACACAAGTAGGGGGGAACTAACACAGATACAACAGGGGACACAGAGAGAGAAGCATACCAAACAAACAGGGTTTAGCGCCCGAAACGTCGTGATTTGTTTTATTTTATACCTATGTTACTTTACCGAAAGAACCAAAGAGTATGTTTAACTGTGTCTCTGTGACTGTGCGTGTTTAACTGTGTCTTTGTATTTGACTGTGTCTGTGGTGCACGTCTTTGTTGCCCTTAATATGGCTGTCTGGGTAGCGAGTGGTCGCTCAGTGGCTAGTTCACTGTGCTACGAACCCAACGGCCAGAGTTCGATTCCCGCTCACGGCCAACATCAGTGACAATTATCTGAACCGGTCTTGGGCCTCCCCAGGTGGACTCAGTCTCAAATGAGTACCTGGTGCGGTGTGTAAACATCTACACTGGGGAGACAAAGGCGGCCGGGCGTGTTGCTGGGCACCCACCCCGTCGTGTACCGTGGCCGACCTTCACAGAAGTTGCCCCAAGTTTGTTGAAGGCCACACAGGGAATTTTTTTCTTTTTTTTAGTGCATCCACCGCGACCTGGCTGCGAGGAAATTGCTGGTAACGCATGGACACATCGCAAAGATTTGCGACTTTGGGCTGGCACGGGACGTCCAGACTGACCCCAACTACATGGTGAAGGGCAATGTGAGTCCTTCACCTTACTTAGCATCATCAGCATCATTATCAGTATCGCCAATGTCATCACCATCATCGGGATAGAAGGCCCATCACTTTAATTGTACTCAATGTTTTTATTTTATTTTGCACAGCCTCTAAGAAAAAAAGAGTGGGGGTGCTGCCACACACGGTGGTTCAATGGCTCTCCCACCCTGGATTTGCAATCCAGAGGTCGGCAATTGGATTCAATCTCCCTGCTCTGCCGACAGTTCAAAATATGGGGCAATTTCACAAATCCCCTTCCTCCTCCCCCCCCATGTGGTACACGGGGTAACTGGCCCAGAATAACCTGTGGTGGTGACCACCAGGCTAACTACACTAATTACAACATGACTAGCTACGACAGAACGGGACCACAGCTCGGGTCCCAGTCCATGTGTTGGAGACTCGGTAGAACGTAGACAAAGGTTTCTTCAGGATGAACAACGCCGGTCCCTCTGGGGGACCCAGCTTATATTCTCTGTGGCGTGGCTGGCTCCGCCCTTGGCCACGACCACCTTCTAGAATCATCGAGCAGCAGGATCTGGACCCCGACCACGTGACCACCCCTAGCCCCCACTTGGGGCCCCTTTGTAGACTTAACCGGTCACGTGTCCTCTCGGGTCAACCAGAGTGCCATGGCATTTAGTAACCCGTTTCCTACGGTCGGCACTCCCACACCCTATCCTGTTGGGTTGGCACTGCACGCCAAGCGTGATGCCATCCAGCGGGATCAATCAGCGCTGACCGAGCCCCTCTAGGGCCGGTACTACACCCACACCAGAGTGGTATCCGCGATGTCAATACACCGCACGCCGTGCCTCTCTAGGCCCGGCACTACACAGTGCCATCCCGTGATGTCACTACACATTTAACCCTTCAGGGTAGTGGAGGGCTAGATGACGCTAATTTGGCCAGATGAATATGGCCTGACGCACAAAACGTATGACGAATCGCGATGCATCGGCCTGAACTGAATTTACTGAACGTATTGTTGTTGTGCTTGTGGCCATGCGGTCATGTCCATTAGGTGCCTCTGCCTGTAAAGTGGATGTCTTCAGAAAGCATGTTCCATGGGCTCTACAAGGTGCAGAGCGACGTGTGGTCATACGGTATGCTACTGTGAGAAATCTTATATTTTGCTGAGACAAACTTTCACTTGCCACAAACATTCGGGGCCCTGAGTACAGAAGATCCTCACAGCAGACAACGATTGTAGTCTTATCTTACACTATGATTTTTAATTGCGTAAAGTTCAGATTTAAAGCTTTCGTGACTGCAGGGATTCATCTTCTTGGTTCTTTCGGTAAAGTAACGTAGAATGGAAAAAAAAACGTAATAAAAAATAAAATTTTCACGACGTTTCGGCCACAACATAAGTAGCCTTCTTCAGGTGAAGGAACAGAACTGTCGGGACGACAGCACTTCAATGACTGCTGCTAAGATTCGCAGTGTCGTTTAAACTAGGTGGGAGAGGTAAAGTGCCTTGACAAAGGAGTTTACATATCAAACAGGATAATTTAGCATTTAAATAGCTGCGTTAAAGTGTTGGATCAGCAGGGTGTTAAAGTCAGAAATTAGCATGTAACTGGGAGATTAGCATGATGTTAATGTGAGGGATTAGCATGTGACTGGTCACGGAAATAGCTATGTTAAAGTCAAAGTTTCCATCTCAACAGAGGCATTTAGTATATGGACGCTAAAGGACTGCAACTACCCAACTATCATACAATAAACCGATGTGAAAAAAAACTAAGTAGAAACTTCATCAATATAATAAATGTACTCAATATATTCTTCAATAAATTGAGCTATAAACATAAAGTAACTGGGAATACACTACACTATCTAATGAATACCATATAGTAAACTACTAAAAACTAAAATACAAACTACATCAATGTTATATTCTTAGTTTTTTCGGTAAAGTCACGTTGAAGAGAAACAACAAAATAACAAAATATATATAAAACAATAAAAAATTCTCACGACGTTTCGACCATAACTCAAACGGTCATCATCAGGTGTGTCGGTTTGCATAAATTTATTTTGAAAACGGCATATTTATTTATATATATAAAAGTAACGTTTGCGTCACGCGCAACGATGGCAGTTTGCCAGGACTAGTCCATCTATTTTTTGAAAAGAGGAGGGGGGAGACGAAATTTGTTTTTATGTAAGCTGTCTGAAAGGCACTGTAAGCGTGAACAATCAATCAAGAACTGAAATGATTTATCAAATCTTTCCAATGATTGCTAAGATAGAATCCATCTTCTCGGTTGAAATTGTCTCTGTGTTTGTATATGTGGATAGCCTCATGAACGAATCTCTCATGGAAGCCAGATGGCTTACAAAGAACCTCCGTCTTGGAAAAGTCAATGGCATGTGAGCCTACTGAATTAGAACAATGATCTGCCACGGCCGAGGTGTTGGTCCTACCGTGTTTAAGGTCTGCTTTATGTTCACGAATGCGGTCCGAGATATGGCGTTTGGTTTCTCCAATGTAACTACTACCACAGAGGCAACTTAGTTTGTAGACACCAGGGTATTGTATGTCCGGAATCACATCTTTTACAGACGGAACCAGATCACGGATTTTATGTAATGTGTTGAAACGGACCTGGATCTTGTGTTTATTCAAGATTTTGGAGATCTTTTTTGTGATCCCAGCAATGTAGGGTAAAGTGATGGTTTTGAAAGGCTCCTCAAGAGGGTTCTTCTTCATGGTTTGAGTGATAGCTTTGCGGATTGTATAGTCGGAGTAACCATTAGCCCTAAGAGCTTGGTGTACGTGCTTGAGTTCACTGCTTATGTGTTCCTGGTCGGATATGCATTGGGCTCTATGATACAGAGTCTTGATGAGAGAATTCTTCTGTGATGGATGGTGGTGGGAATCCGGTTTCAGATAAGCATCCGTATGGGTAGCTTTCCTGTAGACAGAGTGGCTCATTGAACCATCAGGTCTCTTTTTAATTAGGACATCCAAAAAAGGTATCTTGCCATCTATTTCGACTTCCATGGTAAATCTGATGGCTGGGTGTATGGAATTGATGTGGTCAAAGAATTTGTCTAGAGCAGGCCGGCCATGTGGCCAGATGACAAAAGTGTCATCCACGTACCTCTTCCATAAGGTTGGGCGCAGAGTGGCAGTCTGGATGGCGTCAGTCTCAAATTTCTCCATGAAAATGTTAGCTATAACTGGAGAAAGGGGGGAGCCCATTGGGGTGCCCTCAGTTTGTTTGTAGAAAGTTCCATTCCAAGTGAAGTATGTATTGGTTAAACAGTGTCTCACCAGGGGGGGTACCTCAGTGTTTAGTCCTTGATGAACCAAGTCTTCAATGATTGCAATGGTGTCAGGTACAGGAACCTTGGTGAATAAGGAAACTACATCAAAACTGACAAGCAGGTCGTCTGGGGACAGGGAAATACCCTTGATTGTTGATACCAGGTGAGTAGAATTTTGTACCGCAGAGGTGGTCTTTCCAGTGAAAGGACGCAGGATTTCAGACAAAAAACGAGCTAGTTTGTAGGTGGGGGAGCTGATAGTAGAGACTATGGGACGAAGAGGTGTATCAACTTAATGTATTTTTGGTAAGCCGTATAATCTTGGTGGCCTGGCAGCAGAAGGTTTCAACGAAAACTGTTTAGATTGATCAATTAATGTGGTTGAATCAGAAATTATTTTGTTGGTTTGTGTGACGAGGCTGTTGGTGACTGCCTCTTCAGCTGCTACTATGTCGACCAAATGTAAGGAAAACCTGATTTCCAAATTTAACCTCCTCTTAAACAAAAGACCGGACCCACACACCAAAAAGTTAGACGTTAATAAAGTCGTAATTAATCGCAGTAACAGTTCTATTTCCGATGGTCTGAAATCCGTTTTAGCTAAAGGTCTAAACTTTGCAGTCACACCTAAACACATACCAGTTAATGATATAATTGCCCAAGTAGACGTTGCTCTCAGGGGCCTGGGTCACATCGCTGCAGACGTAGCAAGATCTGAAATCGCTGCAACCCTCAAAAACGCTAAGATGCCAGCTAGCAACCTCAGCAAAGATGAGCGTTTTGAATTATATAAATTAAAAAAGAGGAATGATATTGTAGTTCTCTCAGCTGACAAAGGCAATGCTACTGTTATCATGGATAAAATAGAATACAACAACAAAATTAAAGAATTACTCGACGATGGTAGTTATACAAAAATAAAAAGAGATCCCACCAACAGCCTCGTCACACAAACCAACAAAATAATTTCTGATTCAACCACATTAATTGATCAATCTAAACAGTTTTCGTTGAAACCTTCTGCTGCCAGGCCACCAAGATTATACGGCTTACCAAAAATACATAAAGTTGATACACCTCTTCGTCCCATAGTCTCTACTATCAGCTCCCCCACCTACAAACTAGCTCGTTTTTTGTCTGAAATCCTGCGTCCTTTCACTGGAAAGACCACCTCTGCGGTACAAAATTCTACTCACCTGGTATCAACAATCAAGGGTATTTCCCTGTCCCCAGACGACCTGCTTGTCAGTTTTGATGTAGTTTCCTTATTCACCAAGGTTCCTGTACCTGACACCATTGCAATCATTGAAGACTTGGTTCATCAAGGACTAAACACTGAGGTACCCCCCCTGGTGAGACACTGTTTAACCAATACATACTTCACTTGGAATGGAACTTTCTACAAACAAACTGAGGGCACCCCAATGGGCTCCCCCCTTTCTCCAGTTATAGCTAACATTTTCATGGAGAAATTTGAGACTGACGCCATCCAGACTGCCACTCTGCGCCCAACCTTATGGAAGAGGTACGTGGATGACACTTTTGTCATCTGGCCACATGGCCGGCCTGCTCTAGACAAATTCTTTGACCACATCAATTCCATACACCCAGCCATCAGATTTACCATGGAAGTCGAAATAGATGGCAAGATACCTTTTTTGGATGTCCTAATTAAAAAGAGACCTGATGGTTCAATGAGCCACTCTGTCTACAGGAAAGCTACCCATACGGATGCTTATCTGAAACCGGATTCCCACCACCATCCATCACAGAAGAATTCTCTCATCAAGACTCTGTATCATAGAGCCCAATGCATATCCGACCAGGAACACATAAGCAGTGAACTCAAGCACGTACACCAAGCTCTTAGGGCTAATGGTTACTCCGACTATACAATCCGCAAAGCTATCACTCAAACCATGAAGAAGAACCCTCTTGAGGAGCCTTTCAAAACCATCACTTTACCCTACATTGCTGGGATC
The DNA here is from genome assembly GCF_048934315.1 of Petromyzon marinus. Classification (NCBI taxonomy): domain Eukaryota; kingdom Metazoa; phylum Chordata; class Hyperoartia; order Petromyzontiformes; family Petromyzontidae; genus Petromyzon; species Petromyzon marinus. The sequence continues at coordinate 6,732,173 of NC_133699.1, read as the reverse complement.
ACAAAAAAGATCTCCAAAATCTTGAATAAACACAAGATCCAGGTCCGTTTCAACACATTACATAAAATCCGTGATCTGGTTCCGTCTGTAAAAGATGTGATTCCGGACATACAATACCCTGGTGTCTACAAACTAAGTTGCCTCTGTGGTAGTAGTTACATTGGAGAAACCAAACGCCATATCTCGGACCGCATTCGTGAACATAAAGCAGACCTTAAACACGGTAGGACCAACACCTCGGCCGTGGCAGATCATTGTTCTAATTCAGTAGGCTCACATGCCATTGACTTTTCCAAGACGGAGGTTCTTTGTAAGCCATCTGGCTTCCATGAGAGATTCGTTCATGAGGCTATCCACATATACAAACACAGAGACAATTTCAACCGAGAAGATGGATTCTATCTTAGCAATCATTGGAAAGATTTGATAAATCATTTCAGTTCTTGATTGATTGTTCACGCTTACAGTGCCTTTCAGACAGCTTACATAAAAACAAATTTCGTCTCCCCCCTCCTCTTTTCAAAAAATAGATGGACTAGTCCTGGCAAACTGCCATCGTTGCGCGTGACGCAAACGTTACTTTTATATATATAAATAAATATGCCGTTTTCAAAATAAATTTATGCAAACCGACACACCTGATGATGACCGTTTGAGTTATGGTCGAAACGTCGTGAGAATTTTTTATTGTTTTATATATATTTTGTTATTTTGTTGTTTCTCTTCAACGTGACTTTACCGAAAAAACTAAGAATATGAATTACTGCAGTCACGAAAGCTTTAAATCAAAATTTACATCAATGTTATCAATAAACTCTATATACTCTCCATCAGCTGAGCTATTAACAATAAGTCGTTATACATTACAATGCCATATGGCGAAAAAAATGGGTGGCGGTTTTTTCCTTCTTTCCAACGTTAGCACCACGGAGAGCGACGAGCCTCGTTCAGACGGACGAGTCCATCCATGCTCGGAACGGAGGAGGGGGGAGAAACAGCCACGATGTGCTGCTCTGTCCTGTGTTGCATTACAACCATGCCATAAACTAGACTACTATACATTGTAATGTTATACCTTCCAATCTAAACTACATTGTATAATATCGTATACACAGCCCAATGTAAGCTCTAACATTATGCATTATATTGATGTCTCCAAATAAACTTTTTCCTACATTACACAACTATACACCGTAATATACACTACCATAGACAAACCCACCCTTGAATTACACAATGCGTTACTTTAGACTACCCTATACTTTAGACTGTAAAATATTAGACTTGTAATATTACACTATGTATTATTCTACCAACCCTACTGTATACCACACAGCTGTATATTCACTATAAAATTACAATACTATATATTGCCTTATGAATTATGTTAAACATTACAATGTTATACTATTTATTATTATATAACATGCTATAAACCAGGGGTGTCCAAACTACGGCCCGCGGGCCAACTGCGGCCCGCCATCCATTTTTAATTGGCCCGTATCAAAGTTTAAAAATATAATGGACTATGGCCCACTGTATTGCATTTCTTAATTTAAACACTAGATGGCGCTATTGTCTTGAACAAGGCAGCGTCTCCACAAAGCAAGAAATCGAAGAAAACATTTGCTCAGGGTCACCAGAAATGCCGGAACCGAAGAGACGCAAGATTGCAAGCGAGTGCAGGAAATTTCAGACTCGGTGGAAAAATGAATGTTTTTTCATAGAAACCAAGGGGAAGTGTGTTTGTTTGATTTGTAATGAGAGTGTTGCCGTGATGAAAGAGTACAATGTACGACGGCATTATGAAACGAAACATCAGATCTTCACGTCCTACACTGGCGCCGAGCGGAGAGAGAAGGTAAAGCAAATGGCAAGCTAGCCTGCTAACGCAGCAGCAGGGTTTTTTTTTTCCGTGCTAACAAAGCTCAAGAAAATGCAACAATAGCCAGCAATGAAGTAGCTCAACTCATTGCCCTACACGGGAAACCTTTCTCAGACGGTGACTTCATCAAACAGTGCCTCACTAAAGTCGTGGGAATGTGCCTGGAGAAAATGCAGGATTTTAACGATGTTAGTATGTCCAGAAATAAGGTTGTGCGGCGAATTGAAGACTTGTCGGCTAACTTAAAACAGCAAGTGTCAGATAAAGCTTGTGCTTTCGATTTTTACTCGATTGCATGTGATGAGAGCACAGATGCCACGGACACTGCACGGCTGTTAATTTTTTTGCGGGGAGTTGATGAGAATTTTTGCATTACGGAGGAACTGCTTGATCTTCGGAGTCTAAAGGGGACAACAACTGGGAAGGATATGTTTTGAAGCTGTATCAGATTCAATTAACCAGGCTGGACTTAAATGGGACAAGCTGTGTGGAATTACAATGGATGGGGCTCCAGCAATGACAGGCGAGCACAAAGGAATGGCTTCTATGGTGAGTGCCAAGGTGCAGGAGAGCGGAGGTGAGACTGTTAAAATGCACTGTATCATCTACCAAGAAGCCCTCTGTGCCAAGATAATCCAGCTTGGCGATGTGATGAACACAGTTGTGAAATGTCAAAAAATTATGGCCCGAGGGCTTTACCACAGAGAATTGCAAGCGTTCCTCTCTGATGTCGATGCTGAATACGGGGACCTACTCTACCATTCCCAAGTGCGCTGGCTCAGTCGCGGTTCCGTGCTGCAGTGGTTTTATTCCCTGAGATCAAATATCGAAAAGTTTTTGAAAGAAAAGGGCAGACCTCTCCATGAGATCAGTGACCCTTTATGGTTGGCAGGCCTGGCTTTTTTAGTTGATCTCACGAGACTACAAGGCAAAGAGCAGCTGGTACCACAGCTGTATGTGCACATGAAAGCATTCCGTGCGAAGCTCCGTCTCTTCGAGTCACAACTGCGCAACTTCAATGTAGCGCACTTCCCCACGCTGACCGAAATCAATGCGCATTTCCAAATGCCAAGCTCTCTGCAAAAATGGGAGAATATGTGTCTGTGATCACATCTCTCATGACAGAATTCAGTCAGCGCTTCCAAGATTTTTCTGTCATTGAGAAGGAAATCACACTGTTTGCGGCTCCGTTTTCAATGGATGCAAAAGAAGTGGAGGAGAGTCTGCAATTAGAACTGATCGAAATTCAGTGTGATGATTCTCTGAAGAATCAGCATCAGCTTCTCTCCCTACCTGACTTCTACCGGAGTTTGGAAAAGGCCAAGTTTCCTCCGACGAGACGCCATGCAAAACGAATGATGAGTCTGTTCGGCTCAACATACATAAGTGAGCAGACATTCTCTCTGTTAACGCTAAACAAAAGCAGGCTGAGAACCAGAACGACCGACAGCCATCTCCGTGACGTCCTTCGCATCTCAACCACCAAACTTACTCCTGACCTGCCAGCTATCCTTCAGACCAAAGTGCAGCATCACTGCTCCCACTGAGCATAACATTATTCCCATTACAGGTGAGTTAAAAATATACACACCGTTTTCATTTGTTAATAAGCCCAATTACTTTATAAATTCAGTCAATTAAAGTTGATGACAATTGTTTTAACAAACGTTAGTTGATGTGTTAACAAGCCCAATAATTTATTTGTGTAATAAGCTTGAAATATCCACATCCCCTATTTGTCTTCTTGTCTCTCCCTTCATATGGACAATGAAGGGGGATCAGCACCCTAAGAACCAATCTGAGGCTGTCACTGAGAGAATTACCTGCCAACCTTTTTGTAAAAAATAAAATTAATATCTACTAATGAAGAGCTATGATGGAGGCTTTTTTTCTTCAAACATGTTCAATAATCAAACGTAATTTACCTGCATTTGATTGATTTTGACAATATTAGTGCATGAGAAGTGAGGCAGTATACCTCACGTCTAGTGAGTGGCCCAATCCTTCGTATATTTTTCTGTATGTGGCCCTCGGGAAAAAAAGTTTGGACACCCCTGCTATAAACCATACCATTGACCGTCGTGTGAAAGGTATTAAGAGGCAGTGGCAGCGAATGGACTGCGATCTGAAAGTCACCATAAAATACAATCTATTAAGTACCAAAATGGTTTATAACGTCTTTCCAATGGTTACTAAGCCAGAATCCATCTTCTCGGTTGAAATTGTTTCTGTGTTTGTATATGTGGATGGCCTCATGAACGAATCTCTCATGGTAGCCAGATGGCTTGCAGAGAACGTCCGTCTTGGAGAAGTCAATGTCATGTGAGCCCACTGAATTATAAGTGATCTGCCACGGCTGAGGTGCTCGTCCTACCGTGTTTCAAGTCTGCTTTATGTTCACGGATGCGGTCCCAGATATGTCGTTTGGTTTCTCCAATGTAACTGCTACCACAGAGGCAACTTAGTTTGTAGACGCCCGGGTACTGTATGTCTGGAACCACATCTTTTACAGACGGAACCAGATCACGGATTTTATGTACTGTGTTGAATCGGACCTGGATCTTGTGTTTATTCAGGATTTTGGAGATTTTTTTTGTGACCCCCGCAATGTAGGGTAAGGTGATGGTTTTGAATGGCTCCTCAAGAGGATCCTTCTTCATGGCTGGAGTGATGGCAATGTGTTCCTGGTCGGAAATGCATTGGGCTCTATGGTATAGAGTCTTGATGAGGGAGTTCTTCTGGCATGAATGGTGGTGGGAATCCGGTTTTAAGTAAGCATTCGTATGCGTAGCTTTCCTGTCAACAGAGTGGCTCATTGAACCATCAGGTCTCCTTTTAATTAGGACATCCAAAAAGGGTAGCTTGCCATCTTTTTCGACCTCCATGGTGAATCTGATGGCTGGGTGTATGGAATTGATGTGGTCGAGGAATTGGTTTGTGTTATGGTCGAAACGTCGTGAGAATTTTTATTGTTTTATATATTTTATTATTTTGTTGTTTCCCTTCAACGTGACTTTACCGAAAGAACTAAGCATATGAATTACTGCAGTCACGAAAGCTTTAAATCAAAATTTCATTGGAAAGACGTTATAAACAATTTCAGTTTTTAATTGATTGTATTTTATGGTGACATTCAGACTGCAGTCCATTCGCTGGCACTGCCTCTTCACACGACGGTCAATGGTATGGTTTATAGCATGTTATATAATAAATAGTATAACATTGTAATGTTTCACATAATTCATAAGGCAATATATAGTATCGTAATTGTATTGTGAATATACAGCACTGTGGTATACAGTAGGGTTGGTAGAATAATACATAGTGTAATATTACAAGTCTAACATTTTACAGTCTAAAGTATAGGGTAGTGTAAAGTAACGCATTGTGTAATTCAAGGGTGGGTTTGTCTATGGTAGTGTATATTACGGTGTATAGTAGTGTAATGTAGGAAAAAGTTTAGTTGAAGACATATCAATATAATGCATAATGTTAGAGCTTACATTGGGCTGCGTATACGATATTATACAATGTAGTTTATATTGGAAGGTATAACGTTACAATGTATAGTAGTCTAGTTTATGGCATGGTTGTAACGCAACACAGGACAGAGCAGCACATCGTGGCTGTTTCTCCCCCCTCCTCCGTTCCGAGCATGGATGGACTCGTCCGTCTGAACGAGGCTCGTCGCTTTCCGTGGTGCTAACGTTGGAAAGAAGGAAAAAACCGCCACCCATTTTTTCGCCATAGGGCATTGTAATGTATAATGACTTATTGTTAGTAGCTCAGCTGATTGGAGAGTATATAGAGTTTATTGATAACATTGATGTAGTTTATATTTTAGTTTTATTAATTCGTTTACTATATGGTATTCATTATATAGTGTAGTGTATACTCAGTTACTTTATGTTTATAGCTCAACGTATTGAAGAACATATTGAGTACATTTATTATATTGATGTTGTTTATACTTAGTTTTTTTCACATCGGTTAATTGTATAATAGTTGGGTAGTTGCAGTCCTTTAGCGTCCATATACTAAATGCCTCTGTTGAGATGGAAACTTTGACTTAACATAGCTATTTCCGTGACCAGTCGCATGCTAATCGCTCACATTAACATCATGCTAATCTCCCAGTTACATGCTAATTTCTGACTTTAACACCCTGCTGATCCAACACTTTAACACAGCTATTTCAATGCTAAATTATCCTGTTTGATATGTAAACTCCTTTGTCAATGCGCTTTACCTCTCCCACCTAGCTTAAAAGACGCTGCGAATCTTAGCAGCAGTTATTGAAGCGCTGTCGTCCTAGAGTTCTGTTCCTTCACCTGAAGAAGGCTACTTGTGTTGTGGCCGAAACGTCGTGAGAATTTAATTTTTTATTATGTTTTATTTTTATTATTTTATTTCCATTCTACGTGACTTTACCAAAAGAACCAAGAAGTTGCATAGAGTTGTTGCATGCTTGGGCTCCAGATGCCGAAATTACCTTTTACAAAACGGCTACCAGTCTCATCAGATCTCAGAAGCTAAGCTTGCAGCGCCCAGCCCTGATGGTAACCCGGGGATACAAATTAATGTGGAGAAACAAATGTTCGCTTGTGACGACCAAGACTACGCCTGTCCTCCCAAGGACAGGCCTCACTGATTCCGAAGACTTTTATTTTAAGGAGGGTCCTGCCGAGTATTTTTGCAGTAGGGAGGCGATGTTGTGCTGTGCAGTGCCGGAGAGTAAGCTCATGCAGCCGGTCCACCCTGTCCTCTCTCCTCCCGTCGGGACAGGACGGTCGCAATAGCGATCAGAAACACCCTCCACGTCACAACACAGTTCAATTTCTCAATCCGGAGGTCAGCTCAAATCTGTATTGTGGGCGTTCCCTTGTACTCTACTGTGTACGTGGGGCTCTGGATCCAATCCCCTGATCACCATTGCATTCACTTAAATAATAATAAATTATCCTGGCCACCCATAGAAAATAAGAGTGCACAATTATACATGTGATTCATCACAGGCGAGCTCACACCGGCTACACTTACAGCTTAGAGCCTCGCATTAAGAGAGGGGGGGGTCTCTAAATACGAAACAAGAAATGGACACGATGTTTCGAGTTTTAACATAATTGTTTAAAAAAATTAAGATCGGTGAGAAAAAAAGACTCTCCAAAGCAGTTATTTTCATTCTGCTGACAAAAATATACAGGCATTCATAGAAGGGGCCTCTTAAGCTTAACAATGGCATAGGGCCCCAGCAATGCCATCATCCGGCTCTACTGCCGAGTGTCATCCCAATGAAGTAATTTCCAGGTAACTTTAGCATTGGGATGCTTGGCCAATACCCAGTTACATTGTGATTGTGTGTTTTCTAGCTATGTGAGCAAACTGGATAACCCATAGAGAACAAAGGGGAGAACATAGAAAACTCCGCAAAGTGCCAGTCGGATAATTAACCAAGGCCCTTCTTGTTGCGAGGGTCAAAGATCACCGCTGCACCACCCTGCCACCTGAAACGATAATAGTTCGCTTAGAATTTTTTCGTTATTTTAGTGTGCACATTTACACGCGATAATCACATCTCAAGCATTTGAAAAGGGCACCCTCAGTGGCAACTGTTCTCTGTGTGACACACGGTTATTCAGCACCTAACCTGTAAGCAGGTCAAGTGCTGTTTGCTGCGAGCAATCCCAATTGAGTGAGTCGCAGTGAAGTTTATTTTTACATGCCAATTTTCGCCTGTGATGCTGACACACGATGGCCATACTTTATTTTAAATGTCTTGGGATCGTTTTTATTTTTTTACGTTGAATTTTAGTGAGTAAATCACGAGCCCGTTACAGTGCGCCACGGGACTGCACGTCATTCGAGTGGTGCATTCACAATGCAACCGGACCATTTATTAGTAGGGGCTGACGCGAAGGGGGGAGTGAGGCCCGCGCCCCCCCATAAACTGGGGGGGGGGGGGAGAGGGGGGCATTGTGACAGGCGTAGAGTTGTAGTTGTAATCTGCTCCACGTTTGTCTTGATAAAGGAGCCCTGTGCAACCTGCTCGGTGTGTGATGTGCGTGCTCCTTGGTGTGACGTGTGTGCCGCTCGGTGTGTGATGTGTGTGGGTGTAGGAGAGGCCCCTTACCCTGGCGCATGGCAGTCGATGACAAGCTCTACCGCTTGATCTGCGATGGCTACTGCATGCAGCCACCCCCCTGCTGTCCACCGCAAGTGTAAGCCGCCCCCCCCATACCTCCCACACCAGGTTTTATCCACTGCTGGACTGATGCGTTTCTATTGTGGATGCAGGTGGCTGACGGAGGAGAGTGCGAAGTGTTTGTTCTGGGATATTCTTTGATTTTAATTGTAGTGATTCAATTAATTGATTGAACAATTGCTTAAGGGTGAATTACGTGATGTGTTATTGGCAGTGAGTTGTGCTGGCTGGTTCAGTCTCGTTGACAAGGCCATTATGAACCCTCTTAGTCTGGAATGTCCTACTTCCAGCCGTACGTGCTGTTGCGACCCACAGACTCCTCACATACAATGAGTGAAAAAAGAATTCGATCCCCTGCTGATTTTGTACGTTTGCCCACTGACAAAGAAATGATCAGTCTATAATTTTAATGGTAGGTTTATTTGAACAGTGAGAGACAGAATAACGACAAAAAAATCCAGAAAAACGCATGTCAAAAAATGTTATTAAATTTATTTGCATTTTAATGAGGGAAATAAGTATTTGACCCCCTCTCAATCAGAAAGATTTCTGGCTCCCAGATGTCTTTGATACAGGTAACGAGCTGAGATTAGGAGCACACTCTTAAAGGGAGTGCTCCTAATCTCAATTGTTTTCTTGGTGACTATGGTCCCAGCTGCCTTGAGATCATTGACAAGATCCTCCCGTGTAGTTCTGGGCTGATTCCTCACCGTTATCATGATAATTGCAACTCCACGAGGTGAGATCTTGCATGGAGCCCCAGGCCAAGGGAGATTGACAGTTCTTTTGTGTTTCTTCCATTTGCGAATAATCGCACCAACTGTTGTCACCTTCTCACCAAGCTGCTTGGCAATGGTCTTGTAGCCCATTCCAGCCTTGTGTAGGTCTACAATCTTGTCCGACATCCTTGGAGAGCTCTTTGGTCTTGGCCATGGTGGAGAGTTTGGAATCTGATTGATTGATTGCTTCTGTGGACAGGTGTCTTTTATACAGGTAACAAGCTGAGATTAGGAGCACTCCCTTCAAGAGTGTGCTCCTAACCTCGGCTCGTTACCTGTATAAAAGACACCTGGGAGCCAGAAATCTTTCTGATTGAGAGGGGGTCAAATACTTATTTCCCTCATTAAAATGCTAATCAATTTATAACATTTTTGACATGCATTTTTCTGGATTTTTTGTTGTTGTTATTCTGTCTGTCACTGTTCAAATAAACCTACCATTAAAAATATAGACTCATAATTTCTTTGTCAGTGGGCAAACGTACAAAATCAGCAGGGGATCAAATACTTTTTTCCCTGCCAATGAACATCTGCATGATTCAGAGGACAATTGGGTGAAAGTGTTGTGGTCAGATGAGACCAAAATGGAGCTCTATGGCATCAACTCAACTCGCTGTGTTTGGAGGAGGAGGAATGCTGCCTATGACCCCAAGAACACAATTCCCACCGTCAAGCATGGAGGTGGAAACATTATGCTTTGGGGGTGTTTTTCTGCTAAGGGGACAGGACAACTTCACCGCATCAAAGGGACGATGGACGGGGCCATGTACCATCAAATCTTGGGTGACAACCTCCTTCCCTCAGCCAGGGCATTGAAAATGGGTCGTGGATACGTATTCCAGCATGACAATAACCAAAAACACACGGCCAAGGCAACAAAGGAGTGGCTCAAGAAGAAACACATTAAGGTCCTGGAGTGGCCTAGCCAGTCTCCAGACCTTAATCCCATAGAAAATCTGTGGAGGGAGCTGAAGGTTCGCGTTGCCAAACGTCAGCCTCGAAACCTTAATGACTTGGAGAAGATCTGCAAAGAGGAGTGGGACAAAATCCCTCCTGAGATGTGTGCAAACCTGGTGGCCAACTACAAGAAACGTCTGACCTCTGTGATTGCTAACAAGGGTTTTGCCACCAAGTACTAAGTCATGTTTTGCAGAGGGGTCAAATACTTATTTCCCTGATTAAAATGCAACTCAATTTATAACATTTTTGACATGCGTTTTTCTGGATTTTGTTGTTATTCTGTCTCTCACTGTTCAAATAAACCTACCATTAAAATGATAGACTGATCATTTCTTTGTCAGTGGGCAAACGTACAAAATCAGCAAGGGATCAAATACTTTTTCCCTCATTGTAGAGACCCACAGACTGCTTCTCTCTCTACAAGATAAACATGACCAGTGTTTCTGCACTACATATGGAGATGCAGTGGCATTTAGACGCCACTGTGTGAATCTATACTGTAGATATTTTATGCCTTCATGACCCTCTCCCTACTCACCCCCCCCTCACCCCCCTCGCCACCTGACCCCCTTCATCCCCCTCTGTGACGTCATTAACATCATCGGCACTCATTCAACCATTCTGAGAACGAACGCGCACTGGAAGAGGTGAAAGCGCAGTCCGAGCTTGTGCGCGATTCACCTTCCTCGCACCCTCACCGCACCCTCCCCTCGCCCCACAGCCGCAAGGTGATGCACCACTGCTGGAGCCACGCGCCGTTAGAGCGCCCCACGTTTGAGGCGATCCTCGCAGAGCTGAGACCGGCCTCCAACGATGACAAGATCCACAAAGGCGAAGAGGTCGGCTGGGAGCCGTCGTCCGTTCCGTCCGAGTACAGCTCCCTCGCTTGCTAGAATCACCCTCGCTACCTTGTCCACTCTAGGGGTGAATAGTTTATTTTATTATTTCAAAGATTACCGTGCTACATTTGTTTATTCAGGGAAGTCTCACTCTTTTGCAGGAGGGTCCTGTCCAGCTTTCACAGAAGGGGGCGATGTTGCCACGGTGTGTAATCCCTGTTTAAGTAATTTGCAAGTAAAATCTCACTGTTAGAATTGGTTGTTCTTTTTTGAAAGCTAGGAACCCTGAGAAAACGCGTGCACAACAGGGGAAGAACATGCAAAGTCCACAAACTCTCACATACACGCCAAGACTAAGATCCCCCCATGTAACAGACTGTTGGGTAAGTGCCGTTATGAGCACTTATGCAGGCCAGCACAGCATATGGGGTTTGTCTCTGCCAGTGCTGATGTTTTCACAATGCACCAAGTACTCATTTGAGGCCGAGGGTAGGTCCAGGAATGGTTCAGATAATTGCCACTGGTGTTGGCCATGAGCAGGAATTATACCAGGATTTATGGCTTCATAGTACACCTCGCTAACCCGCTGCACTAACGCTCCCCGTAAACATCGGTAACATAAACAAACAACAGCTCGTACAAATACAAGAACAAATACAAGAACCCCCCCCCCCCATAAGGTACATCGTGTTGTTTTGATTTCACGACTCGGCGCAACTCGCGAATACTCAAAGCGAGATGCTCGTGGTTAGTAAACAGGTGTCCAGTAGTCAATCCGTGTTTACTAAAATCTCGTGGTTGGTAAATTCGTGGTTGGCAATGGATTCCTGTACATGTATGCCTCTATTTACGAAAGGAATGCGTTCTTCTGAAAACGCACGCAAAACAAAATATCGTAAATCGGAATGGCCTTTCCCATTAATTGAATACGAAAAACTTGCGATGTGTTTCAGACAGTCATTTCTGCTATGCTCCTAAACCCAAAATATACACCAATATTTCACAATACAAAAAATAGTTAAGAACAAATATTATAACGGTTGAATAACAATCAATTTAAGACAAAAATAATTAACATCTTCAAGGAACTCACCAAAAGATCTGCATGTTGGAGTGACTGGAGAGGTGACGAGGCGTTACTTTTGCACTATGGGGATACCGTGACACTGTCGTGGATGGATGACAGCTTCTTGCTTGATGATCTCATGGCGCGTGCCATGTGATATATTGTTTCCGCTGAAATTCTATTTCGTAAGTCGAAAAGTATCCTTAATTTGTCAATTTCGTTTTCACTAAATTTCGTGAATGGAACATTCGCAAATCAAAACACAAAGATTTGCTGTACAACCAATATAGAATGTTGGGCCAAGTGCTGTCGTCAAGCACCTAATACAGAAAATAAAAAACACGTGCATTCATGCACAACCACGTACAAATACATGTGACCATTATAAGCACATGCTTTCAACAGAAATTACAAATGTTATATATTGTGCTTTAATGATTACATTTTATATTAATGTGTCTTAATATTACACAGTAAATATCTTCAAGGACCACTCTTACAGTCCCATCATCACCACCATCATCACCAAATGTATCATTATCATCATCCCAACCATCTGTATAATCAATCACCATCTGTATCATCACCACCAAAGCAAAGACCCCCTTATAGCCCGAATAGACTGTTAGGGCAAGTGCTGTTAGCGAGTACCTGTGAAGGCCAGCATGGCACAAGAGGGGTGGGTGGCCAACACCACGCCCGGCCGCCTTTGTCTCCCCAGTAGTGATGTTTACACCACACCAGGTACTCATTTGAAGCTGAGTCGACCTAGGGGAGGCCCATGACCGGTTCAGAGAGTCGTTACCTGCGTTGGGCATGAGCGAGAATTTAACTCGGGTCGCCGGGTTCATAGTGCAGCGTGCTAAACGCTACACTACCGCTACCCACCACCTGTATCACCATCATCTTCCAGAGTTAATACATTTCATGTCAATAGCTGGAAATGCTTGTATTTGTAATTAAAAAAAATGCATAAGTAGTTGTCACTCACTCACCCACACTCAAACGGTCAGAAAGGACTGAAAGATGAAATATCTTCAGAACCCTACATCCTGAAACTAAATTAATTATTTCAATTTTACCAAGTAAGACCCACTAAGCTATATCGCACACTCAGGAGTCCTGATTCCACTTCTGGGAGTCTCAAGTCCAACGCCATGGAATTGTATATGTTTAAACATGTGCGTGCATGTGTGTTTGTGTGCACGTATGTGTGCATGCATGCCTTCATATGCGCATGCGTGTATGCACGTGCGTGTGTATGCACGTGCGTATGTAAAAGAACTTTAGCCATGACATTTGGGATATATTAGGTTTAGGGTTAAGAGCTTTGCGCACGTAAACAGGTGGGTGTGTTAACTCACCAGTGTGTAGCTCACCTCACTGGTGAGCTGGTGTGTAAGCTATCTAATCTGTAAGCTTACGACTGTGTGTGTGCACACTAGTGTGTAAGCTCACTGATGTGTAAACCTGCTGGTGTGTGGCCTCACTAATGTGCAGCACATCTTGTGGAAGCTCACTAGTGTGCTTGCACACGAGTGTGCCGGTGAGTGTGAGTGTGTGTGAGTGTGTGGTGAGTGTGTGTAAATTTGTGTGAGTGTGTGTGAGTGAGTGTGTGTGAGTGAATGAGTGCGGTGTGAGTGTGTGTGAGTGTGTGTGAATGCGGTGTGAGTGCGGTGTGTGTGAATGTGCAGTCAGAGTGTTGGTAAGTGAGTGTGCGGTGAGTGTGTGTGAATGTGCAGTCAGTGTGCCGGTAAGTGAGTGCATGGTGAGAGCGCTGAGTGTGTGTGAATGTGCAGTCAGTGTGCCGGTGAGTGCGTGGTGAGTGTGCGGTGTGTGAGTGTGAATGTGCAGTCAGTGTGCCGGTAAGTGAGTGCGTGGTGAGAGCGGTGAGTGTGTGTGAATGTGCAGTCAGTGTGCCGGTAAGCGAGTGCGTGGTGAGTGTGCGGTGTGTGAGTGTGCAGTGAGTGCCAGTGTGCGAGTGTGCCGGTAAGTGAGTGTGCGGTGAATGTGGTGTGTGTGAGTGTACCGGTGAGTGTGTGGTGAGTGTGTGGCTTGACGTGTCTCCGTATCAGTCTTACTCAGCCACCCCCTTACTTGCCCACGCGTAGATCCGTCCTGCCCACCAGACAGCTACATGCGATTCAAATGTCCACGTACACATGACATCACATTGCGATGCGCATGTGTGACATACATGTGCCACGTGTTGCACACACTACGCACGTCCCATGCACAAAGGGCATGCCTTACAAGTGATGACCACGCGATGCAGGTGCTTGCCTTGTAGATGTCACGTACCCGTGACGCACGTGGCCCGTGCGCGTGACGCGCGTGCTCCGCGCTGCCGTGTGCTTTGACCAGGGCCGTCCATAGGGGGTGCGTGGGGCCCCCCCCGATGCCTTCAAACTAAACCGGAAGCATTACATGTGACACTGATGTCTACACGTGGGGCCTCCCCCGAAGCGCGGGGCCCGGGATAGTCGGTCCAATTTGCCGGACACTCGGGGACGACTCTTGATTTGGCATACGCGACGCGCACGTTGTGTGTGCTGTGCGTGGGGTGACTGGCCCGATGTGCGTGCCAGGCAGGGCAAGGGGGACTGCCATTGATTGTGTCGAGACCTTTTGTATGGGTGACGAGATGAACGCCCAATTCAATGCAGGCCGCCACACAAGGGCTGCACATTTCAATGTTGAGCAGGTCCCTGTGTGTCCGTGCGTGTGGGTCCCTGTGTGTTGTTTCTGTGTGCGTTATGTGAAGGTAGCAGTGGCGCAGTGGATAGTATGCTACGCTCCAAACCCCGCAAACATGCGAGTTGGAGTCCCGCTCATGGCCAACGCCAGTGACGATTATTTATCTGAACCGGTCCTGGGTCGACTCAACCTCAAATAAATACCTGGAGCGGTGTGTGTATACGTCACCACTTGGGAGACAAAGGCGGCCGGGTGTGGTGTTGGCCACCTACCCCCTGATATACCATGCCGACCTTCATTGGTGCTTGCGAACAGCACTTGCCACAACAGTCTGTTAAGGCTATATGGGGGACCTTCGTCTCTGTAGTGGGAAACTCGTAGGTGTGTGCATGTGTGGAGGGAAACCTGTACTGCTGTCGTACGTTGTGACCGGGCGAGGCCAATTTCCGTCCTCATGGTCGGCCACGGCGTCCTGGTCTTCGTACTGCTGCTTGTTTTTGGCTGTAATGACACCCAACATGGACAACACCATCACCTGCGTTCAAACAAGTGTTACACAGTACGTACACACGCGCAATAAAGCAACCACAAAGCACATACACTTTTAAATATAAAAGCACTGGGGGTCTAGTACTGTAGTCACCAATCCGTGTGTATTATTTATTTATTTGTTGGTCATTCTGATGGCAGCACAAACAGAAGCTGCATCCATAACTTCTCAATCCGCACAGTCCCAGGCCAAGGTCCATTCATGGAATTAATACAAATATTTACTTATTAGAGGGTGTTTTTGTTTGTTAGGGTTAGCTCGCGTAAATCTTAGGCAAGTTTGTCACGTAAACAAAACATGCCAATTAGTGACTAATTCAGCACATCGGTGTGTTGGAGAGTAAACCCACAACATTTACAATTCAAGTACCGTGACGTTTCGCCTGTAACTACAACAACAACCCGCCTCGTCAGGTGACAGCCAGAGTTGTGGTGAAATCCTTCCCCTGTTTCGGTCTTTAATAGACGTAGACGGGGGATAAATGTGACGTCGTCGCTTGTAAGCAGATCCGATACGAAGACGGGGGGGGGGGGGGTAATGTATTGATGTAAATTACAATGGATATCTGTTATTGATTGGGTTATTCGCAGTTAATCAACATACATAATTGTTACTCCTGCTATTATGGATTGACTCAAGCAGCTAGCGAAGGATGCTAGGTTTAGTAATGTTATATATGTCGCTATTGTTAACTTTCAATCACATTTCTTATGATCACTGTTGCATTGTTTTTATAGCATTATTTTAGTAACTTCTAGAAAGGTTTAGTTTAGCCTGATTTTTACATAGTGGACACTGTGTGTGTACCTGGCAACAGTTGAACCGAGCCCGCTCGGCCTCTTCATCCGTGGCGACCAGGGTACAATCGTTACTATATTCTTGGTTCTTTCAGGTAAAGTCACGTAGATAGAAAATAATAACAATAAAATAAAAATAAATTAAAATAAAAGCAAAAAACCCACGACGTTTCGATCGCAACACGTGATGAAGACCGCTTGTGTTGCCACCGAAACCTCGTGGGTTTTTTGCCTTCACTTAAAATTTTATTTTCTATCTACGTGACTTTACCGAAAGAACCAAAAATTATGAATTCCTGCAAGTTACGAAAGTTTAAAGTAAAAATTTGACAGTCGTGTAACTAATCAGGCCTGGAGGATACAGTGGACCACGTGGTTTCCGGGTTTTGCTACCTTAACAAGTGACGTCACTTCCTTAGCAACGGTCGATCGTTACAGACGGAGGTGGACGCGCGCTCTGTGTGCTTAAAGATCGCATTCGGGAGCACACTTCGACAACGTCGTCAGTGAACATCGATAACGCGGTTAAATTACTTGGTAAACCTCATTGACAAACATCCGTGAGGTTGAACACTTCATTAACACAGTTAACGAAATCTATTGACAAAACGTGACCATCCGTGACTTCTCGTTCTGCCTTCAAGGCGATGTCTTCCGTGAGTACATCCACACGCGCGCTGTATCAGGATAACATTAATCTGAGAGAACATCTATATGTGAATGTGTGTCTGTTCGAAATGTTTAATGATGAGGACGGTAATGATGATGGTGGTGGTGGTTGTAAGCTATGATATGATTAGAGTCTCACGTGCGCTGCTGTGATTTTGTTGCAGGGTGGAGAGATGAGCAAGCCGACGGGAAGTGAGTACTGTAATTCCACACACAGACATACACACAGACACATGCACCTGTATACAAAGACAGATCCCCGTATAGCCTTAACAGACTATTGAGTCAAGTGCTGTTAGCGAGTTAGCACCTATGATGGGGTGGGTGGTCAGCACCGCATCCGGATGCCTTTGTCTCCCCACATTTGATGTTTATACGTTGCACGAGGTACTATTTTAAGTTTGAGTAGATGTAGGGGACGCACACGACCGGTTTTATTTATTAGTCACTGATGGTTGTGAATGGGAATCGAACTCAGGTCGATCCCCACAGACACAACTGCTCCCAACCACTCATACAGACACTGCACATAGACACAAACAAAGACAGAAATCTTGTGTATAGCCTTGAAACACTGTAGGAGCAAGTGCTGTTAGTGAGCACCTATGACGGCCGGCACCGCACACGAGGGGTGGGTTGCCAGCACCACACTTGTCCGTCTTTGTCTCCCAAGTGGCGATGTTTGCACACCGTATCAGATACTTATTTGAGGCTGAGTGGACCTAGGGGAGGCCCCTAACCGACTCAGATAACAACAACAGCCCTCATTCGCCACTAAGTGACGGAGACGTCACCATGGCGCTTGTGCCAGGCCTGGTGCACTCCGAGGCCACTTGAAGTGTCGAAGGCTTGCCGACAGGAGATCAGGGGACAGACCCCAGTGCGATGGGTTGACTGACTGAGATGACTGGCAGACGCACCACCTTTGCATCCTACTGTGCCAACTTGCTGCGTTTTAGTCATCCAGTGCACCGTCTGTTGTTGTGAGCGTCGCTCCTCTCACCCTCCTTTTTTGCTTGAGGGCAACTGCCACCAACTTCCCATAAGCATCCTTCACGAGCTTCCTCCATAGAGGCAGATCTTGACACCAGTGGTACCAGTCTTTGGCAAGTCCACTTAGTTCCGTATCCTCCTGTACTGCATCAGTCCATCTCTTCTCCAGGCCGTGCCACGCCCATTTAGCCCCCTCTATCTGGAAAAACAGAGGCTGCTTGGGGATGCGGTGGCTGAGCAAGCAGGCTACATGACCCAGGCAATGCAGCCCTGCCCACCAGTGGAGCTCACTGTGAGCTGTTCACACATTCCAGCCTAGTTAAACCCAGGGTGGATCGTAGGCAGGCCAGTCTGAAAGTGTAAAGCTGGTTCAGATTTTTCATTTATTCTATCATTGGCCAAGAAGACCCAGCGTTTTGTGTCGAGTGACAGACCAGGTAGATACCCCAAAGTGTTACGAAGCTGATGAAAATATGCCACTTGACCGATTCGGAGTGAGACCTCTGCTGCCAAACCAGAATTTTTGCATAAGCACACTATCCAGGTACGTAAACTTCTCTCTACAATTACCCCATCACTCAAGAGTAGTTGAGGGGGCGGAGTATTAAATTACACAAAATACTCAGGCGGGTGCTTAGTTTTGGTGGGGCTGATGGTAAGGCACCACCTCTTTGTCACACGCTCCAGGCTTAGCAGCAGAACCTCCAACTATTTTTCAGTGTGAGCATCAACTTCCAAATGATCAGTGTACATAACATGGTTGACCAGTAGGGAGCCATCCCTTGACCTCACCCAGGCATCAATCAGCCTCCCATTGTATCTGTAGCAAATATTAAAAAATCCACCGGTACAGCCATAAAAAAAAAAACTTCTCGAACTATGTGGTCGAAGATGATGCTAAATAATGTGTCAGCCAGAGTAGATCCCTGTCGCACCCCACTGTAAACAGGAAATTGCTCTGACTCCTGGGCACGCAACTTTATCCGGGCCTGCCCACCATCGTGAAGGTCCTTAATGATTGTGAGCAGAGGGTTAGGGACTCCGGAAATACGAGTAACAATCCAGAGCCCTGGCCTACTGATTGTATCATAGGCCTTGACCAGGTCGGCGCTGCAACACTACACATGTAACGCATGGATTTGTTACACCGTTCAACCACACACACAGACACATTTTAATTAAAACAAGTCCCTGATTTGTAAAAAAAAGAATCAGAGTACCAGTCATCAAATAGGCAATTGACACTTGGTCCAAAGAATATGTGATACTGTAATAGAAATACATGAATAGCTAAATTCAGAATTTAGGTTAATAAGGCATAACCCAGTGCACAATATGACATTCATGAAAAGACAAACAGTGCAACAAAGGAAATAAGCTTTCAGTCTGTAACAGACGGTCTCAGACGCAAGTGTTGAGAAGGTGACATGGCAGGCGTTTAGAAACCCGCAGTGCCGGCAGATGTAAAGTCGTTACACACAGTGTCTTTCGAACAATACAACAGTCAGGTGCTTGATGCAGCTGGTGACTTTCCAGATGTGGTGGGGTATTGACGATGTGTAGAACGATGCAATTGTACTTCTTTCTCGAATGTCAGGTGTTGTCGGGCTTTGACGATGTGTAGCACGATGGATTTCCTTCAGTATCCAACGTATAGAGGTGTCTTCACCATGATAATTATTCACAGGCTTGTTGGTTTACAGTCACGTTTTTTCTAAACTCATGTGATTCATGGCACGTGACCTTGCAGCACAGTTTTGAGCAATGCCTTTCCTTCTCCAAGAGACACACATGTATCCTCTCTTTCTGTAAAACTCACTTTAAGTCTTCTTAATTTCACTTGCCATATGTATCGGCTCAATATAAAGTGACAAATGCAAATCTTAAACTTTGCTTTTAAAATCTCCACTGTTTTACCACTATACCGTCTCCACTGCTTAACCACTAGACCTCTGAGTGGTTACTCAGCGTTTCAGCCATTCTCGTGCAAGGAATGACTTCTGTTGAGAGCAACCTCACATGCACGGGAGCACATGCTATCCAGCCAACATAAACATTAGGGTTGCCCCTGGCTCTCTGGCCCCTTTGGGCACCCTCCTCTTCTCCTCCCTTTATCTTTTCTAACGTAGCCCACTAATATACTAATTGTATGAATGGACCAGTGTATAAGAATTAATAGTGTATTTCTTATCCAATTCATGTTCTCTCTTGTGAAACAATGGACATCTTTTAAATTTAGCCAGACCTCCACAGCTTGCCCATAAATCCATCTTACTTTTTCTGAGATAACGGAAGTTTTTCTATGTTTGGCCTGGAGTTTCCAGACCTCGCAAACTTAATATGGCCTCCCCAACCAGCCCATAATCCTAATGAAGTTATTTGGAGGAGGAGGTGTCTCCGGCACATGAGTCAACCTCCAGACCTCCCTACAGTGTTATCATTGTTACATCGGTCTCAAGTTAAGTTAAATTCCTGTCAATGGTGCCAAGTTTCTTTACCAAAATAACATACAGGAAATACGCCTTTTGGCGTCCTCTGGTCTAACACCGTTTGAGACGAGGCTCAAAAGAAAGCTGTCCCTGGTGTGGACCAATCAGTTTCAAGGACAATGCATATATTATCAGAGTATGTTTTTTGTTTGCATTCTGACCACAAGCATCATGGTTAATGCAGACATGATTCCTTGTAAAAGGTTTCAGTTTGGTGTTTTAACATCTTAACACCTGTTTTGTTGCCAGTAAAAATGGGAAAAACCTATTATCATACAGGAAATACTCAAATACCCATTAACGAATCAATTGTGGTGCTGCTCTCTCCTCCCCATGTGACTCCCCAGACCGTCGCTCGAAGGGGCAGCGAAAGAGGTTCCTCGTTGACACAAGACTAGAAGCTAAGCGCCAGATTCTGGAGCTTGAGATGATCCTGCTGGATCATTGTGCACAGCAGCAGGCCAAATATCAGCGGGAGCTGCTGCAATTCCAGAACAGCACCGAGCTGAAGAGCTTCATCATCCACCACCAGCAGCAGCAGCAGCAAAAGGCAGAAGAGCAGCAGCAGGCAGAAGTCAGCACCAATAATGAGGATGTGAAGCAGACAATGCAGAATAGCAACAAGGTTGAGAACGAGATCGAAGAGATGGAGAAAGTGGGGGAGAGAAATGGTATGAAGAAAAAACGTGGGAGTAGGAAGAAACATAAGAACAAGAAGAAAGTTCTGGAGGAGACAGTGAAAGAAGAGGTGGCTGAGAGAGAGGGGAGTGAGGGAGAGCCCATGCAGGAAGTGGTGGAGGTTGGGACGATTGAGGTAGAGATGATTGAGGCAGTGGCTTTGGAGGATGTGATGAATGAGGTAGAGTTGAATAAGGTAGAGGTGTTAGAAGGAGATGGCAAGCGGGAATTAGCGAAGGAGGCAGAGGTAGCGGTGATTGAGGTAGAAGCAGTGGCCAAGCAGGAAGTGGTGAAATATATAGCGGCCAATGTCATAGAGGGGATTGAGAGAGATGCAAAACAGGTATTAGCAGAAGAGGTAGAGCCAAATGCGGTCGATCGGAATGAGGGAATGGCCAAACAGGAAGTGGCTAAGAAAGTTGATAATGTTGTGGAGACAAAGAAAGAGGGAGAGGATGGTCTTCAGAGGAAACGTAGGAATAGGAAGCTACGAAGGACTGATATGAAAGTGCGGGAAGTAGAAGAGATGAAGGAAAACGAGATTGAGGGAGAGGGGAATGATGGAGAGCCCAAGAAGGAAGTGGCGAGTGAGGTAGAGGTAGTGGTGATTGAGGTAGATGCAGTGGCCACACAGGAATTTGTGAAAGAGGTAGTGGCCAATGTCGTAGAAAGGATTGAGAGAGATGCCAAGGAGAACTTAGGGAAAGAGGTAGAGGAAAGTGAGGTAAATGGGAATGAGGGAATAGCCAAACAGGAAGTGGCTAAGAAAGTTGATAATGTTGTGGAGACAAAGAAAGAGGGAGAGGATGGTGTTCAGAGGAAACGTAGGAATAGGAAGCTACGAAGGACTGAGACGAAAGTGCGGGAAGTAGAAGAGATGAAGGAAAACGAGATTGAGGGAGAGGGGAATGATGGAGAGCCCAAGAAGGAAGTGGCGAGTGAGGTAGAGGTAGCGGTGATTGAGGTAGTTGCAGTGGCTACACAGGAATTTGTGAAAGAGGTAGTGGCCAATGTCGTAGAAGTGATTGAGAGAGATGCCAAGGAGAACTTAGGGAAAGAGGTAGAGTCAAGTGAGGTAAATGGGAATAAGGGAATAGCCAAACAGGAAGTGGCTAAGAAAGTTGATAATGTTGTGGAGACAAAGAAAGAGGGAGAGGATGGTGTTCAGAGGAAATGTAGGAATAGGAATAAACACAAGAACAAGAAGAAAGTTCTGGAGACAGTGAAAGAAGAGGTGGCTGAGAGAGAGGGGAGTGAGGGAGAGCCCATGCAGGAAGTGGTGGAGGTTGGGACGATTGAGGTAGAGATGATTGAGGCAGTGGCTTTGGAGGATGTGATGAATGAGGTAGAGTTGAATAAGGTAGAGGTGTTAGAAGGAGATGGCAAGCGGGAATTAGCGAATGAGGCAGAGGTAGCGGTGATTGAGGTAGAAGCAGTGGCCAAGCAGGAAGTGGTGAAAGATATATCAGCCAATGTCATAGAGGGGATTGAGAGAGATGCAAAACAGGTATTAGCAGAAGAGGTAGAGCCAAATGAGGTCGATCGGAATGAGGGAATGGCCAAACAGGAAGTGGCTAAGAAAGTTGATAATGTTGTGGAGACAAAGAAAGAGGGAGAGGATGGTCTTCAGAGGAAACGTAGGAATAGGAAGCTACGAAGGACTGATATGAAAGTGCGGGAAGTAGAAGAGATGAAGGAAAACGAGATTGAGGGAGAGGGGAATGATGGAGAGCCCAAGAAGGAAGTGGCGAGTGAGGTAGAGGTAGCGGTGATTGAGGTAGATGCAGTGGCCACACAGGAATTTGTGAAAGAGGTAGTGGCCAATGTCGTAGAAAGGATTGAGAGAGATGCCAAGGAGAACTTAGGGAAAGAGGTAGAGGCAAGTGAGGTAAATGGGAATGAGGGAATAGCCAAACAGGAAGTGGCTAAGAAAGTTGATAATGTTGTGGAGACAAAGATAGAGGGAGAGGATGGTGTTCAGAGGAAACGTAGGAATAGGAAGAAACACAAGAACAAGAAGAAAGTTCTGGAGACATTGAAAGAAGAGGTGGCTGAGAGAGAGGGGAGTGAGGGAGAGCCCATGCAGGAAGTGGTGGAGGTTGGGACGATTGAGGTAGAGATGATTGAGGCAGTGGCTTTGGAGGATGTGATGAATGAGGTAGAGTTGAATAAGGTAGAGGTGTTAGAAGGAGATGGCAAGCGGGAATTAGCGAATGAGGCAGAGGTAGCGGTGATTGAGGTAGAAGCAGTGGCCAAGCAGGAAGTGGTGAAAGATATAGCGGCCAATGTCATAGAGGGGATTGAGAGAGATGCAAAACAGGTATTAGCAGAAGAGGTAGAGCCAAATGAGGTCGATGGGAATGAGGGAATGGCCAAACAGGAAGTGGCGGAGAAAGTTGAGAATGTTTTGGAAACAAAGAAAGAGGGAGAGGATTGTGTTCAGAGGAAACATAGGAATAGGAAGCTACGAAGGATTGAGATGAAAGTTCGGGAAGTAGGAGAGATGAAGATAAACGAGATTGAGAGAGAGCGGAATGATGTAGAGCTCAAGAAGGAAGTGGCGAGTGAGGTAGAGGCAAATGAGGTAGAGGTAGCGGTGATTGAGGTAGATGCAGTAGCCACACAGGAATTTGTGAAAGAGGTAGTGGCCAATGTCATAGAAGGGATTGAGAGAGATGCCAAGGAGGACTTAGGGAAAGAGGTAGAGGCAAGTGAGGTAGATGGGAATGAGGGAATAGCCAAACAGGAAGTGGCTAAGAAAGTTGATAATGTTGTGGAGACAAAGAAAGAGGGAGAGGATGGTGTTCAGAGGAAACGTAGGAATAGGAAGCTACGAAGGACTGAGATGAAAGTGCGGGAAGTAGAAGAGATGAAGGAAAACGAGATTGAGGGAGAGGGGAATGATGGAGAGCCCAAGAAGGAAGTGGCGAGTGAGGTAGAGGTAGCGGTGATTGAGGTAGATGCAGTGGCTACACAGGAATTTGTGAAAGAGGTAGTGGCCAATGTCGTAGAAGTGATTGAGAGAGATGCCAAGGAGAACTTAGGGAAAGAGGTAGAGTCAAGTGAGGTAAATGGGAATAAGGGAATAGCCAAACAGGAAGTGGCTAAGAAAGTTGATAATGTTGTGGAGACAAAGAAAGAGGGAGAGGATGGTGTTCAGAGGAAACGTAGGAATAGGAATAAACACAAGAACAAGAAGAAAGTTCTGGAGACAGTGAAAGAAGAGGTGGCTGAGAGAGAGGGGAGTGAGGGAGAGCCCATGCAGGAAGTGGTGGAGGTTGGGACGATTGAGGTAGAGATGATTGAGGCAGTGGCTTTGGAGGATGTGATGAATGAGGTAAAGTTGAATAAGGTAGAGGTATTAGAAGGAGATGACAAGCAGGAATTAGCGAATGAGGCAGAGGTAGCGGTGATTGAGGTAGAAGCAGTGGCCAAGCAGGAAGTGGTGAAAGATATAGCAGCCAATGTCATAGAGGGGATTGAGAGAGATGCAAAACAGGTATTAGCAGAAGAGGTAGAGCCAAATGAGGTCGATCGGAATGAGGGAATGGCCAAACAGGAAGTGGCGGAGAAAGTTGAGAATATTGTGGAGACAAAGAAAGAGGGAGAGGATTGTGTTCAGAGGAAACGTAGGAATAGGAAGCTACGAAGGATTGAGATGAAAGTTCGGGAAGTAGAAGAGATGAAGGAAAACGAGATTGAGAGAGAGGGGAATGATGGAGAACCCAAGAAGGAAGTGGCGAGTGAGGTAGAGGCAAATGAGGTAGAGGTAGCGGTGATTGAGGTAGATGCAGTGGCCACACAGGAATTTGTGAAAGAGGTAGTGGCCAATGTCGTAGAAGGGATTGAGAGAGATGCCAAGGAGGACTTAGGGAAAGAGGTAGAGGCAAGTGAGGTAGATGGGAATGAGGGAATAGCCAAACAGGAAGTGGCTAAGAAAGTTGATGATGTTGTGGACACAAAGAAAGAAGGAGAGGATGGTGTTCAGAGGAAACGTAGGAATAGGAAGCTACGAAGGACTGAGATGAAATTTCGCGAAGTAGAAGAGATGAAGGAAAACGAGATTGAGGGAGAGGGGAATGATGTAGAGCCCAAGAAGGAAGTGGCGAGTGAGGTAGAGGTAGCGGTGATTGAGGTCGATGCAGTGGCCAAGCAGGAAGTGGTGAAAGAGGTTGTGGCCAATGTCGTAGAAGGGATTGCGAGACATACAAAGCAGGAATTGGTGAAACAGGTCGAGGCAATTCAGGTCGACACGATCGAAGAAAAGGCCATGCAGGTCTTGATCAATGAGGTAGACAAGAATGAGCTAAAGGCCAAACAGGAAATGGCAACAAAAGTTGAGAACGTGGTGGAGGAAATAAAGCAGGAAGGGGCAAATGAGGTTGAGGCATATGAAGTAGATGCCATCCAGGAAGTGGCAAAAGAGGTAGAGGAGATTGAGGGAGAGGCCAAGCAGGAGGTGGTTATGGAGGTAGAGCCGAATGAGTTAGAGGCGAATGACGTAGAGGTGATTGAGGTAGAAGTGAAGGTAGGGGATATTGAGGTGGAGGAGAGTGAGGCGATTTTGGTAGAGGCGAATGATGTAGAGGCAATAGAGGTAGACGCAAAAGAAGTAGGAGCTATTGAGTTAGAGGCAAATGAGGTCGAGCTGAAGGAGGTCGACACGATTGAAGACGATACAAAGCAGGAAGTGGTGAATGAGGAAGGAAGATGTGAGCAACCTTGGAGGGCAGAGAGTGTTCAGGAAGAGAAGAAAGAGATTAAGCATATCCCATCTTCTAAGGGAGAGAGAAAGAACAGTTTCTGGCGTTGGGCAATTTGGAGCTTCATGTGCTGCACACGGCAGCTGGAAAAAGATGAAGAGGAGAATGAACGAGGAGGAGACAGAGGGAAGGAGCACCAAGACGAGGAGCTGGGAAACAAGAAGAAAGAAAAGTGGTGGAGACTCCACAGAGGGAGAAACTAGCGTGTTCTCCCAGACATAGACATTGAGATGTGGTTGTATGGACATGTATATTTATATATGTATATATACATTTCAGTTGAAATAAAAACGTACTTATGTTTCTTGAACTCGACTTCTGGTATAAAATATGTATTACCTAAGCTATCAACAGAAGGTTTGTACAGGATTAACTGCACTTGTGGCAAATGTTATGTTGGGCAAACAGGACAAATGATCAGCACGAGACTAAAAGAACATCAGAGAAATATTAAATACACACGTTTCAACAAGAACACTCAATCCACTGCTGGATAAAGCCCTCTTTATGCTGCGATTCCTCACATCCCTGTGATGTCGCAATCCATTCAACTCCTGTAAGCAACCTATTTTTATTTGACCAGGTAAGGCCCACTGAGATACATAGCTCTTTTCCAGAAGCAGCCTGGCCACATATGATTGCTCAACGAGTTGGCTTATGTGAAAATTCATAGCAGTCATTATCCCAACGTGACCATGGGGAGAACATGCAAACTCCAAATACGGGAGACCCTTGAATATCACGAGTTCATAGTTCGTGGTTTAGACCTATCGCCGGCAAGCTCTATGTATATCAATTTACCTATCATGGGGATTAGATTTGGTCTTTATTGGGTATACTGTACAAGGAAGTACTATATCATCGTGTGATATCGTGGTGGGGAGCAGGCGAGGGGATTATTTGTTTACTAGCCTTTTGCCCGTCCAAGCATGGGTGTATTGCAGTAAATCTGAAACTTGCAAGCACAAAGCAGACCGCGAAGTGATATTCATTGCATCCATTTGTGTGCAATTTGTAAGCCCGCGGTGACAGACCTATTTCATTTAAAGGTTATAATCCCTTGTTCATCATGACGTTGTTTTTACTTAGATGTCTCAATAGCGTTATGGAGATCGCGTTACGTGAGGGTTCTGCCTTTGTAGTGAGTTTATAAGTTGACGCTTAGGAGGGGAGAGGAGGCACCTCGCCCCCCCCCCCCCCCCCCCATGTGGAGTGATGTCACCCGCTAATTATTATTAATGGAGGGGGGTGTCCATTTGGAGGACGTCATCTGTTCATGATTAATAATGAGGGGGGGGGGGTCCATGTAGAGGACGTAACCTGTTTATGATTATATTCTATGGGTCCTTTGGTAAAGCCACGTAGATAAAAAATAATAAAAATATCACGACGTTTCGATCGCAACACAAGCAATCGTCTTCAGGTCAGGTGAGAGAGAAAGTTGCTGAGACAAGGTCTTATATAGGCCTGAGATAGGTGCATCAAGGTAGGTTGGTGGAGCTAGAGATGGTCCAACCACAGAGGCTGGGACAGTGGTCTTTGTATTGTGAGTTTAGCAAACTCCTCCGCCATCTCAGTTGAGTACTCTCTATTAACTTATTAAATATTTAAACTTGTTATATACAATAGAACCCCTCTTAACGACCACCCCATGTTAACGAGTAATCCCTTAACGACAGGCCTCCATAGAGCCCAATGTTTACTGTATAGTAGTGGTGTATAATAGTGGAGTGCCTCTGTAGAGCCCAATGTCTTCCCTTACCGATCATTCCCATTGCTAGCGACGGGCTGCTGGTTTATTCTCCTTGACACGAGATCAGCAAGGTATCATGGTTCATGTGTGGCAGTTTCACCACCTGTACGCGATCACGACAGTCGACGCGGCTGACCGGGCCCCACGTTTGTGGTGAGGCACCACGGGGGCCAACGTTTTCATGGAGAAATTTGAAACTGATGCCATCCAGACTGCCACTCTACGCCCGACGTTATGGAAGAGGTACGTGGATGACACTTTTATCATCTGGCCACATGGCCGGCCTGCTCTAGACCAATTCCTCGACCACATCAATTCCATACACCCAGCCATCAGATTTACCATGGAAGTCGAAAAAGATGGCAAGCTACCCTTTGTGTATGTCCTTATTAAAAGGAGACCTGATGGTTCAATGGTTACTAATGGTTACTCCGACTACACAATCCGCAAAGCCATCACTCCAGCAATGAAGAAGAATCCTCTTGAGGAGCCATTCAAAACCATCACCTTACCCTACATTGCGGGGGTCACAAAAAAGATCTCCAAAATCCTGAATAAACACTAGATCCAGGTCCGATTCAACACAGTACATAAAATCCGTGATCTGGTTCCGTCTGTAAAAGATGTGGTTCCAGACATACAGTACCCGGGCGTCTACAAACTAAGTTGCCTCTGTGGTAGCAGTTACATTGGAGAAAACAAACGACATATCTCGGACCGCATCCGTGAACATAAAGCAGACTTGAAACATGGTAGGACGAACACCTCAGCCATGGCAGATCACTGTTATAATTCAGTGGGCTCACATGACATTGACTTCTCCAAGACGGACGTTCTCTGCAAGCCATCCGGCTACCATGAGAGATTCGTTCATGAGGCCATCCACATATACAAACACAGAGACAATTTCAACCGAGAAGATGGATTCTGGCTTAGTAACCATTGGAAAGATGTTATAAACCATTTCGGTTCTTAATTGATTGTATTTTATGGTGACTTTCAGACCGCAGTCCATTCGCTGGCACTGCCTCTTAATAGCTTTCACACGACGGTCAATGGTATGGTTTATAGCATGTTTCGATTTAAAGCTTTCGTGACTGCAATGATTCATCTTCTTTGGTTCTTTCGGTAAAGTCACGTAGAATGAGAATAAAATAATAAATTGATAAACTAAAATAACACAATAATATTCTCACGACGTTTTGGCCACAACACAAGCGGCCTTCATCAGGTGAAGGGAGCGAGACTGTCTGGTAGGACAGCGCTGGAGTGAGAGAGCCACGTTCAGATCACGGCTTTTAAGCTGTGTGAGAGGAACAAAGAGCCTTGACGAAGGAATTAGCATAAAATTTAGCATTGAAAAGGCTGAATGATTAGCTTGTGACTGGTCACAGAAATAGCTATGTTAAAAGTTAAAGCATACACATCCGCAGAGGCACCCATTGTTAAAAGGAATTAGCATATAATTTAGCATTGAAATAGCTAAATTAAGGCATTCGCTTGTAACTGCTACAGAAATAGTTACGTTGAAGTCAGAGCATACACATTCACCGAGGCACTTAGTACAAATCAAAACAGGAGAATTTAGTATTGAAATAACTAGGCGAATTTAGCATTGAAATAACTGGGTGATTTGCTAGTGACTGGTCACAGAAATGACTACAAATCTGAGCTATTCACAGTACTATATAGTGAACCAATAAAAACTAAAATATAAATTACCTTCATGTTATCAATAAACTCTATATTCTCCAATCAGCTAAGCTACCAACCATAAGTCGTTATATATCACAATGCTATATGGCGAAAAAATGGGTGGATTCTTACCCTCAAATTTCCGTACCACGGATAGCTACGGGCCCCGTTCAGACGGACGAGTTCGTCCATGGTCGGAACAGAGGAGGGGGAGAGAGACAGCTGCGAAGCCCTAGTATACTCCATGTTGATAACATGAAGGTAATTTATATTTTAGTTTTTATTGGTTCACTATATAGTACTGTGAATAGCTCAGATTTGTAGTCATTTCTGTGACCAGTCACTAGCAAATCACCCAGTTATTTCAATGCTAAATTCGCCTAGTTATTTCAATACTAAATTCTCCTGTTTTGATTTGTACTAAGTGCCTCGGTGAATGTGTATGCTCTGACTTCAACGTAACTATTTCTGTAGCAGTTACAAGCGAATGCCTTAATTTAGCTATTTCAATGCTAAATTATATGCTAATTCCTTTTAACAATGGGTGCCTCTGCGGATGTGTATGCTTTAACTTTTAACATAGCTATTTCTGTGACCAGTCACAAGCTAATCATTCAGCCTTTTCAATGCTAAATTTTATGCTAATTCCTTCGTCAAGGCTCTTTGTTCCTCTCACACAGCTTAAAAGCCGTGATCTGAACGTGGCTCTCTCACTCCAGCGCTGTCCTACCAGACAGTCTCGCTCCCTTCACCTGATGAAGGCCGCTTGTGTTGTGGCCGAAACGTCGTGAGAATATTATTGTGTTATTTTATTTTATCAATTTATTATTTTATTCTCATTCTACGTGACTTTACCGAAAGAACCAAAGAAGATGAATCATTGCAGTCACGAAAGCTTTAAATCGAAATTTAACCGCCTCTACGGGGAGGGATTCCACACATCCTTAAGATCATTCAACAGACTTCGGGATAAGAAGGCTCAACTAATCGAGTCTCTCACCTTTCTGAAGAGATGCCGCGACTCTAAGGTAATACCAACCGCATTTACACTAACCTCTGCTGTTGCAACTTCTCTCAATGCAAAACGAATTCTAGCTAGAACTAGCTTCGCTCTTATCTCGGAAAAAATCAGACTTACACGCACCGAACTCGATCAGTTAGACAAGACACTCTACAAATCACACTTAAAATTGACAGCAACAATGTCTACATCGGATTGGGAACATGTAGACAATATGACTACCTCTTCGGCTGCCACTATGTCGAACAAATGTAGGGACAATTTGATTTCCAAATTCAATCACCTCTCCAGCAAAAAATCGGATCCACACACCGAAAAGATAGACGTCAACAAAGTCGTAATTAATCGCAGTAACAGTTCCATTTCTGATGGTCTGAAATCCGTTTTAGCTAAAGGTCTAAACTTTGCTGTCACACCGAGACACTTACCGGTTAATGATATCATTGCCCATGTCGACATTGCACTCAAGGGCTTGAGTCACATCTCTGCAGACGTAGCAAGATCTGAAATCGCTGCAACCCTCAAAAACGCTAAGTTGCCACCTAGCAACATCAGCAAAGACGAACGTTTTGAATTATCTCAATTAAAAAAGAGGGATGATATTGTCGTTCTCTCAGCCGACAAAGGCAATGCCACTGTCATCATGGACAAAACAGAATATAACAACAAAATTCAAGAACTACTCAACGATGGCAGCTATACAAAAATAAAAAGAGATCCCACCAACAGCCTGGTCACCAAAACGAACAAAATTATCTCTGATTCAACAGCATTAATTGATGAGAACAAACAGTTCTTGTTGAAACCCTCTGCTGCCAGACCACCAAGATTATATGGCCTTCCAAAGATACACAAAGAAGATACACCCCTTCGTCCCATCGTCTCTACTATCAGCTCCCCCACCTACAAACTGGCACGTTTTCTGGCTGATATACTGCGACCTTTCACTGGAAAAACCACCTCTGCGGTACTAAATTCTACTCACCTGGTATCGACAATCAAAGACATTTCCCTGTCCCCAAACGACCTGCTTGTCAGTTTTGATGTGGTGTCCTTGTTCACCAAAGTCCCGGTACCTGACACCATCGCTATCATTGAAGACCTGGTTCATCAAGGACTGCATACTGATGTACCCCCCCTGGTGAGACATTGCTTAACCAACACATACTTCACCTGGAATGGAACTTTCTACAAACAAACTGAGGGCACCCCAATGGGCTCCCCCCTATCTCGGGTTGTAGCCAACGTATTCATGGAAAAATTTGAAACTGACGCCATCCAGACTGCCACTCTACGCCCGACCTTATGGAAGAGGTACGTTGATGACACCTTTGTCATCTGGCCACATGGCCAGCCTGCTCTAGACCAATTCCACGACCACATCAATTCCATACACCCAGCCATCAGATTTACCATGGAGGTCGAAAAAGATGGCAAACTACCCTTTCTGGATGTCTTAATTAAAAGGAGACATGATGGTTCAATGAGCCACTCTGTCTACAGGAAAGCTACCCATACAGATGCTTACTTGAAACCGGATTCCCACCACCATCCATCCCAGAAGAACTGCCTCATCAAGACTCTATACCATAGAGCCCAATGCATTTCCGACCAGGAACACATTACCAGTGAACTCAAACACGTACACCAGGCTCTCAGGGCTAATGGCTACTCCGACTACACAATCCGCAAAGCCATCACTCCAGTCATGAAGAAGGATCCTCTTGTGGAGCCACTCAAAACCATCACCTTACCCTACATTGCAGGGGTCACTAAAAAGATCTCCAAAATCCTGAATAAACACAAGATCCAGGTCCGATTCAACACAGTACACAAAATCCGTGATTTAGTTCCATCTGTAAAAGATGCTCTTCCAGACATACAGTACCCGGGCGTTTACAAACTAAAGTGCCTCTGTGGTAGTAGCTACATTGGAGAAACCAAAAGACATATCTCAGATCGCATCCGCGAACATAAAGCAGACTTGAAACACGGTAAGACGAACTCCTCTGCCGTGGCAGATCACTGTTACAATTCAGTGGGCTCACATGACATTGACTTCTCCAAGACGGAGGTTCTTTGCAAACCAACTGGCTACCATGAGAGATTCGTTCATGAGGCCATTCACATATACAAGCACAGAGACAATTTCAACCGAGAAGATGGATTCAGGCTCAGTAACCACTGGAAAGATGTGTTAAATCATTTCTGTTCTTAATTAATTGTAATTTTACGATGACCTTCAGACCGCAGCTCTTTCGCCAGCATTGCCTCTTAATACCTCTCACACCACGGTTAATGGTATGGTTTACAACATGGAGTATACTAGGGCTTCGCAGCTGTCTCTCTCCCCCTCCTCTGTTCCGACCATGGACGAACTCGTCCGTCTGAACGGGACCCGTAGCTATCCGTGGTACGGAAATTTGAGGGTAAGAATCCACCCATTTTTTCGCCATATAGCATTGTGATATATAACGACTTATGGTTGGTAGCTTAGCTGATTGGAGAATATAGAGTTTATTGATAACATGAAGGTAATTTATATTTTAGTTTTTATTGGTTCACTATATAGTACTGTGAATAGCTCAGATTTGTAGTCATTTCTGTGACCAGTCACTAGCAAATCACCCAGTTATTTCAATGCTAAATTCGCCTAGTTATTTCAATACTAAATTCTCCTGTTTTGATTTGTACTAAGTGCCTCGGTGAATGTGTATGCTCTGACTTCAACGTAACTATTTCTGTAGCAGCTACAAGCGAATGCCTTAATTTAGCTATTTCAATGCTAAATTATATGCTAATTCCTTTTAACAATGGGTGCCTCTGCGGATGTGTATGCTTTAACTTTTAACATAGCTATTTCTGTGACCAGTCACAAGCTAATCATTCAGCCTTTTCAATGCTAAATTTTATGCTAATTCCTTCGTCAAGGCTCTTTGTTCCTCTCACACAGCTTAAAAGCCGTGATCTGAACGTGGCTCTCTCACTCCAGCGCTGTCCTACCAGACAGTCTCGCTCCCTTCACCTGATGAAGGCCGCTTGTGTTGTGGCCGAAACGTCGTGAGAATATTATTGTGTTATTTTATTTTATCAATTTATTATTTTATTCTCATTCTACGTGACTTTACCGAAAGAACCAAAGAAGATTATAGCATGTTATATAATAATAAATAGTATAACATTGTAATGTTTAACATAATTCATAAGGCAATATATAGTATCGTAATTGTATAGTGAATATACAGCAGTGTGGTATACAGTAGGGTTGGTAGAATAATACATAGTGTAATATTACAAGTCTAACATTTTACAGTCTAAAGTATAGGGTAGTGTAAAGTAACGCATTGTATAATTCAAGGGTGGGTTTGTCTATGGTAGTGTATATTATGGTGAATAGTCGTGTAATGTTGGAAAATTTTATTTGGAGACATATCAATATCATGCATAATGTTCGAGCTTACATTGGGCTGTGTATACGATATTATACAATGTAGTTTAGATTGGAAGGTATAACATTACAATGTATAGTAGTCTAGTTTATGGCATGGTTGTAACGCAACACAGGACAGAGCAGCGCATCGTGGCTGTTTCTCCCCCCTCCTCCGTTCCGAGCATGGATGGACTCGTCCGTCTGAACGAGGCTCGTCGCTCTCCATGGTGCTAACGTTTGAAAGAAGGAAAAAACCGCCACCCATTTTTTCGCCATAGGGCATTGTAATGTATAATGACTTATTGTTAGTAGCTCAGCTGATGGGAGAGTATATAGAGTTTATTGATAACATTGATGTAGTTATATTTTAGATGTATTAATTCGTTTACTATATGGTATTCATTATATAGTGTAGTGTATACCTAGTTACTTTATGTTTATAGCTCAACTTTTTGAAAAATATATTGAGTACATTTATTATATTGATGTAGTTTATACTTGTTTTTTTTTCACATCGGTTTATTGTATGATAGTTGGGTAGTTGCAGTCCTTTAGCGTCCTTATACTAAACGCCTCTGTTGAGATGCAAACTTTGACTTTAACATAGCTATTTCCATGACCAGTCACATGCTAATCCCTCACATTAACATCATGCTAATCTCCCAGTTACATGCTAATTTCTGACTTTAACACCCTGCTGATCCAACACTTTAACACAGCTATTTCAATGCTAAATTCTCCTGTTTGATATGTAAACTCCTTTGTCAAGGCGCTTTACCTCTCACACCTAGCCTAAAAGACGCTGCGAATCTTAGCAGCGTTCAATGAAGCGCTCTGCTGATTGGAGAGTATATAGAGTTTATTGATGACATTGATGTAGTTTATACTTAGTTTTTTTTCCACATCGGTTTATTGTATGATAGTTGGGTAGTTGCAGTCCTTTAGCGTCCATATACAAAATGCCTCTGTTGAGATGTAAACTTTGACTTTAACATAGCTATTTCCGTGACCAGTCACATGCTAAACCCTCACATTAACATCATGCTAATCTGCCAGTTACATGCTAATTTCTGAATTTAACACCCTGCTGATCCAACACTTTAACACAGCTATTTCAATGCTAAATTCTCCTGTTTGATATGTAAACTCCTTTGTCAAGGCGCTTTACCTCTCACACCTAGCCTAAAAGACGCTGCGAATCTTAGCAGCAGTTATTGAAGCGCTGTCGTCCCGACAGTTCTGTTCCTTCACCTGAAGAAGGCTACTTGTGTTGTGGCCGAAACGTCGTGAGAATTTTTTTATGTTTTATTTTTTATTATTTTATTTCCATTCTACGTGACTTTACCGAAAGAACCAAGAAGTTGCATAAAGTTATTGCATGCTTGGGCTCCACGTGCCGAAATTACCTTTTAAAAAACGGCTACCAGTCTCATCAGATCTCAGAAGCTAAGCTTGCAGCGCCCAGGCCTGATGGTAACCCGGAGATACAAATTAATATGGAGAAACAAATGTTCGCTTGTGACGACCAAGACTACGCCTGTCCTCCCAAGGACAGGCCTCACTGATTCCGAAGACTTTTATTTTCAGGAGGGTCCTGCCGAGTTTTTTTGCAGTAGGGAGGCGATGTTGTGCTGTGCAGTGCCGTAGAGTAAGCTCATGCAGCCGGTCCACCCTGTCCTCTCTCCTCCCGTCGGGACGGGTCGGTCACAATAGCGTTCAGAAACACCCTCCACGTCACAACACAGTTCAATTTCTCAATCCGGAGGTCAGCTCAAATCTGTACTGTGGGCGTTCCCTTGTATTCTACTGTGTACGTGGGGATCTTGGTCCAATCCCCTGATCACCATTGCATTCACTTAAATAATAATACATTCTCCTGGCCACCCATAGAAAATAAGAGTGCGCAATTATACGTGTTATTCATCACAGGCGAGCTCACACCGGCTACACTTACAGCTTAGGGCCTCGCATTAAGAGAGGGGGGGGGGGGGGCTCTAAATACGAAACAAGAAATGGACACGAGGTTTCGAGTTTTAACATAATTGTTTAAAAAAATTAAGATCGGTGAGAAAAAAAGACTCTCCAAAGCAGTTATTTTCATTCTGCTGACAAAAATATACAGGCATTCATAGAAGGGGCCTCTTAAGCTTGACAATGGCATAGGGCCCCAGCAATGTCATCATCCGGCTCTGCTGCCGAGTGTCATCCCAGTGAAGTAATTTGCAGGTAACTTTAGCATTGGGATGCTTGGCCAATACCCAGTTACATTGTGATTGTGTGTTTTCTAGCTACGTGAGCAAAGTGGATAACCCATACATCCGCAAAGTGCCAGTCGGATGATTAACCAAGGCCCTTCTTGTTGCGAGGGTCAAAGATCACCGCTGCAACACCCTGCCACCTGAAACGATAATAGTTCGCTTATAATTATGATTTTTTTTTATTTTAGTGTGCACATTTACACGCGATAATCACATCTCATCTCAAGCATTTTAAAAG
Organism: Petromyzon marinus; assembly: GCF_048934315.1. Lineage (NCBI taxonomy): Eukaryota > Metazoa > Chordata > Hyperoartia > Petromyzontiformes > Petromyzontidae > Petromyzon > Petromyzon marinus. Next base: position 6,696,411 of record NC_133699.1, on the reverse strand, counting down.
GGCACCCTCAGTGGCAACTGTTCTCTGTGTGACACACGGTTATTCAGCACCTAACCTGCAAGCAGGTCAAGTGCTCTTTACTGCGAGCAATCCCAATTGAGTGATTCGGAGTGAAGTTTTTTTTTACATGCCAATTTTCGCCTGTGATGCTGACACACGATGGCCATACTTTATTTTAAATAATGTCTTGGGATCGTTTTTATTTTTTTACATTGAATTTTAGTGAGTAAATCACGAGCCCGTTACAGTGCGCCACGGGACTGCACGTCATTCGAGTGGTGCATTCACAATGCAAAAGGACCATTTATTAGGGGGGGCTGACGCGAAGGGGTGGAGTGAGGCCCGCGGCCCCCCATAAACTGGGGGGGGGGAGAGGGGGGCATTGTGACAGGCGTAGAAGAGTTGTAGTTGTAATCTGCTCCACGTTTGTCTTGATAAAGGAGACCTGTGCAACCTGCTCGGTGTGTGATGTGCGTGCTCCTCGGTGTGTGACGTGCATGCTCCTCGGTGTGACGTGTGTGCCGCTCAGTGTGATGTGTGTGGGTGTAGGAGAGGCCCATTACCCTGGCGCATGGCAGTCGATGACAAGTTCTACCGCTTGATCTGCGATGGCTACTGCATCCAGCCACCCCCCTGCTGTCCACCGCAAGTGTAAGCCGCCGCCCCCCCCATACCTCCGACGCCAGGTTTTATCCACTGCTGGACTGATGCGTTTCTATTGTCGATGCAGGTGGCTGACGGAGGAGAGTGCGAAGTGTTTGTTCTGGGAGATTCTTTGGTTTTAATTGTAGTGATTCAATTAATTGATTGAACAATTGCTTAAGGGTGAATTATGTGATATGTGTTATTGGCAGTGAGTTGTGCTGGCTGGTTCAGTATCGTTGACATTGCCATCATTAACCCTCTTAGTCTGGAATGTCCTACTTCCAGCCGTACGTGATGTTGCGACCCACAGACTCCTCACATACATTGAGGGGAAAAAGTATTTGATCCCCTGCTGATTTAGTACGTTTGCCCACTGACGAAGAAATGATCAGTCTATAATTTTAATGGTAGGTTTATTTGAACAGTGAGAGACAGAATAACAACAAAATCCAGAAAAACGCATGTAAAAAATGTTATAAATTGATTTGCATTTTAATCAGGGAAATAAGCATTTGACCCGTGTGCAAAACATGACTTAGTACTTGGTGGCAAAAGCCTTGTTGGCAATCACAGAGGTTCGACGTTTCTTGTAGTTGGACCACCAGGTTTGTACACATCTCAGGAGGGATTTTGTCCCACTGCTCTTTGCAGATCATCTCCAAGTCATTAAGGTTTCGCGGCTGACGTTTGGCAACTCGAAACTTCAGCTCCCTCCACAGATTTTCTATGGGATTAAGGTCTGGAGACTGGCTAGGGCACTCCAGGACCTTAATGTACTTCTTCTTGAGCCACTACTTTGTTGCCTTGGCCGTGTGTTTTGGGTCATTGTCATGCTGGAATACCCATCCATGACCCATTTTCAATGCCCTGGCTGAGGGAAGGAGGTTATCACCCAAGATTTGACTATACATGGCCCCGTCCATCGTCCCTTTGATGCGGTGAAGTTGTCCTATCCCCTTGGCATAAAAACACCCCCAAAGCATAATGTTTCCACCTCCATGTTTGACGGTGGCGATGGTGTTCTTAGGGTCATAGGCAGCATTCCTCCTCCTCCAAACACGGTGAGTTGAGTTGATGCCAAAGAGCTCCATTTTGGTCTCATCTGACCACAACACTTTCACCCAGTTGTCCTCTGAATCATTCAGATGTTCATTGGCAAACTTCAGACGGGCATGTATATGAGTTTTCTTGAGCAGGGGGGCCTTGCGGGCGCTGCAGGATTTCAGTCCTTCACGGCGTAGTGTGTTGCCAATTGTTTTCTTGGTGACTATGGTCCCAGCTGCCTTGAGATCATTGACAAGGTCCTCCCGTGTAGTTCTGGGCTGATTCCTCACCGTTCTCATGATCATTGCAACTCCACGAGGTGAGATCTTGCATGGAGCCCCAGGCCGAGGGAGATTTACAGTTCTTTTGTGTTTCTTCCATTTGCGAATAATCACACCAACTGTTGTCACCTTCGCACCAAGCTGCTTGGCAATGGTCTTGTAGCCCATTCCAGCCTTATGTAGGTCTACAATCTTGTCCCTGACATCCTTGGAGAGCTCTTTGGTCTTGGCCATGGTGGAGAGTTTGGAATCTGATTGATTGCTTCTGTGGACAGGTGTTTTTTATACAGGTAACAAGCTGAGATTAGGAGCACTCCCTTTAAGAGTGTGCTCCTAATCTCAGCTCATTACCTGTATAAAATACATCTGATAGCCAGAAATATTTCTGATTGAGAGGGGGTCGAATACTCACTTCCCTCATTAAAATGCAAATCAATTTATAACATCTTTGACATGCGTTTTACTGGATTTTGTTGTTGTTATTCTGTCTCTCACTGTTCAAATACACCTAATATTAAAATTATAGACTGATGATGTATTTGTCAGTGGGCAAACGTACAAATCAGCAGGGGATCAAATACTTTTTTCCCTCACTGTAGATCCCTGTCACACCCCACTGTAAACAGGCAATTGATCTGACTCCCGGGCACGCAACTTTATCCGGGCCTGCCCACCATCGTGAAGGTCCTTACTCGTTGTGAGCAGATGGTAAGGGACTCTGAAAACACGAATAACAATCCAGAGCCCTGGCCTACTGATTGTATCATAGGCCTTGCCCAGGTCGGCGCTGCAACACTACACATGTAACGCATGGATTTGTTACACTGTTCAACCACACACACATACACATTTTAAATAAAACAAGTTCCTTATTTGTAAAAAAAATCAGAGTACCAGTCATCAAATAGGCAATTGACACTTGGTCCAAAGAATATGTGATACTGTAATAGAAATACATGAATAGCTAAATTCAGAATTTAGGTTAATAAGGCATAACCCAGTGCACAATATGACATTCATGAAAAGACAAACAGTGCAACAAAGGAAATCAGCTTTCAGTCTGTATCAGACGGTCTCTGACGCTAGTGTTGAGAAGGTGACATGGCAGGCGTTTAGAAATCCGCTGTGCCGGTGGATGTAAAGTCGTTACACACAGTGTCTTTCGAACAATACAACAGTCAGATGCTTGATGCAGCTGGTGACTTTCCAGGTGTTGTAGGGTATTGACGATGTGTAGAACGATGAAATTGTACTTCTCAAATGTCAGGTGTTGTTGTGCTTTGACGATGCGTAGCACGATGGTTTTCCTTCAGTATCCAACGTATAGAGGTGTCTTCACCATGATAATTATTCACAAGCTTGTTGGTTTACAGTCACGTTTTTTCTAAACTCCTGTGATTCATGGCACGTGACCTTGCAGCACAGTTTTGAGCAATGCCTTTCCTTCTCCAAGAGGCACACATGTATCCTCTCTTTCCTCCAAGATTTTTTTAGCAACACACTTTAAGTCTTCTATATTTCAGAAATCTCCACTGTTTTTCCACTATATCGTCTCCACTGCTTAACCACTATACCTCTGAGTGGTTACTCAGCGTTTCAGCCATTCTCGTGCAAGGAACGACTTCTGTTGAGAGCAACCTCACATGCACGGGAGCACATGCTATCCAGCCAACATAAACATGAGGGTTGCCCCTGGCTCTCTGGCCCCTCTGGGCACTCTCTGGGCTCCGGGCACCCCGGCCCTCCTCTTCTCCTCTACTCCCTTGATCTTCTCCTTCTCTAACGTAGTCCACTAATATACTAATTGTATGCATGGACCAGTGTATAAGAATTAATAGTGTATTTCTTATCCGAGTCATGCTATCTCTTGTGAAACAATGGACATCTCATGAATTTAGGCAGACCTCCACAGCTTGGTCATCAATCCATCTTACTTTTTCGGAGATAACGGAAGTTTATGTTCGGCCTGGAGTTTCAGACCTCGCAAACTTAATATAGCCTCCCCAACCAGTCAATAAATCTAATGAAGTTCCGAAATGGTTTAAAACATCTTTACAATGGTTCTTAATTAATTGTATTTTACGGTTACCGTCAGACCGCAGCTCTTTCGCTGATATTGCCTCTTAATACCTCTCACACCACGGTTAATGGTATGGTTTATAACATGGAGTATAACAACGCATTATGGCTGTCTCTCTCCCTCTTCCGTTCCCGAGCATGGATTGAGTCGTCCGTCTGAACGAAGCTCGTTCGTTGTCCGTGGTGCTGGTCGTTGATGGGAAGAAAAACCGCCATTTTTTGCAATATGGCATTGTGATATATAACGACTTATTGTTGGTGGCTCAGCTGATTGGAGAGTATATAGAGTTTATTGATAACATTGAGGTATTCTTAGTTTTTTCGGTAAAGTCACGTTGAAGGGAAACAACAAAATAATAAAATATATCAAACACTAAAAAATTCTCACGACGTTTCGACCATAACTCAAACGGTCGTCTTCAGGTGTGTTGGTTTGCATACATTTATTTTTAAACGGCGCATTTATTTATTTATAAATGCATATCCGACCAGGAACACATAAGCAGTGAACTCAAGCACGTACACCAAGCTCTTAGGGCTAATGGTTACTCCGACTATACAATCCGCAAAGCTATCACTCAAACCATGAAGAAGAACCCTCTTGAGGAGCCTTTCAAAACCATCACTTTACCCTACATTGCGGGGATCACAAAAAAATCTCCAAAATCTTGAATAAACACAAGATCCAGGTCCGTTTCAACACATTACATAAAATCCGTGATCTGGTTCCGTCTGTAAAAGATGTGATTCCGGACATACAATACCCTGGTGTCTACAAACTAAGTTGCCTCTGTGGTAGTAGTTACATTGGAGAAACCAAACGCCATGTCTCGGACCGCATTCGTGAACACAAAGCAGACCTTAAACACGGTAGGACCAACACCTCAGCCGTGGCAGATCATTGTTCTAATTCAGTAGGCTCACATGCCATTGACTTTTCCAAGACAGAGGTTCTTTGTAAGCCATCTGGCTTCCATGAGAGATTCGTTCATGAGGCTATCCACATATACAAGCACAGAGACAATTTCAACCGAGAAGATGGATTCTATCTTAGCAATCATTGGAAAGATTTGATAAACCATTTCAGGTCTTAATTGATTGTTCACGCTTACAGTGGCTTTCAGACAGCATACATTATAAAAAATTTCGTCTCCCCCCTCCTCTTTTCAGAATATAGATGGACTAGTCCTAAATAAACTGCCAAATCGTTGCGCGTGGCGCTAACGTTTTTATAAATAAATAAATGCGCCGTTTAAAAATAAATGTATGCAAACCAACACACCTGAAGACGACCGTTTGAGTTATGGTCGAAACGTCGTGAGAATTTTTTGTTTTATATATGTATTATTATTTTGTTGTTTCCCTTCAACGTGACTTTACCGAAAAAACTAAGAATATGAATTACTGCAGTCACGAAAGCTTAAAATCAAAACATTGAGGTCGTTTATATTTTGGTTTTCATTGGTTTTACTATATGGTATTAATACTGGAAGGAACGAAGTTGTAAACTGAGTGTACCAACCTGCAATAGACAAAATTCCAATGTTCCTACCAGCCCACCCTGCAGGGACCTGTTTATATAGTGTAGTGTATACCCAGTTGCTTTGTGATTAATAGCTCAGCTTATTGAAGAATATATCAAGTACAATTATTATACTGATGTAATATAGACTTAGTTTTTTCCCACATTGGTTTACTGTATGATAGTTGGGTAGTTGGAGGCCCTTTAGCGTCCATATACTAAATGCCTCTGTTGATATGTAAACTTTGACTTTAACACAGCTATTTTTTGTCACAAGCTAATCCCTAGCTATTTCAATGCTAAATTCTCCTGCTTTCTAGGTCATTCACACCTATCACCGAGCTTAAAAGACGCCACGAATCTCAGCAGCACTCATTGAAGCACTGTCGTCCCGACAGTTATGTTCTTTCACCTGAAGAAGGCCGCTTGTGTTGCGGCCGAAACGTCGTGAGAATTTCATTGTGTTATTTTTATTTTATTATTTTATTCTCATTCTACGTGACTTTACCGAAAGAACCAAAGAAGATAAACAGATACTTTAAACACCTTCATTTGGAAGTGCACGCTTACGTTTACTATTTGCAAAACATAAACCAGGATCAATCCACTGCTGGATGAAGCCCTCTCCATGCTGCGATTCCTTGCGTCCCTGTGATGTGGCAATCCATTCAGCTCCTGTAAGCGACCTATTTTTATTTGACCAGGTAAGGCCCACCGAGATATATAGCTCTTTTCCAGAAGCAGCCTGGCCACATATGATTGCTCAACGTAGTGGCTTATGTGAATATTTATAGCAGTAATTATCTTAACGCATGTTTTTAGATGTGGAGAAAAAAACCGGAGGACCTGGAGAAAAGGATACGTGACCATGGGGAGAACATGCACACTCCAAATACGGGAGACCCTTGAATATCACGAGTTCATAGTTCGTGGTTTAGACCTATCGCCGGCAAGCTCTATGTATATCAATTTACCTATCATGGGGATTAGTTTTGGTCTTTAGCGGGTATACTGTACAAGGAAGTACTATATCATTGTGTGATATTGTGGTGGGGAGCAGGCGAGGGGATTATTTGTTTACTAGCCTTTTGCCCGTCCAAGGATGGGTGTATTGCAGTAAATCTATTGCAGTAAATCAGACCGCGAAATGATATTCATTGCATCCATTTGTGTGCAATTTGTAAGGCCGCGGTGACAGACCTATTTCATTTAAAGGTTATAATCCCTTGTTCATCATGACGTCCTTTTTACTTTGATGTCTCAATAGCGTTAGGGAGATCGCATGACGTGAGTGTTCTGACTTTGTAGTGAGTTTCTAAGTTGACGCTGAGGAGGGGGGAGGAGGCACCTCGCCCCCCCCCCATGTGGAGTGACGTCACCCGAAAGTTGCTGAGACAAGGTCTTATATAGGCCTGAGATGAGTGCATCAAGGTAGGTGGGTGGAGCTAGAGATGGTCCAACCACAGAGGCTGGGGCAGTGGCCTTTGTATTGTAAGATTAGCATGTCAATGGCTGTGGCAGTGGCCTTTGTATTGTGAGAGATTAGTCTATTCATGAGTATTAATGAGGGGGCCTGCTCGACGTGGAGTGACGTCACGTGCGGGACACAGACATTATTGGCTCATTATAGTAGTAAATTTGGCATTCAGTACAGCACATTTCCATTGTGATGTGTCTATTTTTGGTTGCGTGTATGTAAGCTCATTATTTAGGTCAAGCTTAAGTATTGAATATCACGCTTTTGGCTTTTGCTACACTTTCCAAAAATGTAACCACCTCGATATCCAAGGTACTCCTTATAAAGGCATCAGGGTCGGGATCAAACCCTCGGCCTCCTCCATACCAGGTGAGGTAGTTAACATCTCCTAGCCACCGAGCTGATTCAGTCTCTGTGGCAATGATTGTCCATGCTTTGCACAAGCAAATACTGTAGAAGCATAACTCGCTTTTTGTGTCTCCACATAAATCAGAATACGATGTTTAAATACATCAGCCTAATGGCTTTTCCCACCAACATTCCCCAGCAGCATTTGTTTTAAGCAATATAATTATACCGGCTCCCATTTGGGTTTCATCAGTTAGGCTTGTTAAACTAATGGTGGTTGTTATTCACAAAAGAGCCGGCCATTTGCGTCAGTGCCACAGTCCAAATTTACCAGACTTTAAATAATACTTTCCAATTATCCAATTGGTTAAAACCACAGAGCAGCATTGCCCTTAATGTGAAACCATGGCACACTCTACCCGTCTGTAAAACATATCACCTTCGTGAGAGCCTTGCATTGTAGGAATGGTGCAAATACATCTGGTAATGATTTCATCTAATTAGATCTGAGGAAAAGTTATTACTATAAATCTTGACTTAAAGCTTTCGTGACTGCAGGAATTCATATTATTTGGGTCTTTCGGTAAAGTCACGTAGATAGGTTCAAATTAATAAAAATAAAATAAACAAAAAAGCTCTGACGTTTTAATCACAACACAAGTGATCGTCATCAGGAAGAAGAAAGAGGGGGAAAGCTGCTGAGGCAGACTGTTTTAAAGGTTGAAAATGGGTGTAGCCCAAGGGTCATAAACGACGTGGCTAGTGATGTTAATGTGAGAAATTAGCACATTAATGTAAGATCGGAGAGCGGCCTTCATGACGAGGGCGCGGAGGTGGTTAGGTTAATGTGAGAGATTGGCATGTTAATGTAAGATCGCAGAGCTGCCGCCACGTCTAGGTCAGCATGCGGAAGGGGCTATGTTGGTGTGAAATTTGTTTCACCTGTTAATGTAAGATCAGAGAGCCGAACCTACGGGGAAAATAAAAACTAACATCGGAAGGTGGCAGGATGAGAACAACACCAGTTATGACTTAAACTGGTTGATGACGTTCTTCCAATGATTGCTGAGTTTGTACCCATCGTCTCGATCGAAAATGTGACTGTGTCTGTATATGTGGATGGCTTCATGAACGAATTTTTTTGATAGCCAGTGGGCTTACAAAGTACCTTCGTCTTAGAGAAATCAATTGGCGTGTGAGCCAACCGCATTAAAACAATGATCAGCCAAGGCTACCGTGTTGGTCCTACCGTGTTTCAAATCTTCCTTATGCTCATGAACACAGTCCGAGACATGTCGGTTAGTTTCCCCAATGTAACTACTGCCACAGACACGGCTTAGTTTGTAGACGCCAGAGTAATGTATATCAGGGACCCAGCGTATCCGCAAGTGGTGGATAGTGGAACGACCTTGTGTGAACTTTAGCTGCAAAATAAGCAGCGGCAACCCTGGCGGATAAGCAGTTGTGGACCAAGCAGTGACAGCACCACCAGGGTGTGGTTAGGACTGAAAATGCCAATGGTTTTCCTCTTGAAAAGTGACATATACCCTTTAACGATGCTTCCACATGGCGAGTATAGGCCGCCATTATAATAAGCATGTCTGCCACCAGCCATGGGTTAACAAGTCCTCAACAGCAGAGCAGGAGGAAGAAGATGTTAACATCTCAACAGCTGTGAAGGCGGACCAAGACTGCAGCAGAACGATATCTCCAATCGTACTGGTCTCCTTGCCATTGGATTCATGGTCCCATTCTCTCAAGAACTGTGTGGAAGCTACTGTACAACAGCTTTTTGGCGTCATCTGGTCCAACACCATGTGAGACTAGGCTCTAAGGAACGCTGTCTCGGGTGTGGACCAATCAATTTCAAGGACAGTGCATACATTATCAGAGTTATGTTTTTTGTTTGCATTCCGACCGCGGGTATTGTGGTCAATGCAAACATGACTCCTTGTAAAAAACAGGTGTCAGTTTTGTTGCCAGATAACAGGGTAAAAAAACAATTATTAGCTTCTCCACAATAAAATAAATCATGCACAGGCGTGTTTCATTAAAGGAACAACATCTTCTGGCCCATTCAATACAGTGTTTTTGGTGACCAGCTAGTGACGACGGGAGCTTGATTGTGAAGTCTGGAAGCTTCTAGTGGCAGCTACAAGAAGGTTGTCTAACACTCAGCAGAAACAAGAGTGTGTTTCTGCAGCTGTACCTGCGACTAAGAAGTCCTTTCAAATGATCCACTCTGCTCACCCCACGTGGGGAAGGAGCTAGGAAAGTGGCCCTAAACATAGTCTGTCTCACTTCTTCCGGACTGGATAACCACGCTCAGAAGGATCCCCATTACTGTGGTGGAAACAAAACTAAAAGTCAGATAATAACCTTTGGGAACTGGAATGTCAGGACCCTTATGGACAAGACTAAAAGTGAACGCCCAGAATGCTGCACCTTAATCGTGGCCCGGAAACTCAGACGACACAACACTGACGTAGCTGCCCTCAATGATACTCGACGAGAAGAGAAGGGGCAGCTCAAGGAACAAGGAGCTGGCTGTACCCTCTTCTGGAAAGGCAGACAGGAAGAACAGCCGCGGCTGCACAGAGTTGGTTTCTCCATCAAGAATTTACTTGATGAGTGAGCGCCTCATGACTATGTCTCAAACTGGTGGGGAGCCAATATTCTACTGTCATCAGCGTATATGCCCTGATTCTTCACTCCGATTATGAATGTTACGTCAACCTTGATCAGGTCCTTTCTACTGTTCCTCTGGGAGACAAACTTATTCTGCTCGGTGATATGCATGCCAGAGTTGTAAGAAACATAAACCTCTGTAATGGAACCATCGGGAAAGAAGGAGTGGGTAAAGTCAATTCCAACGGCATCCTTCCCTTGACTAAATGCACGGAAAATGGAGTCATCATCATCAACACCCTGTTACGCCAGAAAAAACAAATACAAAACATCATAGCATCATCCGTGATCTAAGCACCGCCACTTGATCGATTACGTCATTGTCCATGAACAGGATCCCAAAGATGTCTGCATCATCCAGGCTGTTCTAGTAGCTGCTGGTGGCTGGACTGATCATTGACTCATCTGCTCAACCATGCTCATAAAACTGGCTCGCAAGTGACGGCTTCATCAGAAGAGATGTCTACAGAAGATTAACATTGAAGCTTTATAGGACTCCATTAAGCAAGACCTCTTCCACCAATGCCTCAATGAAAAACTGTCAAACTTGATTAACCAAAAGTGGGAGAATGTAGTTCGTCAGAGAAAGTGCTTCAAGGATGTCCTCAAGTCCAACATGAAGAAGTGCTCCATCGACACTAACTCAAGGGAGTATCTTTCCCAGGATCACCTCAGATGGAGACAGTCTATTTCAAGAAGCCAAACATTTTAAAACTTAATAGCAGAAACAGAAAAAGTGGGAATGGCGGAAACAACAGCCTGCAGCCCGACTAATGCAGTTCCACCCACCACTATTTCTGGACACATGTGCCAGAGTTGCGGCAGAATCTGTCGATCCCAGATTGGTCTCTTCAGCCATCTTTGGACCCACAGAAAATCCTAATTTTCTCTGGAAGGCAATCCTCGATTGCGAGGGAAAGCCTATGATGACACTTGGGTCCCTGGTTCCATTGAAAAGGACGCAGTTGGGTTCATATTTTCACTAACACCACACCGTTCCGGGCCCTATCCACTGCTATTTGTGACTCAGTCTATGGCCCTCTGAGTCTATGAGTTTGTATGTACAACGTTAGTTCATGGGCTTCTCTGGACAGGCAAGATATTGGTAATACGAAGCCGTAATTTTCACAGCCCCGATGTGTTTATGTAATTTTGTTGTGACTGAAATGATGTACATTATATAAGCGATATAGTTTGAAGAGTTGCGATGATTAGAAGGCTCGTGTAGGGGCTAATGTTGATCAAACTGTCGAATGTTTCCCTGCACTCAAGTATACAAACGGGAGAATGTGGAGCGCCATCTGCAGTTGGAAATGATGCGTTGATAGCTCAAGGAGCTGGAGAAAGCCACGGCCACGGTCTCCACCAACACCACCACTGCCTCCAACGCCATCCTGGCAGCCACATGCAGTTCCGCCGCCACCACCAGGGATGCTGTTGGGAGATGCATCGACACCCCCACCCCGACTGCTTCTGGCATATTATTCACCCCCACCGCCATGGCGCTTGATGTTGGCAGATTCAGCGCTGCCACCCCGGCTGCTGCTGGCATCTCCAACACCGCCACCACCGCCCCGGCTGCTGCCGGGAGATCCAACGTTGTCATCCCAACCCAGCTCATGCTGGCAGATGCACCACTGCCTCCCCAGCTTTTGCTGGGAGATCCACCACCGCCTGTGCCAAAGCCACCAGGTTCGGCAAATTGCGTAAATTTATTCGAGAACTTCACTGGTCGGCTACTGCTGGAAGATCCACCGCCGCTACCCCTACATCTGCAGGCCGATCTACCGCCGCCACCCCAGTGTCTGCAGGCCAATCCACCACCACCCCAAGGTCTGCAGGCCAATCCACCACCACCCCAACGTCTGCAGGCCAATCCACCGCTGCCACCTGTGGGTCTGCAGGTTGATGCACCTTCACCACTCCTGGGACTTCATATTCAATACCCGTTGAGAAATACAACTGAGATTCTTGCATTACGTGTAGTCATTACACTTTCGGTGTTTTGCTTTCACTGGTGTTTGTCACGCCAAAACAAAGGTCAAATGTTGCTTTCGGGAGGTTATAGCTGGGAGGGAGAGGACAAGTGTGGCAGAAAAGAACCAGAGCTTTGTATGAAGTGATAGGCCATGTAACTTTTATACAGCACTAAGCAGCTGAAAAAAAGGATATGCCACTGAACTAATTCAGAGTAAGACCTCCGCTCTGAAATTGGAGCTGGTCATAAACAACTGCCCAGATATGGGAATACCTCCACTCTTTCCACAACTACCTATCATGCGGAGTTGAGGGGGTGGAGTCCTTGAAGACATACAAAATATCAAGGCAGGTACTGCTTTGATTTGTTTGGTAGGGCGAATGGTAAGGCCCTACCTCTTATTGGCACGATCCAGGTTCACCATCAGACTCTCCCACTCCTTGAAGTGAACAGCCATTACGAGATCATCACCAACATCATCAGCACACAGATCATCCGTTGTTCCCTCCTTCCAAATTAAGAAAAACCATGGGGCATGTTACACGTTAACATTATTGATACATTACGATTCGTAGATCAAAGTAGATTTTAATACAATCAGTCCTCGCTTAGAATACTCCCGTAGAACACTGATTCGTTACAGTGATAGGTGTGGGGCCAAATGTTCTGGACTGACTTCTACCACCAAGCCAGCTTCACAACATCTGCGCGTTTCTCCGGTTTCCTCCTACGTGCCGAACCCTGATGCTTGAAATTGTCCAAACATCTTAATGCAGCACGGAGCTAATAATGAGTCTCGAGGCTCAATGTGGCTCTCCTGGGTACATACAGGATATTTCTAGATTTGATTATATTTATTCATATGATTCAGCCTAGCAGCTGCACTGCGATGTGCCAGCCTTGCCACTGTGTCATGGTGGTAGTGGTGGTAAAACCGATTCGGAATAATATGTTCAGTGCGCGTTGTGATTTTTTCTTTTAAAAGTGTTAATCAAACGAGTTGCAGTGACGTCATGGTCGAGTAAGCAGCAATGACCGCTCCAACCCCTACATTAGAACATTACCTTTTTCGACCCAACATAACCACTCGCTTTCCTGTTTGATAGTTTTCTTATTTTTCTACCTGGCCTCAGGCACTTTATAGGGGGCCTTGGAAAGCTGTTTTTTTTTACTTTGGAGCTTCCTAGGGCGATCCACAGCCTCCTTAGTTGTAGGGTCCTCAGTAAGCAACTCGAGCCTGACCTCATGGCTAGGCCAAGGGGACCTTCCGCCTGTATCTTTGTGCTCCATGGAAGACAGATCCCCTGGGAAAAAAGCCATAGCTTTGTCTCCCCCCCCCACCCCGTTCAAGTTGACACCAGAGATCCCGGTGGGAGGAACGAGAGCTCTTACAAGCCCTTTTGTAAAAAAAAAAACAAAGAGAATACTGCCCTTCTTCGGGTCCTCAACGAGATGTCGAGTAAGGTTTGCAGGAGGGTGAAGATTCAGGAGGCAGCCACATATGACCCTTCAGACTATGCTAGACGAGCAGAGCGGTGCAATGAAGACCTACGAAGCCAGGCTGCTGGAACCTGAGGAGGCTTACATCAGACTGGACTCTAAGGGACGGGAGTGCCAAGTAAACCATACGGCCTCCCGGAGGGGGTCGAGGGCAACGCTCCTCAAGATGCTCTATCCTACATTCGGCTACATCTGCTCGAAGCTCCGGCATTCCTCTCTACAACTGGGCCATCACCACCTACACTAGTCGGCGCTGCGCTGTGACCACGGCGTGCCTCCACGCGTGCCTGTCGACGGTCGTCCTCAAGACTGCCCGCATCGAACGCGAGCTCATCTCATTCGTATGGCAATGCTTGCTTCCCACAGAGCAGACTCTTGTCCACAACCTCTCTCGCATAGATGTAGCGTAATAAATGCACATCCTATACCGTCGGTATACTTACCTGCAGTTGCGGGCACAAGCCCATAGGGGGTGCCACCCTGAGCTGGGGAAGGACAGAGAGAGCCAGGCCCCAGGTGAGGGGTTGGGGGGTTCTTCCAGAGCCCCCTGGAAGGTTCTAGAGAGGGGGCGGCACCGGGGGCGGAGAGCCCCCGAGAGGTGTATTAAAGGGGCACCTCTGGGACAGCTCGGGGCAGTGCTCCGAAGACGAAGAACAGAAGACCATCCTAGCTAGGACCCTGGGACCCGACATCCTTATAAGGGTCGGGGCCGAGCGCGGACCAGTGGTCAGGACCCGCACCTTGGCTGGGTCGGGTCAGAGTAGCCTCCCTAGCTAGGACCCTGGGACCTCGAGCCCAACGTCCTTGTAAGGGCCGCGCCGAGCTCGGACCAGTGGTCAGGACCCGTACCTTGGCTGGGTCGGGTCAGAGTAGCCTCCCCTAGGGCACAGATAGCCAGAGGGCTGAGAGCCAGGTTTGATCAGTGCGAGGGCACGCTAGCCCGGAGGCTGTACCTTCCTAGATAGTGGGAGTTAAGGGGAGTTCTGTTCATAGTTACAAATAAACCGTGTTGCCTCTAAAGACGTCTCCAGTCTCCGTGGAACCCACTACATGTGTATTTTTATATTTTTACCACTGTGATATACACGTTGCCTGCGTGCGGCGACGCTGGATGCTTTTCCCTCTTCCTTTTCCTCATCCCTTCACCACAGAATGAACACGGGAACGCGGTCATGCACCTCGGGGGGGGGGGGTCAGGGGTCAGACATTTGTGACGATGTGTGACGTGGGGGAGGGGGGGGATTTGAGAAATGTGACGTCACATCAAAATGCGCAACTTTAAGTATAGAATTGTTATAACACTAATTGTTATAACACTCCTACATCAGTGCAGCGCCACGCACTACAATGGCAATAGTTGAAGCATGTTTTATTTTCAAAATGGAAATATGGTTTTGGGGGGGGGGGCAGAGCTTTGTGACGCCATATTTGAGGGGGGGGGTCTGACTTTTTGTGACGCCGAGTGACGAGGTCAAAAATTGCGTGACGTCATTTATGGACGGCCCCTCAAGTGAATGGCAAAATTGGTTTCGATTTACGTTGTTTCACTTACTGTCGTGTTTTTCAATGTACTAAATCGAGAACTTCAGTGCTTGGGGGATTTTGGAGCTGGCTCACCGCCTGGGCTGCTGCTGCCTTCCCACTCGAGTCGTTCATAGCTCGTGGCTTCTAATATCGGAAGGAAGCGGTGATCGTCTTTGTTCGATGGCCAAGAGCTGCTGCTGCGAGGATGACCGGAGTTTGCGTGATGACCGTTTATGCTCCTGGACACGAGATCAGCAAGGTGTGATGTTTCATTTGTGGGAGTTGCACCGCCTGTACGCGATCAACCGTCGACGCGCCCACCCGGGCCCCACGTTTGCCGTGAGGCACCATGAGGGCCTCACCGACGGCCAGGGCCTCCGCACGGTCGGAGTGGGCAGAGGCCGGCGTTCGACTGGTGGTTTGAAAAGAACACGGACAAACATTCGAGCTCACGCTTTTGCTTTGGCAACAATTTTCGTTAATTGGGCTCCGAGCGGCTCAACAAGCCTGGAAGCCGGCGCATTTAATCACCTCCGAGATCGAAATGTGGCAAATCGCATGCTAATCAGGAGCAAGTTGGCCCAGGGATTGTGAATCAAATTTGCATGTGAAACGGCGGTGCAGGACTCGATTCGAAGGTGAGTGAATACTGCGCGGTGGTGCATTGCAAGTGGACATTATTATCATCCAACAGTGACCAGCATGGTGAAGTATGGTCAAACTAAAGCTGGCATCCAACATCACGTGGCGAGATGTTCATCCAGCAGTGGAAAACGTAACTTAAAGTAACCAAAATAACAAGACGCATGGAAAATAAATCGGTTTAATTTTGTATATAAACGCGTATAACTCATGTGTACATGCTTGTAAATATACGATTCAGCTAAAAAATGTTAAACACATTTACACAAAGTCGCAAAGACATCAACTCGCTTAAATCTTTACCAGTACTCCAGGAGCTCAGAATTATTGCCCAAGTACTGTATATACATGAGCAAAGTTATGACCATTTACGAAACAATTTGAAAACGTGTCAATATTTTGTCAGAAATTATCTTTGCACGTCTAAAGGACAAGAGAAGCTGTAACGAAATGCGCATTTGTAAACGATTAAACCTTAAAATTTTCTGACACCGACATTTTTTCCAAAAAACATTCCTTGTGTGATTGCACAGAGTCCGATGAGGGGTGGGGCAGCTGTGTAAAAAACCTGAGGTGAAATTCTCCGTTAAACCGACGATTTAAACAGCAACAGCTCGGGGAATTTTATACTATGTTCTATGCAGCTGACCGCTGCCCCTTCATACAGTAAATGGCATCCTCACAAGAATAAGTAACCTAACATCCCTTGCAGGGAATCCACTCGCGATAAAAAATCTTCAATTTGCCATCCATCACGAGACCCCTGCGCGTATCACCGTGCACAATCATACTTCGAAGCTCTTGCTCGGATTCCCCAGAGCTTTGCCCTCCGAGTGGCCACCCTAATGGCCCACTCCGACAGGCCAAACCTGGCACAATTGTAGGTTTTCAACTATAATACACATTTTATGGGTTAGATCGTTTAAATATATAAATGTGTTGTTAAACCCACCACCACCCGACAGCCAATTAGTAAGGTTTGTCACATAAACAGAACATGTCAATTCGTTACTAGTACAGTCCACCAGTGTGTTGGAGAGCAAAGCCACATCATTTACAATCTAAGTACAACATTTCGCCAGCACTAACTAGCTTCATCAGGCGACAGCCATCACTTGTGAGCACTTCTTTCGCGAATTGGGAGGGGAATCAATGAATGCATTGACTATGGGTATCCATTGCCGATTGGGTTATTTATATGTTAATCAACACACATTATGCATGCGCATTAAGGGACGAGGATTCTCCACGAATCTGGCTGTCGCCTGATGAAGCTGGTTGTAAATACTGGTGAAACATTGTACTCCGATTGCAAATGTTGTGGCTTTGCTCTCCAAGACACCGGTGTGATGTTACTAGTACCGAATTGGCACGTTCTGTTAATGTGACAAACCTTTCGAATTGGCTGTGTCGGGTGGTGGCGGGTTTACCGACACATTTAAATATTTATTACGCGATCTAATCCAAAAAACCTGTGTTATGGATATTGGTCGCGAAAGCCTACGTGTTAAACTGGTTTTCAACTGTTAGATCAGTGGTAGCCGATATGTGAATCGCGATCCATGGGTGGATGATCGCAAAAGATTTTGATTGTGGATCTCGGGACAAATAGGAATAACACCTCTAATATAAAGCATTTCTTGTTATAGCAGATGGCAAAACAAAATCCCCGACTAAGAATTAATGGATTAATAATATATATTTTAAACCAATAGATTGCACAAGCACTTGGCATGTCTACAGTGTTCTATTAGTCGGTTAAATCCATCCGGGTAACTGCTGGTCATATATTGCTGGTAGATCACGGAACATGTTGAGATATACCAGAATGGATCACAGTGCTTTGTGGGTTGGACGCTGCTGCGTTAGTCAATAAACACCACCGATTCAGTAACCAATATTTTTGTGAAATCACCTTCATCACAAGGGGGTCAGTGTCTTGGCTGGCAAAGAAGTTGGGCATAAGATATCCTAAACCTTTGATTTAAAGCTTTCGTGACTGCAGTAATTCATATTCTTAGTTCTTTCGGTAAAGTCACGTTGAAGGGAAACAATAAAATAATAATAAAATATATATTTTATTATGTTATTGTTTCCCTTCAACGTAATAATAATAAAATATATATTATTTTATTGTTTCCCTTCAACGCGACTTTACCGAAAGAACTAAGAATATATCCTAAACCTTTCATACATCTTGATGCGTATACACCTTAATTGGCTGATTGTACTGGTTGGCAAGGTAAAAATTCAAAAAAAAAAATTGCGCTACCGTTTGAACCGCTGCGACAGGAGAACAAAGAACCGGTGACCTCTGGATTGCAAGTTCAGAGTGCAAACCGTCTGTTACTTCAGGGTAGCAATTCTCATAACCGCCACTGCTTTTTTCAATTGTTCACCTCTGCTTGCGAGCACAATGTACACTTAATTAACTCTGCAGATGTAAAACCCAGAGTGTGTGCCCACTCATGCACCTGCTCTGACATCTTGTTGACACCGCATCCACGATACACTAGTGCTGTCTGGGTTTCTTAGGCCGGGGAGAAGGCGAGCCCCATGGGGTAGACTCCGCAGGGTTGTAGCCTGGAATCTGTGACAGCGGACACACAAATGGCACAAACGTACAACGAAGATAGTCACCCAAATAAGCCTTTAACAGACTGTGCTGCTGTTAGACGGCATGGCCCACGAGGGGGTAAGTGGCCAACACCTCTCCCCAGTGCTGATGTTTACACACTGCACCAGGTACTCATTTAAGAAAGAGTTGACCTTGGGTAGGCAAAACAGCAGTTCAGATAATCCTCACTGGTGTTGGCGGTGAGTGGGAATTGGGTTGCCGGGTTCATAGCGCAGCGTGCTAACCACTACACCAATGCTCTCACACACACACATGCGGGTATTTCCAACACAAGTTATACGTTATTATTACACTTATTAACACTGAAAAACTTAACAACTCCACACAGTAACACTCTAGTTGGGAATCAAACCCAGTTTTCTTGCTGCAAGACGCAAGGGTTTACCAATGTGCCACCCTGCCGCCCATGGCGATACGTAAACTACCTTAATACCAGTTTCAACGCATGCTTATTTTTAGATATGGGAGGAAACCAGAGAACCCGGAGGAAACCCATGCAGAACAGACTCATGGAGTTTTGTTAAGAAATCTGATATCTACCAAGGCTCCCACACCCTGACTTAGCTTGGTATCTTGAGAACTCGCATTCATCAACAACAGCCCCAAACGATCATTTAAATAGGTCACGTTTCAGATAATGGCCCTTCTTGTGCAATGAACTAGGGCCATAATAAAAATATATTTCATACAGCACCTTGCATATCGAAACATCTCAAAAAAGCACTGGACATTAAAAAACTACTCAAGTATAGATACAAGCCAATACAAATAAAGTAAAAGCCGATAATAACAATGATAGTGATACTGACACTTTACACAGCATGCAAAATGCAATAAAAGCTAATTATAATGATTCCCCTCACAGTAATAACCAATCAGAATCCAGGAAAAGCCAATTAATAACGACGTTTTCAAGCTGGATTTAAACACACGGACAGTCACAACTGATATAGGTAGGGATAGTATCCCATAGTCTTTGGATATACAGTCTGTTCTATAATACGGTAGTTGCGTACCTCAAGAACACCACGTTTTGGAAAAATCGTGTTATAATAAATAATATATATTATATGGGGTAAAGCGCAGTCCGCAATAACGCGTGAGATGCGTAACAAAGGCTGAACAAAGACTAAGGAACGTGGGTAGCATCTAGAAGCATCCAGCAGCATCCCGCCTTGTGTGATGCTACGCCGAGGCAGCCGTTACGACCGCTTATTCCTACTCGCGCGACGTAGTTCCATTCATTCAACCGAGTTAAATCCAGTTCGGATCCGCGTTATACAAAAAATGCGTTCCTTCATACATTCATCATCGCGTTATATCCAATTTGCCAGTTACAGGAGGTATAGGACAACAGACTGCAGCTCAAAATGCTAGCTAAAATTTGCCTACGATGCGCTCCGCCACGGAGATGTTGGCGAGCAACATGAACTCCTCCACCATCGAGTTGGTCTCCCTGTGTACACGCACCAGTTTCCGCCACCACAACACATCAACCACAAGGGTCAAGATTCTTTATCTTAGATTATTTTGCTGATAATAAATTTCCCACGTGATAAGCCACTTTGTTCAGCTATCATTTGTGGTCAGGGTTTTACTTGGTAAGATAAAAATAGTTTAGTTTTATTTGTATATTTGTTTAAGTTATTTGTTTACCTTTCCAATACTTTGCAATCCTAACGTGTGCTTGTATTGTTTGTTGTTGTAACGTTGTGACCTGCCCCAACTGGACATCTGTGAAAAAAGAGCTTTATAGCTCATCGAATTCTTCCAGTAGAAATATATATTTTGATTCTGATAGAGAGATCTGCACAACAGTCGGATCGCAGTCATGGGAGGTGTCTTGTTGACGAGACTCACTTGAGTTCCTTGGTCTGCAGGTCGATCGGGTCGTGGGTTTCGCTGTCCATGTGGAATCGGACCTCAGGGGATGCCAGAGTCAATGCCCTACGGGTGGAGAAGGGACATGAGCGATTATCATGTCCAGCCAAAACAACACAGAATCTTAATATAAGACACTTCACAAACTCAGATATTTGAGTTGAACATGCACAGCTCGTTAAGTCAATCCACTGCTGGATGAGGGCCGCCCCATGTCATACGGGTCGTGGGGTGGTTTTACCGTACTTAACCGTGGTGGTCAGTACGCGTTGGCAAAGGTGGGGGAGCACAGATGTAATGGGTTCCAGGACACGGAGACGGCAGAATAGAAGCAGCACTATTTATTTAAACCTTAACAAGGGTTACACTAGAAGGGGTAGCGGCCCCTCCACCCGTATAACTCAGGAACACACCCCAGGCTCTCTAGCCTAAGCTCTAGGCTCCCAGTTCCTCCTGGTAGGGCTCTAAGGGAGGCTATCAGATCCGGCCCTGGTTAGGCACAGATCTCGGCACCCCGCCGACCAGACCGGCCCTTAGAAGGACTCTGACTCTGGGGCTCTGGGGCCGCACCACTGGCTTGCTGTGCCGGCCCTGAAAAGGGCAGCGGTCACAGGAGTTCCAGGGTCTCACCTAGCTGGCCTTCTTTCTTCACTGGTTGCTTCAGCCTCGGGCCCCACACTCTGCCCCGAGCTCCCTGGCTCCCCGCACTTTATACCCACTGGAGCCTTAGCGGACGTTGTTGTAGCCACCAAGGTGTGGGTGAACCACACCTTCCCGTGCCATGTGTTTATTCCCCATAGCACCCCTACATCACCCCCTCCCGTGTAACCCGCAGCCGTCCCGGCTGCAACAATACTCGAACAATAAACACAACAAACCCCCACCCGTGCGTGCCTCATAAGAACGAACACCCCAATAAATAACCCAACCCACCTATACAAAATTACACTATATACACATATACATTGTACCCCCCCCCCCCATCAACGCAGCAAGAAAACTTAACAGTGAACAACAAGAGTAACAAGAACCATTTTTACAACAAGCGGCGCATTTTGGCGCGAGTCCGATTTGCGGGTCCATCGTAGGGGGAGGGTCCGGTCGGCCCGGCAGTGGGCACCGGCTGTGCAGGTGCACCGTCTTCCGTCACCCCGGAAGGGCAAACTCCGTCCCCACCGGGTGGCGCAGGCGCGCTGGAAGCCGTCATTCTTGAGGCGCCTGAAGGTGGAACAGTTAGCAAAGCATCAAGGGCAGGTGACGAAGACGCCGTCCGGGAGTCAGCGGAGACATCACATGCTCGGCCTGTGTAATGTGGTGGAGGGACGCGCGGCGCCACAAACGGCTTCAGACGCGAAGGGTGTACGTACCAGCGGCGTTTCCCCCACTGGATACGAACGCACTGCGGCCGCATAACCTTCACAATAACCACAGGGCCCCTCCAAGGCCGCAACAATTTCGCCGAGGTCGCCAACGGCACCTGAGGGCAGTGCAGCCAGGCTTGATCGCCTGGCTTCCACGCATGTGTGCGTGATTGGCGCGATCGCAACCTCTCGTTGGCCTTCTGCCGAGAGGAAGAGTTTTGGGCCGCTGCCTCCCGCGCCTCGGTCAACCTCAGGATATTAAATTTAACGTGGTCGGCCAATTTCGATTTTCTGCTGGTTTCCGAGACGCGGAGCTGATTCGCAATTGGTGGGTCAACGTCGCGACCGTACATCAAAAAGAACGGCGAGAAGCCGGTTGCCGCGTGAGGAGCCATTCTATAGGCGGCCAAAACCCCCGGAATGTGAAGGTCCCAATCGGTCTGGGAGTCACACACCTGGTGACACAACATAGATGTGAGCGTCCTATGCAGCCGCTCCACCATGCCATCGGTTTGTGGGTGATAGGGGGAAGTGCGAATCTTTTTCGTACCAAGAAGCGCACACACCTCGTGCAGAAGGACGCCAGAGAAGTTCTTCCCTTGGTCAGTCAGCAGCCGTTCGGGAGCACCCTTGTCGAGGACATAGCCCTGGACAAAGGCCTCGGCAACGGCTGCTGCTGACTGGTTAGCAAGAGGCCATGCCATAGGCCATCGGGTGAAATATTCCACGCCAACCAGCAGGTACTTGTTACCCCTAGGGGTCGCAGGGAAGGGCCCCAATATATCGAGTGCGACGAGTTCGTTAACCCGAGAGACCGTGATAGATTGTAGCGGTGGGCAGGCGCCTTTCGCTGGTGGTTTTCGTTGGGCGCACTGAGTGCATGCACCCAGGAGGTCATCCACATCCCTTGCCATACCCGGCCAGAAGAAATCCAGCTGGAGCACGGCAAGGGTCTTGTGGGTCCCCAGGTGCAAAAGTCGCTCGTGTGCGGCCCAAACGGCCTTACCCCGCAAAGCGGATGGCACCACAAGCCTGTGACGGCAGGCCCTCCCATCCCAATGCATTAGGAGCCCCTGGAGCAGCCCGTACGAATCAATCCCCGCGACCCCCCGCACGGAACCCCCTGCGCGACAACGCAACGTGAGGAGGGATGCGTCCTCCATCTGGAGGCGCCCCCATTCCGCAACGGACAACCCCAGCAAGGAGTCCGCACCTCCCTCCCCGATAGGACCCTCAGGCAAGGGGTCCTCAGTGGCAGCAGCGAGAACCGGGATATCTAAGGGGGGGCTATCCTCTGGCGGCTTACAACGCCCCGATCCCCTGAGACAAGCACAATCTGAGGTGGGCGGCAGGCGAGACAGCGCATCCGCATTAGTGTGCCGAGCACCCTTCCGATATGTGGTCGTGAAATCATAATCCTGAAGGATTTCGAGCCATCGGGACAATTGCCCCGAAGGCTGTGTCACCCGCAAGGCATATTGTAATGCCGCATGGTCCGTACGGACAGTGAAATGCCGACCGTACAGGTATGGGCGATACTGTTGCATAAAAAATACAATAGCCAAGAGTTCCCGACGCGTGACGCAGTATCTCTGTTCCGCCGGAGACAAAACCCTACTGCCATAAGCCACGACGCATTCCACACCACAGATCACCTGTGAGAGCACACCCCCAATGCCCGTATTGCTGGCATCTGTATCGAGCAGGAAGGGTTCCGAAAAATCGGGGTAGCTCAATGGAGGGGCCCGCACGAGAGCGTCGCGAAGGGAACAAAAAGCGACCTCCTCCTCCTGGCCCCAGTGAAATTTCACTCCCTTCGCCGTCAGAGCGTGTAAGGGCTTAGCAATGGTCGCGAAATCCGCGACGAACCGCCGGTAATAAGACGCAAATCCAATGAAACTCCTGACCTCAGCCACCGAGGTGGGGGTTGGCCAGGAGTTGACACACTGCGTCTTTGCGGGATCGGTGGATATGCCCGAGCGGCTGACGATGTGCCCCAAATAGCGTACGGATTCCCGTAGCAGGTGGCACTTTTGCGGCTTAAATTTCAAATTCGCAGCACGCATTTTGAGGAACACGGCGCGCAAGCGCAAAAGGTGTTCGTCAAATGTCTTGCTGAACACGATGACGTCATCCAGATAGATCAAACAGACGTTCCACTGTAAGCCAGCCAAAACCAGTTCCATAAGGCGCTGAAATGTCGCCGGAGCGGAGTGTAATCCCATAGGTAACCGGTTAAATTGGAATAGGCCGTGTGGTGTGCGAAACGCAGTCTTTGGCTTGGACTCATCATCCAATGGGAGTTGCCAGAATCCGGATAACAAGTCCAACGTAGAAAAAAAACGTGCGCCAGCCAGAGCATCCAGAGATTCGTCCATCCGGGGAAGTGGATACGCGTCGGCCACGGAGATCTTATTAAGGCGGCGAAAATCCACACAGAATCGCAAGGACCCATCGTGCTTTTTGACAAGCACTATGGGTGCTCCCCATGGACTGGTGGAAGGGGCTATGATGTCTGCAGCCAGCATGTCATCCACTGCCAATTTGACATGATCTTTTTCGGCCGGACTTAACCGAAAAGGATTCTGGCGTACCGGGGCATTGTCACCCGTGTCAATGTGGTGACGCAACAATTTCGTGCACCCAATGTCATATTTGTGTTTACTAAAAACATCGGAAAATTCCGTCAGAAGGGTGCGTAGGCCGGCACGCTGGGAGTCGGACAGATCACTCGTGCCCGAACATAGTGTGTCCATCCAACTATCGTCCCCCTCAGAATGCGGTTGAGCCAGAGGATCGGTCCCCACATTACCCATAACCGTGTCTACCACGGGGACCGGTGTCGCGTGCGCGAGCACAGTTCCCTGAGGAACGACGGCCGTCTGTACGCCAACGTTAAGGACGAGGATAAACGGGTCATCGCTCCCCTTAACGAGCGTTTGAGCGGCCACCAGATCCAGCCCGTTTTCCCCAGCCCTCGAGGGCCCTAACAGAATTCCCTGGTCCAGAACACCGGGCACGAAAGGCCGACGCAAGCGAAGGGGCACGAGCATTTGCGCCCCGGGAGGTACACGCACCGTCCGAGTGACGAACGCTTGTATCGACGCGCACGCTGCCCTTGAGGTGACAGGGGAAGGCAGGAATGTTACCCGTCGGCCCGAGGGAAGCTCGATGCAACCCTGATCAATTAGAATTTTAATTGGCATTTTGCCCAAAAAGTCCGTCCCCAACAAGCACGGAACCGCCAGCGAGGACGAGACTAATATCGGCCCGGAGAGTTTGATATCGCCAATGCAAATTTGTGCTCGAATTTGGCCTATGATACCCAGCGAACCCCCGTTCGCTGCGTAACACGGAACGGTGACTGGGAGCAAGGGGCGGCTTTGAACGGGAAGAATATTATAAATCAAGTCTGACACAATGGTCGCCGAAGCTCCCGTATCGACGAGGATACGCACCTCGACCCCGTCAATGCGACCCGCGACCACGGACGAGCCTGCCGACGCAGCAACAATGCGGTGGGCCAATTCCGTCCACTGCCCCGGCCCGAGCACCCTCTCGACCCCGCCACCACCCAACAAACCAATGGGCGTACCCCGAGGCCCGTACACCGAAACGCGCGAGGTGGGGACAGGTGTGTGCACAGGCCGAGCATGTGGGGTGCCGCGACTTGCCGGGTTGCGATGCGGAGGCCTGTAGGCTGGAGCGCCGTCCGACCGTCCCGGCTGTCGTTGACGAGGCGCCCGGCATTCCGCAGCCACGTGGCCCTTGCGGCCACAGTTGTAGCACGTGATGAGCGCCTTGGGGTGCTCCTGGCAATCCGGTGTGGTCCGAGCCGGCCTCCCTCCGGATCTCCACTCCACCGGGCGACCCGCCGCGAAGACCTCCTCGGAGGGGGGGATGGTCGGCGTCCCAGCGCACACCGCAGCTGCGCCCTTGGGGACGAGAGGTGATCGACGCTGCGCTATCAGGTGCGCGTGGATGTGTCTTGCTGCCCGCAAGGAGCACATGTCCGCGTCGTCCTCTGCGACGATGACGATCTGTAGCTCCTGGGCCAACGCCAGGAGCTTCTCCGTCACCATCGCGTCCACCCCTTCGCCGTCCATCCGCGGGAAAGCCGCTTTTGCGAGGGCCAGGAGAGCCGTGCGATACGCCAGCGGTGGCTCCTTCTGGCCCCTGCACCGCTCGTGGAAGAGTTTGCGGCAGTCCGACGATGGCCCGTAGACTATGGTGAGGACCTGGAGCGCCGACTGTAGCGTAGATCGCGTTGATCTGGGAGCTGTGATGAGCGTAGCAAGGGCGTCATCGTCCAGCATGGCCGGTAGCGCACTCAACGCCTCGTTGTCCGTCCAGCCGGCCATCTCTTGATGAGCGAGAAAGCGGCGTTGAAAGGCCCCCCAGTCGCCGCCGTCTGAAACGAACTCCTTCAACACCGGCAGGCGTTGTTGAAACGATGGCTTCGTCTCTGAGAGGTGCCGCGCGCCATTTCCGGCCTCTCCACCGGTGTTTGTGGGGCTGGGGACACCCATCGGTGGTCGCGCAGGTGATGACGATGACAGCGGGCGTCCGTTGGTGAAGACGTCACCACCGCTGATTGGCCCACAGCGTCCACGTGGAGCTGTGACCCTCCAATCGCCGTGGCGGACACTGTCATGGCGGCAAATCCGAAATCTG
The DNA here is from genome assembly GCF_048934315.1 of Petromyzon marinus. Lineage (NCBI taxonomy): Eukaryota > Metazoa > Chordata > Hyperoartia > Petromyzontiformes > Petromyzontidae > Petromyzon > Petromyzon marinus. Next base: position 6,670,129 of record NC_133699.1, on the reverse strand, counting down.
GTGGCTGTGTTTCGGCGGGAATGGCCGTTGAACGGCGTTCGTCTCTCTGCCGCCTTTGCGCCCGCAGCCCCGCGCGGTTGATTTCCTCCAGCGTGGAAGCCGCGGCATACAGCAGCTCAGCCAGTCGAGAGTGAGCCGCCTGCAACCCGTCCTCCATCGGCGGCCACTCCTCCAGCGGCGGCTGCTGTTGGGGCGTCTGGGACATCCCAGGATCGTCGGCCGCGGCCTCTGGCGCAATCCCAGGCGAGCCGTCCTTCTCCTGGGGTTCCTGTGATCGGTTTGTACTCCTTGTGTCCATTTTAAGACCACTTCTGACACCAGTTGTAGTGGGTTCCAGGACACGGAGACGGCAGAATAGAAGCAGCACTATTTATTTAAACCTTAACAAGGGTTACACTAGAAGGGGTAGCGGCCCCTCCACCCGTATAACTCAGGAACACACCCCAGGCTCTCTAGCCTAAGCTCTAGGCTCCCAGTTCCTCCTGGTAGGGCTCTAAGGGAGGCTATCAGATCCGGCCCTGGTTAGGCACAGATCTCGGCACCCCGCCGACCAGACCGGCCCTTAGAAGGACTCTGACTCTGGGGCTCTGGGGCCGCACCACTGGCTTGCTGTGCCGGCCCTGAAAAGGGCAGCGGTCACAGGAGTTCCAGGGTCTCACCTAGCTGGCCTTCTTTCTTCACTGGTTGCTTCAGCCTCGGGCCCCACACTCTGCCCCGAGCTCCCTGGCTCCCCGCACTTTATACCCACTGGAGCCTTAGCGGACGTTGTTGTAGCCACCAAGGTGTGGGTGAACCACACCTTCCCGTGCCATGTGTTTATTCCCCATAGCACCCCTACACAGACATGGGAGCATTAAGAAGAGTAAAACAATTTATGTCACTGCATTGTCCTCTATTGCCCACAATGTAGCCCCGCAGCAGCCTGTAACACTCCAATCTAGAAGGATGTTATTAACCAGGTAAAACCTTAACTTCTTTATTGTTGCCTTCATTTCCGCATCTCCAGCTTCTTCAGCCTCCCACTCCCAGCCCCACTCACATCCCCCCCCCCCCCGGCATTTTGCCGTGCTCGCCCCTTTAATCCCTCTAGCAGCACCCCACTTCCCCTACCCCACACCCCCCATCTCTATCTCTCCCCCCTTGCTCCCCCCCACTCTCTTACCTATATAGCCTCTTGTTACAACAGCCCTTTTTTGCCCACTTCAGCAATTGTTTCTGGCTGTGGTTGTCCCACCTGAAGAAGGACGCTTGTGTTGCGCCCGAAACGTCGTGATTTAATTTAGTTGTTATTTTATTTTATAGTTTTACCTACGTGACTTTACCGAAAAAAACCAGAGTATGAATCCTGTAACACTTGTTTGTGCATGATATTCACCCAAGCCTCATGCATCATGGGGTCAAAAAAGCAACAGGTGCAGCCTTGCAATTGCTTGCTCAAGCCACTGCTGGAAGAAGGGGGCTCCCATAAGAGGCGGCCCCTCTAGGGATACACCCTTTTACAGTCCCTCTCAATGTATTTTAGCCTACTCTTCCACGCTGGCCGGATGTCTTAGAAGACACGGGAGTAACCACACTTTACCGCGCCACAGGCGACCTGCCGATCGACTAAATGAGGTGCACACATTAATACGGCTCATCGCTCCAGTGGCGGTGGAGGGGATGAGGATCTTGACAATGAGTTACCCGTTTTGAACGCGCCTCTGCTTGAGGATCTTGGCCAGGGAGTTGAGGCCACGCAAGCTGCTGGTGACCGGATCCTTCCGCCCAGCGTCGTCCATCATTAGCTGAGCCTCTGCGTACGTCAGAGACGCCTGCGGGGATACGATGAACACACCACGGGTGAACCATGGGGTCCTCGCAATTACACAATGCCCACGCCTGATCCAAGCCCAAGCCAGAACTCAACAGATGTCTACGTGGCTCCCGATGACCACTGAGGGTTACACTCACCCAAAGAAAGTAAAATTGATATATTTTTTTAATTCTCAAAGCTGGAATTTAACCAAATTTAGTGCAATGTAATTTGGTGGTCTTTCGTGCAGTGAGTTTAACACGTAGGCTTTCGTGACCAATATCATCCATAATACAGGTTGTTTGGGTTAGATTGTGTAAATACATAAATGTGTCGTTAAACCCGCCACCACCCGACACAGCCGACTAGTAAGGGTTGTCACATAAACAGAACGTGGCCAATTCGTCACTGGTACAACACACCGGTGTGCTGTACTCGTGACGAATTGGCATGTTCTGTTTACGTGACAACCCTTATTAGTTGGCTGTGTCGGGTGGGGGTGGGTTTAATGACACATTTACATATTTACACGATCTAACCTAAAAAAAAAACCTGTGTTTTGTGCAGTGATTGTTGACTGGACAGAGACCATCAACTCACTACTTTCATGTCCTACCTCGCACCTCCGATTAGCACAGTTGGCTATGTACGGTGCGAAAGAAGTTCAACATACATACTACCACTTGTGAACCCGTTTCATCTCGCTACACTTGTGAACTCAGAGGTGCAAGCTCAACGCTCTGACCTCTCAGCCATCCGGAAACCTCAACTGCACTAACATAGCAAGGCACCGATACAATACACGTGAAAGCAAACGAGAGTTTTACAAAAACTGAACGTCTGTGGGGGGGGGGGGGGGGGAATCACCTTGGAATTGATGATGCTCTTGGTAAAACGTGTGCTCACAATCTCAGCCTTTGGAGTCATCTCCCATATGCACGAGAACGCCAGCCTGCACGCGCACAGCACATGCACCGTCGCCATTCACCGTCGAGTGGCAGAGTCGTCGACATTGGAGTGGTGCAGGGTGTTCACTCAGGAAAGCCTCGCAAAGTCTCGAGACTCTTTTTCAGGAGGGTCTTGCCAAGTTTTTGGTAGTCGAGTCATTCTTTCAGCAGCGGGATGTTTGGCCAAATACCGGTTTGGGTTGTTACAAATTACTCAACTGGAATATATATGTAGCAACCATTGTTCGACTGCAAAAGCTTTGCAGTACCCTCCCGAAGTTATGAGATTCAGTGAGGCTGTCCATGGTTAAGGATCATAGTAGTAATAACACGTTTATGTTAGCGATGAGAGGAAACCTGATAACCTGGAGTCAACCCATGCTAAATAGGGGGAGAACATACAAAATCTACATGGAAAGGCAACCAAGTCGGGCATCAATCTTAGGCCATTCTTGCTGTGAGACATGTGTTACCATTGTGCCATCCTGGTTTGGCTGCTTATGTATGTACACATGCTTGTGTGGATCTGTACAATGACACTTAAACAGTGCCACGCATCATGGGATTACATGTGCACCTGGCAACAACGCACGTTAGCTGCTGAGTATGGGTTGCAATGTGCACACTCGCGAGTTCACAGTTGTTGGTGCATCTCACCGGTCGACGTTGGATCTCAAGGAACACAGGTTTGAGCTCAATAACTCTGGCACCATATCAATCCTCTGCAGGCGCACAAACACATAAACGCAACAACTTCTCTGTCAATAAACACAATCTGGCAAATACATATGCACCAACTCAACGAGTGTTTTGCAAGCAAACCCACACATGATTAAGTCACCTGCAGGTAACTGTTCAGCAAGGGGATGTTTTCGCGAATGCCAGTTAAGATTGTATGGGTTTTATTTAGAGGAAATCTGATGAATCCAGAGGAAACCCATTCACTAACAGGGGGGAGAACAAACAAAGCTGCAAGCAAAAAGGCACAAGAGTTGAGTAATCAAACCCAGCGTATCCTTGCTGCAAGGCACGAGTGTTACCACTGCGCCGATAGCCTGCCGCTCATGATGTCACGGTACATCATATTATAAGAAATCCACAAAAATCACCTCGTTTAAAACATCATGAGAGATATTTAGCATTGTTGTTGCACATTTTTTTAATTCTAATTCATTTTTAAGTTATCGTTATTCATACGGGAAGTACTGAAAAGCACGCAAAAAAATGTGGTGAAAATGTCAAATACAATTACAAAGTTGTGGGGAAACTGGTACCGCGATGATCGTTAGATCGTAATATTTTACATCATGTCGTAAAGTTAAGAATGAAAGGATGAAATCGGCGGGTCGTAAAACACTTGATATTGTGGCAAGAAGAAATCCACATCTCACCTTCTCACACAGGTAAACTGTGGTACCACGCAGAGATGCCTCCTCATCCAAGGCATTCCCCGGCCGGATAAAATAGCTCACATCGGCGATGTGTACCCTAACCTAGAACACACATTAACACACCGTCACCACCCTCACATGCATGGATGTGTAATGACAGGGTGATACCTGCCGCCTGTAAGGGTAATTAAGGTTATAGCTGCATTCCATAATGCCTTATTATGAAGGGGCGTATCTGGGGTAAAGGTCAACGGCGGAGTCAGTCGAGAAGCTCCGGGAACCATCCTGAAGGGCCTAGAAGGTTCTAGAAAGGGGGCGTGGCCAGAGGTGGAGCTTGGCCACTCCAGGCAGATATAAAGAGCACCGAATCAGAACTTCGGGGCTGTTAGCGTGGGGTCTGGGTCCTGGTTGCGTCGCTACGGTCGTCATCTCTTCGTCTCCGACCACGTGGCTGGTTCTTCTGCAAGAGCAGCTCTGTCTCCGCCGCTACGCTCGTCAACCAGCCAGCGTAGCTACGCAGGACGCAAATGGGCTGCGTGTTTGTACAGCCTAGGTGTAGCCGCGTTACGAAGTGTATCGCCCTGTGTGCTTTTAATAAATAAGACGCCTTCTACTAGACGTCTGGCGGAAGTCGCTCACTCCACATGCATGCATAACCTCCACCATAGCCACTCCAACCAAAGCACAATAATGTGAAATGAAATGCACACCCATTACTACCTGGTGCATTCATTGTGAACCAGGCATTCGGCCAGTGACGTGGACACTTAGGCCAGTGGGGTCTTAGCCATGGCTTGGCTCAGGCTTGGCTCTCGCGCAACATGCATTGAGATTATTTCTATTATTTTGGCTGCTATAAATGTCCAAATGATGGGCCACTTTGTTGAGCTATTCAGTTGTGGCCAGGTCACTAATCAAAAATAAATCAATACCTCAGTGGGCTTTTCCTGGTAAGATGGGGATGGTTTAGTTGTATTTGTTTGTGTTTGGGTTATTTGTTGATCTTTCTTGTACTTTGCACTACTATTATGTTTTTGTACTGTTTGCTGTTGTAACGTTCTTACCCGCCTCTACTGGACATGTGAAAAATAGCTTTATAGCTCATTGGATTCCTCCAGTATAAATATTCTGATTCTAATTCTCAATAAGCCACATCAAAGCAACGCTTAAAACCCAAGCTGCCTCTAAGCATGGTTCCAGCCCTGAGCCTCCGTGTCCCTTGTGCCTCCACGTATATCTCTGCATGCTCCCAGCCACGCTCAGAATTTCCGTGAGCTGAGCCTGAGCCAAGGCACAGCTGAGCCACTCATACTTCTTTGGAGGCAACGGAGCAGATCAAGCCAGAACCAAGCCATGTTGAAGTCAGTCCTGAGCCGAGCAGAGACCAAGAATACGGGCACTAAGGCAACAATGTTTGGAAACTTAATAACAGGAATATTGTCCACCCCTTTGTCAATCCACTGCAGGATGAGGGCTTCTCCATGCCGTAATGGGTTGCGATTGTCATTTGACCTTGCTTTGTTACGATGGTCAATGCAGGTGGTGAAGGGGAGAACTTGGGCAGTATTTTTTAGATATCACTCATTACCGGTGTTAGCCATGACTGGAACTAAACCAGCTTGACAGGATGAATGTGCAGTGCACTTATCATTGTGCCACTTAAACTCCCCTTGTAACCTCCGCTAGCATTGACAAAACCATGAAAGGAATAGGCACGAATTACCGCGACCGTGACCACGATTACCACCACCAAATGAATACCTCGGTGTTCCCATTGTCGAGCGGTTTGCAGTGTAGGGCATCGTCGATGTCTGTGCAGCCTGGAGGATCCACACTGCAGATGGACAACGCACGAAGGTCCTCCCTGCCAGCCTGGTCCTTGTACGGGACACACACAGCACCAGGTTCAACAAAACGCTGCCTTACAACAAACAAAACACAGGGTGAGCCATACATGGGTAAACCAACTTCATTCTAATGGCGTTCTATCTTCTCAATAGGCGACTGAATATTCTGAAAGTACAGTCCGTTCTCCTATAACTCTGCGTGTTTTCATATCGTGAATTAGATATAATGCGATGAATGCATTAGGGAACACATTTTTTCATAACATGGATGCGAATTGGATAAAAGGCGATCGAGTGAACAGAACTGCGTTGTGCGCGGCAGAATAAGCGGTTGTACGGTTGCCTCGGTGTAGCATCACACAAGGCGGGATGTTTCTGGATGCTTCTAGATGCTACTCACGTACCCGAAGTTTTGTTAAGCCTGCGTACGCATCTCACGTGTTATCGCGGACTGTGCTTTACCCTATATTATTTATTATGCGATTTTTCCACAATTCGGTGTTCTTCAGGAACGCAAGTACAGCGTTATAGGAAAAAAGTCTGTAGTCCCCTTGCTCCATTCATTTATGTACTGGACCATCTCCACGGCTACTGCAAAGTCCTCCATATCCTGGCTCACCACTTTGATCCGCATCTCTCGAGGCCTGCCTCTCGGGTCTCCGCCCTGGTGCTTCCATAAGTCCATCGCCTTCATTCCTCCGATGTGAATTTCCTCTCTTCTTACGATGATGTGTCCGAGCCATCGACTTTCTTTCAGGTCGACGGCTTTTCTATATACGGTCTGCGGTAAAGGCGTAGAGCCCCGTGGCTTCTCGTTCATGACAGTGCAACGGAAGGACCTCGACTGGAGGGAGAGCTCCAGAGAGGTCCTCTAGAAGGTATTCTACGCAGGCCAAACATCTTGAAACTATTGCGGTTTGACAGCACGATGATGATGATGGGGGGTGTTTTCGCATTTGTCTATTGTCGGGGGCCTATACGTCGGGGGCCACACGTCATGGGCCACACCAAAGGCCACCCAGGGGCCACCAGTGGCCCGTGGGCCTTGTAATAAAGAACATTGAAGTAAAGGATTCTCACATGCACGACCGAACACACCAACACACCGCAGGCGTAAGAATTGAACTCAATCGATGAATTGACATATCGTCACACGTCTCATGCGTACCTCTGCTGTGATGCTGAACGTGGGAGGGGGCAGGCATGCAAGTACGGCCTGGCTGAAGGGCTGGTGTGGCACGTCGTGCTCCAGCAGCAGCACCTCCGTCTCCGTCTCCTTATCCCCACATTCGCCCAGAGAGCGCACAAAATGGCCCTGCACAAGCACACCGACGATTAGCACGGTTGTCTACGTATGGTACGGAAGAAGTTCAACATGCATATGCACATACGTGGCCAATCGTCACCGGTATCCCTTTTCCACTGGTACATTGGAACCCAGACAGTGCAGATCTCTCGAAGTGTCTGTGGTCACCCACTGGCTTTTTGCCGTGTCGAACCAGAACCAAACCGTAGTATGCTGGCCCCACAAGGCATCCAAATATATCCGGGGGCCGAGCAGGGCCAGGGGCGGGGCTAGCGACACGTTAATTGTGTGACGGCAGTCAGTACACCGCGGGGACGTGGCACCACAGCGTCATCTGCATGTGCCTAGACTTGTTCAAAGCATTGACCGTCCATGGCATGGATCCGCTTTTGCAGTGGATAAACAACCTGCAGCCTACTAAACCGTGCCAGCCATGGTGTCGCTCGGTTGTGCAGTGGCAAATAGGTATGAAAAGCACAACCACAATGCCAACCTTGTACCTAACGTACATTATGTAGAATATTAACCGACATCTGTTTAAACAAAGATACAACCCAAAGAATACATCTTAACAATATATTTAACTTTTCACCAATTTTGTTTCTCATTGTGTTAATGGTATCGCACAAGACAAGCAATCTATACAAACCCTTCGTGGTCAAGGACGACCGACAGGAGCAGACATAACAGAGCTACTTCTAAGATCCATTGAAGTGAAATGCAGTCCAAATTGTAGGGGGGCAGTGCTTTTCCAACCACTCTGCCAATCAAAGTAATGTTCATCACATGGCAGTCAAACGCAGTAGTTTTCTCAGAGATGGAAATCAAACAATCGAAGTGCACGACCAAATTTAATATCGTTTTTGGTGCAGTTATTGGTGACTGGGCTGAGACTATCAACTTACAACACCTTAATAACCTAGGTTGAATCACAGGTGAGTTTGCCATGCTTTCAAACAAAAAAAAATCACAGTGGTGCCACTTCATCCACCCTGACTTCCAATTCACCGTGTCACCGTTCGTGTTTTGGGTTCGACGGCTGTATTGCATACAGAGCCGCGTGGCCGCGCGTCAAGTGACAGAAGGATGAGCCTGACGATGCCGACCACGGGACAGACGGGTGAGGTGTCACGGCGTCCGGGGCGTCACGGTGCAGTCGTACGTTCGGGTAGCGGGAGTGTCGCAGCCAGCCACCGATGGCCACCACGATGCGGTGGGCCTGCAGGGACGCTGCTTGTCTTGTCTCCACCCGCACTCGTGGCATGCGGCGGTCCGCGGGCGTGAACAGGTGGCGGGTGGCCTGCAACACGCCCAAAGAGCCCCCAGTAAGGCATTCAACAAACTGTTTGGGCAAGTGCCGTCAGCACACACCTATTCAAGCTGGTACGGCAAACGACGGGGTGGGTACGGCCAGCACCATGCCCGACCGCCTTTGTCTCCACAGCGCTGATGTTTACATGCCACATCAGAGACTCATTTATGGCCGAGTCGACCTAGGGAAGGGCCCAAGACAGGTTCAGACATTTGGCGCTGTTTATTGGTTATGAGCGATAAATATAATCCAACTCGGGTCCCAGGATTCGTAGCGCAGCGCGCTAACCGCTACATTACCGCTCCCCACACGTACACACACACATGCAGATCAGCCCACCTCCTTGATTGGGCTGGGCATGAGCATGCCGCACAGCGGCCTCGAGTTCCGCTTGATGATGCCGACCACTTTGCCAGTGGGCCGACGCATCTTCCCACTTTCGGCTTTCAGCTGGAGACCAAAACAAAGGACAAACATCGTGTTGCGTAATCTAAGCAAGAGCGACGACAGCAGCAGCAGCTGGGATAGCACCGGGAGATGACAACGCAAACTCAAATGAGCACTCACCACAGTAGCGTCTCTCTCACACACTGAAATAATGAAATAACTATTTTTTTAACCAACTCACTGCATAACACAATACAATTTGGCTTGAAGGGGAAGGAGCAATCCAAAACAATAGCGCTTAACCTGCGGATGTGGTTTCATGCTGTGTCTCATCAATGTCAATAATGAGACTGACGCTTTGTTAAAATGACAAAAGATCACAGTGAGGAGTCCTCCGTAAATATTTATAAGTTAAAACAGTTCTGGCGATTGATAGAATCAACCGGAACACGCCCATCAGATACCACACGTTTAAAAAAAAACGCGTAAGCTTTTGCGACCAATATTATCTACAACAAAGGTTACCCTCCCATCTAATTCACAATTTGATGCTTAATCTCTCGATTCTTTATGATTTCACTGATTGACATTTTCTCTTACCTGCTTAGCACATCAGTCACCCTATATGTGTTTAATGTTTACGTAACGTTTTAATAAGTATAACTGTGCAATGATCAGCCTATAAATAATCTGCCCAAGCCAACTTGCACTACATGCGATTTAATATCTAACACTTGTTTATGTTTGTGCAATATTGTCGACTTTTCATAAACCACAGTTGTTTTCGTGCCAATTTCAATTAACTTCATTGCTGTACTTTATTATGTTTTGCATTTTGTCACTGTGGTATGTATGCATGTAGAACTTATTTCGCACCGTAAACAGCCAACCATGCTAATCGGAGGTGCGCGGAAAGGACAACAATCTAAATACAAAAAGCAGTTCTAAAGAAATTAGTTTTCAATATAGAGGCCACCCTGTGACCCAGGTCACTCTCGCAAATGATACGTGTCCTGATCTCTTGAGTTCTAATTAAGTTAATTAAAATAAACATTAAAAAGGAGCTCAGACCGTGGAAGCGCCACCGTGTTGAGCCTGGATATGCATAACAGGTGGTATAGGCTCTGCGCCAAAATGGCAGGCAGCAGAGCGCAGTACAGCAAAATGAACTGTTGTCCTGTCCTTCTATGCTCCTGATCTATGCCCCCCCCCCGTTCACCAACCCGCATCAAAGTATGGTCAAATAACCCCTACGTACATACAAAAATAGTATGAAATGATTAGCACTCCTGACTTGATTTTGAAGTAATGTAATGTAAAGTCATTTAATAAACGCAAAATCAAGCTAACAGCATCTCTAATGTGGATTGTTGTCTGGTCACACGGTGTTCATTATGTTTAAGGTCTCTCTTGAAGTGGTTGAGTTTTTGTTGTTATTCTTTGTCTAAACTATATTAAAACTATAATCTTAGTTTTTTTCGGTAAAGTCACGTTGAAGGGAAACAACAAAATAATAAAATATATATAAAACAATAAAAAATTCTCACGACGTTTCGAACATAACTCAAACGGTCGTCTTCAGGTGTGTTGGTTTGCATAAATTTATTTTTAAACGGTGCATTTATAGTTAGACGTTAACAAAGTCGTAATTAATCGCAGTAACAGTTCTATTTCCGATAGTCTGAAATCCGTTTTAGCTAAAGGTCTAAACTTTGCAGTCACACCTAAACACATACCAGTTAATGATATAATTGCCCAAGTAGACGTTGCTCTCAGGGGCCTGGGTCACATCGCTGCAGACGTAGCAAGATCTGAAATCGCTGCAACCCTCAAAAACGCTAAGATGCCAGCTAGCAACCTCAGCAAAGATGAGCGTTTTGAATTATATAAATTAAAAAAGAGGAATGATATTGTAGTCCTCTCAGCTGACAAAGGCAATGCTACTGTCATCATGGATAAAATAGAATACAACAACAAAATTAAAGAATTACTCGACGATGGTAGTTATACAAAAATAAAAAGAGATCCCACCAACAGCCTCGTCACACAAACCAACAAAATAATTTCTGATTCAACCGCATTAATTGATCAATCTAAACAGTTTTCGTTGAAACCTTCTGCTGCCAGGGCACCAAGATTATACGGCTTACCAAAAATACATAAAGTAGATACACCCCTTCGTCCCATAGTCTCTACTATCGGCTCCCCCACCTACAAACTAGCTCGTTTTTTGTCTGAAATCCTGCGTCCTTTCACTGGAAAGACCACCTCTGTGGTACAAAATTCGACTCACCTGGTATCGACAATCAAGGGTATTTCCCTGTCCCCAGACGACCTGCTTATCAGTTTTGATGTAGTTTCCTTATTCACCAAGGTTCCTGTACCTGACACCATTGCAATCATTGAAGACTTGGTTCATCAAGGACTAAACACTGAGGTACCCCCCCTGGTGAGACACTGTTTAACCAATACATACTTCACTTGGAATGGAACTTTCTACAAACAAACTGAGGGCACCCCAATGGGCTCCCCCCTTTCTCCAGTTATAGCTAACATTTTCATGGAGAAATTTGAGACTGACGCCATCCAGACTGCCACTCTGCGCCCAACCTTATGGAAGAGGTACGTGGATGACACTTTTGTCATCTGGCCACATGGCCGGCTTGCTCTAGACCAATTCTTCGACCACATCAATTCCATACACCCAGCCATCAGATTTACCATGGAAGTCGAAATAGATGGCAAGATACCTTTTTTGGATGTCCTAATTAAAAAGAGACCTGATGGTTCAATGAGCCACTCTGTCTACAGGAAAGCTTCCCATACGGATGCTTATCTGAAACCGGATTCCCACCACCATCCATCACAGAAGAATTCTCTCATCAAGACTCTGTATCATAGAGCCCAATGCATATCCGACCAGGAACACATAAGCAGTGAACTCAAGCACGTACACCAAGCTCTTAGGGCTAATGGTTACTCCGACTATACAATCCGCAAAGCTATCACTCAAACCATGAAGAAGAACCCTCTTGAGGAGCCTTTCAAAACCATCACTTTACCCTACATTGCGGGGGTCACAAAAAAGATCTCCAAAATCCTGAATAAACACAAGATCCAGGTCCGTTTCAACACATTACATAAAATCCGTGATCTGGTTCCGTCTGTAAAAGATGTGATTCCGGACATACAATACCCTGGTGTCTACAAACTAAGTTGCCTCTGTGGTAGTAGTTACATTGGAGAAACCAAACGCCATGTCTCGGACCGCATTCGTGAACACAAAGCAGACCTTAAACACGGTAGGACCAACACCTCGGCCGTGGCAGATCATTGTTCTAATTCAGTAGGCTCACATGCCATTGACTTTTCCAAGACAGAGGTTCTTTGTAAGCCATCTGGCTTCCATGAGAGATTCGTTCATGAGGCTATCCACATATACAAGCACAGAGACAATTTCAACCGAGAAGATGGATTCTATCTTAGCAATCATTGGAAAGATTTGATAAACCATTTCAGGTCTTAATTGATTGTTCACGCTTACAGTGGCTTTCAGACAGCATACATTATAAAAAATTTCGTCTCCCCCCTCCTCTTTTCAGAATATAGATGGGCTAGTCCTAAATAAACTGCCAAATCGTTGCGCGTGGCGCTAACGTTTTTATAAATAAATAAATGCGCCGTTTACAAATAAATTTATGCAAACCAACACACCTGAAGACGACCGTTTGAGTTATGGTCGAAACGTCGTGAGAATTTTTTTATTGTTTTATATATTTTATTATTTTGTTGTTTCCCTTCAACGTGACTTTACCAAAAAAAACCTAAGAATATGAATTACTGCAGTCACGAAAGCTTTAAATCAAAATTTATATTAAAACTATTTAAAAACTATAAACTAAATAACTTTACCAGGTAAGGACCCTGAGAGCTCTATAGCTCTTTTTAAGTGACCTGGCCACAAATGATCGTTCAATGAAGTATCTTATCACATTTGAAATTGATAGCAGCCACATACTCTAAGTGCATGTCAGATTGTAACTGTGGAGGGAAAAGCCGGAGGACCTGGAGAAAAATCCATGCGACCACGGGGAGAGAGACACGCACACTGCAGGTGTCTGGGTTTGATTTTGGTTCGGCAGTGTTGACGCTCCACTCACCACATCCTCTTTATTCTCTTCTGCAACGTCCCTTGCGACGCCCTCATCGTGCAGGACCAGCGAGGAGGGGGCAACCCAGCGCTCCTCGGGGAACATCTCCACGCACACGATGTCGTCGTGCATCGCGCGGTTTAAATGCTGCAGCCCCTGGATCAACACCTGCACGCAGACAAAAAAGATCCCCCGTATAGTCTTAACAGACCGCTGGGCCAAGTGCTGTTAGAGAGCAGCATATACAGTAAAACCTTGGATTGCGAGTAACTTGGTCTGCGAGTGTTTTACAAGACAACAAAATTTTTAATAAATATTAATTTGATAAACGAGCGAGGGTCTTGCAATACGAGCAGCTTTGTACTGCCGAGCGTCACGTGATCACAACTGATATACGAGTGCTTTGATATACGAGTGCTTTGGATTACAAACACGTTTCCGGAACGAATTATGCTCGCAATCCAAGGTTTTACTGTACAAGAGTTTTAATACCACGAATAAACAATTAAAAATGTAGGACTATGAGCCCATGAATCTTCTGAAACCAATGTTTTTCAGTAACATATGTTCAAGTAGGGCAATTTCTAGACTGGGTTTTTTTTTTCCAACAAAGGGCCAATGTACCTAATTGTTATTTAACGTTACATTTTGGAGGTGGAAATAGACCATTCATTTTGTTAACAAAGTAGTCACAACCATCATTAGACCTCCTTTGCCAGTACCAAAATATAATAGGGTTTTTCCCCTTTTTTCTGGCAACAAAACTGAAACCTCTTACAAGGAATCAGGTGTGCATTAACCACAATACTTGTGGTCAAAATGCAAACAAAAACACACTGATAATATTTGCAATATATGCGTACGCCTTTTGGCGTCCTCTGGTCTCGCACCAATTGGGTCGAGGCTCAAAAGAAAGCCGTCCCTGGTGTGAACCAATCAGTCTCAAGGACAATGCATATATTATCATAGTGTGTTTTTTGTTTGCATTTTGACCACAAGTATTGTGGTTAATGCACACATGATTCCTTGTAAAAGGTTTCAGTTTTGTTGCCAGAAAAAAAAGGGAAAAACCCTATTATTAAAGTAGTCACAATTAACGTATATACTGTAGTTGTGGTGGCGTAGCTATCGAGTGTGCAGGCAGTGCAACTGCACCAAGACTCACAGGCCGGGGGGGCAGGAGCCAGGCTATGACACCTACGTAGGGTGCAAAAGACGTTCAAAATACAAATATTTTAGCCCAGTAGCTCTTAACCTTTACTGCAGCCTTGCAGTAAAGGTTAAGAGCTACTGCTCATGCCAAGAACGCTATGCCACTGCTTAATTATAAATTTGTTTTTAAAACTCACACAGATACGATCGGACAGCATTGTTCCTTCCAGACGCAGGCTTGTGAAACGTGTACCTCTTTATCACTGTCACCGTCCCATCGCACCGTCAGAGTCCCCTCCAGGTAATTCTCACGACTCGCAAGGAAGGTTCCCTGGACAAACCGGCCGGAGCGCACACCTTGCTGCAGCTGGGACAGCGGGAGATGTTCGGGGAAGATTACCCGGGACTCCACCACATCCTGCACACGTACACAGCACACGCACGGCACATGCACGCGTCAACAACAATTTTGCAACCGCCATCACGTAACGAGACGAAGGATCCAGTCTGATTTATCTCAGAGCAGTACGGCCATCCGTGTTAGAGAACGTTCCACAAAAGCGGATATCATAGAGCTACCTCTAGAGTTTCACCCTTCCGTCTCTGCTTTTTGGTAAATATGCCACGTTATAAATCTAGGATTTATTTGATTGATTGACCATTGATGGTGAGGATGAGACGTTCTAAACGGGAGCTGTTTAACACGTGTTCTTTTGCGACCAATATTATCCATAATAAAGGTTTTTTGGGTAAGAGCGCGTAAATGTGCGTAGTTAACCCGGCACAGACAATTAGTAATGTTTGTTACGTAAAACAAAACGTGTCAATTAGTTACTACTGCAGCACGCCAGTGTATTGGAGAGTAAACCCACAACACTTACAAATCGAGTATATCGTTTCCCTGGCGATTACAACCAGCGAAACGTCGTACTCAGCGCAAGGCAAGTGTCCCTTTCTTCAGTGAGGCAGCTGGATGCAACGCGGAAGTGAGGGGTCGGACAAGGGTACAGGCCCGCACCAAAAATATGAGGGGGGCAGAGCTGATGCACGCATACGGAGTCTCACCTGCTCCGAGGCCAGTGCCAGACGTTCAATCAACTCAGGGTTGTCCAGCAAGCTGCGCACGTATTCCTCCACTGGGGATACACAGACACGCGCAGATAAACGCAGAAATTATAATTGGCGACACGATTTACCGGACGATTTAGAGTGCCACCCAAAATGTAAATGTGTTACTTTTCAAGTCATGCCTGCTGGATTTATTAATTTTCCTATTTAACTGAAGCACTGTTTAACAAGAGGCACTACAGACTTGATTCAAAGCTTTCGTGACTGCAGGAATTACTCTTTGTTTTTTTTCGGTAAAGTCACGTATAAATAAGAAATAATAAAATAACATAATAGCGTACGACGTTTCGGTTGCAACACAAGCAGCCATCATCAGGTACAGAAGAGCTAAATTTACGAGAGAGAGGAAACACATAACCCCATATGTATATACAGAAACACAAGTAGGGGGAAACTAACACAGATACAACAGGGGACACAGAGAGAGAAGCATACCAAACAAACAGTATTTAGCAAAATTTGGAAACCATATAAAGCAACACAGACGGTCGGTCAAAACACAATTAACGCATACTCTGGTTGATTACGCTATTACAAAGATTGATGAACTGTAAGTTAAGTATGAAATTTTGTGGTGGGTCCACACACTAATCATAATAATAGGTAACAGTAGAAATGAGTAACACTGGTCAGGTATAGTGGCTGCTGTTATAGATGTGACCTTGGTAAATAAATAAAAAATACATTTTGATTTAAAGCTTTCGTGACTGCAGGCATTCATATTCTTGGTTCTTTCGGTAAAGTCACGTAGAAGGAATGATGATTGCTTGTGTTGCAGTCGAAACGTCGTGAGAATTGTATTGTTTTATATTTTTATTATTTATCTTCTACGAGACTTTACCGAAAGAACCAAGAAAATAAAAAATAGTTTAGTATTTTTTTTATCATTGGTGTGGTCCCCTTATGCACCACGGGTCACACCTGATTGGGCTCTCACCTAGTTCAGGAGCAATGATTTTCCTACCTTACCAGTTGAGGTGAGGAAGGTGAAGTGAGAAGTAAAATTGCCTGACCTCACCTGGTAGAGGAGGACAAATCTGTCTCTCACCTGATTCAGGAACCCCTCATCCATATGATGAAGTGGTGCTGGACACCTGTGAAAAAGAGCTTTATAGCTCATCGGATTGATCCAGGAAAAATATTCAGATTATGATGCTGCCATAATGTGACGGTTATCACACTGGGCTTGGCAACCCAAATGCCGCCGGTTCATCCTCCAAGCGCGGCAGGTGATTGAACCGTTTCTTAAATCCCCCCTCACTGGCCCTGCCGTTGTCCACTCAGCACTGTCAATGGGTAGTCCATCGGCAGGTCGTGTGTGGTGGGGTAAAATGTGGGTTACTCCCACCTCTTCCAAACGTCTGGCTCAACAACATATCCTCCAGAAGGGAGCTTGCAGTGGCACGAGCCAATATATTTTCAGGGCTGCCTGCACCTTAACCTTCAACCTTTTAGAGTGAGATGGTGGTTTGAGTGAGATGGTGGTTTGAGTGAGATGGTGGTTTGAGTGAGTTGGTGGTTTGTGTGAGATGGTGGTGGTTTGAGTGAGATGGTGGTTTGAGTGAGATGGTGGTGGTTTGAGTGAGTTGGTGGTTTGAGTGAGTTGGTGGTTTCAGTGAGATGGTGGTTTGAGTGAGATGGTGGTTTGAGTGAGATGGTGGTTTGAGTGAGATGGTGGTGGTTTGAGTGAGTTGGTGGTTTGAGTGAGTTGGTGGTTTCAGTGAGATGGTGGTTTGAGTGAGATGGTGGTTTGAGTGAGATGGTGGTTTGAGTGAGTTGGTGGTTTGTGTGAGATGGTGGTTTGAGATAGTGGTTTGAGTGAGTTGGTGGTTTGAGTGAGATGGTGGTGGTTTGAGTGAGTTGGTGGTTTGAGTGAGATGGTGGGTTGAGTGAGTTGATGGTTGAGTGAGTTGGTGGTTTGAGTGAGATGGTGGGTTGAGTGAGTTGATGGTTGAGTGAGTTGGTGGTTTGAGTGAGAGTGAGTTGGTGATTTGAGTGAGATTGAGTTGAAGGTTGAGTGCGTGAACGGGTGAGTTTGTGAGCATAAGATGTCCTAAACTATTCATATATAGTGACGCTTATACACCTCACCTGGCTGTTTGTACTGGTTGGCAAGGTAAAAATTGTAAATTTAAGAAAATTGCGCCACTGTTTCAAACGCTGCGATGGGAAAACGAACCAGTAACTTCTGGATTGCAAGTTCAGAGTGCAAACCGCCCGTTACTTCAGGGTAGCGTTTCTCATAACCGCCACTGATTTTTTTTTATTGTTCACCTCTGCTTGCGAGCACACTGTACAATTAACTAACTCTGCAGATGTAAAACCCAGAGTCTGTGCCCACTCATGCACCTCTTACCTCTTGCTGACACCGCATGCATGATGCACGAGTACTGTCTGGGTTTTTTGGGCCGGGGAGAAGGGGAGCCCCATGGGGTGGACTCCGGAGGGTTGTAGCCTGGAATCTGTGACAGCGGACACACAAGATGGCACAAGCGTACAACAAAGATGAAGATCACCCAAATAAGCCTTAACAGACTGTGCTGCTGTTAGGCGGCGTGGCCCACGAGGAGGTGGGTGGCCAGCACTACGCGCATGCAGCCACCTCTGTCTCCCCAGTGCTCATGTCTACACACTGCACCAGGTACTCATTTAAGACAGAGTTTACCTAGGATAGGGACAACACCGGTTGAGATAAGGCAGACTGTCTGCCTCAGCAGCTGTCCCCCTCTCTTTTTTTCTTCCTGATGACAAAAGCTTGTGTTGTGATCGAAACGTCGTAGTTTTTTGTTATTTCATTTGAACCTATTTACGTGACGTTACCGAAAGACCCAAAGAATGTCTTCCTGCAGTTACAAAAGCTTTAAGTCAAGATTTATTATTACATTTGTTTACTGTGCAAAAACTCAAGACTTCTTCATGAGGGTCCTGCGAAGTTTTTGCTGTCACTGTGTAGTCCCAATTGAGTAATTTGCAGGTGATTTTTCAGTATTGGGATGTTTTGCCCAATGCCAGACTCGTTGTATTGGGTATTTTTTTTACTATGGGAGGAAACTCGAGAACACGGAGGAGACCCAGAAGAGGGGTAGAACATACAATCTTCACACACTCACACATTCACGCTAACTCACTCGCTCACACACTCACTCAAACACTTCATTGCACTTACACACTCTGACGAACAGGGGGAGAGAAGATGACAACTCCACGCCGAAACGCGCCCGAGTCGGGAATCAAACCCAGCTTTCTTGCTGCAAGGCGCAAGGGTTACTTACCAATGTGCCACCATGCCGCCCATGGCGATTCGTAAACTACATCAGTACCAGTTTCCATGGACTGGGGGCAGCTGCCCCTGTGCAGCCACAGCCTTGCAAGCGGGCTTTACCCTGCCAAGTGGGTTTGTGATGTTATTAGGCAGCTTCCCCGATGGAATAATTTGCGAGTAAATTTCTCAAATTTGGGTAATTACACCACACAACACTTGGCCGACTCTCTTTTTCTAATCATGTACGTGTTCGCTCTAACTGTGTCTACTGCGAAGTAGACCGCGTTATTAACCAGAGCGGCCACCGACTTCATTTCAGTGTTAAATATTACGGACGGTACATTATACACTAAATACAACTTTAAAAAATGACAATACTGCACGTATATACATCACTCCATTCAGAGTCTTCGAGATTGGATTGGTAAGTACGGTACAGTAAATAGGTTACATTTTACAGTAGGATATTTATTTCTGTGTATTTGTATGTTTATTCACACCAATTTCATATAGTAAACTAATTTAAAAGACAACAAAACATTCACAACATTTAAAAACAATGCTATGCAAGAATGTGCAAAAAAATAGCTTTTTAAAATGATTATGTAGTGAATATCCGGCGTTGTTAAAAAATTTGGCGTCCCCTTCCCCCCCGTAGCCGCCGAATAATCGATGATCTACTATAGATACTCTATAGTTAGGACATTTCTGAATCGTCCGGGCTTCCTTGTGCGCCGCAGGCTGGGACGCGTCGTCGTCGGAGAGAGAAGCGATCGTGAGCGACTCTACTCCATCCGGGGTGGACAACCTCCCGAGCTTCTCGGAGCAGGTCGCGAGCGGTATGGCCTTCCTCGCTCACAAGAACGTGAGTCGCGAGAGGAGTGAATCAGCAGTGAGCCTCTCTCCTCGGTTAAAAGAGTGGTGGAACATAATGATGAAAATACGTGATGATTTTAACCTGTCTCTGTGTCTCTCTGTATGTATCTCCGTGCCTGTCTGTCTCTATCCCTACAGGGCCATGACCATCTTTAAGAACCTCCGGAAATTCACCTCTGTGTTTCAATTTGACCATGTGTGACTGCGCGTGTTTAACTGTCTTGATTTGAAGCCCTCGTCGAGGAGGCCGCTCTCCGATCTTACATTTACATGCTAATTTCTCACATTACCATCACTAGCCCCGCCCACTTCTTTATGACCCTTAGGCTACACCTATTTCAAACCTTTTAAAACAGTCTGCCTCAGCACCAGATCATGCTTTCCCACCTGATGAGGGACACTTGTGTTGCGCCCGAAACGTCGTGATTTGTTTTATTTTATACCTATGTTACTTTACCGAAAGAACCAAAGAGTATGTTTAACTGTATCTCTGTGACTGTGCGTGTTTAACTGTGTCTTTGTATGTGACTGTGTCTGTGGTGCACGTCTTTGTTGCCCTTAATATGTCTGTCTGGGTGGCGAGTGGTCGCTCAGTGGTTAGTTCACTGCACTACGAACCCAATGGCCAGAGTTCGATTCCCGCTCACGGCCAACACCAGTGACAATTATCTGAACCGGTCATGGGCCTCCCCAGATGGACTCAGTCTCAAATGAGTACCTGGTGCGGTGTATAAACATCTACACTGGGGAGACAAAGGCGGCCGGGCGTGGTGCTGGGCACCCACCCCGTCGTGTACCGTGGCCGACCTTCACAGAAGTTGCCCCAAGTTTGTTGAAGGCCACACAGGGAATTTTTTTCTTTTTTTTAGTGCATCCACCGCGACCTGGCTGCGAGGAATTTGCTGGTAACGCATGGACACATCGCCAAGATTTGCGACTTTGGGCTGGCACGGAACGTCCAGACTGACCCCAACTACGTGGTGAAGGGCAAAGTGAGTCCTTCACCTTACTTAAGCATCATCAGCATCATTATCAGTATCGCCAATGTCATCACCATCATCGGAATGGAAGGCCCATCACTTTCATTGTACTCAATGTTTTTATTTTATTTTGCACAGCCCCTAAGAAAAAAAGAGCGGGGGTGCTGCCACACACGGTGGTGCAATGGCTCTCCCACCCTGGACTTGCAATCCAGAGGTCGGCAATTGGATTCAATCTCCCTGCTCTGCCGACAGTTAAAAATATGGGGCAATTTCACAAATCCCCTTCCTCCTCCCCACCCCATGTGGTACACGGGGTAACTGGCCCAGAATAAGAACCTGTGGTGGTGACCACCAGGCTAACTACACTAATTACAACATGACTAGCTACGACACAGCTCGGGTCCCAGTCCATGTGTTGGAGACTCGGTAGAACGTAGACGTAGACAAAGGTTCTTCAGGATGAACAACAACGCCGGTCCCTCTGGGGGACCCAGCTTATATTCTCTGTGGTGTGGCTGGCTCCGCCCTTGGCCACGACCACCTTCAAGAATCATCGAGCAGCAGGATCTGGACCCCGACCACGTGACCACCCCTAGACCCCACTTGGGGCCCCTTTGTAGACTTAACCGGTCACGTGTCCTCTCGGGTCAACCAGAGTGCCATAGCATTTAGTAACCCGTTTCCTACGGCCGGCACTCCCACACCCTATCCTGTTGGGTTGGCACTGCACGCCAAGCGTGATGCCATCCAGCGGGATCAATCAGTGCTGACCGAGCCCCTCTAGGGCCGGTACTACACCCACACCAGAGTGGTATCCGCGATGTCAATACACCGCACGCCGTGCCTCTCTAGGGCCGGCACCACACAGTGACATCCCGTGATGTCACTACACATTTAACCCTTCAGGGTAGTGGAGGGCTAGATGACGCTAATTTGGCCAGATGAATATGTGGCCTCACGCAAAAAACGTATGACGAATCGCGATGCATCGGCCTGAACTGAATTTACTGAACGTATTGTTGTTGTGCTTGTGGCCATGCGGTCATGTCCATTAGGTGCCTCTGCCTGTAAAGTGGATGTCTTCAGAAAGCATGTTCCATGGGCTCTACAAGGTGCAGAGCGACGTGTGGTCATACGGTATGCTACTGTGAGAAATCTTATATTTTGCTGAGACAAACTTTCACTTGCCACAAACATTCGGGGCCCTGAGTACAGAAGATCCTCACAGCAGACAACGATTGTAGTCTTATCTTACACTATGATTTTTAATTGCGTAAAGTTCAGATTTAAAGCTTTCGTGACTGCAGGGATTCATCTTCTTGGTTCTTTCGGTAAAGTAACGTAGAATGGATATAAAATAATAAAAAAAACGTAATAAAAAATAAAATTTTCACGACGTTTCGGCCACAACACAAGTAGCCTTCTTCAGGTGAAGGAACAGAACTGTCGGGACGACAGCACTTCAATGACTGCTGCTAAGATTCGCAGTGTCGTTTAAACTAGGTGTGAGAGGTAAAGCGCCTTGACAAAGGAGTTTACATATCAAACAGGATAATTTAGCATTGAAATAGCTGCGTTAAAGTGTTGGATCAGCAGGGTGTTAAAGTCAGAAATTAGCATGTAACTGGGAGATTAGCATGATGTTAATGTGAGGGATTAGCATGTGACTGGTCACGGAAATAGCTATGTTAAAGTCAAAGTTTCCATCTCAACAGAGGCATTTAGTATATGGACGCTAAAGGACTGCAACTACCCAACTATCATACAATAAACCGATGTGAAAAAAAACTAAGTAGAAACTTCATCAATATAATAAATGTACTCAATATATTCTTCAATAAATTGAGCTATAAACAAAAAGTAACTGGGTATACACTACACTATCTAATGAATACCATATAGTAAACTAATAAAAAAAACTAAAATACAAACTACATCAATGTCATCAATAAACTCTATATACTCTCCATCAGCTGAGCTACTAACAATAAGTCGTTATACATTACAATGCCATATGGCGAAAAAAATGGGTGGCGGTTTTTTCCTTCTTTCCAACGTTAGCACCACGGAGAGCGACGAGCCTCGTTTAGACGGACGAGTCCATCCATGCTCGGGACGGAGGAGGGGGGAGAAACTGCCACGATGCGCTGCTCTGTCCTGTGTTGCGTTACAACCATGCCATAAACTAGACTACTATACATTGTAATGTTATACCTTCCAATCTAAACTACATTGTATAATATCGTATACACAGCCCAATGTAAGCTCGAACATTATGCAGTATATTGATATGTCTCCAACTAAACTTTTTCCTACATTACACAACTATACACCGTAATATACACTACCATAGACAAACCCACCCTTGAATTATACAATGCGTTACTTTACACTACCCTATACTTTAGACTGTAAAATATTAGACTTGTAATATTACACTATGTATTATTCTACCAACCCTACTGTATACCACACAGCTGTATATTCACTATAAAATTACAATACTATATATTGCCTTATGAATTATGTTAAACATTACAATGTTATACTATTTATTATTATATAACATGCTATAAACCAGGGGTGTCCAAACTACGGCCCGCGGGCCAACTGCGGCCCGCCATCCATTTTTAATTGGCCCGTATCAAAGTTTAAAAATATAATGGACTATGGCCCACTGTATTGCATTTCTTAATTTAAACACTAGATGGCGCTATTGTCTTGAACAAGGCAGCGTCTCCACAAAGCAAGCAATCGAAGAAAACATTTGCTCAGGGTCACCAGAAATGCCGGAACCGAAGAGACGCAAGATTGCAAGCGAGTGCAGAAAATTTCAGACTCGGTGGAAAAATGAATTTTTTTTCATTGAAACCAAGGGGAAGTGTGTTTGTTTGATTTGTAATGAGAGTGTTGCCGTGATGAAAGAGTACAATGTACGACGGCATTATGAAACGAAACATCAGACCTTCACGTCCTACACTGGCGCCGAGCGGAGAGAGAAGGTAAAGCAAATGGCAAGCTAGCCTGCTAACGCAGCAGCAGGGTTTTTTTTCCGTGCTAACAAAGCTCAAGAAAATGCAACAATAGCCAGCAATGAAGTAGCTCAACTCATTGCCCTACACGGGAAACCTTTCTCAGACGGTGACTTCATCAAACAGTGCCTCACTAAAGTCGTGGGAATGTGCCTGGAGAAAATGCAGGATTTTAACGATGTTAGTATGTCCAGAAATAAGGTTGTGCGGCGAATTGAAGACTTGTCGGCTAACTTAAAACAGCAAGTGTCAGATAAAGCTTGTGCTTTCGATTTTTACTCGATTGCATGTGATGAGAGCACAGATGCCACGGACACTGCACGGCTGTTAATTTTTTTGCGGGGAGTTGATGAGAATTTTTGCATTACGGAGGAACTGCTTGATCTTCGGAGTCTAAAGGGGACAACAACTGGGAAGGATATGTTTTGAAGATGTGTCAGATTCAATTAACCAGGCTGGACTTAAATGGGACAAGCTGTGTGGAATTACAACGGATGGGGCTCCAGCAATGACAGGCGAGCACAAAGGAATGGCTTCTATGGTGAGTGCCAAGGTGCAGGAGAGCGGAGGTGAGACTTTTAAAATGCACTGTATCATCTACCAAGAAGCCCTCTGTGCCAAGATAATCCAGCTTGGCGATGTGATGAACACAGTTGTGAAAAATGTCAAAAAAAATTATGGCCCGAGGGCTTTACCACAGAGAATTGCAAGCGTTCCTCTCTGATGTCGATGCTGAATACGGGGACCTACTCTACCATTCTCAAGTGCGCTGGCTCAGTCGCGGCTCCGTGCTGCAGCGGTTTTATTCCCTGAGATCAAATATCGACAAGTTTTTGAAAGAAAAGGGCAGACCTCTCCATGAGATAAGTGACCCTTTATGGTTGGCAGGCCTGGCTTTTTTAGTTGATCTCACTGATCATCTCAACACCCCGAACAAGAGACTACAAGGCAAAGAGCAGCTGGTACCACAGCTGTATGTGCACATGAAAGCATTCCGTGCGAAGCTCCGTCTCTTCGAGTCACAACTGCGCAACTTCAATGTAGCGCACTTCCCCACGCTGACCGAAATCAATGCGCATTTCCAAATGCCAAGCTCTCTGCAAAAATGGGAGAATGTGTCTGTGATCACATCTCTCATGACAGAATTCAGTCAGCGCTTCCAAGATTTTTCTGTCATTGAGAAGGAAATCACACTGTTTGCGGCTCCGTTTTCAATGGATGCAAAAGAAGTGGAGGAGAGTCTGCAATTAGAACTGATCGAAATTCAGTGTGATGATTCTCTGAAGAATCAGCATCAGCTTCTCTCCCTACCTGACTTCTACCGGAGTTTGGAAAAGGCCAAGTTTCCTCTGACGAGACGCCATGCAAAACGAATGATGAGTCTGTTCGGCTCAACATACATATGTGAGCAGACATTCTCTCTGTTAACGCTGAACAAAAGCAGGCTGAGAACCAGAACGACCGACAGCCATCTCCGTGACGTCCTTCGCATCTCAACCACCAAACTTACTCCTGACCTGCCAGCTATCCTTCAGACCAAAGCGCAGCATCACTGCTCCCACTGAGCGTAACATTATTCCCATTACAGGTGAGTTAAAAATATACACACCGTTTTCATTTGTTAATAAGCCCAATTACTTCATAAATTCAGTCAATTAAAGTTGATGACAATTTTTTTAACAAACGTTAGTTGATGTGTTAACAAGCCCAATAATTTATTTGTGTAATAAGCTTGAAATATCCACATCCCCTATTTGTCTTCTTGTCTCTCCCTTCATATGGACAATGAAGGGGGATCAGCACCCTAAGAACCAATCTGAGGCTGTCACTGAGAGAATTACCTGCCAACCTTTTTGTAAAAAATGAAATTAAAATCTACTAATGAAGAGCTATGATGGAGGCTTTTTTTCTTCAAACATGTTCAATAATCAAACGTAATTTAACTGCATTTGATTGATTTTGACAATATTAGTGCATGAGAAGTGAGGCAGTATACCTCACGTCTAGTGAGTGGCCCAATCCTTCGTATATTTTTCTGTATGTGGCCCTCGGGAAAAAAAGTTTGGACACCCCTGCTATAAACCATACCATTGACCGTCGTGTGAAAGGTATTAAGAGGCAGTGGCAGCGAATGGACTGCGATCTGAAAGTCACCATAAAATACAATCAATTAAGTACCAAAATGGTTTATAACGTCTTTCCAATGGTTACTAAGCCAGAATCCATCTTCTCGGTTGAAATTGTTTCTGTGTTTGTATATGTGGATGGCCTCATGAACGAATCTCTCATGGTAGCCGGATGGCTTGCAGAGAACGTCCGTCTTGGAGAAGTCAATGTCATGTGAGCCCACTGAATTATAAAAGTGATCTGCCACGGCTGAGGTGCTCGTCCTACCGTGTTTCAAGTCTGCTTTATGTTCACGGATGCGGTCCCAGATATGTCGTTTGGTTTCTCCAATGTAACTGCTACCACAGAGGCAACTTAGTTTGTAGACGTCCGGGTACTGTATGTCTGGAACCACATCTTTTACAGACGGAACCAGATCACGGATTTTATGTACTGTGTTGAATCGGACCTGGATCTTGTGTTTATTCAGGATTTTGGAGATCTTTTTTGTGACCCCCGCAATGTAGGGTAAGGTGATGGTTTTGAAAGGCTCCTCAAGAGGATCCTTCTTCATGGCTGGAGTGATGGCTTTGCGGATTGTGTAGTCGGAGTAACCATTAGCCTTGAGAGCTTGGTGTACGTGCTTAAGTTCACTGGCAATGTGTTCCTGGTCGGAAATGCATTGGGCTCTATGGTATAGAGTCTTGATGAGGGAGTTCTTCTGGCATGCATGGTGGTGGGAATCCGGTTTTAAGTAAGCATTCGTATGCGTAGCTTTCCTGTCGACAGAGTGGCTCATTGAACCATTAGGTCTCCTTTTAATTAGGACATCCAAAAAGGGTAGCTTGCCATCTTTTTCGACCTCCATGGTGAATCTGATGGCTGGGTGTATGGAATTGATGTGGTCGAGGAATTGGTTTGTGTTATGGTCGAAACGTCGTGAGAATTTTTTGTTTTATATATATTATTATTTTGTTGTTTCCCTTCAACGTGACTTTACCGAAAGAACTAAGATTATGAATTACTGCAGTCACGAAAGCTTTAAATCAAAATTTCATTGGAAAGACGTTATACACAATTTCAGTTCTTAATTGATTGTATTTTATGGTGACATTCAGACTGCAGTCCATTCGCTGGCACTGCCTCTTCACACGACGGTCAATGGTATGGTTTATAGCATGTTATATAATAATAAATAGTATAACATTGTAATGTTTAACATAATTCATAAGGCAATATATAGTATCGTAATTGTATTGTGAATATACAGCAGTGTGGTATACAGTAGGGTTGGTAGAATAATACAGTGTAATATTACAAGTCTAACATTTTACAGTCTAAAGTATAGGGTAGTGTAAAGTAACGCATTGTGTAATTAAAGGGTGGGTTTGTCTATGGTAGTGTATATTACGGTGTATAGTCGTGTAATGTAGGAAAAAGTTTAGTTGAAGACATATAAATATACTGCATAATGTTCGAGCTTACATTGGGCTGTGTATACGATATTATACAATGTAGTTTAGATTGGAAGGTATAACGTTACAATGTATAGTAGTCTAGTTTATGGCATGGTTGTAACGCAACACAGGACAGAGCAGCACATCGTGGCTGTTTCTCCCCCCTCCTCCGTTCCGAGCATGGATGGACTCGTCCGTCTGAACGAGGCTCGTCGCTCTCCGTGGTGCTAACGTTGGAAAGAAGGAAAAAACCGCCACCCATTTTTTCGCCATATGGTATTGTAATGTATAATGACTTATTGTTAGTAGCTCAGCTGATTGGAGAGTATATAGAGTTTATTAATAACATTGATGTAGTTTATATTTTATTTTCATTAATTCGTTTACTATATGGTATTCATTATATAGTGTAGTGTATACACAGTTACTTTATGTTTATAGCTCAACGTATTGAAGAACATATTGAGTACATTTATTATATTGATGTAGTTTATACTTAGTTTTTTTTCACATCGGTTAATTGTATAATAGTTGGGTAGTTGCAGTCCTTTAGCGTCCATATACTAAATGCCTCTGTTGAGATGGCTATTTCCGTGACCAGTCGCATGCTAATCGCTCACATTAACATCATGCTAATCTCCCAGTTACATGCTAATTTCTGACTTTAACACTCTGCTGATCCAACACTTTAACACAGCTATTTCAATGCTAAATTCTCCTGTTTGATATGTAAACTCCTTTGTCAAGGCGCTTTACCTCTCCCACCTAGTTTAAAAGACGCTGCGAATTTTAGCAGCAGTTATTGAAGCGCTGTCGTCCCGACAGTTCTGTTCCTTCACCTGAAGAAGGCTACTTGTGTTGTGGCCGAAACGTCGTGAGAATTTAATTTTTTATTATGTTTTATTTTTATTATTTTATTTCTATTCTACGTAACTTTACCAAAAGAACCAAGAAGTTGCATAGAGTTGTTGCATGCTTGGGCTCCAGATGCCGAAATTACCTTTTAAAAAACGGCTACCAATCTCATCAGATCTCAGAAGCTAAGCTTGCAGCGCCCAGCCCTGATGGTAACCCGGGGATACAAATTAATGTGGAGAAACAAATGTTCGCTTCTGACGACCAAGACTACGCCTGTCCTCCCAAGGACAGGCCTCACTGATTCCGAAGACTTTCATTTTCAGGAGGGTCCTGCCGAGTATTTTTGCAGTAGGGAGGCGATGTTGTGCTGTGCAGTGCCGGAGAGTATGCTCATGCAGCCCGTCCACCCTGTCCTCTCTCCTCCCGTCGGGACGGGTCGGTCACAATAGCGTTCAGAAACACCCTCCACGTCACAAAACAGTTAAATTTCTCAATCCGCAGGTCAGCTCAAATCTGTATTGTGGGCGTTCCCTTGTACTCTACTGTGTACGTGGGGCTCTGGATCCAATCCCCTGATCACCATTCTTCTGGCCACCCATAGAAAATTAGAGTGCACAATTATATGTGTGATTCATCACAGGCGAGCTCACACCAGCCACACTTGCAGCTTAGGGCCTCGCATTAAGAGAGGGGGGGATCTCTAAATACGAAACAAGAAATGGACACGAGGTTTCGAGTTTTAACATAATTGCTTAATAAATAAAGATCGGTGAGAAAAAAAGACTCTCCAAAGCAGTTATTTTCATTCTGTTGACAAAAATATACAGGCATTCATAGAAGGGGCCTCTTAAACTTGACAATGGCATAGGGCCCCAGCAATGCCATCATCCGGCTCTGCTGCCGAGTGTCATCCCAATGAAGTAATTTGCAGGTAACTTTAGCATTGGGATGCTTGGCCAATACCCAGTTACATTGTGATTGTGTGTTTTCTAGCTATGTGAGCAAACTGGATAATTAATTAACCAAGGCGCTTCTTGTTGCGAGGGTCAAAGATCACCGGTGCACCACCCTGCCACCTGAAACGATAATAGTTCGCTTATAATTTTTTGGTTATTTTAGTGTGCACATTTACACGCGATAATCACATCTCATCAAGCATTTTAAAAGGGCACCCTCAGTGGCAACTGTTCTCTGTGTGACACACGGTTATTCAGCACCTAACATGTAAGCAGGTCAAGTGCTGTTTGCTGCGAGCAATCCCAATTGAGTGATTCGCAGTGAAGTTTTTTTTACATGACAATTTTCGCCTGTGATGCTGACACACGATGGCCATACTTTATTTTAAATGTCTTGGGATCGTTTTTATTTTTTTACGTTGAATTTTAGTGAGTAAATCACGAGCCCGTTACAGTGCGCCACGGGACTGCACGTCATTCGAGTGGTGCATTCACAATGCAACCGGACCATTTATTAGTAGGGGCTGATGCGAAGGGGGGAGTGAGGCCCGCGCCCCCCCATAAACTGGGGGGGGGGGGGGAGAGGGGGGCATTGTGACAGGCGTAGAGTTGTAGTTGTAATCTGCTCCACGTTTGTCTTGATAAAGGAGCCCTGTGCAACCTGCTCGGTGTGTGATGTGCGTGCTCCTTGGTGTGACGTGTGTGCCGCTCGGTGTGTGATGTGTGGTGGGTGTAGGAGAGGCCCCTTACCCTGGCGCATGGCAGTCGATGACAAGTTCTACCGCTTGATCTGCGATGGCTACTGCATGCAGCCACCCCCCTGCTGTCCACCGCAAGTGTAAGCCGCCCCCCCCATACCTCCCACACCAGGTTTTATCCACTGCTGGACTGATGCGTTTCTATTGTGGATGCAGGTGGCTGACGGAGGAGAGTGCGAAGTGTTTGTTCTGGGATATTCTTTGATTTTAATTGTAGTGATTCAATTAATTGATTGAACAATTGCTTAAGGGTGAATTACGTGATGTGTTATTGGCAGTGAGTTGTGCTGGCTGGTTCAGTCTCGTTGACAAGGCCATTATGAACCCTCTTAGTCTGGAATGTCCTACTTCCAGCCGTACGTGCTGTTGCGACCCACAGACTCCTCACATACAATGAGGGAAAAAATAATTCGATCCCCTGCTGATTTTGTACGTTTGCCCACTGACAAAGAAATGATCAGTCTATAATTTTAATGGTAGGTTTATTTGAACAGTGAGAGACAGAATAACAACAAAAAAATCCAGAAAAACGCATGTCAAAAATGTTATTAAATTGATTTGCATTTTAATGAGGGAAATAAGTATTTGACCCCCTCTCAATCAGAAAGATTTCTGGCTCCCAGATGTCTTTGATACAGGTAACGAGCTGAGATTACAACAGGGGAAGAACATGCAAAGTCCACAAACTCTCACATACACGCCAAGACTAAGATCCCCCCATGTAACAGACTGTTGGGTAAGTGCCGTTATGAGCACTTATGCAGGCCAGCACAGCATATGGGGTTTGTCTCTGCCAGTGCTGATGTTTTCACAATGCACCAAGTACTCATTTGAGGCCGAGGGTAGGTCCAGGAATGGTTCAGATAATTGCCACTGGTGTTGGCCATGAGCAGGAATTATACCAGGATTTATGGCTTCATAGTACACCTCGCTAACCCGCTGCACTAACGCTCCCCGTAAACATCGGTAACATAAACAAACAACAGCTCGTACAAATACAAGAACAAATACAAGAACCCCCCCCCCCCCCATAAGGTACATCGTGTTGTTTTGATTTCACGACTCGGCGCAACTCGCGAATACTCAAAGCGAGATGCTCGTGTTTAGTAAACAGGTGTCCAGTAGTCAATCCGTGTTTACTAAAATCTCGTGGTTGGTAAATTCGTGGTTGGCAATGGATTCGTGTACATGTATGCCTCTATTTACGAAAGGAATGCGTTCTTCTGAAAATGCACGCAAAACAAAATATCGTAAATCGGAATGGCTTTTCCCATTAATTGAATACGAAAAACTTGCGATGTGTTTCAGACAGTCATTTCTGCTATGCTCCTAAACCCAAAATATACACCAATATTTCACAATACAAAAAATAATTAAGAACAAATATTATAACGGTTGAATAACAATCAATTTAAGACAAAAATAATTAACATCTTCAAGGAACTCACCAAAAGATCTGCATGTTGGAGTGACTGGAGAGGTGACGAGGCGTTACTTTTGCACTATGGGGATACCGTGACACTGTCGTGGATGGATGACAGCTTCTTGCTTGATGATCTCATGGCGCGTGCCATGTGATATATTGTTTCCACTGAAATTCTATTTCGTAAGTCGAAAAGTATCCTTAATTTGTCAATTTCGTTTTCACTAAATTTCGTGAATGGAACATTCGCAAATCAAAACACAAAGATTTGCTGTACAACCAATATAGAATGTTGGGCCAAGTGCTGTCGTCAAGCACCTAATACAGAAAATAAAAAACACGTGCATTCATGCACAACCACGTACAAATACATGTGACCATTATAAGCACATGCTTTCAACAGAAATTACAAATGTTATATATTGTGCTTTAATGATTACATTTTATATTAGTGTGTCTTAATATTACACAGTAAATATCTTCAAGGACCACTCTTACAGTACCATCATCACCACCATCATCACCAAATGTAGCATTATCATCATCCCAACCATCTGTATAATCAATCACCATCTGTATCATCACCACCAAAGCAAAGACCCCCTTATAGCCCGAATAGACTGTTGGGGCAAGTGCTGTTAGCGAGTACCTGTGAAGGCCAGCATGGCACAAGAGGGGTGGGTGGCCAACGCCACGCCCGGCCGCCTTTGTCTCCCCAGTAGTGATGTTTACACCACACCAGGTACTCATTTGAGGCTGAGTCGACCTAGGGGAGGCCCATGACCGGTTCAGAGAGTCGTTACCTGCGTTGGGCATGAGCGAGAATTTAACTCGGGTCGCCGGGTTCATAGCGCAGCGTGCTAAACGCTACACTACCGCTACCCACCACCTGTATCACCATCATCTTCCAGAGTTAATACATTTCATGTCAATAGCTGGAAATGCTTGTATTTGTAATTAAAAAAAATGCATAAGT
Source organism: Petromyzon marinus (assembly GCF_048934315.1). Classification (NCBI taxonomy): domain Eukaryota; kingdom Metazoa; phylum Chordata; class Hyperoartia; order Petromyzontiformes; family Petromyzontidae; genus Petromyzon; species Petromyzon marinus. The sequence goes on along the minus strand of NC_133699.1, from coordinate 6,638,029 downwards.
AGTTGTCACTCACTCACCCACACTCAAACGGTCAGAAAGGACTGAAAGATGAAATATCTTCAGAACCCTACATCCTGAAACTAAATTAATTATTTCAATTTTACCAAGTAAGGCCCACTAAGCTATATCGCACACTCAGGAGTCCTGATTCCACTTCTGGGAGTCTCAAGTCCAACGCCATGGAATTGTATATGTTTAAACATGTGCGTGCATGTGTGTTTGTGTGCACGTATGTGTGCATGCATGCCTTCATATGTGCATGCGTGTATGCACGTGCGTGTGTATGCACGTGCGTATGTAAAATAACTTTAGCCATGACATTTGGGATATATTAGTTTTAGGGTTAAGAGCTTTGCGCACGCAAACAGGTGGGTGTGTTAACTCACCAGTGTGTAGCTCACCTCACTGGTGAGCTGGTGTGTAAGCTATCTAATCTGTAAGCTTACGACTGTGTGTGTGCACACTAGTGTGTAAGCTCACTGATGTGTAAACCTGCTGGTGTGTGGCCTCACTAATGTGCAGAACATTTTGTGGAAGCTCACTAGTGTGCTTGCACACGAGTGTGCCGGTGAGTGTGTGTGCGGTGTGTGTAAGTGAGTGTGTGTGAGTGTGCGGTGAGTGTGTGTAAATGTGTGTGAGTGTGTGTGAGTGAGTGTGTGTGAGTGAATGAGTGCGGTGTGTGTGTGAGTGTGTGTGAATGCGGTGTGAGTGCGGTGTGTGTGAAAGTGCAGTCAGTGTGCCGGTAAGTGAGTGCGTGGTGAGTGTGCAGTGAGGGTGTGTGAATGTGCAGTCAGAGTGCCGGTAAGTGAGTGCGTGGTGAGTGTGCGGTGAGTGTGCGGTGAGTGTGGGTGAATGTGCAGTCAGAGTGCCGGTAAGTGAGTGCGTGGTGAGTGTTCGGTGTGTGTGAAAGTGCAGTCAGTGTGCCGGTAAGTGAGTGCGTGGTGAGTGTGCGGTGAATGTGCGGTGAGTGTGTGTCAATGTGCAGTCAGTGTGCCGGTAAGTGAGTGCGTGGTGAGAGCGGTGTGTGAGTGTGCAGCCAGTGTGCCGGTAAGTGAGTGCGTGGTGAGTGTGCGGTGTGTGAGTGTGCAGTGAGTGCCAGTGTGCGAGTGTGCCGGTAAGTGAGTGTGTGGTGAATGTGGTGTGTGTGAGTGTGCCGGTGAGTGTGTGGTGAGTGTGTGGCTTGACGTGTCTCCGTATCAGTCTTACTCAGCCACCCCCTTACTTGCCCACGCGTAGATCGGTCCTGCCCACCAGACAGCTACATGCGATTCAAATGTCCACGTACACATGACATCACATTGCGATGCGCATGTGTGACATACATGTGCCACGTGTTGCACACACTACGCACGTCCCATGCACAAAGGGCATGCCTTACAAGTGATGACCACGCGATGCAGGTGCTTGCCTTGTAGATGTCACGTACCCGTGACGCACGTGGCCCGTGCGCGTGACGCGCGTGCTCCGCGCTGCCGTGTGCTTTGACCAGGGCCGTCCATAGGGGGTGCGTGGGCCCCCCCCCGATGCCTTCAAACTAAACCGGAAGCATTACATGTGACACTGATGTCTACACGTGGGGCCTCCCCCGAAGCGCGGGGCCCGGGATAGTCGGTCCAATTTGCCGGACACTCGGGGACAACTCTTGATTTGGCATACGCGACGCGCACGTTGTGTGCGCTGTGCGTGGGGTGACTGGCCCGATGTGCGTGCCAGGCAGGGCAAGGGGGACTGCCATTGATTGTGTCGAGACCTTTTGTATGGGTGACGAGATGAACGCCCAATTCAATGCAGGCCGCCACACAAGGGCTGCACATTTCAATGTTGAGCAGGCCCCTGTGTGTCCGTGCGTGTGGGTCCCTGTGTGTTGTTTCTGTGTGCGTTATGTGAGGGTAGCAGTGACGCAGTGATAGTACGCTACGCTCCGAACCCCGCAAACATGCGAGTTGGAGTCCCGCTCATGGCCAACACCAATAACGATTATTTATCTGAACTGGTCCTGGGTCGATTCAATCTCAAATGAATACCTGGAGCGGTGTGTGTATACGTCACCACTTGGGAGACAAAGGCGGTCGGGTGTGGTGTTGGCCACCTACCCCCTGGTATACCATGCCGACCTTCATTGGTGCTTGCGAACAGCACTTGCCACAACAGTCTGTTAAGGCTATATGGGGGATCTTCGTATCTGTAGTGGGAAACTCGTAGGTGTGTGCATGTGTGGAGGGAAACCTGTACTGCTGTCGTACGTTGTGACCGGGCGAGGCCAATTTCCGTCCTCATGGTCGGCCACGGCGTCCTGGTCTTCGTACTGCTGCTTGTTTTTGCCTGTAATGACACCCAACATGGACAACCCCATCACCTGCGTTCAAACAAGTGTTACACAGTATGAACAACACGCGCAATAAAGCAACCACAAAGCACATACACTTTTAAATATAAAAGCACTGGGGGTCTAGTACTGTAGTCACCAATCCGTGTGTATTATTTATTTATTTGTTGGTCATTCTGATGGCAGCACAAACAGAAGCTGCATCCATAACTTCTCAATCCGCACAGTCCCAGGCCAAGGTCCATTCGTGGAATTAATACAAATATTTACTTATTAGAGGGTGTTTTTGTTTGTTTGGGTTAGATCGCGTAAATCTTAGTCAAGTTTGTCACGTAAACAAAACATGCCAATTAGTGACTATTTCAGCACATCGGTGTGTTGGAGAGTAAACCCACAACATTTACAATTCAAGTACCGTGACGTTTCGCCTGTAACTACAACAACAACAACAACCCACCTCGTCAGGTGACAGCCAGAGTTGTGGTGAAATCCTTCCCCTGTTTCGGTCTTTAATAGACGTAGACGGGGGATAAATGTGACGTCGTCGCTTGTAAGCAGATCCGATACGAAGACCGGGGGAGGGGGGGGTAATGTATTGATGTAAATTACAATGGATATCTGTTATTGATTGGATTATTCGCAGTTAATCAACATACATAATTGTTACTCCTGCTATTATGGATTGACTCAAGCAGCTAGCGAAGGATGCTAGGTTTAGTAATATATGTTATATATGTCGCTATTGTTAACTTTCAATCAGTTAACTTTCAATCACATTTCTTATGATCACTGTTGCATTGTTTTTATAGCATTATTTTAGTAACTTCTAGAAAGGTTTAGTTTAGCCTGATTTTACATAGTGGACACTGTGTGTGTGTGTGCTGCGAGCTGAGTGGTGGAGGTACCTGGCAACAGTTGAACCGAGCCCGCTCGGCCTCTTCATCCGTGGCGACCAGGGTACAATCGTTACTATATTCTTGGTTCTTTCAGGTAAAGTCACGTAGATAGAAAATAATAACAATAAAAATAAATTAAAATAAAAGCAAAAAACCCACGACGTTTCGATCGCAACACATGATGAAGACCGCTTGTGTTGCCACCGAAACCTCGTGGGTTTTTTGCCTTCACTTAAAATGTTATTTTCTATCTACGTGACTTTACCGAAAGAACCATAAATATGAATTCCTGCAAGTTACGAAAGTTTAAAGTAAAAATTTGACAGTCGTGTAACTAATCAGGCCTGGAGGATACAGTGGACCACGTGGTTTCCGGGGTTCGTTACCTTAACAAGTGACGTCACTTCCTTAGCAACGGTCGATCGTTACAGACGGAGGTGGACGCGCGCTCTGTGTGCTTAAAGATCGCATTCGGGAGCACACTTCGACAACGTCGTCAGTGAACATCGATAACGCGGTTAAATTACTTGGTAAACCTCATTGACAAACATCCGTGAGGTTGAACACTTCATTAACACAGTTAACGAAATCTATTGACAAAACGTGACCATCCGTGACTTCTCGTTCTGCCTTCAAGGCGATGTCTTCCGTGAGTACATCCACACGCGCGCTGTATCAGGATACCATTAATCTGAGAGAACATCTATATGTGAATGTGTGTCTGTTCGAAATGTTTAATGATGAGGACGGTAATGATGATGGTGGTGGTGGTTGTAAGCTGTGATATGATTAGAGTCTCACGTGCGCTGCTGTGATTTTGTTGCAGGGTGGAGAGATGAGCAAGCCGACGGGAAGTGAGTACTGTAATTCCACACACAGACATACACACAGACACATGCACCTGTATACAAAGACAGATCCCCGTATAGCCTTTACAGACTATTGAGTCAAGTGCTGTTAGCGAGTTAGCACCTATGATGGGGTGGGTGGTCAGCACCGCATCCGGATGCCTTTGTCTCCCCAGTGTTGATGTTTATACGTTGCACGAGGTACTATTTTAAGTTTTAGTAGATGTAGGGGACGCACACGACCGGTTTTATTTATTAGTCACTGATGGTTGTGAATGGGAATCGAACTCAGGTCGATCCCCACAGACACAACTGCTCCCAACCACTCATACAGGCACTGCACATAGACACAAACAAAGACAGAAATCTTGTGTATAGCCTTGAAACACTGTAGGAGCAAGTGCTGTTAGTGAGCACCTATGACGGCCGGCACCGCACACGAGGGGTGGGTTGCCAGCACCACACTTGTCCGTCTTTGTCTCCCAAGTGGCGATGTTTACACACCGTATCAGATACTTATTTGAGGCTGAGTGGACCTAGGGGAGGCCCCTAACCGACTCAGATAACAACAACAGCCCTCATTCGCCACTAAGTGACGGATACGTCACCATGGCGCTTGTGCCAGGCCTGGTGCACTCCGAGGCCACTTGAAGTGTCGAAGGCTTGCCGACAGGAGATCAGGGGACAGACCCCAGTGCGATGGGTTGACTGACTGAGATGACTGGCAGACGCACCACCTTTGCATCCTACTGTGCCAACTTGCTGCGTTTTAGTCATCCAGTGCACCGTCTGTTGTTGTGAGCGTCGCTCCTCTCACCCTCCTTTTTTGCTTGAGGGCAACTGCCACCAACTTCCCATAAGCATCCTTCACGAGCTTCCTCCATAGAGGCAGATCTTGACACCAGTGGTACCAGTCTTTGGCAAGTCCACTTAGTTCCGTATCCTCCTGTACTGCATCAGTCCATCTCTTCTCCAGGCCGTGCCACGCCCATTTAGCCCCCTCTATCTGGAAAAACAGAGGCTGCTTGGGCATGCGGTGGCTGAGCAAGCAGGCTACATGACCCAGGCAATGCAGCCCTGCCCACCAGTGGAGCTCACTGTGAGCTCTTCACACATTCCAGCCTAGTTAAACCCAGGGTGGATCGTAGGCAGGCCAGTCTGAAAGTGTAAAGCTGGTTCAGATTTTTTATTTATTCTATCATTGGCCAAGAAGACCCAGCGTTTTGTGTCGAGTGACAGACCAGGTAGATACCCCAAAGTGTTACGAAGCTGATGAAAATATGCCACTTGACCGATTCGGAGTGAGACCTCTGCTGCCAAACCAGAATTTTTGCATAAGCACACTATCCAGGTACGTAAACTTCTCTCTACAATTACCCCATCACTCAAGAGTAGTTGAGGGGGTGGAGTATTAAATTACACAAAATACTCAGGCGGGTGCTTAGTTTTGGTGGGGCTGATGGTAAGGCACCACCTCTTTGTCACACGCTCCAGGCTTAGCAGCAGAACCTCCAACTATTTTTCAGTGTGAGCATCAACTTCCAAATGATCAGTGTACATAACATGGTTGACCAGTAGGGAGCCATCCCTTGACCTCACCCAGGCATCAATCATCCTCCCATTGTATCTGTAGCAAATATTAAAAAATCCACCGGTACAGCCATAAAAAAACTTCTCGAACTATGTGGTCGAAGATGATGCTAAATAATGTGTCAGCCAGAGTAGATCCCTGTCGCACCCCACTGTAAACGGGAAATTGCTCTGACTCCCGGGCACGCAACTTTATCCAGGCCTGCCCACCATCGTGAAGGTCCTTAATGATTGTGAGCAGAGGGTTAGGGACTCCGGAAATACGAGTAACAATCCAGAGCCCTGGCCTACTGATTGTATCATAGGCCTTGACCAGGTCGGCACTGCAACACTACACATGTAACGCATGGATTTGTTACACCTTTCAACCACACACACAGACACATTTTAATTAAAACAAGTCCCTGATTTGTAAAAAAAAGAATCAGAGTACCAGTCATCAAATAGGCAATTGACACTTGGTCCAAAGAATATGTGATACTGTAATAGAAATACATGAATAGCTAAATTCAGAATTTAGGTTAATAAGGCATAACCCAGTGCACAATATAACATTCATGAAAAGACAAACAGTGCAACAAAGGAAATAAGCTTTCAGTCTGTATCAGACGGTCTCAGACGCTAGTGTTGAGAAGGTGACATGGCAGGCGTTTAGAAACCCGCAGTGCCGGCGGATGTAAAGTCGTTACACACAGTGTCTTTCGAACAATACAACAGTCAGGTGCTTGATGCAGCTGGTGACTCTCCAGATGTGGTGGGGTATTGACGATGTGTAGAACGATGCAATTGTACTTCTTTCCCGAATGTCAGGTGTTGTCGGGCTTTGACGATGTGTAGCACGATGGATTTCCTTCAGTATCCAACGTATAGAGGTGTCTTCACCATGATAATTATTCACAGGCTTGTTGGTTTACAGTCACGTTTTTTCTAAACTCATGTGATTCATGGCACGTGACCTTGCAGCACAGTTTTGAGCAATGCCTTTCCTTCTCCAAGAGACACACATGTATCCTCTCTTTCTGCAAAACTCACTTTAAGTCTTCTTAATTTCACTTGCCATATGTATCGGCTCAATATAAATTGACAAATGCAAATCTTAAACTTTGCTTTTAAAATCTCCACTGTTTTACCACTATGCCGTCTCCACTGCTTAACCACTATACCTCTGAGTGGTTACTCAGCGTTTCAGCCATTCTCGTGCAAGGAATGACTTCTGTTGAGAGCAACCTCACATGCACGGGAGCACATGCTATCCAGCCAACAGAAACATCAGGGTTGCCCCTGGCTCTCTGGCCCCTCTGGGCACTCTCTGGGCTCCGGGCACCCCGGCCCTCCTCTTCTCCTCTCCTCCCTTTATCTTCTCTAACATAGCCCACTAATATACTAATTGTATGAATGGACCAGTGTATAAGAATTAATAGTGTATTTCTTATCCAATTCATGTTCTCTCTTGTGAAACAATGGACATCTTATAAATTTAGCCAGACCTCCACAGCTTGCCCATCAATCCATCTTACTTTTTCTGAGATAACGGAAGTTTATCTATGTTTGCCGTGGAGTTTCCAGACCTCGCAAACTTAATATGGCCTCCCCAACCAGCCTATAATCCTAATGAAGTTATTTGGAGGAGGAGGTGTCTCCGGCACATGAGTCAACCTCCAGACCTCCCTACAGTGTTATCATTGTTACATCGGTCTCAAGTTAAGTTAGATTCCTGTCAATGGTGCCAAGTTTCTTTACCAAAATAACATACAGGAAATACGCCTTTTGGCGTCCTCTGGTCTAACACCGTTTGAGACGAGGCTCAAAAGAAAGCTGTCCCTGGTGTGGACCAATCAGTTTCAAGGACAATGCATATATTATCAGAGTATGTTTTTTGTTTGCATTCTGACCACAAGCATCATGGTTAATGCAGACATGATTCCTTGTAAAAGGTTTCAGTTTGGTGTTTTAACATCTTAACACCTGTTTTGTTGCCAGTAAAAACGGGAAAAACCTATTATCATACAGGAAATACTCAAATACCCATTAACGAATCAATTGTGGTGCTGCTCTCTCCTCCCCATGTGACTCCCCAGACCGTCGCTCGAAGGGGCAGCGAAAGAGGTTCCTTGTTGACACAAGACTAGAAGCTAAGCGCCAGATTCTGGAGCTTGAGATGATCCTGCTGGATCATTGTGCACAGCAGCAGGCCAAATATCAGCGGGAGCTGCTGCAATTCCAGAACAGCACCGAGCTGAAGAGCTTCATCATCCACCACCAGCAGCAGCAGCAGCAGCAAAAGGCAGAAGAGCAGCAGCAGGCAGGAGTCAGCACCAATAATGAGGATGTGAAGCAGACATGTCAGAATAGCAACAAGGTTGAGAACGAGATTGAAGAGATGGAGAAAGTGGGGGAGAGAAATGGTATGAAGAGAAAACGTGGGAATAGGAAGAAACATAAGAACAAGAAGAAAGTTCTGGAGGAGACAGTGAAAGAAGAGGTGGCTGAGAGAGAGGGGAGTGAGGGAGAGCCCATGCAGGAAGTGGTGGAGGTTGGGACGATTGAGGTAGAGATGATTGAGGCAGTGGCTTTGGAGGATGTGATGAATGAGGTAGAGTTGAATAAGGTAGAGGTGTTAGAAGGAGATGGCAAGCGGGAATTAGCGAATGAGGCAGAAGTAGCGGTGATTGAGGTAGAAGCAGTGGCCAAGCAGGAAGTGGTGAAAGATATAGTGGCCAATGTCATAGAGGGGATTGAGAGAGATGCAAAACAGGTATTAGCAGAAGAGGTAGAGCCAAATGAGGTCGATGGGAATGAGGGAATGGTCAAACAGGAAGTGGCGGAGAAAGTTGAGAATGTTGTGGAGACAAAGAAAGAGGGACAGGATTGTGTTAAGAGGAAACATAGGAATGGGAAGCTACGAAGGACTGAGATGAAAGTTCGGGACGTAGAAGAGATGAAGGTAAACGAGATTGAGGGAGAGGGGAATGATGGAGAGCCCAAGAAGGAAGTGGCGAGTGAGGTAGAGGTAGCGGTGATTGAGGTAGATGCAGTGGCCACACAGGGATTTGTGAAAGAGGTAGTGGCCAATGTCGTAGAAGGGATTGAGAGAGATGCCAAGGAGAACTTAGGGAAAGAGGTAGAGGCAAGTGAGGTAAATGGGAATGAGGGAATAGCCAAACAGGAAGTGGCTAAGAAAGTTGATAATGTTGTGGAGACAAAGAAAGAGGGAGAGGATGGTGTTCAGAGGAAACGTAGGAATAAGAAGAAACACAAGAACAAGAAGAAAGTTCTGGAGACAGTGAAAGAAGAGGTGGCTGAGAGAGAGGGGAGTGAGGGAGAGCCCATGCAGGAAGTGGTGGAGGTTGAGACGATTGAGGTAGAGATGATTGAGGCAGTGGCTTTGGAGGATGTGATGAATGAGGTAGAGTTGAATAAGGTAGAGGTATTAGAAGGAGATGGCAAGCGGGAATTAGCGAATGAGGCAGAGGTAGCGGGGATTGAGGTAGAAGCAGTGGCCAAGCAGGAAGTGGTAAAAGATATAGCAGACAATGTCATAGAGGGGATTGAGAGAGATGAAAAACAGGTATTAGCAGAAGAGGTAGAGCCAAATAAGGTCGATCGGAATGAGGGAATGGCCAAACAGGAAGTGGCGGAGAAAGTTGAGAATATTGTGGAGACAAAGAAAGAGGGAGAGGATTGTGTTCAGAGGAAACGTAGGAATAGGAAGCTACGAAGGATTGAGATGAAAGTTCGGGAAGTAGAAGAGATGAAGGAAAACGAGATTGAGAGAGAGGGGAATGATGGAGAATCCAAGAAGGAAGTGGCGAGTGAGGTAGAGGTAGCGGTGATTGAGGTAGATGCAGTGGCCACACAGGAATTTGTGAAAGAGGTAGTGGCCAATGTCATAGAAGGGATTGAGAGAGATGCCAAGGAGGACTTAGGGAAAGAGGTAGAGGCAAGTGAGGTAGATGGGAATGAGGGAATAGCCAAACAGGAAGTGGCTAAGAAAGTTGATAATGTTGTGGAGACAAAGAAAGAGGGAGAGGATGGTGTTCAGAGGAAACGTAGGAATAGGAAGAAACACAAGAACAAGAAGAAAGTTCTGGAGACAGTGAAAGAAGAGGTGGCTGAGAGAGAGGGGAGTGAGGGAGAGCCCATGCAGGAAGTGGTGGAGGTTGGGACGATTGAGGTAGAGATGATTGAGGCAGTGGCTTTGGAGGATGTGATGAATGAGGTAGAGTTGAATAAGGTAGAGGTATTAGAAGGAGATGACAAGCGGGAATTAGCGAATGAGGCAGAGGTAGTGATGATTGAGGTAGAAGCAGTGGCCAAGCAGGAAGTGGTGAAAGATATAGCAGACAATGTCATAGAGGGGATTGAGAGAGATGCAAAACAGGTATTAGCAGAAGAGGGAGAGCCAAATGAGGTCGATCAGAATGAGGGAATGGCCAAACAGGAAGTGGCGGAGAAAGTTGAGAATATTGTGGAGACAAAGAAAGAGGGAAAGGATTGTGTTCAGAGGAAACGTAGGAATAGGAAGCTACGAAGGATTGAGATGAAAGTTCAGGAAGTAGAAGAGATGAAGGAAAACGAGATTGAGAGAGAGGGGAATGATGGAGAACCCAAGAAGGAAGTGGCGAGTGAGGTAGAGGCAAATGAGGTAGAGGTAGCGGTGATTGAGGTAGATGCAGTGGCCACACAGGAATTTGTGAAAGAGGTAGTGGCCAATGTCATAGAAGGGATTGAGAGAGATGCCAAGGAGGACTTAGGGAAAGAGGTAGAGGCAAGTGAGGTAGATGGGAATGAGGGAATAGCCAAACAGGAAGTGGCTAAGAAAGTTGATAATGTTGTGGAGACAAAGAAAGAGGGAGAGGATGGTGTTCAGAGGAAACGTAGGAATAGGAAGAAACACAAGAACAAGAAGAAAGTCCTGGAGACAGTGAAAGAAGAGGTGGCTGAGAGAGAGGGGAGTGACGGAGAGCCCATGCAGGAAGTGGTGGAGGTTGGGACGATTGAGGTAGAGATGATTGAGGCAGTGGCTTTGGAGGATGTGATGAATGAGGTAGAGTTGAATAAGGTAGAGGTATTAGAAGGAGATGACAAGCGGGAATTAGCGAATGAGGCAGAGGTAGCGGTGATTGAGGTAGAAGCAGTGGCCAAGCTGGAAGTGGTGAAAGATATAGCAGCCAATGTCATAGAGGGGATTGAGAGAGATGCAAAACAGGTATTAGCAGAAGAGGTAGAGCCAAATGAGGTCGATCAGAATGAGGGAATGGCCAAACAGGAAGTGGCGGAGAAAGTTGAGAATATTGTGGAGACAAAGAAAGAGGGAGAGGATTGTGTTCAGAGGAAACGTAGGAATAGGAAGCTACGAAGGATTGAGATGAAAGTTCGGGAAGTAGAAGAGATGAAGGAAAACGAGATTGAGAGAGAGGGGAATGATGGAGAACCCAACAAGGAAGTGGCGAGTGAGGTAGAGGCAAATGAGGTAGAGGTAGCGGTGATTGAGGTAGATGCAGTGGCCACACAGGAATTTGTGAAAGAGGTAGTGGCCAATGTCGTAGAAGTGATTGAGAGAGATGCCAAGGAGAACTTAGGGAAAGAGGTAGAGGCAAGTGAGGTAAATGGGAATAAGGGAATAGCCAAACAGGAAGTGGCTAAGAAAGTTGATAATGTTGTGGAGACAAAGAAAGAGGGAGAGGATGGTGTTCAGAGGAAACGTAGGAATAGGAATAAACACAAGAACAAGGAGAAAGTTCTGGAGACAGTGAAAGAAGAGGTGGCTGAGAGAGAGGGGAGTGAGGGAGAGCCCATGCAGGAAGTGGTGGAGGTTGGGACGATTGAGGTAGAGATGATTGAGGCAGTGGCTTTGGAGGATGTGATGAATGAGGTAGAGTTGAATAAGGTAGAGGTATTAGAAGGAGATGACAAGCGGGAATTAGCGAATGAGACAGAGGTAGCGGTGATTGAGGTAGAAGCAGTGGCCAAGCAGGAAGTGGTGAAAGATATAGCAGCCAATGTAATAGAGGGGATTGAGAGAGATGCAAAACAGGTATTAGCAGAAGAGGTAGAGCCAAATGAGGTCGATCGGAATGAGGGAATGGCCAAACAGGAAGTGGCGGAGAAAGTTGAGAATATTGTGGAGACAAAGAAAGAGGGAGAGGATTGTGTTCAGAGGAAACGTAGGAATAGGAAGCTACGAAGGATTGAGATGAAAGTTCGGGAAGTAGAAGAGATGAAGGAAAACGAGATTGAGAGAGAGGGGAATGATGGAGAACCCAAGAAGGAAGTGGCGAGTGAGGTAGAGGCAAATGAGGTAGAGGTAGCGGTGATTGAGGTAGATGCAGTGGCCACACAGGAATTTGTGAAAGAGGTAGTGGCCATTGTCATAGAAGGGATTGAGAGAGATGCCAAGGAGGACTTAGGGAAAGAGGTAGAGGCAAGTGAGGTAGATGGGAATGAGGGAATAGCCAAACAGGAAGTGGCTAAGAAAGTTGATAATGTTGTGGAGACAAAGAAAGAAGGAGAGGATGGTGTTCAGAGGAAACGTAGGAATAGGAAGCTACGAAGGACTGAGATGAAATTTCGGGAAGTAGAAGAGATGAAGGAAAACGAGATTGAGGGAGAGGGGAATGATGTAGAGCCCAAGAAGGAAGTGGCGAGTGAGGTAGAGGTAGCGGTGATTGAGGTAGATGCAGTGGCCAAGCAGGAAGTGGTGAAAGAGGTTGTTGCCAATGTCGTAGAAGGGATTGAGAGAGATACAAAGCGGGAATTGGTGAAACAGGTCGAGGCAATTCAGGTCGACACGATCGAAGAAAAGGCCATGCAGGTCTTGATCAATGAGGTAGACACGAATGAGCTAAAGGCCAAACAGGAAATGGCAAAAAAAGTTGAGAACGTGGTGGAGGAAATAAAGCAGGAAGGGGCAAATGAGGTCGAGGCATATGAAGTAGATGCCATCCTGGAAGTGGCAAAAGAGGTAGAGGAGATTGAGGGAGAGGCCAAGCAGGAGGTGGTTATGGAGGTAGAGCCGAATGAGTTAGAGGCGAATGACATAGAGGTGATTGAGGTAGAAGTGGAGGTAGGGGATTTTGAGGTGGAGGAGAGTGAGGCGATTTTGGTAGAGGCGAATGATGTAGAGGCAATAGAGGTAGACGCAAAAGAAGTAGGAGCTATTGAGTTAGAGGCAAATGAGGTAGATCTGAAGGAGGTCGACACGATTGAAGACGATACAAAGCAGGAAGTGGTGAATGAGGAAGGAAGATGTGAGCAATCTTGGAGGGCAGAGAGTGTTCAGGAAGAGAAGAAAGAGATTAAGCACATCCCATCTACTAAGGGAGAGAGAAAGAACAGTTTCTGGCGTTGGGCAATTTGGAGCTTCATGTGCTGCACACGGCAGCTGGAGAAAGATGAAGAGGAGAATGAACGAGGAGGAGACAGAGGGAAGGAGCACCAAGACGAGGAGCTGGGAAACAAGAAGAAAGAGAAGTGGTGGAGACTCCACAGAGGGAGAAACTAGCATGTTCTCCCAGACATAGACATTGAGACGTGGTTGTATGGACATGTATATTTATATATGTATATATACATTTCAGTTGAAATAAAAACGTACTTATGTTTCTTGAACTCGACTTCTGGTATAAAATATGTATTACCTAAGCTATCAACAGAAGGTTTGTACAGGATTAACCACACTTGTGGAAAATGTTATGTTGGGCAAACAGGACGAATGATCAGCACGAGACTAAAAGAACATCAGAGAAATATTAAATACACACGTTTCAACAAGAACACTCAATCCACTGCTGGATGAAGCCCTCTCCATGCTGCGATTCCTCACATCCCTGTGATGTGGCAATCCATTCAACTCCTGTAAGCAACCTATTTTTATTTGACCAGGTAAGGCCCACTGAGATATATAGCTCTTTTCCAGAAGCAGCCTGGCCACATATGATTGCTCAACGAGGTGGCTTATGTGAAAATTCATAGTCATTATCTCAACGTGACCATGGGGAGAACATGCAAATTCCAAATACGGGAGACCCTTGAATATCACGAGTTCATAGTTCGTGGTTTAGACCTATCGCCGGCAAGCTCTATGTATATCAATTTACCTATCATGGGGATTCGATTTTGGTCTTTATTGGGTATACTGTACAAGGAAGTACTATATCATTGTGTGATATCGTGGTGGGGAGCGGGCGAGGGGATTATTTGTTTACTAGCCTTTTGCCCGTCCAAGCATGGGTGTATTGCAGTAAATCTGAAACTTGCAAGCGCAAAGCAGACCGCAAAGTGATAGTCATTGCATCCATTTGTGTGCAATTTGTAAGGCCGCGGTGACAGACCTATTTCCTTTAAAGGTTATAATCCCTTGTTCATCATGACGTTCTTTTTACTTAGATGTCTCAATAGCGTTATGGAGATCGCGTTACGTGAGGGTTCTGCCTTTGTAGTGAGTTGATAAGTTGACGCTTAGGAGGGGAGAGGAGGCACCTTGCCCCCCACCCCCCCCCCCCCATGTGGAGTGATGTCACCCGCTAATTATTATCAATGGAGGGGGGTGTCCATTTGGAGGACGTCACCTGCTCATGATTAATAATGAGGGGGGGGGTTGTCCATGTAGAGGACGTAACCTGTTTATGATTATATTCTATGGGTCCTTTGGTAAAGCCACGTAGATAAAAAATAATAAAAATATCACGACGTTTCGATCGCAACACAAGCAATCGTCTTCAGGTCAGGTGAGAGAGAAAGTTGCTGAGACAAGGTCTTATTAAGGCCAGAGATAGGTGCATCAAGGTAGGTGGGTGGAGCTAGAGATGGTCCAACCACAGAGGCTGGGACAGTGGCCTTTGTATTGTGAGTTTAGCAAACTCCTCCGCCATCTCAGTTGAGTACTCTCTATTAACTTATTAAATATTTAAACTTGTTATATACAATAGAACCCCTCTTAACGACCACCCCATGTTCACGGGTAATCCCTTAACGATAGGCCTCCATAGAGCCCAATGTTTACTGTATAGTAGTGGTGTATAATAGTGGAGTGCCTCTGTAGAGACCAATGTGTTCCCTTACCGATCATTCCCATTGCTAACGACGGGCTGCTGGTTTATTCTCCTTGACACGAGATCAGCAAGGTATCATGGTTCATGTGTGGCAGTTTCACCACCTGTACGCGATCACGACAGTCGACGCGGCTGACCGGGCCCCACGTTTGTGGTGAGGCACCACGGGGGCCAACGTTTTCATGGAGAAATTTGAAACTGATGCCATCCAGACTGCCACTCTACGCCCGACGTTAAGGAAGAGGTACGTGGATGACACTTTTATCATCTGGCCACATGGCCGGCCTGCTCTAGACCAATTCCTCGACCACATCAATTCCATACACCCAGCCATCAGATTTACCATGGAAGTCGAAAAAGATGGCAAGCTACCCTTTGTGTATGTCCTTATTAAAAGGAGACCTGATGGTTCAATGAGCCACTCTGTCTACAGGAAAGCTACCCATACGGATGCTTACTTAAAACCGGATTCCCACCACCATCCATCCCAGAAGAACTCCCTCATCAAGACTCTATACCATTGTGCCCAATGCATTTCCGACCAGGAACACATTGCCAGTGAACTCAAGCACGTACACCAAGCTCTCAAGGCTAATGGTTACTCCGACTACACAATCCGCAAAGCCATCACTCCAGCCATGAAGAAGAATCCTCTTGAGGAGCCATTCAAAACCATCACCTTACCCTACATTGCGGGGGTCACAAAAAAGATCTCCAAAATCCTGAATAAACACTAGATCCAGGTCCGATTCAACACAGTACATAAAATCCGTGATCTGGTTCCGTCTGTAAAAGATGTGGTTCCAGACATACAGTACCCGGGCGTCTACAAACTAAGTTGCCTCTGTGGTAGCAGTTACATTGGAGAAAACAAACGACATATCTCGGACCGCATCCGTGAACATAAAGCAGACTTGAAACATGGTAGGACGAACACCTCAGCCGTGGCAGATCACTGTTATAATTCAGTGGGCTCACATGACATTGACTTCTCTAAGACGGACGTTCTCTGCAAGCCATCCGGCTACCATGAGAGATTCGTTCATGAGGCCATCCACATATACAAACACAGAGACAATTTCAACCGAGAAGATGGATTCTGGCTTAGTAACCATTGGAAAGATGTTATAAACCATTTCGGTTCTTAATTGATTGTATTTTATGGTGACTTTCAGACCGCAGTCCATTCACTGGCACTGCCTCTTAATACCTTTCACACGACGGTCAATGGTATGGTTTATAGCATGTTATATAATAATAAATAGTATAACATTGTAATGTTTAACATAATTCATAAGGCAATATATAGTATCGTAATTGTATAGTGAATATACAGCAGTGTGGTATACAGTAGGGTTGGTAGAATAATACATAGTGTAATATTACAAGTCTAACATTTTACAGTCTAAAGTATAGGGTAGTGTAAAGTAACGCATTTTATAATTCAAGGGTGGGTTTGTCTATGGTAGTGTATATTATGGTGAATAGTCGTGTAATGTTGGAAAATTTTAGTTGGAGACATATCAATATACTGCATAATGTTAGAGCTTACATTGGGCTGTGTATACGATATAATACAATGTAGTTTAGATTGGAAAGTATAACATTACAATGTATAGTAGTCTAGTTTATGGCATGGTTGTAACGCAACACAGGACAGAGCAGCGCATCGTGGCTGTTTCTCCCCCCTCCTCCGTTCCGAGCATGGATGGACTCGTCCGTCTGAACGAGGCTCGTCGCTCTCCGTGGTGCTAACGTTGGAAAGAAGGAAAAAACCGCCACCCATTTTTTCGCCATAGGGCATTGTAATGTATAATGACTTATTGTTAGTAGCTCAGCTGATTGGAGAGTATATGGAGTTTATTGATAACATTGATGTAGTTTATATTTTAGTTTTGTTAATTCGTTTACTATATGGTATTCATTATATAGTGTAGTGTATACCCAGTTACTTTATGTTTATAGCTCAACTTATTGAAGAATATATTGAGTACATTTATTATATTGATGTAGTTTATACTTAGTTTTTTTTCACATCGGTTTCATTGTATAATAGTTGGGTTGTTGCAGTCCTTTAGCGTCCATATACTAAATGCCTCTGTTGATATGTAAACTTTGACTTTAACATAGCTATTTCCGTGACCAGTTGCATGCTAATCCCTCACATTAACATCATGCTAATCTCCCAGTTACATGCTAATTTCTGACTTTAACATCCTGCTGATCCAACACTTTAACACAGCTATTTCAATGCTAAATTATCCTGTTTGATATGTAAACTCCTTTGTCAAGGCGCTTTACCTCTCCCACCTAACTTAAAAGACCCTGCGAATTTTAGCAGCAGTTATTGAAGCGCTGTCGTCCCGACAGTTCTGTTCCTTCACCTGAAGAAGGCTACTTGTGTTGTGGCCGAAACGTCGTGAGAATTTTATTTTTTATTATGTTTTATTTTTATTATTTTATTTCCATTCTACGTGACTTTACCGAAAGAACCAAGAAATTGCATAAAGTTGTTGCATGCTTGGGCTCCAGATGCCGAAATTACCTTTAAAAAAACGGCTACCAGTCTCATCAGATCTCAGAAGCTAAGCTTGCAGCGCCCAGCCCTGATGGTAACCCGGGGATACAAATTAATGTGGAGAAACAAATGTTCGCTTGTGACGACCAAGACTACGCCTGTCCTCCGAAGGACAGGCCTCACTGATTCCGAAGACTTTTATTTTCAGGAAGGTCCTGCCGAGTTTTTTGCAGTAGGCAGGCGATGTTGTGCTGTGCAGTGCCAAAGAGTAAGCTCATGCAGCCGGTCCACCCTGTCCCCTCTCCTCCCTTCGGGACGGGTCGGTAACAATCGCGTTCAGAAACACCCTCCAAGTCATAACACAGTTCAATTTCTCAATCTGGAGGTCAGCTCAAATCTGTACTGTGGGCGTTCCCTTGTACTCTACTGTGTACGTGGGGCTCTGGGTCCAATCCCCTGATCACCATTGCATTCACTTGAATAATAATAAATTCTCCTGGCCACCCATAGAAAATAAGAGTGCACAATTATACGTGTGATTCATCACAGGCGAGCTCACACCGGCTACACTTACAGCTTAGGGCCTCGCATTAAGAGAGGGGGGGGGGGCTCTAAATACGAAACAAGAAATGGACTCAAGGTTTCGAGTTTTAACATAATTGTTTTAAAAAATTAAGATCGGTGAGAAAAAAAGACTCTCCAAAGCAGTGATTTTCATTCTGCTTACAAAAATACACAGGCATTCATAGAAGGGGCCTCTTAAGCTTGACAATGGCATAGGGCCCCAGCAAGCCATCATCCGGCTCTGCTGCCGAGTGTCATCCCAGTGAAGTAATTTGCAGGTAACTTTAGCATTGGGATGCTTGGCCAATACCCAGTTACATTGTGATAGTGTGTTTTCTAGCTACGTGAGCAAACTGGATAACCCATACAGAACAAAGGGGAGAACGTAGAAAACTCCGCAAAGTGCCAGTCGGATAATTAACCAAGGCCCTTCTTGTTGCGAGGGTCAAAGATCACCGCTGCACCACCCTGCCACCTGAAACGATAATAGTTCGCTTATAATTTTTTAAGTGTGCACAGTTACACCCGATAATCACATATCATCTCAAGCATTTGAAAAGGGCACCCTCAGTGGCAACTGTTCTCTGTGTGACACACGGTTATTCAGCACCTAACCTGCAAGCAGGTCAAGTGCTGTTTGCTGCGAGCAATCCCAATTGAGTGATTCCCATTGAAGTTTTTTTACATGCCAATTTTCGCCTGTGATGCTGACACACGATGGCCATCCTTTATTTTAAATAATGTCTTGGGATCGTTTTTATTTTTTTACATTGAATTTTAGTGAGTAAATCACGAGCCCGTTACAGTGCGCCACGGGACTGCACGTCATTCGAGTGGTGCATTCACAATGCAACCGGACCATTTATTCGTAGGGGCTGACGCGAAGGGGGGAGTGAGGCCCGCGCCACCCCATAAACTGGGGAGGGGGGGAAAGGGGGGCATTGTGACAGGCGTAGAAGAGTTGTAGTTGTAATCTGCTCCACGTTTGTCTTGATAAAGGAGACCTGTGCAACCTGCTCGGTGTGTGACGTGCGTGCTCCTCGGTGTGACGTGCGTGCCGCTGGATGTGTGATGTGTGTGGGTGTAGGAGAGGCCCATTACCCTGGTGCATGGCAGTCGATGACAAGTACTACCGCTTGATCTGCGATGGCTACTGCATCCAGACACCCCCCTGCTGTCCACCGCAAGTGTAAGCCGCCCCCCCATACCTCCCACGCCAGGTTTTATCCACTGCTGGACTGATGCGTTTTTATTGTCGATGCAGGTGGCTGACGGAGGAGAGTGCGAAGTGTTTGTTCTGGGAGATTCTTTGGTTTTAATTGTAGTGATTAAATTAATTGATTGAACAATTGCTTAAGAGTGAATTATGTGATATGTGTTATTGGCAGTGAGTTGTGCTGGCTGGTTCAGTGTCGTTGACATTGCCATCATGAACCCTCTTAGTCTGGAATGTCCTACTTCCAGCCGTACGTGATGTTGCGACCCACAGACTCGTCACATACAGTGAGGGAAAAAAGTATTTGATCCCCTGCTGATTTTGTACGTTTGCCCACTGACGAAGAAATGATCAGTCTATAATTTGAATGGTAGGTTTATTTGAACAGTGAGAGACAGAATAACAAAAAAATCCAGAAAAACGCATGTTAAAAATGTTATAAATTGAGTTGCATTTTAATCAGGGAAATAAGTATTTGACCCCTCTGCAAAACATGACTTAGTACTTGGTGGCAAAAGCCTTGTTGGCAATCACAGAGGTCAGACGTTTTTTGTAGTTGGACCACCAGGTTTGCACACATCTCAGGAGGGATTTTGTCCCACTCTTCTTTGCAGATCTTCTCCAAGTCATTAAGGTTTCGAGGCTGACGTTTGGCAACTCGAACCTTCAGCTCCCTCCACAGATTTTCTATGGGATTAAGGTCTGGAGACTGGCTAGGCCACTCCAGGACCTTAATGTGCTTCTTCTTGAGCCACTCCCTTGTTGCCTTGGCCGTGTGTTTTGGGTCATTGTCATGCTGGAATAACCATCCACGACCCATTTTCAATGCCCTGGCTGAGGGAAGGAGGTTCTCACCCAAGATTTGACTATACATGGCCCCGTCCATCGTCCCTTTGATGCGGTGAAGTTGTCCTGTCCCCTTGGCAGAAAAACACCCCCAAAGCATAATGTTTCCACCTCCATGTTTGACGGTGGGGATGCTGTTCTTGGGGTCATAGGCAGCATTCCTCCTCCTCCAAACACGGTGAGTTGAGTTGATGTCAAAGAGCTCCATTTTGGTCTCATCTGACCACAACACTTTCACCCAGTTGTCCTCTGAATCATTCAGATGTTCATTGGCAAACTTCAGGCGGGCATGTATATGACCTTTCTTGAGCAGGGGGACCTTGCAGGCGCTGCAGGATTTCAGTCCTTCACGGCGTAGTGTGTTGCCAATTGTTTTCTTGGAGACTATGGTCCCAGCTGCCTTGAGATCATTGACAAGATCCTCCCGTGTAGTTCTGGGCTGATTCCTCACCGTTCGCATGACAATACGAAGCCGTAATTTTCACAGCCCCGATGTGTTATATGTAATTTTTGTTGTGACTGAAATTATGTACATTATATAAGCGATATAGTTTGAAGAGTTGCGATGATTAGAAGGCTCGTGTAGGGGCTAATGTTGACCAAACTGTCGATGATTTCCCTGCACTCAAGTATACAAACGGGAGAATGTGGAGCGCCATCTGCAGGTGGAAATGATGCGTCGATAGCTCAAGGAGCTGGAGAAAGCCACGGCCACGGTCTCCACCAACACCACCACTGCCTCCAACGCCATCCTGGCAGCCACATGCAGTTCCGCCGCCACCACGAGGGATGCTGTTGGGAGATGCATCGCCACCCCCACCCCGACTGCTTCTGGCATATTATTCACCCCCACCGCCATGGCGCTTGATGTTGGCAGATTCAGCGCTGCCACCCCGGCTGCTGCTGGCATCTCCAACACCGCCACCACCACCCCGGCTGCTGCCGGGAGATCCAACGCTGTCATCCCAACCCAGCTCATGCTGGCAGATGCACCACTGCCTCCCCAGCTTTTGCTGGGAGATCCACCACCACCACCGCCTGTGCCAAAGCCACCAGGTTCGGCAAATTGCGTAAATTTATTCGAGAACTTCACTGGTCGGCTACTGCTGGAAGATCCACCGCCGCTACCCCTACATCTGCAGGCCGATCCACCACCGACACCCCTGCGTCTGCAGGCCGATCTACCGCCGCTACCCCAGCGTCTGCATGCCAATCCACCACCACCCCAACGTCTGCAGGCCAATCCACCACCACCCCAACGTCTGCAAGCCAATCCACCGCTGCCACCTGTGGGTCTGCAGGCTGATGCACCTTCACCACTCCTGGAACTTCATATTCAATACCCGTTGAGAAATACAATTGAGATTCTTGCATTATGTGTAGTCATTACACTTTCGGTGTTTTGCTTTCACTGGTGTTTGTCACGCCAAAACAAAGGTCACATGTTGCTTTCGGGAGGTTATAGCTGGGAGGGAGAGGACAAGTTTGGCAGAAAAGAACCAGAGCTTTGTATGAAGTGATAGGCCATGTAACTTTTATACGGCGCTAAACAGCTGAAAAAAAGGATATGCCACTGAACTAATTCAGAGTAAGACCTCCGCTCTGAAATCGGAGCTGGTCATAAACAACTGCCCAGATATGGGAATACCTCCACTCTTTCCACAACTACCTATCATGCGGAGTTGAGGGGGTGGAGTCCTTGAAGACATACAAAATATCAAGGCAGGTACTGCTTTGATTTATTTGGTAGGGCAAATGGTAAGGCCCTACCTCTTATTGGCACGATCCAGGTTCACCATCAGACTCTCCCACTCCTCGAAGTGAACAGCCATTACGAGATCATCACCAACATCATCAGCATACAGATCATCCGTTGTTCTCTCCTTCCAGATTAAGAAAAACCGTGGGGCATGTTACACGTTAACATTATTGATACATTACGATTCGTAGATCAAAGTAGATTTTAATACAATCAGTCCTCGCTTAGAATGCCCCCGTAGAACACTGATTCGTTACAGTGATAGGTGTGGGGCCAAATGTTCTGGACTGACTTCTACCACCAAGCCAGCTTCACAACATTTGCGCGTTTCTCCGGTTTCCTCCTACGTGCCGAACCCTGATGCTTGAAATTGTCCAAACATCTCAATGCAGCACGGAGCTAATAATGAGTCTCGAGACTCAATGTGGCTCTCCTGGGTACAGAAAGGATATTTCTAGATTTGATTATATTTATTCATATGATTCAGCGTAGCAGCTGCACTGCGATGTGCCAGCCTTGCCACTGTGTCATGGTGGTAGTGGTGGTAAAACCGATTCGGAATAATATGTTCAGTACGCGTCGTGATTTTTTATTTTAAAAGTGTTAATCAAACGAGTTGCAGTGACGTCATGGCCGAGTAAGCAGCAATGACCGCTCCAACCCCTACATTATTAGAACATTACCTTTTTCGACCCAACATAACCACTTGCTTTCCTGTTTGATAGTTTTCCTATTTTTCTACCTGGACTCAGGCACTTTATAGGGGGCCTTGGAAAGCTGGTTTTCTACTTTGGAGCTTCCTAGGACGATCCACAGCCTCCTTAGGTGTAGGGTCCTCAGTAAGCAACTCGAGCCTGACCTCATGGCTAGGCCAACGAGACCTTCCGCCTGTATCTTTGTGCTCCATGGAAGACAGATCCCCTGGGAAAAAAGCCATAGCTTTGTCTCCCCTCCCCCCCCCCCCCCGTTCAAGTTGACACCAGAGATCGCGGTGGGAGGAACGAGAGCTCTTACAAGCCCTTTTGTAAAAAACAAAACAAAGAGAATACTGCCCTTCTTCGGGTCCTCAACGAGATGTCGAGTAAGGTTTGCAGGATGGTGAAGATTCAGGAGGCAGCCACATATGACCCTTCAGACTATGCTAGACGAGCAGAGTGGTGCAATGAAGACCTACGAAGCCAGGCTGCTGGAACCTGAGGAGGCCTACATCAGACTGGACTCTAAGGGACGGGAGTGCCAAGTAAACCATACGGCCTCCCGGAGGGGGTCGAGGGCAACGCTCCTCAAGATGCTCTATCCTACATTCGGCTACATCTGCTCCAAGCTCCGGCATTCCTCTCTACAACTGGGCCATCACCACCTACACGAGTCGGCGCTGCGCTGTGACCACGGCGTGCCTCCACGCGTGCCTGTCGACGGTCGTCCTCAAGACTGCCCGCATCAAACGCGAGCTCATCTCATTCGTATGGCAATGCTTGCTTCCCGCAGAGCAGACTCTTGTCCACAAACTCTCTCGCATATATGTAGCGTCATAAATGCACATCCTATACCGTCGGTATACTTACCTGCATTTGCGGGCACAAGCCCATAGGGGGTGCCACCCTGAGCCAGGCCCCAGGTGAGGGGTTGGGGGGTTCTTCCAGAGCCCCCTGGAAGGTTCTAGAGAGGGGGCGGTACCGGGGGCGGAGAGCCCCCGAGAGGTGTATTAAAGGGGCACCTCTGGGACAGCTCGGGGCAGTGCTCCGAAGACGAAGAACAGAAGACCAGCCTAGCTAGGACACTGGGACCCGACATCCTTATAAGGGTCGGGGCCGAGCGGGGACCAGTGGTCAGGACCCGCACCTTGGCTGGGTCGGGTCAGAGTAGCCTCCCTAGCTAGGACCCTGGGACCTCGAGTCCGACGTCCTTGTAAGGGCTGGGCCGAGCTCGGACCAGTGGTCAGGACCCGTACCTTGGCTGGGTCGGGTCAGTTAGCCTCCCCTAGGGCACAGATAGCCAGAGGGCTGAGAGCCAGGTTTGATCAGTGCGAGGGCACGCTAGCCCGGAGGCTGTACCTCCCTAGATAGTGGGAGTTAAGGGGAGTTCTGTTCAAAGTTACAAATAAACCGTGTTGCCTCTAAAGACGTCTCCAGTGTCCGTGGAACCCACTACATATATATGCATTTTTATATTTTGACCACTGTGTAATAAACACGTTGCCTGCGTGCGGCGACACTGGATGCTTTTCCCTCTTCCTTTTCCTCATCCCTTCACCACAGAATGAACACGGTAACGCGGTCATGCACCTCGGGGGGGGGGGGGGTTCAGACATTTGTGACGAGGGGGAGGGGGGGTTTGAGAAATGTGACGTCACATCAAAATGCGCAACTTTAAGTATAGAATTGTTATAACACTAATTGTTATAACACTCCTACAACATCAGTGCAGCGCCACGCACTACAATGACAATACTTGAAGCATGTTTTATTTTCAAAATGGAAATATGGTTTTGGGGGGGGGGGCAGAGCTTTGTGACGTCATATTTGAAGGGGGGGGGTCTGACTTTTTGTGACGCCGAGTGACGAGAGGTCAAAAATTGAGTGACGTCATTTATGGACGGCCCCTCAAGTGAATGGCAAAATTGGTTTCGATTTACGTTGTTTCACTTACCGTCGTGTTTTTCAATGTACTAAATCGAGAACTTCAGTGCTTGGGGGATTTTGGAGCTGGCTCACCGCCTGGGCTGCTGCTGCCTTCCCACTCGGCTGTGGTTGCTCGAACCTCCGAGTCGTTCATAGCTCGTGGCTTCTAATATCGGAAGGAAGCGGTGATCGTCTTTGTTCGATGGCCAAGAGCTGCTGCTGCGAGGATGACCGGAGTTTGCGTGATGATCGTTTATGCTCCTGGACACGAGATCAGCAAGGTGTGATGTTTCATTTGTGGGAGTTGCACCGCCTGTACGCGATCAACCGTCGACGCGCCCACCCGGGCCCCACGTTTGCCGTGAGGCACCATGAGGGCTTCCCCGACGGCCAGGGCCTGCGCACGGTCGGAGTGGGCAGAGGCCGGCGTTCGACTGGTGGTTTGAAAAGAACACGGACAAACATTCGAGCTCACGCTTTTGCTTTGGCAACAATTTTCGTTAATTGGGCTCCGAGCGGCTCAACAAGCCTGGAAGCCGGCGCATTTAATCACCTCCGAGATCGAAATGTGGCAAATCGCATGCTAATCAGGAGCAAGTTGGCCCAGGGATTGAGAATCAAATTTGCATGTGAAACGGCGGTGCAGGACTCGATTCGAAGGTGAGTGAATACTGCGCGGTGGTGCATTGCAAGTGGACATTATTATCATCCAACAGTGACCAGCATGGTGAAGTATGGTCAAACTAAACCTGACATCCAACATCACGTGCCGAGATGTTCATCCAGCAGTGGAAAACGTAACTTAAAGTAACCAAAATAACAGAAGATGCATGGAAAAGAAATCGGTTTAATTTTGTATATAAACGCGTATAACTCATGTGTACATGCTTGTGAATATACGATTCAGCTAAAAAATGTAAAACACATTTACACAAAGTCGCAAAGACATCAACTCCCTTAAATCTTTACCACTACTCCAGGAGCTCAGAATTATTGTCCAAGTACTGTATATACGTGAGCAAAGTTATAACCATTTACGAAACAATTTGAAAACGTGTCAATATTTTGTCAGAAATTATCTTTGCACGTCTAAAGGACAAGAGAAGCTGTAACGAAATGCGCATTTGTAAACGATTAAACCTTAAAATTTTCTGACACCGACATTTTTTCCAAAAACATTCCTTGTGTGATTGCACAGAGTCCGATGAGGGGTGGGGTAGCTGTGTAAAAAAGACCTGAGGTGAAATTCTTCATTAAACCGACGATTTAAACAGCAACAGCTCGGGGAATTTTATACTCTGTTCTATGCAGCTGACCGCTGCCCCTTCATACAGTAAATGGCATCCTCACAAGAATAAGTAACCTAACATCCCTTGCAGGGAATCCTCTCGCGATAAAAAAAATACCTTCCATTTGCCATCCATCACGAGACCCCTGCGGGTGTCACCGTGCACAATCATACTTCGAAGCTCTTGCTCGGATTCCCCAGAGCTTTGCCCTCCGAGTGGC
Organism: Petromyzon marinus; assembly: GCF_048934315.1. Classification (NCBI taxonomy): domain Eukaryota; kingdom Metazoa; phylum Chordata; class Hyperoartia; order Petromyzontiformes; family Petromyzontidae; genus Petromyzon; species Petromyzon marinus. The sequence continues at coordinate 6,612,283 of NC_133699.1, read as the reverse complement.
CACCCTAATGGCCCACTCCGACAGGCCAAACTTGGCACAATTGTAGGTTTTCAACTATAATACACGTTTTATGGGTTAGATCGTTTAAATATATAAATGTGTTGTTGAACCCACCCCCACCCGACAGCCAATTAGTAAGGTTTGTCACATAAACAGAACATGTCAATTCGTTACTAGTACAGTCCACCAGTGTGTTGGAGAGCAAAGCCACACCATTTACAATCTAAGTACAACATTTCGCCAGCACTAACTAGCTTCATCAGGCGACAGCCATCACTTGTGAGCACTTCTTTCGCGAATTGGGAGGGGAATCAATGAATGCATATGACTACGGGTATCCATTGCCGATTGGGTTATTTATATGTTAATCAACACACATTATGCATGCGCATTAAGGAACGAGGATTCGCCACGAATCTGGCTGTCGCCTGATGAAGCTGGTTGTAATTACTGGTGAAACATTGTACTCAGATTGTAAATGTTGGGGCTTTGCTCTCCAAGACACCGGTGTGATGTTACTAGTAACGAATTGGCACGTTCTGTTAATGTGACAAACCTTTCGAATTGGCTGTGTCGGGTGGTGGTGGGTTTACCGACACATTTAAATATTTATTACGCGATCTAACCCAAAAAACCTGTGTTATGGATATTGGTCGCGAAAGCCTACGTGTTAAACTGGTTTTCAACTGTTAGATCAGTGGTAGCCGATATGTGAATCGCGATCCATGGGTGGATGATCGCAAAAGATTTGATTGTGGATCTCTGGACAAATAGGAATTAACACCTCTAATATAAAGCAATTCTTGTTATAGCAGATGGCAAAACAAAATCCCCGACTAAGAATTAATGGATTAATAATATATATCTTAAACCAATAGATCGCACTAGCACTTGGCATGTCTACAGTGTTCTATTAGTCGGTTAAATCCATCCGGGTAACTGTTGGTCATATATTGCTGGTAGATCACGGAACATGTTGAGATATACCAGAATGGATCACAGTGCTTTGTGGGTTGGACACTGCTGCGTTAGTCAATAAACACCACCGATTCAGTAACCAATATTTTTGTGAAATCACCTTCATCACAAGGGGGTCAGTGTCTTGGCTGGCAAAGAAGTGGGGCATAAGATATCCTAAACCTTTCATACATCTTGACGCGTATACACCTTCATTGGCTGATTGTACTACCATTTGAACCGCTGCGACAGGAGAACGAAGAACCGGTGACCTCTGGATTGCAAGTTCAGAGTGCAAACCGTCTGTTACTTCAGGGTAACATTTCTCATAACCGCCACTGCTTTTTTTTCAATTGTTCACCTCTGCTTGCGAGCACAATGTACACTTAATTAACTCTGCAGATGTAAAACCCAGAGTGTGTGCCCACTCATGCACCTCCTCCGACATCTTGTTGACACCGCATCCACGATACACTAGTGCTGTCTGGGTTTCTTAGGCCGGGGAGAAGGCGAGCCCCATGGGGTGGACTCCGCAGGGTTGTAGCATGGAATCTGTGACAGCGGACACACAAATGGCACAAACGTACAACGAAGATAGTCACCCAAATAAGCCTTTAACAGACTGTGCTGCTGTTAGGCGGCATGGCCCACGAGGGGGTAAGTGGCCAACACCTCTCCCCAGTGCTGATGTTTACACACTGCACCAGGTACTCATTTAAGAAAGAGTTGACCTTGGGTAGGCAAAACAGCAGTTCAGATAATCCTCACTGGTGTTGGCGGTGAGTGGGAATTGGGTTGCCGGGTTCATAGCGCAGCGTGCTAACCACTACACCAATGCTCTCACACACACACATGCGAGTATTTCCAACACAAGTGATACGTTATTATTACACTTATTAACACTGAAAAACTTCGCCAAGTCTGAAGACTTTTGAGGAACAGGGGGAGAGAAGATGACAACTCCACACAGTAACACTCTAGTTGGGAATCAAACCCAGTTTTCTTGCTGCAAGACGCAAGGGTTTACCAATGTGCCACCCTGCCGCCCATGGCGATACGTAAACTACCTTAATACCAGTTTCAACGCATGATTCTTTTTAGATATGGGAGGAAACCAGAGAACCCGGAGGAAACCCATGCAGAACAGACTCATGGAGTTTTGTTAAGACATCTGATATCTACCAAGGCTCCCACACCCTGACTTAGCTTGGTATTTTGAGAACTCGCATTCATCAACAACAGCCCCAAACGATAATTTAAATAGGTCACGTTTCAGATAATGGCCCTTCTTGTGCAATGAACTAGGGCCATAATAAAAATCTAATTTATACAGCACCTTGGATATCGAAATATCTCAAAAAAGCACTGGACATTAAAAAACTACTCAAGTATAGATACAAGCCAATACAAATAAAGTAAAAGCCGATAATAACAATAATGACAGTGATACTGACACTTTACACAGCATGCAAAATGTAATAAAAGCTAATCATAATGATTCCCCTCACAGTAATAACCAATCAGAATCCAGGAAAAGCCAATTAATAACGACGTTTTCAAGCTGGATTTAAACACACGGACAGTCACAACTGATATAGGTAGGGATAGTGTCCCATAGTCTTTGGATATACAGTCTGTTCTATAATACGGTAGTTGCGTACCTCAAGAACACCGCGTTTTGGAAAAATCGTGTTATAATAAATAATATATATTATATGGGGTAAAGCGCATTCCGCAATAACGCGTGAGATGCGTAACACAGGCTGAACAAAGACTAAGGAACGTGGGTAGCATCTAAAGCATCCAGCAGCATCCCGCCTTGTGTGATGCTACGCCGAGGCAGCCGTTACACAACCGCTTATTCCTAATCGCGCGACGTAGTTCCATTCATTCAACCGAGTTAAATCCAGTTCAGATCCGCGTTATACAAAAAAATGCGTTCCCTCATACATTCATCATCGCGTTATATCCAATTTGCCAGTTACAGGAGGTATAGGACAACAGACTGCAGCTCAAAATGCTAGCTATACATATATTTTTTCCATCCAAGACCGGAGTTTATATTTTATTCCTGTGTTATAAGGGTATTAAGTTCAGGGGCTAAATGCCAATGGATGGGTCTGATAGCCACGGGAGAGCCTCAGGAGAGAGTTTGTGTCATCTTGCCACCCCCTCCATTGAAGGAGCGCAGACTACAGTGGTGTAAAATGTGGTCCATAGTTTGGGTTGCATGGCCACAATCGTACAGGAGCTTGTTTTTAATGCACTGCTATGTATCTGTATGAGTCTCTATGAATCTCTAGGAATCATAATGGGTCTCTCTGTATCTCCTATGTATCTCTGTGTCTCTATGGGTTTACTATACGGTCTCACAGTTTGGGTTGCATGGCAACAAGCGCTATGCTGTGGCTTGTGTCATTAATTTTCGGCCCGCTGACGTTCCGATGCGGCGAGCGTTTGTTTTTTGTGCACTACTGCTGGCGCAGCAAGCAGCAACAGCAGCATGGTCACAATACAAATCGGTGGTATTCCGAGGTTGCGCGTCGCGCCGCACGGTGAGTACCTCCGGGCGGACGAGGTGCATGCGGATTCGCTGGTGCTGCAGGTTGGACGAATCCAGCGACACGCGCACGCGGTCGAACATGTTCAGCGCGATGCCCTCCACGCACAGTGTGAGGCCCTACACAAAACACAAAGACATCTCTAATGTAGCCTTAACAGACTGTTGGGGCAAGTGCTGTTGGCGAGGAGCACAGATGAAGGCCGGCACGGCACACAAGGGGGTGGTTTGCCAGCGCCATGCCCGGCCGCCTTTGTCTCCCCAGTGGCGATGTTTACACACCGCACCAGGCATTCAATTGAGTTCCGAGTCAACCTAGGGGAGGCCCAGGACCGGTTCAGATAATCATCACTGGTGTTGACCGTGCGAAGGAATCGAACCCAAGTCGCCAGGATTGTAGCACAGAACGCTAACCGCTACACTACCGCTGACTGCTCTCTGACAAGTGCCCTGCATACAAGTACGGATTGACGTGAACCCAACGTTATTATTCATACAATTACAAGGGTCACTCAGAAAAGCCTCACTGATTCTCAAAACGTTTGCATTCAAGGTCACTGCTACGTTTTTGTAAAAGGAGGTGAACGATTAATATGTGCTCCCCAAATAAGTAATTTGCATGTAATTTGCCAACCTTGGACCATGATGCTGGCACACGAATAACGTTACAGGATCTTTTAACGTCCACTGTTAAAGCGGATAGCCTGTAAATATTTTACGCTTAATACACACCACAGTATTAACCGGAGTGGCCACCGAGTTTGAAACGCAAACCTCCACAACACACAGCGAATGCAATACCGCTTGGGCCACCTCACCGCGAGCTGAAAACCAGGCATGAGAAGCCGATGGCTGCAATGACCAAACCAACCGAGGGATCGTGATGTGCGGGCCAGCCAAGGAATTTTAAAGCCTTATTTGGCCATCATTAAGGAGTAGATGCAACCCCCCTTAGGTTATATGGAGTGTACAATTGCAGTTAAGAACATACCTAAAATATGGCTGCAAATGTTGACCCTTTTGAGCTTCTGGTCCAAATTAGGCTGTGTGCATTATCCACGCAGAGTGACAATGTAATGCGGCATACAAGGCATGCTGGAAAGGACCGGATCCATTGATCACAAATGTGCTTTTTGCCATCTAGAGATCACTTTTTGCATAAACTACTATTTCCCTCATTTGTTTTTATTCTACAAGTACTTTTCTGCCCTTCGAGTTTCTCATTGTTTACAGAAAGCATTAGATTTTCTCTATAATTCTTCCGGATCTGAGGGATTTTACTGTATTTTTAATGTGATGTCCTCTCCGTGACAATACGGGCTCCGTCATGGCAGTTATTTCCAAAGCAAATTTAATTGTGACCGTTTTATATTTGAAACGCATTTACATCATTTAATTCAGTTTCAGTTTATTTTGGTATAGCCCTGTGAGCCATCCGGCTCTAATGTATCCACCGGTGTAACTTCCTCTGTAATAGTCCACACTGCCAAATGGCAAAAAAAACGGAGCTTCGTATCTCACTGCGTTCTTCCACCTTAAACCAAGTGTCTGTGTGTCTGATAGAAACCTAATCGTAGAGAGATGGTCAGTGGGCTTGGGTCCCAGTGCATTAAGCCAGTCCTGGGTTTAAATGCAGAATTCAGCCGTTCGGGAAATGCCAATGCCTCCCGGTTAAGTGAACACATGCCCTACCTCCTCGTCGAAGGTAACGTTGAGCTTGAGATCTTTGGAGTCAAAGAAAACCGTCCCCTCCAAGCCGTACTTGGGAATGAGCACCACCACGGCGTTCTTGCGCACAAACAGCACGAAGCCCTCTTCGCTCACCACTCCCTTGCTCTTGAAGAACAACTGAGACCACAACAACAACAGCCGTTAATCACCGCTACGTGGCCAAGAGCAGACACACGCGCATCACTTACCAAGCCCATAATTACTTAACAAAATTTAAGGTAATTTTCCGCATCCCCCCGCTAATTTATTCCAGTTGTGCTATTGGCATCATGTCATGGGGATTATTTTGAGTTCAATCGTGAAGGTACAATGTCAATTGTATTGACTATAATCCTCCATCACCTGACAGAGCCAATCAAATAAAGTTGTCACATCATGGGCAAATGTGCCAAGTGACGAGGTTTTTCAGCAAACACAGAAGAATGCTGAAAAGCAATGTCAAGTGTAGCCAACCAGTACAGCCACGGCACCACCACACGTAAGCGTGTGAATAGAAAACAATTGATTCTTACTACACGCACAATACGATGCCTGCTTTCGTGGCCTTAAAAATGGTTTTCAAGAGACGAATGGACGCATTATCAGGTGCCTAAGCACACGCCGTGCAAGCTCCACGTGGCCCACACTTCCGCCTCCCACCTGCGTGTGGAAAGCTACAGACGAGCGTTGGGCGTACTGCGCCATCTTGTGGCGGTAGTTGAGGTTGTTGCAGAGCTGCTGCTGCTTCTGCTTGTCGGTGAGCGCCGGGTACGTGGGGTCGGCGCCCACGCACACGGCCAGCAGCCGGTGCACAATCACATCCGAGTATCTGTAACGGTACAGGGAGACAACAACAATATTCACATTTGTTGTAGCCTCTATTTAATATGAAGATTAAATTTACAGTAGATACAGGCTGCGGTATGGCCACGAGATGCCAACGGAGCAGCGGTATTAATCCACCAAGCACCGCGATTCATTCTGGTGGATCTCAGCGGGTTTCACGATCCACTAGAAAGCTACTCAAACAATGACTCAGATGGATTTAACACTGTGATAGAATACTGTACTCTGGACATACCACGTTCTAGCACCATCTGCTTGTGGAAATTAGCTTTATTAATGTATGAATTTAATTCTTTGTTGAGGTAATTGGTTCCACGAACCCGAGCATTAAAGGATTTGGTCATTAAGCGAGTATAGGAAATACGTGTTAAAAGCTTAATTCGTTCCGATAGCATCAAAAGTTTCCCTTGTTCACCCAAAAAACGTACTTTATAATATTTAAACAATGGATATGAATACATAAAGATACTAACATTATAAACACATCATATTAAAATAAACACTGTTAATAAATGCATTAATTCATTTTGATTTAAAGCTTTCGTGACTGCAGGGATTCATATTCTTGGTTCTTTCGGTAAATTCACGTAGAAGGGAAACAATAAAATAATAAACATTTAAAACAATAAAATTCTCACGACGTTTCGACTGCAACACAAGTAATCATCATCAGGTGTGAAAACCACAACAATAAAATTTGAAAAAAGTGGCGGTTATTTTAACGTTAGCACCACGGAGAGAGATTTCATAAACCATTTCGGGTCTTAATTGATTGATCACGCTTAAGGTGGCTTTCAGACCGCATCCATTATTTTTCGTCTCCCCCCTCCTCTTTTCCGAACATAGATGGACTCGTCCATCTGAACAAACTGTCAAATCTCTCTCCGTGGTGCTAACGTTAAAAATAACTGCCACTTTTTTCAAATTTTCTTGTTGTGGTTTTCACACCTGATGATTATTGCTTGTGTTGCAGTCGAAATGTCGTGATAATTTTATTGTTTTATATTTTTATTATTTTATTGTTTCCCTTCTACGTGGCATTAATTCATATTTACTGTACCTACAACAGCCCGTCGTTAACAGGGAAATGGTCGGTTAAGCCTACACATTGAGCTCTATGGAGGCCCGTTGTTAAGCGATTAGTTAACAAGGGTGGTCGTTAAAAGGGGTTCTAACTCTACCTTTGATTTGGCCGCATTCACCAAGATGTCGTAGTTGGAAGGCGGAGGTGCCGGGTGGCGTCGGAGCAGCGCACACTCGGGGAATTTGCCTACGATGCGCTCCGCCACGGAGATGTTGGCGAGCAACATGAACTCCTCCACCATCGAGTTGGTCTCCCTGTGTACACGCACCAGTTTCCGCCAACACAACACATCAATCACAAGGGTCAAGAATCTTTATCTTAGATTATTTTGCTGATAATAAATTTCCCACGTGATAAGCCACTTTGTTCAGCTATCATTTGTGGTCAGGGTTTTACTTGTTAAGATAAAAATAGTTTAGTTGTATTTGTATATTTGTTTAAGTTATTTGTTTACCTTTCCAATACTTTGCAATCCTAACGTGTGCTTGTATTGTTTGTTGTTGTAACGTTGTGACCTGCCCCAACTGGACATCTGTGAAAAAAGAGCTTTATAGCTCATCGGATTCTTCCAGTAGAAATATATATTTTGATTCTGATAGAGAGATCTGCACAACAGTCGGATTGCAGTCATGGGAGGTGTCTTGTTGACGAGACTCACTTGAGTTCCTTGGTCTGCAGGTCGATCGGGTCGTGGGTTTCGCTGTCCATGTGGAATCGGACCTCAAGGGGATGCCAGAGTCAATGGCCTACGGGTGGAGAAGGGACATGAGCGATTATCATGTCCAGCCAAAACAACACAGAATCTTAATATAAGACACTTCACAAACTCAGATATTTGAGTTGAACATGCACAGCTCGTTAAGTCAATCCACTGCTGGATGACGGCCGCCCCATGTCATGCGGGTCGTGGGGTGGTTTTACCGTACTTAACCGTGGTGGTCAGTACGCGTTGGCAAAGGTGGGGGAGCACAGACATGGGAGCATTAAGTAGAGTAAAACAATTTATGTCACTGCATTGTCCTCTATTGCCCACAATGTAGCCCCGCAGCAGCCTGTAACACTCCAATCTAGAAGGATGTTATTAACCAGGTAAAACCTTAACTTCTTTATTGTTGCCTTCATTTCTGCATCTCCAGCTTCTTCAGCCTCCCACTCCCAGTCCCGCTCACTTCCCCCCCCCCCCCCTGGCATTTTGCCGTGCTCGCCCCTTTAATCCCTCTAGCAGCACCCCACCCCCCTATCCCACACCCCCCCTCTCTATCTCTCCCCCCTTGCTCCCCCCCACTCTCTTACCTATATAGCCTCTTGTTACAACAGCCCTTTTTTGCCCACTTCAGCAATTGTTTCTGGCTGTGGTTGTCCCACCTGAAGAAGGACGCTTGTGTTGCGCCCGAAACTTCGTTATTTAATTTAGTTGTTATTTTATTTCATAGTTTTACATACGTGACTTTACTGAAAAAAACAAAGAGTATGAATCCTGTAACACTTCTTTGTGCATGGTATTCACCCAAGCCTCATGCATCATGGGGTCAAAAAAAGCTACAGGTGCAGCCTTGCAATTGCTTGCTCAAGCCACTGCTGGAAGAAGGGGGCTCCCATAAGAGGAGGCCCCTCTAGAGATACACCCTTTTACAGTCCCTCTCAATGTATTTTAGCCTACTCTTCCACGCTGGCCGGATGTCTTAGAAGACACGGGAGTAACCACACTTTACCGCGCCACAGGCGACCTGCCGATCGACTAAATGTGGTGCACCCATTAATACTGCTCAGCACTCCAGAGGCGGTGGAGGGGATGAGGATCTTGACAATGAGTTACCCGTTTTGAATGCGCCTCTGCTTGAGGATCTTGGCCAGGGAGTGGAGGCCACGCAAGCTGCTGGTGACCGGGTCCTTCCGCCCGGCGTCGTCCATCATTAGCTGAGCCTCTGCGTATGTCAGAGACGCCTGCGGGGATACGATGAACACACCACGGGTGAACCATGGGGTCCTCGCAATTACACAATGCCCACGCCTGATCCAAGCCCAAGCCAGAACTCAACAGATGTCTACGTGGCTCCCGATGACCACTGAGGGTTACGCTCACCCAAAGACAGCAAAATTGATATTTTTTGAATTCTCAAAGCTGGAATTTAACCAAATTTAGTGCAATGTAATTTGGTGGTCTTTTGTGCAGTGAGTTTAACACGTAGGCTTTTGTGACCAATATCATCATTAATACAGGTTTTTTTGGGTTAGATTGTGTAAATACATAAATATGTCGTTAAACCCACCACCACCCCACAGAGGACTAGTAAGGGTTGTCACATAAACAGAACGTGGCCAATTCGTCACTGGTACAACACACCGGTGTGCTGTACTCGTGACGAATTGGTATGTTCTGTGTTTTGTGCAGTGATTGTTGACTGGACAGAGACCATCAACTCACTACTTTCATGTCCTACCTCGCACCTCCGATTAGCACAGTTGGCTACGTACGGTGCAAAAGAAGTTCAACATACAAACTACCACTTGTGAACCCGGTTCATCTCGCTACACTTGTGAACCCAGAGGTGCAAGCTCAACGCTCTGACCTCTCAGCCATCCGGAAACCTCAACTGCACTAACATAGCAAGGCACCGATACAATACACGTGAAAGCAAACGAGAGTTTTACAAAAACTGAACGTCTGTGGGGGGGAAATCACCTTGGAATTGATGATGCTCTTGGTAAAACGTGTGCTCACGATCTCAGCCTTTGGAGTCATCTCCCATATGCACGAGAACGCCAGCCTGCACGCGCACAGCACATGCACCGTCGCCATTCACCGTCGAGTGGCGGAGTCGTCGTCATTGGAGTGGTGCAGGGTGTTCACTCAGGAAAGCCTCGCAAAGTCTCGAGACTCTTTTTCAGGAGGGTCTTGCCAAGTTTTTGGTAGTCGAGTCATTCTTTCAGCAGTGGGATGTTTGACCAAATACCGGTTTGGGTTGTTACAAATTACTCAACTGAAATATATATGTAGCAACCATTGTTCGACTACAAAAGCTTTGCAGTACCCTACCGAAGTTATGAGATTCAGTGAGGCTTTTCTTGGTTAAGGATCATAGTAGTAATAACACGTTTATGTTAGCGATGAGAGGAAACCTGATAACCTGGAGTCAACCCATGCTAAATAGGGGGAGAACATACAAAAGCTACATGGAAAGGCAACCAAGTTGGGCATCAATCCTAGGCCATTCTTGCTGTGAGACACGTGTTACCATTGTGCCATCCTGGTTTGGCTGCTTATGTATGTACACATGCTAGTGTGGATCTGTACAATGACACTTTAACAGTGCCACGCATCATGGGATTACATGTGCACCTGGCAACAACGCACGTTAGCTGCTGAGTATGGGTTGCAATGTGCGCACTCGCGAGTTAACAGTTGTTGGTGCATCTCACCGGTCGACGTTGGATCTCAAGGAACACAGGTTTGAGCTCAATAACTCTGGCACCATATCAATCCTCTGCAGGCGCACAAACACAAACGCAACAACTTATCTGTCAATAAACACAATCTGGCAAATACATATGCACCAACTCAACGAGTGTTTTGCAAGCAAACCCACACATGATTAAGTCACCTGCAGGTAACTGTTCAGCAAGGAGATGTTTTCGCGAATGCCAGTAAAGATTGTATGGGTTTTATTTAGAGGAAATCTGATGAATCCAGAGGAAACCCATTCACTAACAGGGGGGAGAACAAACAAAACTGCAAGCAAAAAGGCACAAGAGTTGAGTAATCAAACCCAGCGTCTCCTTGCTGCAAGGCACGAGTGTTACCACTGCGCCGATAGCCTGCCGCTCATGATGTCACGGTACATCATATGATAAGAAATCCGCAAAAATCAACTCGTTTAAAACATCATGAGATATATTTAGCATTGTTGTTGCACATTTTTTTATTCTAATTCATTTTTAAGTTATCGTTATTCATACGGGAAGTACTGAAAAGCACACAAAAAAATGTGGTGAAAATGTCAAATACAATTACAGTTGTGGGGAAACTGGTACCGCGATGATCGTTACATCATAATATTTTACATCATGTCGTAAAGTTAAGAATGAAAAGATGAAATCGGCAGGTCGTAAAACACTTGATATTGTGGCAAGAAGAAATCCACATCTCACCTTCTCACACAGGTAAACTGTGGTACCACGCAGAGATGCCTCCTCATCCAAGGCATTCCCCGGCCGGATAAAGTAGCTCACATCGGCGATGTGTACCCCAACCTAGAACACACATTAATACACCGTCACCACCCTCACATGCATGGATGTGTAATGACAGGGTGATACCTGCCGGCCTGTAAGGGTAATTAAGGTTATAGCTGCATTACATAATGCCTTATTATGAAGGGGCGTATCTGGGGTAAAGGTCAACGGCGGAGTCAGTCGAGAAGCTCCGGGAACCATCCCGAAGGGCCTAGAAGGTTCTAGAAAGGGGGCGTGGCCAGAGGTGGAGCTTGGCCACTCCAGGCAGATATAAAGAGCACCGAATCAGAACTTCGGGGCTGTTAGCGTGGGGTCTGGGTCCTGGTTGCGTCGCTACCGTCATCATCTCTTCGTCTTCGACCACGTGGCTGGTTCTTCTGCAAGAGCAGCTCTGTCTCCGCCGCTACGCTCGTTAACCAGCCAGCGTAGCTACACAGGACGCAGATGGGCTGCGTGTTTGTACAGCCTAGGTGTAGCCGCGTTACGAAGTGTATCGCCCTGTGTGCTTTTAATAAATAAGACGCCTTCTACTAGACGTCTGTCGGAAGTCGCTCACTCCACATGCATGCATAACCTCCACCATAGCCACTCCAACCAAAGCAGAATAATGTTAAATGAAATGCACACCCATTACTACCTGGTGCATTCATTGTGAACCAGGCATTCGGCCAGTGACGTGGACACTTAGGCCAGTGGGGTCTTAGCCATGGCTTGGCTCAGGCTTGGCTCTCGCGCAACATGCATTGAGATTATTTCTATTATTTTGGCTGCTATAAATGTCCAAATGATGGGCCACTTTGTTGAGCTATTCATTTGTGGCCAGGTCATTAATCAAAAATAAATCAATACCTCAGTGGGCTTTGCCTGGTAGGATGGGGATGGTTTCGTTGTATTTGTTTGTGTTTGGGTTATTTGTTTATCTTTCTTGTACTTTGCACTACTATTATGTTTTTGTACTGTTTGTTGTTGTAACGTTCTTACCCGCCTCTGCTGGACATGTGAAAAATAGCTTTATAGCTCATCGGATTCCTCAAGTATAAATATTATGATTATAATTCTCAATAATCCACATCAAAGCAACGCTTAAAACCCGAGCTGCCTCTAAGCATGGTTCCAGCCCTGAGCCTCTGTGTCTCTTGTGCCTCCTCGTATATCTCTGCATGCTCCCAGCCACGCTCAGAATTTCCGTGAGCTAAGCCTGAGCCAAGGCACAGCTGAGCCACTCATGCTTCTTTGGAGGCAACGGAGCAGATCAAGCCAGAACCGAGCCATGTTGAAGTCAGTCCTGAGCCGAGCAGAGACCAAGAATACGGGCACTAAGGCAACAATGTTTGGAAACTTAATAACAGGAATATTGTCCACCCCTTTGTCAATCCACTGCAGGATGAGGGCTTCTCCATGCCGTAATGGGTCGCGATTGTCATTTGACCTTGCTTTATTACGATGGTCAATGCATGTGGTGAAGGGGAGAACTTGGGCAGTTTTTTTAGATATCACTCTGTACCGGTGTTAGCCATGACTGGAACTAAACCAGCTTGACAGGATGAATGTGCAGTGCACTTATCATTGTGCCACTAAACTCCCCTTGTCACCTCCGCTAGCATTGACAAAACCATGAAAGGAATAGGCACGAATTACCGCGACCGTGACCACGATTACCACCACCAAATGAATACCTCGGTGTTCCCATTGTCGAGCGGTTTGCAGTGTAGGGCATCGTCGATGTCTGTGCAGCCTGGAGGATCCACACTGCAGATGGACAACGCACGGAGGTCCTCCCTGCCAGCCTGGTCCTTGTACGGGACACACACAGCACCAGGTTCAACAAAACGCTGCCTTACAACAAACAAAACACAGGGTGAGCCATACATGGGTAAACCAACTTCATTCTAATGGCGTTCTATCTTCTCAATAGGCGACTGAATATTTTCAAAGTACAGTCCGTTCTCCTATAACTCTGTGTGTTTTCATATCGTGAATTAGATATAATGCGATGAATGCATTAGGGAACACATTTTTTTCATAACATGGATGCGAATTGGATAAAAGGCGATCGAGTGAACAGAACTGCGTTGTGCGAGGCAGAATAAGCGGTTGTACGGTTGCCTCGGTGTAGCATCACACAAGGCGGGATGCTTCTGGATGCTTCTAGATGCTACTCACGTACCCAAAGTCTTTGTTAAGCCTGCGTACGCATCTCACGTGTTATCGCGGACTGTGCTTTATCCTATATTATTTATTATGCGATTTTTCCACAATTCGGTGTTCTTCAGGAACGCAAGTACAGCGTTATAGGAAAAAAGTTTGTAGTCCCCTTGCTCCATTCATTTCTGTACTGGACCATCTCCACGGCTACTGCAGAGTCCTCCACATCCTGGCTCACCACTTTGATCCGCATCTCTCGAGGCCTGCCTCTCGGGTCTCCGCCCTGGTGCTTCCATAAGTCCGTCGCCTTCCTTCCTCCGATGTGAATTTCCTCTCTTCTTACGATGATGTGTCCGAGCCATCGACTTTCTTTCAGGTCGACGGCTTTTCTATATACGGTCTGCGGTAAAGGTGTAGAGCCCCGTGGCTTCTCGTTCATGCCAGTGCAGCGGAAGGACCTCGACTGGAGGGAGAGCTCCAGAGAGCCCCTCTAGAAGGTATTCTACGCAGGCCAAACATCTTGAAACTATTGAGGTTTGACAGCACGATGGGGGGTGTTTTCGCATTTGTCTATTGTCGGGGGCCACACGTCATGGGCCACACCAAAGGCCACCCAGAGGCTACGAGTGGCCCGTGGGCCTTGTAATAAAGAACATTGAAGTAAAGGATTCTCACATGCACGACCAAACACACCAACACACCGCAGGCGTAAGAATTGAACTCAATCGATGAATTGACATATCGTCACACGTCTCATGCGTACCTCTGCTGTGATGCTGAACGTGGGAGGGGACAGGCATGCAAGTACGGCCTGGCTGAAGGGCTGGTGTGGCACGTCGTGCTCCAGCAGCAGCACCTCTGTCTCCGTCTCCTTATCCCCACATTCGCCCAGAGAGCGCGCAAAATGGCCCTGCACAAGCACACCGACGATTAGCACGGTTGTTTACGTATGGTACGGAAGAAGTTCAACATGCATATGCACATACGTGGCCAATCGTCACCGGTATCCCTTTTCCAATGATACATTAGAACCCAGACGGCGCAGATCTCTCGAGGTGTCTGTGGTCACCCACTGGCTTTTTGCCGTGTCGAACCGGAACCAAACCGTGATATGCTGGCCCCACAAGGCATTCAAATCTATCCGGGGGCCGAGCAGGGCCAGGGGCGGGGCTAGCGACACGTTAATTGGGTGACGGCAGTCGGTACACCACGGGGACGTGGCACCACAGCGTCATCTGCACGTGCCTAGACTTGTTCAAAGCATTGACCGTTCATGGCATGGATCCGCTTTTGCAGTGAATAAACAACCTGCAGCCTACTAAACCGTGCCAGCCGTGGTGCCGCTCGGTTGTGCAGTGGCAAATAGGTATGAAAAGCACAACCACAATGCCAACCTTGTACCTAACGTTCATGATGTAGAATATTAACCGGCATCTGTTTAAACAAAGATACAACCCAAATAATCCATCTTAACAATATATTTAGCTTTTCCCCAAATTTTTTTCTCATTGTGTTAATGGTATCACACAAGACAAGCAATCTATACCACCCTTCGTGGTCAAGGACGACCCACAGGAGCACACATAACAGAGCTACTTCTAAGATCCAATGAAGTGAAATGCGGTCCAAATTGTAGGGGAGCAGTGCTTTTCCAACCACTCTGCCAATCAAAGTAATGTTCATCACATGGCAGTCAAAAGCAGTAGTTTTCTCAGAGATGGAAATTAAACAATCGAAGTGCACGACCAAATTTAATATCGTTTTTGGTGCAGTTATTGGTGACTGGGCTGAGACTATCAACTTACAACACCTTAATAACCTAGGTTGAATCACAGGTGAGTTTGCCATGCTTTCAAACAAAAAAATCACAGTGGTGCCAGCTCATCCACCCTGACTTCCAATTCACCGTGTCACCGTTCGTGTTTTGGGTTCGACGGCTGTATTGCATACAGAGCCGCGTGGCCGTGCGTCAAGAGACAGAAGGATGAGCCCGACGATGCCGACCACGGGACGGACGGATGAGGTGTCACGGCGTGCGGGGCGTCACGGTGCAGTCGAACGTTCGGGTAGCAGGAGTGTCGCAGCCAGCCATCGATGGCCACCACGATGCGGTGGGCCTGCAGGGACGCTGCTTGTCTTGTCTCCACCCGCACTCGTGGCATGCGGCGGTCCGCGGGCGTGAACAGGTGGCGGGTAGCCTGCAACACGCACAAAGAGCCCCCAGTAAGGCATTCAACAAACTGTTTGGGCGAGTGCCGTCAGCACACACCTATTCAAGCTGGTACGGCAAACGACGGGGTGGGTATGGCCAGCACCATGCCCGACCGCCTTTGTCTCCACAGCGCTGATGTTTATATGCCACATCAGAGACTCATTTATGGCCGAGTCGACCTAGGGAAGGGCCCAAGACAGGTTCAGACATTTGCTGCTGTTTATTGGTTATGAGCGATAAATATAATCCAACTCGGGTCCCAGAATTCGTAGCGCAGCGCGCTAACCGCTACATCACCGCTCCTCACACGTACACACACACATGCAGATCAGCCCACCTCCTTGATTGGGCTGGGCATGAGGATGCCGCACAGCGGCCTCGAGTTCCGCTTGATGATGCCGACCACTTTGCCAGTGGGCCGACGCATCTTCCCACTTTCGGCTTTCAGCTGGAGACCAAAACAAAGGACAAACATCGTGTTGCGTAATCTAAGCAAGAGCGACGACAGCAGCAGCAGCAGCTGGGATAGCACCGGGAGATGACAACGCAAACTCAAATGAGCACTCACCACAGTAGCGTCTCTCTCACACACTGAAATAATGAATTAACTATTTTTTTTCCAACTCACTGCGTAACACAATACAATTTGGCTTGAAGGGGAAGGAGCAATCCAAAACAATAGCGCTTAACCTGCGGATGTGGTTTCATGCTGTGTCTCATCAATGTCAATAATGAGACTGACGCTTTGTTAAAATGACAAAAGATCACAGTGAGGAGTCCTCCGTAAATATTGATAAGTTAAAACAGTTCTGGCAATTGATAGAATCAACCGGAACACGCCCATCAGATACCACACGTTAAAAAAAAAACCGCGTAGGCTTTTGCGACCAATATTATCTACAACAAAGGTTACCCTCCCATCTAATTCACAATTTGATGCTTAATCTCTCGATTCTTTATGATTTCACTGATTGACATTTTCTCTTACCTGCTTAGCACATCAGTCACCCTATATGTGTTTAATGTTTACGTAACGTTTTTATAAGTATAACTGTGCAATGATCAGTCTATAAATAATCTGCCCAAGCCAACTTGCACTACATGCGATTTAATATCTAACACTTGTTTATGTTTGTGAAAAATTGTCGACTTTTCATAAACCACGGGTGTTTTCGTGCCAATTTCAATTAACTTCATTGCTGTACTTTATTATGTTTTGCATTTTGTCACTGTGGTATGTATGCATGTAGAACTTATTTCGCACCGTACACAGCCAATCATGCTAATCGGAGGTGCGCGGAAAGGACAACAATCTAAATACAAAAAGCAGTTCTAAAGAAATTACTTTTCAATATAGAGGCCACCCTGTGACCCATCTCAGACCGTGGAAGCGACGCCGTGTTGAGCCTGGATATGCATAACAGGTGGTATAGGCTCTGCGCCAAAATGGCTGGCAGCAGAGCGCAGTACAGCAAAATGAACTGTTGTCCTGTCCTTCTATGCTCCTGATCTATGCCCCCCCCCTTCACCAACCCGCACCGAAGTATGGTCAAATAACCCCTACGTACATACAAAAAAAGAACGAAATGATTAGCACTCCTGACTTGATTTTGAAGTAATGTAAGGTAAAGTAATTTAATAAACGCAAAATCAAGCTAACAGCATCTCTAATGTGGATTGTTGTCTGGTCACACGGTGTTCATTATGTTTAAGGTCTCTCTTGAAGTGGTTGAGTCTTTGTTGTTATTCTTTGTTTAAACTATATTAAAACTATTTAAAAACTATAAACTATTTTAACTTTACCAGGTAAGGACCCTGAGAGCTACATAGCTCTTTTTAAGTGACCTGGCCACAAATGATCGTTCATTGAAGTATCTTATCACATTTGAAATTGATAGCAGCCAAATACTCTAAGTGCATGTCAGATTGTAACTGTGGAGGGAAAAGCCGGAGGACCTGGAGAAAAATCCATGCGACCACGGGGAGAGAGACACACACACTGCAGGTGTCTGGGTTTGATTTTGGTTCAGCAGTGTTGACGCTCCACTCACCACATCCTCCTCATTCTCTTCTGCAACGTCCCCTGCGACGCCCTCATCGTGCAGGACCAGCGAGGAGGGGGCAACCCAGCGCTCCTCGGGGAACATCTCCACGCACACGATGTCGTCGTGCATCGCGCGGTTTAAATGCTGCAGCCCCTGGATCAACACCTGCACGGAGACAAAAAAGATCCCCCGTATAGCCTGAACAGACCGCTGGGCCAAGTGCTGTTAGAGAGCAGCATATACAGTAAAACCTTGGATTGCGAGTAACTTGGTCTGCGAGTGTTTTACAAGACGAGCAAAATTTTTAATGAATATGAATTTGATAAACGAGCGAGGGTCTTGCAATACGAGCAGCTTTGTACTGCCGAGCGTCACGTGATCACAACTGATATACGAGTGCTTTGATATACGAGTGCTTTGGATTACAAACACGTTTCCGGAACGAATTATGCTCGCAATCCAAGGTTTTACTGTACAAGAGTTTTAATACCACGAATAAACAATTTAAAATGTAGGACTATGAGCCTATCAATCTTCTGAAACCAATGTTTTTCAGTAACATATGTTCAAGCAGGGCGATTTCTGGACTGAGTTTTTTCTCCAACAAAGGGCCAATGTACCTAATTGTTATTTAACGTTACATTTTGGACGTGGAAATAGACCATTCATTTTGTTAACAAAGTAGTCACAACCATCATTAGACCTGCTTTGCCAGTACCAAAATATAATAGGGTTTTTCCCCTTTTTTCTGGCAACAAAACTGAAACCTTTTACAAGGAATCATGTGTGCATTAACCACAATACTTGTGGTCAAAATGCAAAGAAAAACACACTGATAATATTTGCAATATATGCGTATGCCTTTTGGCATCCTCTGGTCTCGCACCAATTGGGTCGAGGCTCAAAAGAAAGCCGTCCCTGGTGTGGACCAATCAGTCTCAAGGACAATGCATATATTATCATAGTGTGTTTAACATGTCGGCTTTCGCGACCAATATTATTCATAATGAAGGTTTTTGGGTTAGATCGCCTTATCATGGATTATCATAGTGTGTTTTTTGTTTGCATTTTGACCACAAGTATTGTGGTTAATGCACACATGATTCCTTGCAAAAGGTTTCAGTTTTGTTGCCAGAAAAAGGGAAAACCCCTATTATTAAAGTAGTCACAATAACGTATATACTGTGGTTGTGGTGGCGTAGCTATCGAGTGTGCAGGCAGTGCAACTGCACCAGGACCCACAGGCCGGGGCGGCAGGAGCCAGGCTACGACACCTACGTAGGGTGCAAAAGACGTTCAAAATACAAATATTTTAGCCCAGTAGCTCTTAACCTTTACTGCAGCCTTGCAGTAAAGGTTAAGAGCTACTGCTCATGCCAAGAACGCTATGCCACTGCTTCATTATAAATTTGTTTTTAAAACTCACACAGATACGATCGAACAGCATTGTTCCTTCCAGACGCAGGCTTGTGAAACGTGTACCTCTTTATCACTGTCACCGTCCCCTCGCACCCTCAGAGTCCCCTCCAGGTAATTCTCACGACTCGCAAGGAAGGTTCCCTGGACAAACCGGCCGGAGCGCACACCTTGCTGCAGCTGGGACAGCGGGAGATGTTCGGGGAAGATTACCCGGGACTCCACCACATCCTGCACACGTACACAGCACACGCACGGCACATGCACGCGTCAACAACAATTTTGCAACCGCCATCACGTAACGAGACGAAGGATCCAGTCTGATTTATCTCAGAGCAGTACGGCCATCTGTGTTAGAGAACGTTCCACAAAAGCAGATATCATAGAGCTACCTCTAGAGTTTCACCCTTCCGTCTCTGCTTTTTGCTAAATATTCCACGTTATAAATCTAGGATTTATTTGATTGATTGACCATTGCTGGTGAGGATGAGACGTTCTAAAAGGGAGCTGTTTAACACGTATTCTTTCGCGACCAATATTATCCATAATAAAGGTTTTTTGGGTAAGAGCGCGTAAATGTGTGTAGTTAACCCGGTACAGCCAATTAGTAAGGTTTGCTACGTAAAACAAAACGTGTCAATTAGTTACTACTGCAGCACGCCAGTGTATTGGAGAGTAAACCCACAACACTTACAAATCGAGTATATCGTTTCCCTGGCAATTACAACCAGCGAAACGTCGTACTCAGCGCAAGGCAAGTGTCCCTTTCTTCAGTGAGGCAGCTGGATGCAACGCGGAAGTGAGGGGTCGGACAAGGGTACAGGCCCGCACCATAAATATGAGGGGGGGGGCAGAGCTGATGCACGCATACGGAGTCTCACCTGCTCCGAGGCCAGTGCCAGACGGTCAATCAACTCAGGGTTGTCCAGCAAGCTGCGCACGTATTCCTCCACTGGGGGTACACAGACACGCGCAGATAAACGCAGACATTATAATTGGCGACACGATTTACCGGACGATTTAGAGTGCCACCCAAAATGTAAATTTGTTACTTTTCAAGTCATGCCTGCTGGATTTATTAATTTTCCTGTTTAACTAAAGCACTGTTTAACAAGAGGCACTACAGACTTGATTCAAAGCTTTCGTGACTGCAGGAATTACTCTTTGTTTTTTTTTCGGTAAAGTCACGTATAAATAAGAAATAATAAAATAACATAATAGCGTACGACGTTTCGGTTGCAACACAAGCAGCCATCATCAGGTACAGAAGAGCTAAATTTACGAGAGAGAGGAAACACATAAACCCAGATGTATATACATACACACAAGTAGGGGGGAACTAACACAGATACAACAGGGGACACAGAGAGAGAAGCATACCAAACAAACAGGGTTTAGCAAAATTTGGAAACCATATAAAGCAACACAGACGGTCGGTCAAAACACAATTAACGCATAGTCTGGTTGATTACGCTATTTCAAAGATTGCTAAATTGCAAGTTAAGTATGAAATTTAAAATACAGACCGCGCACACACACATAGACATCCAAGTAGAGTGAACCAGCACAGACACGCACACAGTGAAGTCGCCTTAAATAGGCAGAGAAGGTAAGGCTGAGAGACAATGGGACAATTTAGCATGAGGTATGCATGGAGCAAAGGGGGTGCAGCAGCACACACTCGGAAACACCAAGGCCCACACACAGGCAGAGACAGCACAGAGACACAAATCCAAGCCAAGACACAAAGGCAGATACACAAGCAGAGACAACACAAAGACACAAACCTCATACCTCCCCGTAGAGGTGGTTCAGACTTGATTCGAAGCTTTTGTGACTGCAGGAATTACTCTTTGTTTTTTTCGGTAAAGTCACGTATAAATAAGAAATAATAAAATAACATAATAGCGTACGACGTTTCGGTTGCAACACAAGCAGCCATCATTAGGTACAGAAGAGCTAAATTTACGAGAGGAAACACATAACCCCAGATGTATATACAGACACACAAGTAGGGGGGAACTAACACAGATACAACAGGGGACACAGAGAGAGAAGCATACCAAACAAACAGGGTTTAGCGCCCGAAACGTCGTGATTTGTTTTATTTTATACCTATGTTACTTTACCGAAAGAACCAAAGAGTATGTTTAACTGTGTCTCTGTGACTGTGCGTGTTTAACTGTGTCTTTGTATTTGACTGTGTCTGTGGTGCACGTCTTTGTTGCCCTTAATATGGCTGTCTGGGTAGCGAGTGGTCGCTCAGTGGTTAGTTCACTGTGCTACGAACCCAACGGCCAGAGTTAGATTCCCGCTCACGGCCAACATCAGTGACAATTATCTGAACCGGTCTTGGGCCTCCCCAGGTGGACTCAGTCTCAAATGAGTACCTGGTGCGGTGTGTAAACATCTACACTGGGGAGACAAAGGCGGCCGGGCGTGTTGCTGGGCACCCACCCCGTCGTGTACCGTGGCCGACCTTCACAGAAGTTGCCCCAAGTTGGTTGAAGGCCACACAGGGAATTTTTTTCTTTTTTTTAGTGCATCCACCGCGACCTGGCTGCGAGGAAATTGCTGGTAACGCATGGACACATCGCAAAGATTTGCGACTTTGGGCTGGCACGGGACGTCCAGACTGACCCCAACTACATGGTGAAGGGCAATGTGAGTCCTTCACCTTACTTAGCATCATCAGCATCATTATCAGTATCGCCAATGTCATCACCATCATCGGGATAGAAGGCCCATCACTTTAATTGTACTCAATGTTTTTATTTTATTTTGCACAGCCCCTAAGAAAAAAAGAGTGGGGGTGCTGCCACACACGGTGGTTCAATGGCTCTCCCACCCTGGATTTGCAATCCAGAGGTCGGCAATTGGATTCAATCTCCCTGCTCTGCCGACAGTTAAAAATATGGGGCAATTTCACAAATCCCCTTCCTCCTCCCCCCCCATGTGGTACACGGGGTAACTGGCCCAGAATAACAACCTGTGGTGGTGACCACCAGGCTAACTACACTAATTACAACATGACTAGCTACGACAGAACAGGACCACAGCTCGGGTCCCAGTCCATGTGTTGGAGACTCGGTAGAACGTAGACGTAGACAAAGGTTTCTTCAGGATGACCAACAACGCCGGTCCCTCTGGGGGACCCAGCTTATATTCTCTGTGGCGTGGCTGGCTCCGCCCTTGGCCACGACCACCTTCTAGAATCATCGAGCAGCAGGATCTGGACCCCAACCACGTGACCACCCCTAGCCCCCACTTGGGGCCCCTTTGTAGACTTAACCGGTCACGTGTCCTCTCGGGTCAACCAGAGTGCCATGGCATTTAGTAACCCGTTTCCTACGGTCGGCACTCCCACACCCTATCCTGTTGGGTTGGCACTGCACGCCAAGCGTGATGCCATCCAGCGGGATCAATCAGCGCTGACCGAGCCCCTCTAGGGCCGGTACTACACCCACACCAGAGTGGTATCCGCGATGTCAATACACCGCACGCCGTGCCTCTCTAGGCCCGGCACTACACAGTGCCATCCCGTGATGTCACTACACATTTAACCCTTCAGGGTAGTGGAGGGCTAGATGACGCTAATTTGGCCAGATGAATATGGCCTGACGCAAAAAACGTATGACGAATCGCGATGCATCGGCCTGAACTGAATTTACTGAACGTATTGTTGTTGTGCTTGTGGCCATGCGGTCATGTCCATTAGGTGCCTCTGCCTGTAAAGTGGATGTCTTCAGAAAGCATGTTCCATGGGCTCTACAAGGTGCAGAGCGACGTGTGGTCATACGGTATGCTACTGTGAGAAATCTTATATTTTGCTGAGACAAACTTTCACTTGCCACAAACATTCGGGGCCCTGAGTACAGAAGATCCTCACAGCAGACAACGATTGTAGTCTTATCTTACACTATGATTTTTAATTGCGTAAAGTTCAGATTTAAAGCTTTCGTGACTGCAGGGATTCATCTTCTTGGTTCTTTCGGTAAAGTAACGTAGAATGGAAAAAAAAACGTAATAAAAAATAAAATTTTCACGACGTTTCGGCCACAACATAAGTAGCCTTCTTCAGGTGAAGGAACAGAACTGTCGGGACGACAGCACTTCAATGACTGCTGCTAAGATTCGCAGTGTCGTTTAAACTAGGTGGGAGAGGTAAAGTGCCTTGACAAAGGAGTTTACATATCAAACAGGATAATTTAGCATTTAAATAGCTGCGTTAAAGTGTTGGATCAGCAGGGTGTTAAAGTCAGAAATTAGCATGTAACTGGGAGATTAGCATGATGTTAATGTGAGGGATTAGCATGTGACTGGTCACGGAAATAGCTATGTTAAAGTCAAAGTTTCCATCTCAACAGAAGCATTTAGTATATGGACGCTAAAGGACTGCAACTACCCAACTATCATACAATAAACCGATGTGAAAAAAAACTAAGTAGAAACTTCATCAATATAATAAATGTACTCAATATATTCTTCAATAAATTGAGCTATAAACATAAAGTAACTGGGAATACACTACACTATCTAATGAATACCATATAGTAAACTACTAAAAACTAAAATAAAACTACATCAATGTTATCAATAAACTCTATATACTCTCCATCAGCTGAGCTATTAACAATAAGTCGTTATACATTACAATGCCATATGGCGAAAAAAATGGGTGGCGGTTTTTTCCTTCTTTCCAACGTTAGCACCACGGAGAGCGACGAGCCTCGTTCAGACGGACGAGTCCATCCATGCTCGGAACGGAGGAGGGGGGAGAAACAGCCACGATGTGCTGCTCTGTCCTGTGTTGCATTACAACCATGCCATAAACTAGACTACTATACATTGTAATGTTATACCTTCCAATCTAAACTACATTGTATAATATCGTATACACAGCCCAATGTAAGCTCTAACATTATGCATTATATTGATATGTCTCCAAATAAACTTTTTCCTACATTACACAACTATACACCGTAATATACACTACCATAGACAAACCCACCCTTGAATTACACAATGCGCTACTTTAGACTACCCTATACTTTAGACTGTAAAATATTAGACTTGTAATATTACACTATGTATTATTCTACCAACCCTACTGTATACCACACAGCTGTATATTCACTATAAAATTACAATACTATATATTGCCTTATGAATTATGTTAAACATTACAATGTTATACTATTCATTATTATATAACATGCTATAAACCAGGGGTGTCCAAACTACGGCCCGCGGGCCAAATGCGGCCCGCCATCCATTTTTAATTGGCCCGTATCAAAGTTTAAAAATATAATGGACTATGGCCCACTGTATTGCATTTCTTAATTTAAACACTAGATGGCGCTATTGTCTTGAACAAGGCAGCGTCTCCACAAAGCAAGCAATCGAAGAAAACATTTGCTCAGGGTCACCAGAAATGCCGGAACCGAAGAGACGCAAGATTGCAAGCGAGTGCAGAAAATTTCAGACTCGGTGGAAAAATGGAATGTTTTTTCATAGAAACCAAGGGGAAGTGTGTTTGTTTGATTTGTAATGAGAGTGTTGCCGTGATGAAAGAGTACAATGTACGACGGCATTATGAAACGAAACATCAGACCTTCACGTCCTACACTGGCGCCGAGCGGAGAGAGAAGGTAAAGCAAATGGCAAGCTAGCCTGCTAACGCAGCAGCAGGGTTTTTTTTCCGTGCTAACAAAGCTCAAGAAAATGCAACAATAGCCAGCAATGAAGTAGCTCAACTCATTGCCCTACACGGGAAACCTTTCTCAGACGGTGACTTCATCAAACAGTGCCTCACTAAAGTCGTGGGAATGTGCCTGGAGAAAATGCAGGATTTTAACGATGTTAGTATGTCCAGAAATAAGGTTGTGCGGCGAATTGAAGACTTGTCGGCTAACTTAAAACAGCAAGTGTCAGATAAAGCTTGTGCTTTCGATTTTTACTCGATTGCATGTGATGAGAGCACAGATGCCACGGACACTGCACGGCTGTTAATTTTTTTGCGGGGAGTTGATGAGAATTTTTGCATTACGGAGGAACTGCTTGATCTTCGGAGTCTA
This sequence comes from Petromyzon marinus, assembly GCF_048934315.1. Taxonomy (NCBI): domain Eukaryota; kingdom Metazoa; phylum Chordata; class Hyperoartia; order Petromyzontiformes; family Petromyzontidae; genus Petromyzon; species Petromyzon marinus. The sequence goes on along the minus strand of NC_133699.1, from coordinate 6,586,998 downwards.
AAGGGGACAACAACTGGGAAGGATATGTTTTGAAGCTGTGCCAGATTCAATTAACCAGGCTGGACTTAAATGGGACAAGCTGTGTGGAATTACAATGGATGGGGCTCCAGCAATGACAGGCGAGCGCAAAGGAATGGCTTCTATGGTGAGTGCTAAGGTGCAGGAGAGCGGAGGTGAGACTGTTAAAATGCACTGTATCATCTACCAAGAAGCCCTCTGTGCCAAGATAATCCAGCTTGGCGATGTGATGAACACAGTTGTGAAAAATGTCAAAAATTATGGCCCGAGGGCTTTACCACAGAGAATTGCAAGCGTTCCTCTCTGATGTCGATGCTGAATACGGGGACCTACTCTACCATTCCCAAGTGCGCTGGCTCAGTCGCGGCTCCGTGCTGCAGTGGTTTTATTCCCTGAGATCAAATATCGACAAGTTTTTGAAAGAAAAGGGCAGACCTCTCCATGAGATCAGTGACCCTTTATGGTTGGCAGGCCTGGCTTTTTTAGTTGATCTCACGAGACTACAAGGCAAAGAGCAGCTGGTACCACAGCTGTATGTGCACATGAAAGCATTCCGTGCGAAGCTCCGTCTCTTCGAGTCACAACTGCGCAACTTAAATGTAGCGCACTTCCCCACGCTGACCGAAATCAATGCGCATTTCCAAATGCCAAGCTCTCTGCAAAAATGGGAGAATATGTGTCTGTGATCACATCTCTCATGACAGAATTCAGTCAGCGCTTCCAAGATTTTGCTGTCATTGAGAAGGAAATCACACTGTTTGCGGCTCCGTTTTCAATGGATGCAAAAGAAGTGGAGGAGAGTCTGCAATTAGAACTGATCGAAATTCAGTGCGATGATTCTCTGAAGAATCAGCATAAGCTTCTCTCCCTACCTGACTTCTACCGGAGTTTGGAAAAGGCCAAGTTTCCTCCGACGAGACGCCATGCAAAACGAATGATGAGTCTGTTCGGCTCAACATACATAAGTGAGCAGACATTCTCTCTGTTAACGCTGAACAAAAGCAGGCTGAGAACCAGAACGACCGACAGCCATCTCCGTGATGTCCTTCGCATCTCAACCACCAAACTTACTCCTGACCTGCCAGCTATCCTTCAGACCAAAGTGCAGCAGCACTGCTCCCACTGAGCGTAACATTATTCCCATTACAGGTGAGTTAAAAATATACACACCGTTTTCATTTGTTAATAAGCCCAATTACTTTATAAATTCAGTCAATTAAAGTTGATGACAATTGTTTTAACAAACGTTAGTTGATGTGTTAACAAGCCCAATAATTTATTTGTGTAATAAGGTTGAAATATCCACATCCCCTATTTGTCTTCTTGTCTCTCCCTTCATATGGACAATGAAGGGGGATCAGCACCCTAAGAACCAATCTGAGGCTGTCACTGAGAGAATTACCTGCCAACCTTTTTGTAAAAAATAAAATTAATATCTACTAATGAAGAGCTATGATGGAGGCTTTTTTTCTTCAAACATGTTCAATAATCAAACGTAATTTACCTGCATTTGATTGATTTTGACAATATTAGTGCATGAGAAGTGAGGCAGTATACCTCACGTCTAGTGAGTGGCCCAATCCTTCGTATATTTTTCTGTATGTGGCCCTCGGGAAAAAAAGTTTGGACACCCCTGCTATAAACCATACCATTGACCGTCGTGTGAAAGGTATTAAGAGGCAGTGGCAGCGAATGGACTGCGATCTGAAAGTCACCATAAAATACAATCAATTAAGTACCAAAATGGTTTATAACGTCTTTCCAATGGTTACTAAGCCAGAATCCATCTTCTCGGTTGAAATTGTTTCTGTGTTTGTATATGTGGATGGCCTCATGAACGAATCTCTCATGGTAGCCGGATGGCTTGCAGAGAACGTCCGTCTTGGAGAAGTCAATGTCATGTGAGCCCACTGAATTATAAGTGATCTGCCACGGCTGAGGTGCTCGTCCTACCGTGTTTCAAGTCTGCTTTATGTTCACGGATGCGGTCCCAGATATGTCGTTTGGTTTCTCCAATGTAACTGCTACCACAGAGGCAACTTAGTTTGTAGACGCCCGGGTACTGTATGTCTGGAACCACATCTTTTACAGACGGAACCAGATCACGGATTTTATGTACTGTGTTGAATCGGACCTGGATCTTGTGTTTATTCAGGATTTTGGAGATCTTTTTTGTGACCCCCGCAATGTAGGGTAAGGTGATGGTTTTGAATGGCTCCTCAAGAGGATCCTTCTTCATGGCTGGAGTGATGGCTTTGCGGATTGTGTAGTCGGAGTAACCATTAGCCTTGAGAGCTTGGTGTACGTGCTTAAGTTCACTGGCAATGTGTTCCTGGTCGGAAATGCATTGGGCTCTATGGTATAGAGTCTTGATGAGGGAGTTCTTCTGGCATGAATGGTGGTGGGAATCCGGTTTTAAGTAAGCATTCGTATGCGTAGCTTTCCTGTCAACAGAGTGGCTCATTGAACCATAAGGTCTCCTTTTAATTAGGACATCCAAAAAGGGTAGCTTGCCATCTTTTTCGACCTCCATGGTGAATCTGATGGCTGGGTGTATGGAATTGATGTGGTCGAGGAATTGGTTTGTGTTATGGTCGAAACATCGTGAGAATTTTTATTGTTTTATATATTTTATTATTTTGTTGTTTCCCTTCAACGTGACTTTACCGAAAGAACTAAGCATATGAATTACTGCAGTCACGAAAGCTTTAAATCAAAATTTCATTGGAAAGACGTTATAAACAATTTCAGTTTTTAATTGATTGTATTTTATGGTGACATTCAGACTGCAGTCCATTCGCTGGCACTGCCTCTTCACACGACGGTCAATGGTATGGTTTATAGCATGTTATATAATAAATAGTATAACATTGTAAAGTTTAACATAATTCATAAGGCAATATATAGTATCGTAATTGTATTGTGAATATACAGCAGTGTGGTATACAGTAGGGTTGGTAGAATAATACATAGTGTAATATTACAAGTCTAACATTTTACAGTCTAAAGTATAGGGTAGTGTAAAGTAACGCATTGTGTAATTCAAGGGTGGGTTTGTCTATGGTAGTGTATATTACGGTGTATAGTAATGTAATGTAGGAAAAAGTTTAGTTGAAGACATATCAATATAATGCATAATGTTAGAGCTTACATTGGGCTGCGTATACGATATTATACAATGTAGTTTAGATTGGAAAGTATAACATTACAATGTATAGTAGTCTAGTTTATGGCATGGTTGTAACGCAACACAGGACAGAGCAGCGCATCGTGGCTGTTTCTCCCCCCTCCTCCGTTCCGAGCATGGATGGACTCGTCCGTCTGAACGAGGCTCGTCGCTATCCGTGGTGCTAACGTTGGAAAGAAGGAAAAAACCGCCACCCATTTTTTCGCCATAGGGCATTGTAATGTATAATGACTTATTGTTAGTAGCTCAGCTGATTGGAGAGTATATAGAGTTTATTGATAACATTGATGTAGTTTATATTTTAGTTTTATTAATTCGTTTACTATATGGTATTCATTATATAGTGTAGTGTATACTCAGTTACTTTATGTTTATAGCTCAACGTATTGAAGAACATATTGAGTACATTTATTATATTGATGTTGTTTATACTTAGTTTTTTTCACATCGGTTAATTGTATAATAGTTGGGTAGTTGCAGTCCTTTAGCGTCCATATACTAAATGCCTCTGTTGAGATGGAAACTTTGACTTAACATAGCTATTTCCGTGACCAGTCGCATGCTAATCGCTCACATTAACATCATGCTAATCTCCCAGTTACATGCTAATTTCTGACTTTAACACCCTGCTGATCCAACACTTTAACACAGCTATTTCAATGCTAAATTATCCTGTTTGATATGTAAACTCCTTTGTCAAGGCGCTTTACCTCTCCCACCTAGCTTAAAAGACGCTGCGAATCTTAGCAGCAGTTATTGAAGCGCTGTCATCCTAGAGTTCTGTTCCTTCACCTGAAGAAGACTACTTGTGTTGTGGCCGAAACGTCGTGAGAATTTAATTTTTTATTATGTTTTATTTTTATTATTTTATTTCCATTCTACGTGACTTTACCAAAAGAACCAAGAAGTTGCATAGAGTTGTTGCATGCTTGGGCTCCAGATGCCGAAATTACCTTTTACAAAACGGCTACCAGTCTCATCAGATCTCAGAAGCTAAGCTTGCAGCGCCCAGCCCTGATGGTAACCCGGGGATACAAATTAATGTGGAGAAACAAATGTTCGCTTGTGACGACCAAGACTACGCCTGTCCTCCCAAGGACAGGCCTCACTGATTCCGAAGACTTTTATTTTCAGGAGGGTCCTGCCGGGTATTTTTGCAGTAGGGAGGCGATGTTGTGCTGTGCAGTGCCGGAGAGTAAGCTCATGCAGCCGGTCCACCCTGTCCTCTCTCCTCCCGTCGGGACAGGACGGTCGCAATAGCGATCAGAAACACCTTGTACGTCACAACACCGCCAGTCAATTTCTCAATCCGGAGGTCAGCTCAAATCTGTATTGTGGGCGTTCCCTTGTACTCTACTGTGTACGTGGGGCTCTGGATCCAATCCCCTGATCACCATTGCATTCACTTAAATAATAATAAATTCTCCTGGCCACCCATAGAAAATAAGAGTGCACAATTATACGTGTGATTCATCACAGGCGAGCTCACACCGGCTACACTTACAGCTTAGGGCCTCGCATTAAGAGAGGGGGGGGGGGTCTCTAAATACGAAACAAGAAATGGACACGATGTTTCGAGTTTTAACATAATTGTTTAAAAAAATTAAGATCGGTGAGAAAAAAAGACTCTCCAAAGCAGTTATTTTCATTCTGCTGACAAAAATATACAGGCATTCATAGAAGGGGCCTCTTAAGCTTAACAATGGCATAGGGCCCCAGCAATGCCATCATCTGGCTCTGCTGCCAAGTGTCATCCCAATGAAGTAATTTCCAGGTAACTTTAGCATTGGGATGCTTGGCCAATACCCAGTTACATTGTGATTGTGTGTTTTCTAGCTATGTGAGCAAACTGGATAACCCATAGAGAACAAAGGGGAGAACATAGAAAACTCCGCAAAGTGCCAGTCGGATAATTAACCAAGGCCCTTCTTGTTGCGAGGGTCAAAGATCACCGCTGCACCACCCTGCCACCTGAAACGATAATAGTTCGCTTAGAATTTTTTCGTTATTTTAGTGTGCACATTTACACGCGATAATCACATCTCAAGCATTTGAAAAGGGCACCCTCAGTGGCAACTGTTCTCTGTGTGACACACGGTTATTCAGCACCTAACCTGTAAGCAGGTCAAGTGCTGTTTGCTGCGAGCAATCCCAATTGAGTGAGTCGCAGTGAAGTTTATTTTTACATGCCAATTTTCGCCTGTGATGCTGACACACGATGGCCATACTTTATTTTAAATGTCTTGGGATCGTTTTTATTTTTTTACGTTGAATTTTAGTGAGTAAATCACGAGCCCGTTACAGTGCGCCACGGGACTGCACGTCATTCGAGTGGTGCATTCACAATGCAACCGGACCATTTATTAGTAGGGGCTGATGCGAAGGGGGGAGTGAGGCCCGCGCCCCCCCATAAACTGGGGGGGGGGGGGGGAGAGGGGGGCATTGTGACAGGCGTAGAGTTGTAGTTGTAATCTGCTCCACGTTTGTCTTGATAAAGGAGCCCTGTGCAACCTGCTCGGTGTGTGATGTGCGTGCTCCTTGGTGTGACGTGTGTGCCGCTCGGTGTGTGATGTGTGGTGGGTGTAGGAGAGGCCCCTTACCCTGGCGCATGGCAGTCGATGACAAGTTCTACCGCTTGATCTGCGATGGCTACTGCATGCAGCCACCCCCCTGCTGTCCACCGCAAGTGTAAGCCGCCCCCCCCATACCTCCCACACCAGGTTTTATCCACTGCTGGACTGATGCGTTTCTATTGTGGATGCAGGTGGCTGACGGAGGAGAGTGCGAAGTGTTTGTTCTGGGATATTCTTTGATTTTAATTGTAGTGATTCAATTAATTGATTGAACAATTGCTTAAGGGTGAATTACGTGATGTGTTATTGGCAGTGAGTTGTGCTGGCTGGTTCAGTCTCGTTGACAAGGCCATTATGAACCCTCTTAGTCTGGAATGTCCTACTTCCAGCTGTACGTGCTGTTGCGACCCACAAGACTCCTCACATACAATGAGGGAAAAAAGAATTCGATCCCCTGCTGATTTTGTACGTTTGCCCACTGACAAAGAAATGATCAGTCTATAATTTTAATGGTAGGTTTATTTGAACAGTGAGAGACAGAATAACAACAAAAAAATCCAGAAAAACGCATGTCAAAAATGTTATTAAATTGATTTGCATTTTAATGAGGGAAATAAGTATTTGACCCCCTCTCAATCAGAAAGATTTCTGGCTCCCAGATGTCTTTGATACAGGTAACGAGCTGAGATTACAACAGGGGAAGAACATGCAAAGTCCACAAACTCTCACATACACGCCAAGACTAAGATCCCCCCATGTAACAGACTGTTGGGTAAGTGCCGTTATGAGCACTTATGCAGGCCAGCACAGCATATGGGGTTTGTCTCTGCCAGTGCTGATGTTTTCACAATGCACCAAGTACTCATTTGAGGCCGAGGGTAGGTCCAGGAATGGTTCAGATAATTGCCACTGGTGTTGGCCATGAGCAGGAATTATACCAGGATTTATGGCTTCATAGTACACCTCGCTAACCCGCTGCACTAACGCTCCCCGTAAACATCGGTAACATAAACAAACAACAGCTCGTACAAATACAAGAACAAATACAAGAACCCCCCCCCCCCCCCCATAAGGTACATCGTGTTGTTTTGATTTCACGACTCGGCGCAACTCGCGAATACTCAAAGCGAGATGCTCGTGTTTAGTAAACAGGTGTCCAGTAGTCAATCCGTGTTTACTAAAATCTCGTGGTTGGTAAATTCGTGGTTGGCAATGGATTCCTGTACATGTATGCCTCTATTTACGAAAGGAATGCGTTCTTCTGAAAATACACGCAAAACAAAATATCGTAAATCGGAATGGCTTTTCCCATTAATTGAATACGAAAAACTTGCGATGTGTTTCAGACAGTCATTTCTGCTATGCTCCTAAACCCAAAATATACACCAATATTTCACAATACAAAAAATAATTAAGAACAAATATTATAACGGTTGAATAACAATCAATTTAAGACAAAAATAATTAACATCTTCAAGGAACTCACCAAAAGATCTGCATGTTGGAGTGACTGGAGAGGTGACGAGGCGTTACTTTTGCACTATGGGGATACCGTGACACTGTCGTGGATGGATGACAGCTTCTTGCTTGATGATCTCATGGCGCGTGCCATGTGATATATTGTTTCCGCTGAAATTCTATTTCGTAAGTCGAAAAGTATCCTTAATTTGTCAATTTCGTTTTCACTAAATTTCGTGAATGGAACATTCGCAAATCAAAACACAAAGATTTGCTGTACAACCAATATAGAATGTTGGGCCAAGTGCTGTCGTCAAGCACCTAATACAGAAAATAAAAAACACGTGCATTCATGCACAACCACGTACAAATACATGTGACCATTATAAGCACATGCTTTCAACAGAAATTACAAATGTTATATATTGTGCTTTAATGATTACATTTTATATTAGTGTGTCTTAATATTACACAGTAAATATCTTCAAGGACCACTCTTACAGTACCATCATCACCACCATCATCACCAAATGTAGCATTATCATCATCCCAACCATCTGTATAATCAATCACCATCTGTATCATCACCACCAAAGCAAAGACCCCCTTATAGCCCGAATAGACTGTTGGGGCAAGTGCTGTTAGCGAGTACCTGTGAAGGCCAGCATGGCACAAGAGGGGTGGGTGGCCAACGCCACGCCCGGCCGCCTTTGTCTCCCCAGTAGTGATGTTTACACCACACCAGGTACTCATTTGAGGCTGAGTCGACCTAGGGGAGGCCCATGACCGGTTCAGAGAGTCGTTACCTGCGTTGGGCATGAGCGAGAATTTAACTCGGGTCGCCGGGTTCATAGCGCAGCGTGCTAAACGCTACACTACCGCTACCCACCACCTGTATCACCATCATCTTCCAGAGTTAATACATTTCATGTCAATAGCTGGAAATGCTTGTATTTGTAATTAAAAAAAATGCATAAGTAGTTGTCACTCACTCACCCACACTCAAACGGTCAGAAAGGACTGAAAGATGAAATATCTTCAGAACCCTACATCCTGAAACTAAATTAATTATTTCAATTTTACCAAGTAAGGCCCACTAAGCTATATCGCACACTCAGGAGTCCTGATTCCACTTCTGGGAGTCTCAAGTCCAACGCCATGGAATTGTATATGTTTAAACATGTGCGTGCATGTGTGTTTGTGTGCACGTATGTGTGCATGCATGCCTTCATATGTGCATGCGTGTATGCACGTGCGTGTGTATGCACGTGCGTATGTAAAATAACTTTAGCCATGACATTTGGGATATATTAGTTTTAGGGTTAAGAGCTTTGCGCACGCAAACAGGTGGGTGTGTTAACTCACCAGTGTGTAGCTCACCTCACTGGTGAGCTGGTGTGTAAGCTATCTAATCTGTAAGCTTACGACTGTGTGTGTGCACACTAGTGTGTAAGCTCACTGATGTGTAAACCTGCTGGTGTGTGCTCTTTGGTGTGTGGCCTCACTAATGTGCAGAACATTTTGTGGAAGCTCACTAGTGTGCTTGCACACGAGTGTGCCGGTGAGTGTGAGTGTGTGCGGTGTGTGTAAGTGAGTGTGTGTGAGTGTGCGGTGAGTGTGTGTAAATGTGTGTGAGTGTGTGTGAGTGAGTGTGTGTGAGTGAATGAGTGCGGTGTGTGTGTGAGTGTGTGTGAATGCGGTGTGAGTGCGGTGTGTGTGAAAGTGCAGTCAGTGTGCCGGTAAGTGAGTGCGTGGTGAGTGTGCAGTGAGGGTGTGTGAATGTGCAGTCAGAGTGCCGGTAAGTGAGTGCGTGGTGAGTGTGCGGTGAGTGTGCGGTGAGTGTGGGTGAATGTGCAGTCAGAGTGCCGGTAAGTGAGTGCGTGGTGAGTGTTCGGTGTGTGTGAAAGTGCAGTCAGTGTGCCGGTAAGTGAGTGCGTGGTGAGTGTGCGGTGAATGTGCGGTGAGTGTGTGTCAATGTGCAGTCAGTGTGCCGGTAAGTGAGTGCGTGGTGAGAGCGGTGTGTGAGTGTGCAGCCAGTGTGCCGGTAAGTGAGTGCGTGGTGAGTGTGCGGTGTGTGAGTGTGCAGTGAGTGCCAGTGTGCGAGTGTGCCGGTAAGTGAGTGTGTGGTGAATGTGGTGTGTGTGAGTGTGCCGGTGAGTGTGTGGTGAGTGTGTGGCTTGACGTGTCTCCGTATCAGTCTTACTCAGCCACCCCCTTACTTGCCCACGCGTAGATCCGTCCTGCCCACCAGACAGCTACATGCGATTCAAATGTCCACGTACACATGACATCACATTGCGATGTGCATGTGTGACATACATGTGCCACGTGTTGCACACACTACGCACGTCCCATGCACAAAGGGCATGCCTTACAAGTGATGACCACGCGATGCAGGTGCTTGCCTTGTAGATGTCACGTACCCGTGACGCACGTGGCCCGTGCGCGTGACGCGCGTGCTCCGCGCTGCCGTGTGCTTTGACCAGGGCCGTCCATAGGGGGTGCGTGGCCCCCCCCCCCGATGCCTTCAAACTAAACCGGAAGCATTACATGTGACACTGATGTCTACACGTGGGGCCTCCCCCGAAGCGCGGGGCCCGGGATAGTGGGTCCAATTTGCCGGACACTCGGGGACGACTCTTGATTTGGCATACGCGACGCGCACGTTGTGTGCGCTGTGCGTGGGGTGACTGGCCCGATGTGCGTGCCAGGCAGGGCAAGGGGGACTGCCATTGATTTTGTCGAGACCTTTTGTATGGGTGACGAGATGAACGCCCAATTCAATGCAGGCCGCCACACAAGGGCTGCACATTTCAATGTTGAGCAGGCCCCTGTGTGTCCGTGCGTGTGGGTCCCTGTGTGTTGTTTCTGTGTGCGTTATGTGAGGGTAGCAGTGACGCAGTGATAGTACGCTACGCTCCGAACCCCGCAAACATGCGAGTTGGAGTCCCGCTCATGGCCAACACCAATAACGATTATTTATCTGAACTGGTCCTGGGTCGATTCAATCTCAAATGAATACCTGGAGCGGTGTGTGTATACGTCACCACTTGGGAGACAAAGGCGGCCGGGTGTGGTGTTGGCCACCTACCCCCTGGTATACCATGCCGACCTTCATTGGTGCTTGCGAACAGCACTTGCCACAACAGTCTGTTAAGGCTATATGGGGGATCTTCGTCTCTGTAGTGGGAAACTCGTAGGTGTGTGCATGTGTGGAGGGAAACCTGTACTGCTGTCGTACGTTGTGACCGGGCGAGGCCAATTTCCGTCCTCATGGTCGGCCACGGCGTCCTGGTCTTCGTACTGCTGCTTGTTTTTGCCTGTAATGACACCCAACATGGACAACCCCATCACCTGCGTTCAAACAAGTGTTACACAGTATGAACAACACGCGCAATAAAGCAACCACAAAGCACATACACTTTTAAATATAAAAGCACTGGGGGTCTAGTACTGTAGTCACCAATCCGTGCGTATTATTTATTTATTTGTTGGTCATTCTGATGGCAGCACAAACAGAAGCTGCATCCATAACTTCTCAATCCGCACAGTCCCAGGCCAAGGTCCATTCGTGGAATTAATACAAATATTTACTGATTAGAGGGTGTTTTTGTTTGTTTGGGTTAGATCGCGTAAATCTTAGTCAAGTTTGTCACGTAAACAAAACATGCCAATTAGTGACTATTTCAGCACATCGGTGTGTTGGAGAGTAAACCCAAAACATTTACAATTCAAGTACCGTGACGTTTCGCCTGTAACTACAACAACAACCCGCCTCGTCAGGTGACAGCCAGAGTTGTGGTGAAATCCTTCCCCTGTTTCGGTCTTTAATAGACGTAGACGGGGGATAAATGTGACGTCGTCGCTTGTAAGCAGATCCGATACGAAGACGGGGGGGGGGGTAATGTATTGATGTAAATTACAATGGATATCTGTTATTGATTGGGTTATTCGCAGTTAATCAACATACATAATTGTTACTCCTGCTATTATGGATTGACTCAAACAGCTAGCGAAGGATGCTAGGTTTAGTAATATATGTTATATATGTCGCTATTGTTAACTTTCAATCACATTTCTTATGATCACTGTTGCATTGTTTTTATAGCATTATTTTAGTAACTTCTAGAAAGGTTTAGTTTAGCCTGTTTTTTACATAGTGGACACTGTGTGTGTGCGTGCTGCGAGCTGAGTGGTGGAGGTACCTGGCAACAGTTGAACCGAGCCCGCTCGGCCTCTTCATCCGTGGCGACCAGGGTACAATCCTTACTATATTCTTGGTTCTTTCAGGTAAAGTCACGTAGATAGAAAATAATAACAATAAAATAAAAATAAATTAAAATAAAAGAAAAAAACCCACGACGTTTCGATCGCAACACGTGATGAAGACCGCTTGTGTTGCCACCGAAACCTCGTGGGTTTTTTGCCTTAACTTAAAATGTTATTTTCTATCTACGTGACTTTACCGAAAGAACCAAAAATTATGAATTCCTGCAAGTTACGAAAGTTTAAAGTAAAAATTTGACAGTCGTGTAACTAATCAGGCCTGGAGGATACAGTGGACCACGTGGTTTCCGGGGTTCGTTACCTTAACAAGTGACGTCACTTCCCTAGCAACGGTCGATCGTTACAGACGGAGGTGGACGCGCGCTCTGTGTGCTTAAAGATCGCATTCGGGAGCACACTTCGACAAAGTCGTCAGTGAACATCGATAACGTGGTTAAATTACTTGGTAAACCTCATTGACAAACATCCGTGAGGTTGAACACTTCATTAACACAGTTAACGAAATCTATTGACAAAACGTGACCATCCGTGACTTCTCGTTCTGCCTTCAAGGCGATGTCTTCCGTGAGTACATCCACACGCGCGCTGTATCAGGATAACATTAATCTGAGAGAACATCTATATGTGAATGTGTGTCTGTTCGAAATGTTTAATGATGAGGACGGTAATGATGATGGTGGTGGTGGTTGTAAGCTGTGATATGATTAGAGTCTCACGTGCGCTGCTGTGATTTTGTTGCAGGGTGGAGAGATGAGCAAGCCGACGGGAAGTGAGTACTGTAATTCCACACACAGACATACACACAGACACATGCACCTGTATACAAAGACAGATCCCCGTATAGCCTTAACAGACTATTGAGTCAAGTGCTGTTAGCGAGTTAGCACCTATGATGGGGTGGGTGGTCAGCACCGCATCCGGATGCCTTTGTCTCCCCACATTTGATGTTTATACGTTGCACGAGGTACTATTTTAAGTTTGAGTAGATGTAGGGGACGCACACGACCGGTTTTATTTATTAGTCACTGATGGTTGTGAATGGGAATCGAACTCAGGTCGATCCCCACAGACACAACTGCTCCCAACCACTCATACAGACACTGCACATAGACACAAACAAAGACAGAAATCTTGTGTATAGCCTTGAAACACTGTAGGAGCAAGTGCTGTTAGTGAGCACCTATGACGGCCGGCACCGCACACGAGGGGTGGGTTGCCAGCACCACACTTGTCCGTCTTTGTCTCCCAAGTGGCGATGTTTACACACCGTATCAGATACTTATTTGAGGCTGAGTGGACCTAGGGGAGGCCCCTAACCGACTCAGATAACAACAACAGCCCTCATTCGCCACTAAGTGACGGAGACGTCACCATGGCGCTTGTGCCAGGCCTGGTGCACTCCGAGGCCACTTGAAGTGTCGAAGGCTTGCCGACAGGAGATCAGGGGACAGACCCCAGTGCGATGGGTTGACTGACTGAGATGACTGGCAGACGCACAACCTTTGCATCCTACTGTGCCAACTTGCTGCGTTTTAGTCATCCAGTGCACCGTCTGTTGTTGTGAGCGTCGCTCCTCTCACCCTCCTTTTTTGCTTGAGGGGAACTGCCACCAACTTCCCATAAGCATCCTTCACGAGCTTCCTCCATAGAGGCAGATCTTGACACCAGTGGTACCAGTCTTTGGCAAGTCCACTTAGTTCCGTATCCTCCTGTACTGCATCAGTCCATCTCTTCTCCAGGCCGTGCCACGCCCATTTAGCCCCCTCTATCTGGAAAAACAGAGGCTGCTTGGGGATGCGGTGGCTGAGCAAGCAGGCTACATGACCCAGGCAATGCAGCCCTGCCCACCAGTGGAGCTCACTGTGAGCTGTTCACACATTCCAGCCTAGTTAAACCCAGGGTGGATCGTAGGCAGGCCAGTCTGAAAGTGTAAAGCTGGTTCAGATTTTTCATTTATTCTATCATTGGCCAAGAAGACCCAGCGTTTTGTGTCGAGTGACAGACCAGGTAGATACCCCAAAGTGTTACGAAGCTGATGAAAATTTGCCACTTTACCGATTCGGAGTGAGACCTCTGCTGCCAAACCAGAATTTTTGCATAAGCACACTATCCAGGTACGTAAACTTCTCTCTACAATTACCCCATCACTCAAGAGTAGTTGAGGGGGCGGAGTATTAAATTACACAAAATACTCAGGCGGGTGCTTAGTTTTGGTGGGGCTGATGGTAAGGCACCACCTCTTTGTCACACGCTCCAGGCTTAGCAGCAGAACCTCCAACTATTTTTCAGTGTGAGCATCAACTTCCAAATGATCAGTGTACATAACATGGTTGACCAGTAGGGAGCCATCCCTTGACCTCACCCAGGCATCAATCAGCCTCCCATTGTATCTGTAGCAAATATTAAAAAATCCACCGGTACAGCCATAAAAAAAAAAACTTCTCGAACTATGTGGTCGAAGATGATGCTAAATAATGTGTCAGCCAGAGTAGATCCCTGTCGCACCCCACTGTAAACAGGAAATTGCTCTGACTCCTGGGCACGCAACTTTATCCGGGCCTGCCCACCATCGTGAAGGTCCTTAATGATTGTGAGCAGAGGGTTAGGGACTCCGGAAATACGAGTAACAATCCAGAGCCCTGGCCTACTGATTGTATCATAGGCCTTGACCAGGTCGGCGCTGCAACACTACACATGTAACGCATGGATTTGTTACACCGTTCAACCACACACACAGACACATTTTAATTAAAACAAGTCCCTGATTTGTAAAAAAAAGAATCAGTACCAGTCATCAAATAGGCAATTGACACTTGGTCCAAAGAATATGTGATACTGTAATAGAAATACATGAATAGCTAAATTCAGAATTTAGGTTAATAAGGCATAACCCAGTGCACAATATGACATTCATGAAAAGACAAACAGTGCAACAAAGGAAATAAGCTTTCAGTCTGTATCAGACGGTCTCAGACGCTAGTGTTGAGAATGTGACATGGCAGGCGTTTAGAAACCCGCAGTGCCGGCAGATGTAAAGTCGTTACACACAGTGTCTTTCGAACAATACAACTGTCAGGTGCTTGATGCAGCTGGTGACTTTCCAGATGTGGTGGGGTATTGACGATGTGTAGAACGATGCAATTGTACTTCTTTCTCGAATGTCAGGTGTTGTCGGGCTTTGACGATGTGTAGCACGATGGATTTCCTTCAGTATCCAACGTATAGAGGTGTCTTCACCATGATAATTATTCACAGGCTTGTTGGTTTACAGTCACGTTTTTTCTAAACTCATGTGATTCATGGCACGTGACCTTGCAGCACAGTTTTGAGCAATGCCTTTCCTTCTCCAAGAGACACACATGTATCCTCTCTTTCTGTAAAACTCACTTTAAGTCTTCTTAATTTCACTTGCCATATGTATCGGCTCAATATAAAGTGACAAATGCAAATCTTAAACTTTGCTTTTAAAATCTCCACTGTTTTACCACTATACCGTCTCCACTGCTTAACCACTATACCTCTGAGTGGTTACTCAGCGTTTCAGCCATTCTCGTGCAAGGAATGACTTCTGTTGAGAGCAACCTCACATGCACGGGAGCACATGCTATCCAGCCAACATAAACATTAGGGTTGCCCCTGGCTCTCTGGCCCCTTTGGGCACCCTCCTCTTCTCCTCCCTTTATCTTTTCTAACGTAGCCCACTAATATACTAATTGTATGAATGGACCAGTGTATAAGAATTAATAGTGTATTTCTTATCCAATTCATGTTCTCTCTTGTGAAACAATGGACATCTTTTAAATTTAGCCAGACCTCCACAGCTTGCCCATAAATCCATCTTACTTTTTCTGAGATAACGGAAGTTTTTCTATGTTTGGCCTGGAGTTTCCAGACCTCGCAAACTTAATATGGCCTCCACAACCAGCCCATAATCCTAATGAAGTTATTTGGAGGAGGAGGTGTCTCCGGCACATGAGTCAACCTCCAGACCTCCCTACAGTGGTATCATTGTTACATCGGTCTCAAGTTAAGTTAGATTCCTGTCAATGGTGCCAAGTTTCTTTACCAAAATAACATACAGGAAATACGCCTTTTGGCGTCCTCTGGTCTAACACCGTTTGAGACGAGGCTCAAAAGAAAGCTGTCCCTGGTGTGGACCAATCAGTTTCAAGGACAATGCATATATTATCAGAGTATGTTTTTTGTTTGCATTCTGACCACAAGCATCATGGTTAATGCAGACATGATTCCTTGTAAAAGGTTTCAGTTTGGTGTTTTAACATCTTAACACCTGTTTTGTTGCCAGTAAAAACGGGAAAAACCTATTATCATACAGGAAATACTCAAATACCCATTAACGAATCAATTGTGGTGCTGCTCTCTCCTCCCCATGTGACTCCCCAGACCGTCGCTCGAAGGGGCAGCGAAAGAGGTTCCTCGTTGACACAAGACTAGAAGCTAAGCGCCAGATTCTGGAGCTTGAGATGATCCTGCTGGATCATTGTGCACAGCAGCAGGCCAAATATCAGCGGGAGCTGCTGCAATTCCAGAACAGCACCGAGCTGAAGAGCTTCATCATCCACCACCAGCAGCAGCAGCAGCAAAAGGCAGAAGAGCAGCAGCAGGCAGAAGTCAGCACCAATAATGAGGATGTGAAGCAGACAATGCAGAATAGCAACAAGGTTGAGAACGAGATCGAAGAGATGGAGAAAGTGGGGGAGAGAAATGGTATGAAGAAAAAACGTGGGAGTAGGAAGAAACATAAGAACAAGAAGAAAGTTCTGGAGGAGACAGTGAAAGAAGAGGTGGCTGAGAGAGAGGGGAGTGAGGGAGAGCCCATGCAGGAAGTGGTGGAGGTTGGGACGATTGAGGTAGAGATGATTGAGGCAGTGGCTTTGGAGGATGTGATGAATGAGGTAGAGTTGAATAAGGTAGAGGTGTTAGAAGGAGATGGCAAGCGGGAATTAGCGAAGGAGGCAGAGGTAGCGGTGATTGAGGTAGAAGCAGTGGCCAAGCAGGAAGTGGTGAAATATATAGCGGCCAATGTCATAGAGGGGATTGAGAGAGATGCAAAACAGGTATTAGCAGAAGAGGTAGAGCCAAATGCGGTCGATCGGAATGAGGGAATGGCCAAACAGGAAGTGGCTAAGAAAGTTGATAATGTTGTGGAGACAAAGAAAGAGGGAGAGGATGGTCTTCAGAGGAAACATAGGAATAGGAAGCTACGAAGGACTGATATGAAAGTGCGGGAAGTAGAAGAGATGAAGGAAAACGAGATTGAGGGAGAGGGGAATGATGGAGAGCCCAAGAAGGAAGTGGCGAGTGAGGTAGAGGTAGTGGTGATTGAGGTAGATGCAGTGGCCACACAGGAATTTGTGAAAGAGGTAGTGGCCAATGTCATAGAAAGGATTGAGAGAGATGCCAAGGAGAACTTAGGGAAAGAGGTAGAGGAAAGTGAGGTAAATGGGAATGAGGGAATAGCCAAACAGGAAGTGGCTAAGAAAGTTGATAATGTTGTGGAGACAAAGAAAGAGGGAGAGGATGGTGTTCAGAGGAAACGTAGGAATAGGAAGAAACACAAGAACAAGAAGAAAGTTCTGGAGACAGTGAAAGAAGAGGTGGCTGAGAGAGAGGGGAGTGAGGGAGAGCCAATGCAGGAAGTGGTGGAGGTTGGGACAATTGAGGTAGAGATAATTGAGGCAGTGGCTTTGGAGGATGTGATGAATGAGGTAGAGTTGAATAAGGTAGAGGTGTTAGAAGGAGATGGCAAGCGGGAATTAGCGAATGAGGCAGAGGTAGCGGTGAATGAGGTAGAAGCAGTGGCCAAGCAGGAAGTGGTGAAAGATATAGCGGCCAATGTCATAGAGGGGATTGAGAGAGATGCAAAACAGGTATTAGCAGAAGAGGTAGAGCCAAATGAGGTCGATGGGAATGAGGGAATGGCCAAACAGGAAGTGGCGGAGAAAGTTGAGAATGTTTTGGAAACAAAGAAAGAGGGAGAGGATTGTGTTCAGAGGAAACATAGGAATAGGAAGCTACGAAGGATTGAGATGAAAGTTCGGGAAGTAGGAGAGATGAAGGTAAACGAGATTGAGAGAGAGCGGAATGATGTAGAGCTCAAGAAGGAAGTGGCGAGTGAGGTAGAGGCGAATGAGGTAGAGGTAGCGGTGATTGAGGTAGATGCAGTAGCCACACAGGCATTTGTGAAAGAGGTAGTGGCCAATGTCATAGAAGGGATTGAGAGAGATGCCAAGGAGGACTTAGGGAAAGAGGTAGAAGCAAATGAGGTAGATGGGAATGAGGGAATAGCCAAACAGGAAGTGGCTAAGAAAGTTGATAATGTTGTGGAGACAAAGAAAGAGGGAGAGGATGGTGTTCAGAGGAAACGTAGGAATAGGAAGCTACGAAGGACTGAGACGAAAGTGCGGGAAGTAGAAGAGATGAAGGAAAACGAGATTGACGGAGAGGGGAATGATGGAGAGCCCAAGAAGGAAGTGGCGAGTGAGGTAGAGGTAGCGGTGATTGAGGTAGATGCAGTGGCTACACAGGAATTTGTGAAAGAGGTAGTGGCCAATGTCGTAGAAGTGATTGAGAGAGATGCCAAGGAGAACTTAGGGAAAGAGGTAGAGTCAAGTGAGGTAAATGGGAATAAGGGAATAGCCAAACAGGAAGTGGCTAAGAAAGTTGATAATGTTGTGGAGACAAAGAAAGAGGGAGAGGATGGTGTTCAGAGGAAACGTAGGAATAGGAATAAACACAAGAACAAGAAGAAAGTTCTGGAGACAGTGAAAGAAGAGGTGGCTGAGAGAGAGGGGAGCGAGGGAGAGCCCATGCAGGAAGTGGTGGAGGTTGGGACGATTGAGGTAGAGATGATTGAGGCAGTGGCTTTGGAGGATGTGATGAATGAGGTAGAGTTGAATAAGGTAGAGGTGTTAGAAGGAGATGGCAAGCGGGAATTAGCGAATGAGGCAGAGGTAGCGGTGATTGAGGTGGAAGCAGTGGCCAAGCAGGAAGTGGTGAAAGATATATCAGCCAATGTCATAGAGGGGATTGAGAGAGATGCAAAACAGGTATTAGCAGAAGAGGTAGAGCCAAATGAGGTCGATCGGAATGAGGGAATGGCCAAACAGGAAGTGGCTAAGAAAGTTGATAATGTTGTGGAGACAAAGAAAGAGGGAGAGGATGGTCTTCAGAGGAAACGTAGGAATAGGAAGCTACGAAGGACTGATATGAAAGTGCGGGAAGTAGAAGAGATGAAGGAAAACGAGATTGAGGGAGAGGGGAATGATGGAGAGCCCAAGAAGGAAGTGGCGAGTGAGGTAGAGGTAGCGGTGATTGAGGTAGATGCAGTGGCTACACAGGAATTTGTGAAAGAGGTAGTGGCCAATGTCGTAGAAGTGATTGAGAGAGATGCCAAGGAGAACTTAGGGAAAGAGGTAGAGTCAAGTGAGGTAAATGGGAATAAGGGAATAACCAAACAGGAAGTGGCTAAGAAAGTTGATAATGTTGTGGAGACAAAGAAAGAGGGAGAGGATGGTGTTCAGAGGAAACGTAGGAATAGGAATAAACACAAGAACAAGAAGAAAGTTCTGGAGACAGTGAAAGAAGAGGTGGCTGAGAGAGAGGGGAGTGAGGGAGAGCCCATGCAGGAAGTGGTGGAGGTTGGGACGATTGAGGTAGAGATGATTGAGGCAGTGGCTTTGGAGGATGTGATGAATGAGGTAGAGTTGAATAAGGTAGAGGTATTAGAAGGAGATGACAAGCAGGAATTAGCGAATGAGGCAGAGGTAGCGGTGATTGAGGTAGAAGCAGTGGCCAAGCAGGAAGTGGTGAAAGATGTAGCAGCCAATGTCATAGAGGGGATTGAGAGAGATGCAAAACAGGTATTAGCAGAAGAGGTAGAGCCAAATGAGGTCGATCGGAATGAGGGAATGGCCAAACAGGAAGTGGCGGAGAAAGTTGAGAATATTGTGGAGACAAAGAAAGAGGGAGAGGATTGTGTTCAGAGGAAACGTAGGAATAGGAAGCTACGAAGGATTGAGATGAAAGTTCGGGAAGTAGAAGAGATGAAGGAAAACGAGATTGAGAGAGAGGGGAATGATGGAGAACCCAAGAAGGAAGTGGCGAGTGAGGTAGAGGCAAATGAGGTAGAGGTAGCGGTGATTGAGGTAGATGCAGTGGCCACACAGGAATTTGTGAAAGAGGTAGTGGCCAATGTCGTAGAAGGGATTGAGAGAGATGCCAAGGAGGACTTAGGGAAAGAGGTAGAGGCAAGTGAGGTAGATGGGAATGAGGGAATAGCCAAACAGGAAGTGGCTAAGAAAGTTGATGATGTTGTGGAGACAAAGAAAGAAGGAGAGGATGGTGTTCAGAGGAAACGTAGGAATAGGAAGCTACGAAGGACTGAGATGAAATTTCGCGAAGTAGAAGAGATGAAGGAAAACGAGATTGAGGGAGAGGGGAATGATGTAGAGCCCAAGAAGGAAGTGGCGAGTGAGGTAGAGGTAGCGGTGATTGAGGTAGATGCAGTGGCCAAGCAGGAAGTGGTGAAAGAGGTTGTGGCCAATGTCGTAGAAGGGATTGCGAGACATACAAAGCAGGAATTGGTGAAACAGGTCGAGGCAATTCAGGTCGACACGATCGAAGAAAAGGCCATGCAGGTCTTGATCAATGAGGTAGACAAGAATGAGCTAAAGGCCAAACAGGAAATGGCATCAAAAGTTGAGAACGTGGTGGAGGAAATAAAGCAGGAAGGGGCAAATGAGGTTGAGGCATATGAAGTAGATGCCATCCAGGAAGTGGCAAAAGAGGTAGAGGAGATTGAGGGAGAGGCCAAGCAGGAGGTGGTTATGGAGGTAGAGCCGAATGAGTTAGAGGCGAATGACGTAGAGGTGATTGAGGTAGAAGTGAAGGTAGGGGATATTGAGGTGGAGGAGAGTGAGGCGATTTTGGTAGAGGCGAATGATGTAGAGGCAATAGAGGTAGACGCAAAAGAAGTAGGAGCTATTGAGTTAGAGGCAAATGAGGTAGAGCTGAAGGAGGTCGACACGATTGAAGACGATACAAAGCAGGAAGTGGTGAAAGAGGAAGGAAGATGTGAGCAACCTTGGAGGGCAGAGAGTGTTCAGGAAGAGAAGAAAGAGATTAAGCACATCCCATCTTCTAAGGGAGAGAGAAAGAACAGTTTCTGGCGTTGGGCAATTTGGAGCTTCATGTGCTGCACACGGCAGCTGGAGAAAGATGAAGAGGAAAATGAACGAGGAGGAGACAGAGGGAAGGAGCACCAAGACGAGGAGCTGGGAAACAAGAAGAAAGAAAAGTGGTGGAGACTCCACAGAGGGAGAAACTAGCGTGTTCTCCCAGACATAGACATTG
Organism: Petromyzon marinus; assembly: GCF_048934315.1. Classification (NCBI taxonomy): domain Eukaryota; kingdom Metazoa; phylum Chordata; class Hyperoartia; order Petromyzontiformes; family Petromyzontidae; genus Petromyzon; species Petromyzon marinus. The sequence goes on along the minus strand of NC_133699.1, from coordinate 6,566,100 downwards.
AGACGTGGTTGTATGGACATGTATATTTATATATGTATATATACATTTTAGTTGAAATAAAAACGTACTTATGTTTCTTGAACTCGACTTCTGGTATAAAATATGTATTACCTAAGCTATCAACAGAAGGTTTGTACAGGATTAACTGCACTTGTGGCAAATGTTATGTTGGGCAAACAGGACAAATGATCAGCACGAGACTAAAAGAACATCAGAGAAATATTAAATACACACGTTTCAACAAGAACACTCAATCCACTGCTGGATAAAGCCCTCTCCATGCTGCGATTCCTCACATCCCTGTGATGTGGCAATCCATTCAACTCCTGTAAGCAACCTATTTTTATTTGATCAGGTAAGGCCCACTGAGATACATAGCTCTTTTCCAGAAGCAGCCTGGCCACATATGATTGCTCAACGAGGTGGCTTATGTGAAAATTCATAGCAGTCATTATCCCAACGTGACCATGGGGAGAACATGCAAACTCCAAATACGGGAGACCCTTGAATATCACGAGTTCATAGTTCGTGGTTTAGACCTATCGCCGGCAAGCTCTATGTATATCAATTTACCTATCATGGGGATTAGATTTGGTCTTTATTGGGTATACTGTACAAGGAAGTACTATATCATCGTGTGATATCGTGGTGGGGAGCAGGCGAGGGGATTATTTGTTTACTAGCCTTTTGCCCGTCCAAGCATGGGTGTATTGCAGTAAATCTGAAACTTGCAAGCGCAAAGCAGACCGCGAAGTGATATTCATTGCATCCATTTGTGTGCAATTTGTAAGCCCGCGGTGACAGACCTATTTCATTTAAAGGTTATAATCCCTTGTTCATCATGACGTTGTTTTTACTTAGATGTCTCAATAGCGTTATGGAGATCGCGTTACGTGAGGGTTCTGCCTTTGTAGTGAGTTTATAAGTTGACGCTTAGGAGGGGAGAGGAGGCACCTCGCCCCCCCCCCATGTGGAGTGATGTCACCCGCTAATTATTATCAATGGAGGGGGGTGTCCATTTGGAGGACGTCACCTGTTCATGATTAATAATGAGGGGGGGGGGGTCCATGTAGAGGACGTAACCTGTTTATGATTATATTCTATGGGTCCTTTGGTAAAGCCACGTAGATAAAAAATAATAAAAATATCACGACGTTTCGATCGCAACACAAGCAATCGTCTTCAGGTCAGGTGAGAGAGAAAGTTGCTGAGACAAGGTCTTATATAGGCCTGAGATAGGTGCATCAAGGTAGGTTGGTGGAGCTAGAGATGGTCCAACCACAGAGGCTGGGACAGTGGTCTTTGTATTGTGAGTTTAGCAAACTCCTCCGCCATCTCAGTTGAGTACTCTCTATTAACTTATTAAATATTTAAACTTGTTATATACAATAGAACCCCTCTTAACGACCACCCCATGTTAACGAGTAATCCCTTAACGACAGGCCTCCATAGAGCCCAATGTTTACTGTATAGTAGTGGTGTATAATAGTGGAGTGCCTCTGTAGAGCCCAATGTGTTCCCTTACCGATCATTCCCATTGCTAGCGACGGGCTGCTGGTTTATTCTCCTTGACACGAGATCAGCAAGGTATCATGGTTCATGTGTGGCAGTTTCACCACCTGTACGCGATCACGACAGTCGACGCGGCTGACCGGGCCCCACGTTTGTGGTGAGGCACCACGGGGGCCAACGTTTTCATGGAGAAATTTGAAACTGATGCCATCCAGACTGCCACTCTACGCCCGACGTTATGGAAGAGGTACGTGGATGACACTTTTATCATCTGGCCACATGGCCGGCCTGCTCTAGACCAATTCCTCGACCACATCAATTCCATACACCCAGCCATCAGATTTACCATGGAAGTCGATAAAGATGGCAAGCTACCCTTTGTGTATGTCCTTATTAAAAGGAGACCTGATGGTTCAATGAGCCACTCTGTCTACAGGAAAGCTACCCATACGGATGCTTACTTAAAACCGGATTCCCACCACCATCCATCCCAGAAGAACTCCCTCATCAAGACTCTATACCATAGTGCCCAATGCATTTCCGACCAGGAACACATTGCCAGTGAACTCAAGCACGTACACCAAGCTCTCAAGGCTAATGGTTACTCCGACTACACAATCCGCAAAGCCATCACTCCAGCAATGAAGAAGAATGCTCTTGAGGAGCCATTCAAAACCATCACCTTACCCTACATTGCGGGGGTCACAAAAAAGATCTCCAAAATCCTGAATAAACACTAGATCCAGGTCCGATTCAACACAGTACATAAAATCCGTGATCTGGTTCCGTCTGTAAAAGATGTGGTTCCAGACATACAGTACCCGGGCGTCTACAAACTAAGTTCCCTTTGTGGTAGCAGTTACATTGGAGAAAACAAACGACATATCTCGGACCGCATCCGTGAACATAAAGCAGACTTGAAACATGGTAGGACGAACACCTCAGCCATGGCAGATCACTGTTATAATTCAGTGGGCTCACATGACATTGACTTCTCCAAGACGGACGTTCTCTGCAAGCCATCCGGCTACCATGAGAGATTCGTTCATGAGGCCATCCACATATACAAACACAGAGACAATTTCAACCGAGAAGATGGATTCTGGCTTAGTAACCATTGTAAAAAATGTTATAAATTGATTTGCATTTTAATCAGGGAAATAAGCATTTGACCCGTGTGCAAAACATGACTTAGTACTTGGTGGCAAAAGCCTTGTTGGCAATCACAGAGGTTCGACGTTTCTTGTAGTTGGACCACCAGGTTTGTACACATCTCAGGAGGGATTTTGTCCCACTGCTCTTTGCAGATCATCTCCAAGTCATTAAGGTTTCGAGGCTGACGTTTGGCAACTCGAAACTTCAGCTCCCTCCACAGATTTTCTATGGGATTAAGGTCTGGAGACTGGCTAGGGCACTCCAGGACCTTAATGTGCTTCTTCTTGAGCCACTACTTTGTTGCCTTGGCCGTGTGTTTTGGGTCATTGTCATGCTGGAATACCCATCCATGACCCATTTTCAATGCCCTGGCTGAGGGAAGGAGGTTATCACCCAAGATTTGACTATACATGGCCCCGTCCATCGTCCCTTTGATGCGGTGAAGTTGTCCTGTCCCCTTGGCATAAAAACACCCCCAAAGCATAATGTTTCCACCTCCATGTTTGACGGTGGCGATGGTGTTCTTAGGGTCATAGGCAGCATTCCTCCTCCTCCAAACACGGTGAGTTGAGTTGATGCCAAAGAGCTCCATTTTGGTCTCATCTGACCACAACACTTTCACCCAGTTGTCCTCTGAATCATTCAGATGTTCATTGGCAAACTTCAGACGGGCATGTATATGAGTTTTCTTGAGCAGGGGGGCCTTGCGGGCGCTGCAGGATTTCAGTCCTTCACGGCGTAGTGTGTTGCCAATTGTTTTCTTGGTGACTATGGTCCCAGCTGCCTTGAGATCATTGACAAGGTCCTCCCGTGTAGTTCTGGGCTGATTCCTCACCGTTCTCATGATCATTGCAACTCCACGAGGTGAGATCTTGCATGGAGCCCCAGGCCGAGGGAGATTTACAGTTCTTTTGTGTTTCTTCCATTTGCGAATAATCACACCAACTGTTGTCACCTTCGCACCAAGCTGCTTGGCAATGGTCTTGTAGCCCATTCCAGCCTTGTGTAGGTCTACAATCTTGTCCCTGACATCCTTGGAGAGCTCTTTGGTCTTGGCCATGGTGGAGAGTTTGGAATCTGATTGATTGATTGCTTCTGTGGACAGGTGTTTTTTATACAGGTAACAAGCTGAGATTAGGAGCACTCCCTTTAAGAGTGTGCTCCTAATCTCAGCTCATTACCTGTATAAAATACATCTGATAGCCAGAAATATTTCTGATTGAGAGGGGGTCGAATACTCACTTCCCTCATTAAAATGCAAATCAATTTATAACATCTTTGACATGCGTTTTACTGGATTTTGTTGTTGTTATTCTGTCTCTCACTGTTCAAATAAACCTAATATTAAAATTATAGACTGATGATGTATTTGTCAGTGGGCAAACGTACAAACCAGCAGGGGATCAAATACTTTTTTCCCTCACTGTAGATCCCTGTCGCACCCCACTGTAAACAGGCAATTGATCTGACTCCCGGGCACGCAACTTTATCCGGGCCTGCCCACCATCGTGAAGGTCCTTACTCATTGTGAGCAGATGGTAAGGGACTCTGAAAACACGAATAACAATCCAGAGCCCTGGCCTACTGATTGTATCATAGGCCTTGCCCAGGTCGGCGCTGCAACACTACACATGTAACGTATGGATTTGTTACACTGTTCAACCACACACACATACACATTTTAAATAAAACAAGTTCCTTATTTGTAAAAAATAATCAGAGTACCAGTCATCAAATAGGCAATTGACACTTGGTCCAAAGAATATGTGATACTGTAATAGAAATACATGAATAGCTAAATTCAGAATTTAGGTTAATAAGGCATAACCCAGTGCACAATATGACATTCATGAAAAGACAAACAGTGCAACAAAGGAAATCAGCTTTCAGTCTGTATCAGACGGTCTCTGACGCTAGTGTTGAGAAGGTGACATGGCAGGTGTTTAGAAATCCGCTGTGCCGGTGGATGTAAAGTCGTTACACACAGTGTCTTTCGAACGATACAACAGTCAGATGCTTGATGCAGCTGGTGACTTTCCAGGTGTTGTAGGGTATTGACGATGTGTAGAACGATGAAATTGTACTTCTCAAATGTCAGGTGTTGTTGTGCTTTGACGATGCGTAGCACGATGGTTTTCCTTCAGTATCCAACGTATAGAGGTGTCTTCACCATGATAATTATTCACAAGCTTGTTGGTTTACAGTCACGTTTTTTCTAAACTCATGTGATTCATGGCACGTGACCTTGCAGCACAGTTTTGAGCAATGCCTTTCCTTCTCCAAGAGGCACACATGTATCCTCTCTTTCCTCCAAGATTTTTTTAGCAACACACTTTAAGTCTTCTATATTTCAGAAATCTCCACTGTTTTTCCACTATATCGTCTCCACTGCTTAACCACTATACCTCTGAGTGGTTACTCAGCGTTTCAGCCATTCTCGTGCAAGGAACGACTTCTGTTGAGAGCAATCTCACATGCACGGGAGCACATGCTATCCAGCCAACATAAACATGAGGGTTGCCCTTGGCTCTCTGGCCCCTCTGGGCACTCTCTGGGCTCCGGGCACCCCGGCCCTCCTCTTCTCCTCTACTCCCTTGATCTTCTCCTTCTCTAACGTAGTCCACTAATATACTAATTGTATGCATGGACCAGTGTATAAGAATTAATAGTGTATTTCTTATCCGAGTCATGCTATCTCTTGTGAAACAATGGACATCTCATGAATTTAGGCAGACCTCCACAGCTTGGTCATCAATCCATCTTACTTTTTCGGAGATAACGGAAGTTTATGTTTGGCCTGGAGTTTCAGACCTCGAAAACTTAATATAGCCTCCCCAACCAGCCAATAAATCTAATGAAGTTCCGAAATGGTTTAAAACATCTTTACAATGGTTCTTAATTAATTGTATTTTACGGTTACCGTCAGACCGCAGCTCTTTCGCTGATATTGCCTCTTAATACCTCTCACACCACGGTTAATGGTATGGTTTATAACATGGAGTATAACAACGCATTATGGCTGTCTCTCTCCCTCTTCCGTTCCCGAGCATGGATTGAGTCGTCCGTCTGAACGAAGCTCGTTCGTTGTCCGTGGTGCTGGTCGTTGATGGGAAGAAAAACCGCCATTTTTTGCAATATGGCATTGTGATATATAACGACTTATTGTTGGTGGCTCAGCTGATTGGAGAGTATATAGAGTTTATTGATAACATTGAGGTATTCTTAGTTTTTTCGGTAAAGTCACGTTGAAGGGAAACAACAAAATAATAAAATATATCAAACACTAAAAAATTCTCACGACGTTTCGACCATAACTCAAACGGTCGTCTTCAGGTGTGTTGGTTTGCATACATTTATTTTTAAACGGCGCATTTATTTATTTATAAATGCATATCCGACCAGGAACACATAAGCAGTGAACTCAAGCACGTACACCAAGCTCTTAGGGCTAATGGTTACTCCGACTATACAATCCGCAAAGCTATCACTCAAACCATGAAGAAGAACCCTCTTGAGGAGCCTTTCAAAACCATCACTTTACCCTACATTGCGGGGATCACAAAAAAATCTCCAAAATCTTGAATAAACACAAGATCCAGGTCCGTTTCAACACATTACATAAAATCCGTGATCTGGTTCCGTCTGTAAAAGATGTGATTCCGGACATACAATACCCTGGTGTCTACAAACTAAGTTGCCTCTGTGGTAGTAGTTACATTGGAGAAACCAAACGCCATGTCTCGGACCGCATTCGTGAACACAAAGCAGACCTTAAACACGGTAGGACCAACACCTCGGCCGTGGCAGATCATTGTTCTAATTCAGTAGGCTCACATGCCATTGACTTTTCCAAGACAGAGGTTCTTTGTAAGCCATCTGGCTTCCATGAGAGATTCGTTCATGAGGCTATCCACATATACAAGCACAGAGACAATTTCAACCGAGAAGATGGATTCTATCTTAGCAATCATTGGAAAGATTTGATAAACCATTTCAGGTCTTAATTGATTGTTCACGCTTACAGTGGCTTTCAGACAGCATACATTATAAAAAATTTCGTCTCCCCCCTCCTCTTTTCAGAATATAGATGGACTAGTCCTAAATAAACTGCCAAATCGTTGCGCGTGGCGCTAACGTTTTTATAAATAAATAAATGCGCCGTTTAAAAATAAATTTATGCAAACCAACACACCTGAAGACGACCGTTTCAGTTATGGTCGAAACGTCGTGAGAATTTTTTGTTTTATATATATTATTATTTTGTTGTTTCCCTTCAACGTGACTTTACCGAAAAAACTAAGAATATGAATTACTGCAGTCACGAAAGCTTTAAATCAAAACATTGAGGTAGTTTATATTTTGGTTTTCATTGGTTTTACTATATGGTATTAATACTGGAAGGAACGAAGTTGTAAACTGAGTGTACCAACCTGCAATAGACAAAATTCCAATGTTCCTACCAGCCCACCCTGCAGGGACCTGTTTATATAGTGTAGTGTATACCCAGTTGCTTTGTGATTAATAGCTCAGCTTATTGAAGAATATATCAAGTACAATTATTATACTGATGTAATATAGACTTAGTTTTTTCCCACATTGGTTTACTGTATCATAGTTGGGTAGTTGGAGGCCCTTTAGCGTCCATATACTAAATGCCTCTGTTGATATGTAAACTTTGACTTTAACACATCTATTTTTGTCACAAGCAAATCCCTAGCTATTTCAATGCTAAATTCTCCTGCTTTCTAGGTCATTCACACCTATCACCGAGCTTAAAAGACGCCACGAATCTCAGCAGCACTCATTGAAGCACTGTCGTCCCGACAGTTATGTTCTTTCACCTGAAGAAGGCCGCTTGTGTTGCGGCCGAAACGTCGTGAGAATTTTATAGTCTTATTTTTATTTTATTATTTTATTCTCATTCTACGTGACTTTACCGAAAGAACCAAAGAAGATAAACAGATACTTTAAACACCTTCATTTGGAAGTGCACGCTTACGTTTACTATTTGCAAAACATAAACCAGGATCAATCCACTGCTGGATGAAGCCCTCTCCATGCTGCGATTCCTTGCGTCCCTGTGATGTGGCAATCCATTCAGCTCCTGTAAGCGACCTATTTTTATTTGACCAGGTAAGGCCCACCGAGATATATAGCTCTTTTCCAGAAGCAGCCTGGCCACATATGATTGCTCAACGTAGTGGCTTATGTGAATATTTATAGCAGTAATTATCTTAACGCATGTTTTTAGATGTGGAGAAAAAAACCGAAGGACCTGGAGAAAAGGATACGTGACCATGGGGAGAACATGCACACTCCAAATACGGGAGACCCTTGAATATCACGAGTTCATAGTTCGTGGTTTAGACCTATCGCCGGCAAGCTCTATGTAAATCAATTTACCTATCATGGGGATTAGTTTTGGTCTTTAGCGGGTATACTGTACAAGGAAGTACTATATCATTGTGTGATATTGTGGTGGGGAGCGGGCGAGGGGATTATTTGTTTACTAGCCTTTTGCCCGTCCAAGGATGGGTGTATTGCAGTAAATCTATTGCAGTAAATCAGACCGCGAAATGATATTAATTGCATCCATTTGTGTGCAATTTGTAAGGCCGCGGTGACAGACCTATTTCATTTAAAGGTTATAATCCCTTGTTCATCATGACGTCCTTTTTACTTCGATGTCTCAATAGCGTTAGGGAGATCGCATGACGTGAGGGTTCTGCCTTTGTAGTGAGTTTCTAAGTTGACGCTGAGGAGGGGGGAGGAGGCACCTCGCCCCCCCCCCCCCCCCCCCGATGTGGAGTGACGTCACCCGAAAGTTGCTGAGACAAGGTCTTATATAGGCCTGAGATGAGTGCATCAAGGTAGGTGGGTGGAGCTAGAGATGGTCCAACCACAGAGGCTGGGGCAGTGGCCTTTGTATTGTGAGATTAGCATGTCAATGGCTGTGGCAGTGGCCTTTGTATTGTGAGAGATTAGTCTATTCATGAGTATTAATGAGGGGGCCTGCTCGACGTGGAGTGACGTCACGCGCGGGACACAGACATTCTTGGCTCATTATAGTAGTAAATTTGGCATTCAGTACAGCACATTTCTATTGTGATGTGTCTATTTTTGGTTGCCGTGTATGTAAGCTCATTATTTAGGTCAAGCTTAAGTATTGAATATCACGCTTTTGGCTTTTGCTGCACTTTCCAAAAATGTAACCACCTCGATATCCAAGGTATTCCTCATAAAGGCATCAGAGTCGGGATCAAACCCTCGGCCTCCTCCATACCAGGTGAGGTAGTTAACATCTCCTAGCCACCGAGCTGATTCTTTCTCTGTGGCAATGATTGTCCATGCTTTGCACAAGCAAATACTGTAGAAGCATAACTCGCTTTTTGTGTCTCCACATAAATCAGAATACGATGTTTAAATACATCAGCCTAATGGCTTTTCCCACCAACATTCCCCAGCACCACCAGGGATGCTGTTGGGAGATGCATCGACACCCCCTCCTGGGACTTCATATTCAATACCCGTTGAGAAATACAACTGAGATTCAATACAACTGAGATTCTTGCATTACGTGTAGTCATTTCACTTTCGGTGTTTTGCTTTCACTGGTGTTTGTCACGCCAAAACAAAGGTCACATGTTGCTTTCGGGAGGTTATAGCTGGGAGGGAGAGGACAAGTTTGGCAGAAAAGAACCAGAGCTTTTTATGAAGTGATAGGCCATGTAACTTTTATACAGCGCTATGCAGCTGAAAAAAGGATATGCCATTGAACGAATTCAGAGTAAGACCTTCGCTCTGAAATTGGAGCTGGTCATGAACAACTGCCCAGATATGGGAATACCTCCACTCTTTCCACAACTACCTATCATGCGGAGTTGAGGGGGTGGAGTCCTTGAAGACATACAAAATATCAAGGCAGGTACTGCTTTGATTTATTTGGTAGGGCGAATGGTAAGGCCCTACCTCTTATTGGCACGATCCAGGTTCACCATCAGACTCTCCCACTCCTCGAAGTGAACAGCCATTACGAGATCATCACCAACATCATCAGCACACAGATCATCCGTTGTTCTCTCCTTCCAGATTAAGAAAAACCGTGGGGCATGTTACACGTTAACATTATTGATACATTACGATTAGTAGATCAAAGTAGATTTTAATACAATCAGTCCTCGCTTAGAATGCCACCGTAGAACACTGATTCGTTACAGTGATAGGTGTGGGGCCAAATGTTCTGGACTGACTTCTACTACCAAGCCAGCTTCACAACATCTGCACGTTTCTCCGGTTTCCTCCTACGTGCCGAACCCTGATGCTTGAAATTGTCCAAACATCTTAATGCAGCACGGAGCTAATAATGAGTCTCGAGACTCAATGTGGCTCTCCTGGGTACATAAAGGATATTTATAGATTTTATTATATTTATTCATATGATTCAGCCTAGCAGCTGCATTGCGATGTGCCAGCCTTGCCACTGTGTCATGGTGGTAGTGGTGGTAAAACCGATTCGGAATAATATGTTCAGTACACGTCGTGATTTTTGTATTTTAAAAGTGTAAATCAAACGAGTTGCAGTGACGTCATGGCCGAGTAAGCAGCAATGACCGCTCCAACCCCTACATTAGAACATTACCTTTTTCGACCCAACATAACCACTCGCTTTCCTGTTTGATAGTTTTCTTATTTTTCTACCTGGCCTCAGGCACTTTATAGGGGGCCTTGGAAAGCTGGTTTTCTACTTTGGAGCTTCCTAGGGCGATCCACAGCCTCCTTAGGTGTAGGGTCCTCAGTAAGCAACTCGAGCCTGACCTCATGGCTAGGCCAAAGGGACCTTCCGCCTGTATCTTTGTGCTCCATGGAAGACAGATCCCCTGGGAAAAAAGCCATAGCTTTGTCTCCCCCCCCCCCCCCCCGTTCAAGTTGACACCAGAGATCCCGGTGGGAGGAACGAGAGCTCTTACAAGCCCTTTTGTAAAAAACAAAACAAAGAGAATACTGCCCTTCTTCGGGTCCTCAACGAGATGTCGAGTAAGGTTTGCAGGAGGGTGAAGATTCAGGAGGCAGCCACATATGACCCTTCAGACTATGCTAGACGAGCAGAGCGGTGCAATGAAGACCTACGAAGCCAGGCTGCTGGAACCTGAGGAGGCTTACATCAGACTGGACTCTAAGGGATGGGAGTGCCAAGTAAACCATACGGCCTCCCGGAGGGGGTCGAGGGCAACGCTCCTCAAGATGCTCTATCCTACATTCGGCTACATCTGCTCGAAGCTCCGGCATTCCTCTCTACAACTGAGCCATCACCACCTACACGAGTCGGCGCTGCGCTGTGACCACGGCGTGCCTCCACGCGTGCCTGTCGACGGTCGTCCTCAAGACTGCCCGCATCGAACGCGAGCTCATCTCATTCGTATGGCAATGCTTGCTTCCCGCAGAGCAGACTCTTGTCCACAACCTCTCTCGCATAGATGTAGCGTAATAAATGCACATCCTATACCGTCGGTATACTTACCTGCATTTGCGGGCACAAGCCCATAGGGGGTGCCACCCTGAGCTGGGGAAGGACAGAGAGAGGCAGGCCCCAGGTGAGGGGTTGGGGGGTTCTTCCAGAGCCCCCTGGAAGGTTCTAGAGAGGGGGGGGTACCGGGGGCGGAGAGCCCCCGAGAGGTGTATTAAAGGGGCACCTCTGGGACAGCTCGGGGCAGTGTTCCGAAGAGGAAGAACAGAAGACCAGCCTAGCTAGGACCCTAGGACCCGACATCCTTATAAGGGTCGGGGCCGAGCGCGGACCAGTGGTCAGGACCCGTACCTTGGCTGGGTCGGGTCAGTTAGCCTCCCCTAGGGCACAGATAGCCAGAGGGCTGAGAGCCAGGTTTGATCAGTGCGAGGGCACGCTAGCCCGGAGGCTGTACCTCCCTAGATAGTGGGAGTTAAGGGGAGTTCTGTTCATAGTTACCAATAAACTGCGTTGCCTCTAAAGACGTCTCCAGTCTCCGTGGAACCCACTACATATATGTATTTTTATATTTTGACCACTGTGTGATAAACACCTTGCCTGCGTGCGGCGACGCTGGATGCTTTTCCCTCTTCCTTTTCCTCATCCCTTCACAGAATGAACACGGTAACGCGGTCATGCACCTTGGGGGGGGGGGGGGGTCAGACATTTGTGACGATGTGTGACGAGGGGGAGGGGGGGGGTTTGAGAAATGTGACGTCACATCAAAATGCGCAACTTTAAGTATAGAATTGTTATAACACTAATTGTTATAACACTCCTACAACATTAGTGCAGCGCCACGCACTACAATGACAATAGTTGAAGCATGTTTTATTTTCAAAATGGAAATATGGTTTTGGGGGGGGGGCAGACCTGTGTGACGTCATATTTGAGGGGGGGGTCTGACTTTTTGCGACGCCGAGTGACGAGAGGTCAAAAATTGCGTGACGTCATTCATGGACGGCCCCTCAAGTGAATGGCAAAATTGGTTTCGATTTACGTTGTTTCACTTACCGTCGTGTTTTTCAATGTACTAAATCGAGAACTTCAGTGCTTGGGGGATTTTGGAGCTGGCTCACCGCCTGGGCTGCTGCTGCCTTCCCACTCGGCTGTGGTTGCTCGAACCTCCGAGTCGTTCATAGCTCGTGGCTTCTAATATCGGAAGGAAGCGGTGATCGTCTTTGTTCGATGGCCAAGAGCTGCTGCTGCGAGGATGACCGGAGTTTGCGTGATGATCGTTTATGCTCCTGGACACGAGATCAGCAAGGTGTGATGTTTCATTTGTGGGAGTTGCACCGCCTGTACGCGATCAACCGTCGACGCGCCCACCCGGGCCCCACGTTTGCCGTGAGGCACCATGAGGGCCTCCCCGACGGCCAGGGCCTCCGCATGGTCGGAGTGGGCAGAGGCCGGCGTTCGACTGGTGGTTTGAAAAGAACACGGACAAACATTCGAGCTCACGCTTTTGCTTTGGCAACAATTTTCGTTAATTGGGCTCCGAGCGGCTCAACAAGCCTGGAAGCCGGCGCATTTAATCACCTCCGAGATCGAAATGTGGCAAATCGCATGCTAATCAGGAGCAAGGTGGCCCAGGGATTGAGAATCAAATTTGCATGTGAAACGGCGGTGCAGGACTCGATTCGAAGGCAAGTGAATACTGCGCAGTGGTGCATTGCAAGTGGACATTATTATCATCCAACAGTGACCAGCATGGTGAAGTATGGTCAAACTAAACCTGACATCCAACATCACGTGGCGAGATGTTCATCCAGCAGTGGAAAACGTAACTTAAAGTAACCAAAATAACAGAAGATGCATGGAAAATAAATCGGTTTAATTTTATATATAAACGCGTATAACTCATGTGTACATGCTTGTAAATATACGATTCAGCTAAAAAATGTTAAACACATTTACACAAAGTCGCAAAGACATCAACTCGCTTAAATCTTTACCATTACTCCAGGAGCTCAGAATTATTGCCCAAGTACTGTATATACGTGAGCAAAGTTACGACCATTTACGAAAAAATTTGAAAACGTGTCAATATTTTGTCAGAAATTATCTTTGCACGTCTAAAGGACAAGAGAAGCTGTAACGAAATGCGCATTTGTAAACGATTAAACCTTAAAATTTTCTGAGACCGACATTTTTTCCAAAAACATTCCTTGTGTGATTGCACAGAGTCCGATGAGGGGTGGGGCAGCTGTGTAAAAAAACCTGAGGTGAAATTCTCCGTTAAACGGACGATTTAAACAGCAACAGCTCGGGGAATTTTATACTCTGTTCTATGCAGCTGACCGCTGCCCCTTCATACAGTAAATGGCATCCTCACAAGAATAAGTAACCTAACATCCCTTGCAGGGAATCCTCTCGCGATAAAAAATCTTCCATTTGCCATCCATCACGAGACCCCTGCGGGTGTCACCGTGCACGATCATACTTCGAAGCTCTTGCTCGGATTCCCCAGAGCTTTGCCCTCCGAGTGGCCACCCTAATGGCCCACTGCGACAGGCCAAACCTGGCACAATTGTAGGTTTTTAACTATAATACACGTTTTATGTGTTAGATCGTTTAAATATATAAATGTGTTGTTAAACCCACCACCACCCGACAGCCAATTAGTAAGGTTTGTCACGTAAACAGAACATGTCAATTCGTTACTAGTACAGTCCACCAGTGTGTTGGAGAGCAAAGCCACACCATTTACAATCTAAGTACAACATTTCGCCAGCACTAACTAGCTTCATCAGGCGACAGCCATCACTTGTGAGCACTTCTTTCGCGAATTGGGAGGGGAATCAATGAATGCATTGACTATGGGTATCCATTGCCGATTGGGTTATTTATATGTTAATCAACACACATTATGCATGCGCATTAAGGAACGAGGATTCTCCACGAATCTGGCTGTCGCCTGATGAAGCTGGTTGTAATTACTGGTGAAACATTGTACTCAGATTGTAAATGTTGGGGCTTTGCTCTCCAAGACACCGGTGTGATGTTACTAGTAACGAATTGGCATGTTCTGTTAATGTGACAAACCTTTCGAATTGGCTGTGTCGGGTGGTGGCGGGTTTACTGACACATTTAAATATTTATTACGCGATATAACCCAAAAAACCAGTGTTATGGATATTGGTCGCGAAAGCCTACGTGTTAAACTGGTTTTCAACTGTTAGATCAGTGGTAGCCGATATGTGAATCGCGATCCATGGGTGGATGATCGCAAAAGATTTTGATTGTGGATCTCAGGACAAATAGGAATAAACACCTCTAATATAAAGCAATTCTTGTTATAGCAGATGGCAAAACAAAATCCCCGACTAAGAATTAATGGATTAATAATATATATTTTAAACCAATAGATCGCACTAGCACTTGGCATGTCTACAGTGTTCTATTAGTCGGTTAAATCCATCCAGGTAACTGTTGGTCATATATTGCTGGTAGATCACGGAACATGTTGAGATATACCAGAATGGATCACAGTGCTTTGTGGGTTGGACACTGCTGCGTTAGTCAATACACACCACCGATTCAGTAACCAATATTTTTGTGAAATCACCTTCATCACAAGGGGGTCAGTGTCTTGGCTGGCAAAGAAGTGGGGCATAAGATATCCTAAACCTTTCATACATCTTGACGCGTATACACCTTAATTGGCTGATTGTACTGGTTGGCAAGGTAAACATTCTAAAAAAAAAATGCGCTACCATTTGAACCGCTGCGCCAGGAGAACGAAGAACCGGTGAACTCTGGATTGCAAGTTCAGAGTGCAAACCGTCTGTTACTTCAGGGAAACATTTCTCATAACCGCCACTGCTTTTTTTTTAAATTGTTCACCTCTGCTTGCGAGCACAATGTACACTTAATTAACTCTACAGATGTAAAACCCAGAGTGTGTGCCCACTCATGCACCTCCTCCGACATCTTGTTGACACCGCATCCACGATACACTAGTGCTGTCTGGGTTTCTTAGGCCGGGGAGAAGGCGAGCCCCATGGGGTGGACTCCGCAGGGTTGTAGCCTGGAATCTGTGACAGCGGACACACAAATGGCACAAACGTACAACAAAGATAGTCACCCAAATAAGCCTTTAACAGACTGTGCTGCTGTTAGGCGGCATGGCCCACGAGGGGGTAAGTGGCCAACACCTCTCCCCAGTGCTGATGTTTACACACTGCACCAGGTACTCATTTAAGAAAGAGTTGACCTTGGGTAGGCAAAACAGCAGTTCAGATAATCCTCATTGGTGTTGGCGGTGAGTGGGAATTGGGTTGCCGGGTTCATAGCGCAGCGTGCTAACCACTACACCAATGCTCTCACACACACATATGCGAGTATTTCCAACAAATGTGATACGTTATCATTACACTTATTAACACTGAAAAACTTCGCCAAGTCTGAAGACTTTTGAGGAACACGGGGAGAGAAGATGACAACTCCACACAGTAACACACTCTAGTTGGGAATCAAACCCAGTTTTCTTGCTGCAAGACACAAGGGTTTACCAATGTGCCACCCTGCCGCCCATGGCGATACGTAAACTACCTTAATACCAGTTTCAACGCATGCTTATTTTTAGATATGGGAGGAAACCAGAGAACCCGGAGGAAACCCATGCAGAACAGACTCATGGAGTTTTGTTAAGAAATCTGATATCTACCAAGGCTCCCACACCTTGACTTAGCTTGGTATCTTGAGAACTCGCATTCATCATTTAAATAGGTCACGTTTCAGATAATGGCCCTTCTTGTGCAATGAACTAGGGCCATAATAAAAATCTATTTTATACAGCACCTTGCATATCGAAATATCTCAAAAAAGCACTGGACATTAAAAAACTACTCAAGTATAGATACAAGCCAATAGAAATAAAGTAAAAGCCGATAATAACAATAATGACAGTGATACTGACACTTTACACAGCATGCAAAATGCAATAAAAGCTAATCATAATGATTCCTCTCACAGTAATAACCAATCAGAATCCAGGAAAAGCCAATTAATAACGATGTTTTCAAGCTGGATTTAAACACACGGACAGTCACAACTGATATAGGTAGGGATAGTGTCCCATAGTCTTTGGATATACAGTCTGTTCTATAATACGGTAGTTGCGTACCTCAAGAACACCGCGTTTTGGAAAAATCGTGTTATAATAAATAATATATTATATGGGGTAAAGCGCAGTCCGCAATAACGCGTGAGATGCGTAACACAGGCTGAACAAAGACTAAGGAACGTGGGTAGCATCTAGAAGCATCCAGCAGCATCCCGCCTTGTGTGATGCTACGCCGAGGCAGCCGTTACGACCGCTTATTCCTACTCGCGCGACGTAGTTCCATTCATTCAACCGAGTTATATCCAGTTTGGATCCGCGTTATACAAAAAATGCGTTCCTTCATACATTCATCATCGCGTTATATCCAATTTGCCAGTTACAGGAGGTATAGGACAACAGACTGCAGCTCAAAATGCTAGCTATACATATATTTTTTCCATCCAAGACCGGAGTTTATATTTTATTCCTGTGTTATAAGGGTATTACGTTCAGGGGCTAAATGCCAATGTATGGGTCTGATAGCTACGGGAGAGCCTCAGGAGAGAGTTTGTGTCATCTTGCCACCCCCTCCATTCAAGGAGCGCAGACTACAGTGGTGTAAAATGTAGTCCATAGTTTGGGTTGCATGGCCACAATCGTACAGGAGCTTGTTTTTAATGCACTGCTATGTATCTGTATGAGTCTCTATGAATCTCTAAAAATCATAATGGGTCTCTCTGTATCTCCTATGTATCTCTGTGTCTCTATGGGTTTACTATACAGTCCCACAGTTTGGGTTGCATGGCAACAAGCACTATGCTGTGGCTTGTGCCATTAATTTTCGGCCCGCTGACGTTCCGATGCGGCGAGCGTTTGTTTTTTGTGCACTACTGCTGGCGCAGCAAGCAGCAACAGCAGCATGGTCACAATACAAATCGGTGGTATTCCGAGGTTGCGCGTCGCGCCGCACGGTGAGTACCTCCGGGCGGACGAGGTGCATGCGGATCCGCTGGTGCTGCAGGTTGGACGAATCCAGCGACACGCGCACGCACACGCGGTCGAACATGTTCAGCGCGATGCCCTCCACGCACAGCGTGGGGCCCTACACAAAACACAAAGACATATCTCCAATGTAGCCTTAACAGACTGTTGGGGCAAGTGCTGTTGGCGAGGAGCACAGATGAAGGCCGGCACGGCACACAAGGGGGTGGGTTGCCAGCGCCATGCCCGGCCGCCTTTGTCTCCCCAGTGGCGATGTTTACACACCGCAGCAGGCATTCAATTGAGTTCCGAGTCAACCTAGGCGAGGCCCAGGACCGGTTCAGATAATCATCACTGGTGTTGACCGTGCGAAGGAATCGAACCCAAGTCGCCGGGATCGTAGCGCAGAGCGCTAACCGCTACACTACCGCTGACTGCTCTCTGCCAAGTGCCCTGCACACAAGCACGGATTGACGTAAACCCAACGTTATTATTCATACTATTACATGGGTCACTCAGAAAAGCCTCACTGATTCTCAAAACGTTTGCATTCAAGGTCACTGCTACGTCTTTGTAAAAGGAGGCGAACGATTGATATGTGCTCCCCAAATAAGTAATTTGCATGTAATTTGCCAACCTTGGACCATGAGGCTGGCACACGAATAACGTTACAGGATCTTTTAACGTCCACTGTTAAAGCGGATAGCCTGTAAATATTTTACGCTTAATACACACCACAGTTTCGATTTAAAGATTTCGTGACTGCAAGGATTCATCTTCTTTGGTTCTTTCGGTAAAGTCACGTAGAATGAGAATAAAATAATAAATTGATAAAATAAAATAACACAATAATATTCTCACGACGTTTCGGCCACAACACAGTCTCGTCCCTTCACCTGATGAAGGCCGCTTGTGTTGTGGCCGAAACGTCGTGAGAATATTATTGTGCTATTTTATTTTATCAATTTATTATTTTATTCTCATTCTACGTGACTTTACCGAAAGAACCAAAGAAGACACACCACAGTATTAACCGGAGTGGCCACCGAGTTTGAAACACAAATCTCCACAACACACAGCGAATGCAATACCGCTTGGGCCACCTCACCGCGAGCTGAAAATCAGGCATGAGAAGCCGATGGCTGCAATGACCAAACCAACCGAGGGATCGTGATGTGCGGGCCAGCCAAGGAATTTTAAAGCCTTATTTGGCCATCATTAAGGAGTAGATGCAACCCCCCTTAGGTTATATGGAGTGCACAATTGCAGTTAAGAACATACCTAAAATATGGCTGCAAATGTTGACCCTTTTGAGCTTCTGGTCCAAATTAGGCTGTGTGCATTATCCACGCAGAGTGACAATGTAATGCGGCATGCAAGGCATGCTGGAAAGGACCGGATCCACTGATGACAAATGTGCTTTTTGCCATCTAGAGATCACTTTTTGCATCAACTACTATTTCCCTCATTTGTTTTTATTCTACAAGTACTTTTCTGCCCTTCGAGTTTCTCATTGTTTACAGAAAGCATTAGATTTTCTCTATAATTCTTCCGGATCTGAAGGATTTTACTGTATTTTTAATGTGATGTCCTCTCCGTGACAATACGGGCTCCGTCATGGCAGTTATTTCCAAAGCAAATTTAATTGTGACAGTTTTATATTTGAAACGCATTTACATCATTGAATTCAGTTTCAGTTTATTTTGGTATAGCCCTGTGAGCCATCCGGCTCTAATGTATCCACCGGTGTAACTTCCTCTGTAATAGTCCACACTGCCAAATGGCAAAAAAAACGGAGCTTCGTATCTCACTGCGTTCTTCCACCTTAAACCAAGTGTCTGTGTGTCTGATAGAAACCTAATCGTAGAGAGATGGTCAGGGGGCTTGGGTCCCAGTGCATTAAGCCAGTCCTGGGTTTAAATGCAGAATTCAGCCGTTCAGGAAATGCCAATGTCTCCCGGTTAAGTGAACACATGCCCTACCTCCTCGTCAAAGGTAACGTTGAGCTTGAGATCTTTGGAGTCAAAGAAAACCGTCCCCTCCAAGCCGTACTTGGGAATGAGCACCACCACGGCGTTTTTGCACGCAAACAGCACGAAGCCCTCTTCGCTCACCACTCTCTTAGTCTTGAAGAACAACTGAGACCACAACAACAACAGCCGTTAATCACCGCTACGTGGCAAAGAGCAGACACACGCGCATCACTTACCAAGCCCATAATTATTTAACAAAATTTAAGGTAATTTTCCTGCATCCCCCTGCTAATTTATTCCAGTTGTGCTATTGGCATCATGTCATGGGGATTATTTTGAGTTCAATCGTGAAGGTACAATGTCAATTGTATTGACTATAATCCTCGATCACCTGACAGAGCCAATCAAATAAAGTTGTCACATCATGGGCAAATGTGCCAAGTGACGAGGTTTTTCAGCAAACACAGAAGAATGCTGAAAAGCAATGTCAAGTGTAGCCAACCAGTACAGCCACAGCACCACCACACGTAAGCGTGCGAATAGAAAACAATTGATTCTTACTACACGCACAATACGATGCCTGCTTTCGTGACCTTAAAAATGGTTTTCAAGAGACGAATGGACGCATTATCAGGTGCCTAAGCACACGCCGTGCAAGCTCCACGTGGCCCACACTTCCGCCTCCCACCTGCGTGTGGAAAGCTACAGACGAGCGTTGGGCGTACTGCGCCATCTTGTGGCGGTAGTTGAGGTTGTTGCAGAGCTGCTGCTGCTTCTGCTTGTCGGTGAGCGCCGGGTACGTGGGGTCGGCGCCCACGCACACGGCCAGCAGCCGGTGCACAATCACATCCGAGTATCTGTAACGGTACAGGGAGACAACAACAACAATATTCACATTTGTTGTAGCCTCTATTTAATATGAAGATTAAATTTACAGTAGATACAGGCTGCGGTATGGCCACGAGATGCCAACGGAGCAGCGGTATTAATCCACCAAGCACCGCGATTCATTCTGGTGGATCTCAGCGGGTTTCACGATCCACCAGAAAGCTACGCAAACAATGACTCAGATAGATTTAACGCTGTGATAGAATACTGTACTCTGGACATACCACGTTCTAGCACCATCTGCTGGTGGAAATTATCTTTGTTAATCTTCTTTGGTTCTTTCGGTAAAGTCACGTAGAATGAGAATAAAATAATAAATTGATAAAATAAAATAACACAATAATATTCTCACGACGTTTCGGCCACAACACAAGTGGCCTTCATCAGGTGAAGGAACAGAACTGTCGGGACGACAGCACTTCAATGACTGCTGCTAAGATTTGCAGTGTCGTTTAAACTAGGTGGGAGAGGTAAAGCGCCTTGACAAAGGAGTTTACATATCAAACAGGATAATTTAGCATTGAAATAGCTGCGTTAAAGTGTTGGATCAGCAGGGTGTTAAAGTCAGAAATTAGCATGTAACTGGGAGATTAGCATGATGGTAATGTGAGGGATTAGCATGTGACTGGTCACGGAAATAGCTATGTTAAAGTCAAATTTTCCATCTCAACAAAGGCATTTAGTATATGGACGCTAAAGGACTGCAACTACCCAACTATCATACAATAAACCGATGTGAAAAAAAACTAAGTAGAAACTTCATCAATATAATAAATGTACTCAATATATTCTTCAATAAATTGAGCTATAAACATAAAGTAACTGGGTATACACTACACTATCTAATGAATACCATATAGTAAACTAATAAAAAAAACTAAAATACAAACTACATCAATGTTATCAATAAACTCTATATTCTCTCCATCAGCTGAGCTACTAACAATAAGTCGTTATACATTACAATGCCATATGGCGAAAAAAATGGGTGGCGGTTTTTTCCTTCTTTCCAACGTTAGCACCACGGAGAGCGACGAGCCTCGTTCAGACGGACAAGTCCATCCATGCTCGGAACGGAGGAGGGGGGAGAAACAGCCACGATGTGCTGCTCTGTCCTGTTGCGTTACAACCATGCCATAAACTAGACTACTATACATTGTAATGTTATACCTTCCAATCTAAACTACATTGTATAATATCGTATACACAGCCCAATGTACGCTCTAACATTATGCATTATATTGATATGTCTCCAAATAAACGTTTTCCTACATTACACAACTATACACCGTAATATACACTACCATAGACAAACCCACCCTTGAATTATACAATGCGTTACTTTAGACTACCCTATACTTTAGACTGTAAAATATTAGACTTGTAATATTACACTATGTATTATTCTACCAACCCTACTGTATACCACACAGCTGTATATTCACTATAAAATTACAATACTATATATTGCCTTATGAATTATGTTAAACATTACAATGTTATACTATTTATTATTATATAACATGCTATAAACCAGGGGTGTCCAAACTACGGCCCGCGGGCCAACTGCGGCCCGCCATCCATTTTTAATTGGCCCGTATCAAAGTTTAAAAATATAATGGACTATGGCCCACTGTATTGCATTTCTTAATTTAAACACTAGACAGCGCTATTGTCTTGAACAAGGCAGCGTCTCCACAAAGCAAGCAATCGTAGAAAACATTTGCTCAGGGTCACCAGAAATGCCGGAACCGAAGAGACGCAAGATTGCAAGCGAGTGCAGAAAATTTCAGACTCGGTGGAAAAATGATTTTTTTTTCATAGAAACCAAGGGGAAGTGTGTTTGTTTGATTTGTAATGAGAGTGTTGCCGTGATGAAAGAGTACAATGTACGACGGCATTATGAAACGAAACATCAGACCTTCACGTCCTACACTGGCGCCGAGCGGAGAGAGAAGGTAAAGCAAATGGCAAGCTAGCCTGCTAACGCAGCAGCAGGGTTTTTTTTTCCGTGCTAACAAAGCTCAAGAAAATGCAACAATAGCCAGCAATGAAGTAACTCAACTCATTGCCCTACACGGGAAACCTTTCTCAGACGGTGACTTCATCAAACAGTGCCTCACTAAAGTCGTGGGAATGTGCCTGGAGAAATTGCAGGATTTTAACGATGTTAGTGTTGTCCAGAAATAAGGTTGTGCGGCGAATTGAAGACTTGTCGGCTAACTTAAAACAGCAAGTGTCAGATAAAGCTTGTGCTTTCGATTTTTACTCGATTGCATGTGATGAGAGCACAGATGCCACGGACACTGCACGGCTGTTAATTTTTTTGCGGGGAGTTGATGAGAATTTTTGCATTACGGAGGAACTGCTTGATCTTCGGAGTCTAAAGGGGACAACAGCTGGGAAGGATATGTTTTGAAGCTGTGTCAGATTCAATTAACCAGGCTGGACTTAAATGGGACAAGCTGTGTGGAATTACAACGGATGGGGCTCCAGCAATGACAGGCGAGCGCAAAGGAATGGCTTCTATGGTGAGTGCCAAGGTGCAGGAGAGCGGAGGTGAGACTGTTAAAATGCACTGTATCATCTACCAAGAAGCCCTCTGTGCCAAGATAATCCAGCTTGGCGATGTGATGAACACAGTTGTGAAAAATGTCAAAAAAGTATGGCCCGAGGGCTTTACCACAGAGAATTGCAAGCGTTCCTCTCTGATGTCGATGCTGAATACGGGGACCTACTCTACCATTCTCAAGTGCGCTGGCTCAGTCGCGGCTCCGTGCTGCAGTGGTGTTATTCCCTGAGATCAAATATCGACAAATTTTTGAAAGAAAAGGGCAGACCTCTCCATGAGATCATTGACCCTTTATGGTTGGCAGGCCTGGCTTTTTTAGTTGATCTCACTGATCATCTCAACACCCCGAACAAGAGACTACAAGGCAAAGAGCAGCTGGTACCACAGCTGTATGTGCACATGAAAGCATTCCGTGCGAAGCTCCGTCTCTTCGAGTCACAACTGCGCAACTTCAATGTAGCGCACTTCCCCACGCTGACCGAAATCAATGCGCATTTCCAAATGCCAAGCTCTCTGCAAAAATGGGAGAATATGTGTCTGTGATCACATCTCTCATGACAGAATTCAGTCAGCGCTTCCAAGATTTTTCTGTCATTGAGAAGGAAATCACACTGTTTGCGGCTCCGTTTTCAATGGATGCAAAAGAAGTGGAGGAGAGTCTGCAATTAGAACTGATCGAAATTCAGTGTGATGATTCTCTGAAGAATCAGCATCAGCTTCTCTCCCTACCTGACTTCTACCGGAGTTTGGAAAAGGCCAAGTTTCCTCTGACGAGACGCCATGCAAAACGAATGATGAGTCTGTTCGGCTCAACATACATATGTGAGCAGACATTCTCTCTGTTAACGCTGAACAAAAGCAGGCTGAGAACCAGAACGACCGACAGCCATCTCCGTGACGTCCTTCGCATCTCAACCACCAAACTTACTCCTGACCTGCCAGCTATCCTTCAGACCAAAGCGCAGCATCACTGCTCCCACTGAGCGTAACATTATTCCCATTACAGGTGAGTTAAAAATATACACACCGTTTTCATTTGTTAATAAGCCCAATTACTTCATAAATTCAGTCAATTAAAGTTGATGACAATTTTTTTAACAAACGTTAGTTGATGTGTTAACAAGCCCAATAATTTATTTGTGTAATAAGCTTGAAATATCCACATCCCCTATTTGTCTTCTTGTCTCTCCCTTCATATGGACAATGAAGGGGGATCAGCACCCTAAGAACCAATCTGAGGCTGTCACTGAGAGAATTACCTGCCAACCTTTTTGTAAAAAATAAAATTAAAATCTACTAATGAAGAGCTATGATGGAGGCTTTTTTTCTTCAAACATGTTCAATAATCAAACGTAATTTACCTGCATTTGATTGATTTTGACAATATTAGTGCATGAGAAGTGAGGCAGTATACCTCACGTCTAGTGAGTGGCCCAATCCTTCGTATATTTTTCTGTATGTGGCCCTCGGGAAAAAAAGTTTGGACACCCCTGCTATAAACCATACCATTGACCGTCGTGTGAAAGGTATTAAGAGGCAGTGGCAGCGAATGGGCTGCGATCTGAAAGTCACCATAAAATACAATCAATTAAGTACCAAAATGGTTTATAACATCTTTCCAATGGTTACTAAGCCAGAATCCATCTTCTCGGTTGAAATTGTTTCTGTGTTTGTATATGTGGATGGCCTCATGAACGAATCTCTCATGGTAGCCGGATGGCTTGCAGAGAACGTCCGTCTTGGAGAAGTCAATGTCATGTGAGCCCACTGAATTATAACAGTGATCTGCCACGGCTGAGGTGCTCGTCCTACCGTGTTTCAAGTCTGCTTTATATTCACGGATGCGGTCCCAGATATGTCGTTTGGTTTCTCCAATGTAACTGCTACCACAGAGGCAACTTAGTTTGTAGACGCCCGGGTACTGTATGTCTGGAACCACATCTTTTACAGACGGAACCAGATCACGGATTGTATGTACTGTGTTGAATCGGACCTGGATCTTGTGTTTATTCAGGATTTTGGAGATCTTTTTTGTGACCCCCGCAATGTAGGGTAAGGTGATGGTTTTGAATGGCTCCTCAAAAGGATCCTTCTTCATGGCTGGAGTGATGGCTTTGCGGATTGTGTAGTCGGAGTAACCATTAGCCTTGAGAGCTTGGTGTACGTGCTTAAGTTCACTGGCAATGTGTTCCTGGTCGGAAATGCATTGGGCTCTATGCTATAGAGTCTTGATGAGGGAGTTCTTCTGACATGGATGGTGGTGGGAATCCAGTTTTAAGTAAGCATTCGTATGCGTAGCTTTCCTGTGGACAGAGTGGCTCATTGAACCATCAGGTCTCCTTTTAATTAGGACATCCAAAAAGGGTAGCTTGCCATCTTTTTCGACCTCCATGGTGAATCTGATGGCTGGGTGTATGGAATTGATGTGGTTGAGGAATTGGTTTGTGTTATGGTCGAAACGTCGTGAGAATTTTTATTGTTTTATATATATTTTATTATTTTGTTGTTTCCCTTCAACGTGACTTTACCGAAAGAACTAAGCATATTAATTACTGCAGTCACGAAAGCTTTAAATCAAAATTTCATTGGAAAGACGTTATAAACAATTTCAGTTCTTAATTGATTGTATTTTATGGTGACATTCAGACTGCAGTCCATTCGCTGGCACTGCCTCTTCACACGACGGTCAATGGTATGGTTTATAGCATGTTACATAATAATAAATAGTATAACATTGTAATGTTTAACATAATTCATAAGGCAATATATAGTATCGTAATTGTATTGTGAATATACAGCAGTGTGGTATACAGTAGGGTTGGTAGAATAATACATAGTGTAATATTACAAGTCTAACATTTTACAGTCTAAAGTATAGGGTAGTGTAAAGTAACGCATTTTATAATTCAAGGGTGGGTTTGTCTATGGTAGTGTATATTACGGTGTATAGTCGTGTAATGTAGGAAAAAGTTTAGTTGAAGACATATAAATATACTGCATAATGTTCGAGCTTACATTGGGCTGTGTATACGATATTATACAATGTAGTCTAGATTGGAAGGTATAACGTTACAATGTATAGTAGTCTAGTTTATGGCATGGTTGTAACGCAACACAGGACAGAGCAGCACATCGTGGCTGTTTCTCCCCCCTCCTCCGTTCCGAGCATGGATGGACTCGTCCGTCTGAACGAGGCTCGTCGCTCTCCGTGGTGCTAACGTTGGAAAGAAGGAAAAAACCGCCACCCTTTTTTTCGCCATATGGCATTGTAATGTATAATGACTTATTGTTAGTAGCTCAGCTGATTGGAGAGTATATAGAGTTTATTAATAACATTGATGTAGTTTATATTTTAGTTTTATTAATTCGTTTACTATATGGTATTCATTATATAGTGTAGTGTATACTCAGTTACTTTATGTTTATAGCTCAACGTATTGAAGAACATATTGAGTACATTTATTATATTGATGTTGTTTATACTTATTTTTTTCACATCGGTTTATTGTATGATAGTTGGGTAGTTGCAGTCCTTTAGCGTCCATATACTAAACGCCTCTGTTGAGATGTAAACTTTGACTTTAACATAGCTATTTCCGTGACCAGTCACATGCTAATCCCTCACATTAACATCATGCTAATCTCCCAGTTACATGCTTATTTCTGACTTTAACACCCTGATGATCCAACACTTTAACACAGCTATTTCAATGCTAAATTCTCCTGTTTGATATGTAAACTCCTTTGTCAAGGCGCTTTACCTCTCCCACCTAGCTTAAAAGACGCTGGGAATCTTAGCAGCAGTTATTGAAGCGCTGTTGTCCCGACAGTTCTGTTCCTTCACCTGAAGAAGGCTACTTGTGTTTTGGCAGAAACGTCGTGAGAATTTTATTTTTTATTATGTTTTATTTTTATTATTTTATTTCCATTCTACGTGACTTTATCAAAATAACCAAGAAGTTGCATAAAGTTGTTGCATGCTTGGGCTCCAGATGCCGAAATTACCTTTTAAAAAACGGCCAGTCTCATCAGATCTCAGAAGCTAAGCTTGCAGCGCCCAGCCCTGATGGTAACCCGGGGATACAAATTCATGTGGAGAAACAAATGTTCGCTTGTGACGACCAAGACTACGCCTGTCCTCCCAAGGACAGGCCTCACTGATTCCGAAGACTTTCATTTTCAGGAGGGTCCTGCCGAGTATTTTTGCAGTAGGGAGGCGATGTTGTGCTGTGCAGTGCCGGAGAGTAAGCTCATGCAGCCGGTCCACCCTGTCCTCTCTCCTCCCGTAGGGACGGGTCGGTCATAATAGCGGTCAGAAACACCCTCCACGTCACAAAACAGTTCAATTTCTCAATCCGCAGGTCAGCTCAAATCTGTATTGTGGGCGTTCCCTTGTACTCTACTGTGTACGTGGGGCTCTGGATCCAATCCCCTGATCACCATTGCATTCACTTAAATAATAATAAATTCTATTGGCCACCCATAGAAAATTAGAGTGCACAATTATACGTGTGATTCATCACAGGCGAGCTCAGACCGGCCACACTTGCAGCTTAGGGCCTCGCATTAAGAGAGGGGGGGATCTCTAAATACGAAACAAGAAATGGACACGAGGTTTCGAGTTTTAACATAATTGCTTAATAAATAAAGATCGGTGAGAAAAAAAGACTCTCCAAAGCAGTTATTTTCATTCTGCTGACAAAAATATACAGGCATTCATAGAAGGGGCCTCTTAAACTTGAAAATGGCATAGGGCCCCAGCAATGCCATCATCCGGCTCTGCTGCCGAGTGTCATCCCAATGAAGTAATCTGTAGTGGGAAACTCGTAGGTGTGTGCATGTGTGGAGGGAAACCTGTACTGCTGTCGTACGTTGTGACCGGGCGAGGCCAATTTCCGTCCTCATGGTCGGCCACGGCGTCCTGGTCTTCGTACTGCTGCTTGTTTTTGGCTGTAATGACACCCAACATGGACAACCCCATCACCTGCGTTCAAACAAGTGTTACACAGTACGTACACACGCGCAATAAAGCAACCACAAAGCACATACACTTTTAAATATAAAAGCACTGGGGGTCTAGTACTGTAGTCACCAATCCGTGTGTATTATTTATTTATTTGTTGGTCATTCTGATGGCAGCACAAACAGAAGCTGCATCCATAACTTCTCAATCCCCACAGTCCCAGGCCAAGGTCCATTCATGGAATTAATACAAATATTTACTTATTAGAGGGTGTTTTTGTTTGTTTGGGTTAGCTCGCGTAAATCTTAGTCAAGTTTGTCACGTAAACAAAACATGCCAATTAGTGACTAATTCAGCACATCGGTGTGTTGGAGAGTAAACCCACAACATTTACAATTCAAGTACCGTGACGTTTCGCCTGTAACTACAACAACAACCCGCCTCGTCAGGTGACAGCCAGAGTTGTGGTGAAATCCTTCCCCTGTTTCGGTCTTTAATAGACGTAGACGGGGGATAAATGTGACGTCGTCGCTTGTAAGCAGATCCGATACGAAGACGGGGGGGAGGGGGGGTAATGTATTGATGTAAATTACAATGGATATCTGTTATTGATTGGGTTATTCGCAGTTAATCAACATACATAATTGTTACTCCTGCTATTATGGATTGACTCAAGCAGCTAGCGAAGGATGCTAGGTTTAGTAATATATGTTATATATGTCGCTATTGTTAACTTTCAATCACATGTCTTATGATCACTGTTGCATTGTTTTTATAGCATTATTTTAGTAACTTCTAGAAAGGTTTAGTTTAGCCTGATTTTTACATAGTGGACACTGTGTGTGTGTGTGCTGCGAGCTGAGTGGTGGAGGTACCTGGCAACAGTTGAACCGAGCCCGCTCGGCCTCTTCATCCGTGGCGACCAGGGTACAATCCTTACTATATTCTTGGTTCTTTCAGGTAAAGTCACGTAGATAGAAAATAACAACAATAAAATAAAAATAAATTAAAATAAAAGCAAAAAACCCACGACGTTTCGATCGCAACACATGATGAAGACCGCTTGTGTTGCCACCGAAACCTCGTGGGTTTTTTGCCTTAACTTAAAATGTTATTTTCTATCTACGTGACTTTACCGAAAGAACCAAAAATTATGAATTCCTGCAAGTTACGAAAGTTTAAAGTAAAAATTTGACAGTCGTGTAACTAATCAGGCCTGGAGGATACAGTGGACCACGTGGTTTCCGGGGTTCGTTACCTTAACAAGTGACGTCACTTCCCTAGCAACGGTCGATCGTTACAGACGGAGGTGGACGCGCGCTCTGTGTGCTTAAAGATCGCATTCGGGAGCACACTTCAACAACGTTGTCAGTGAACATCGATAACGCGGTTAAATTACTTGGTAAACCTCATTGACAAACATCCGTGAGGTTGAACACTTCATTAACACAGTTAACGAAATCTATTGACAAAACGTGACCATCCGTGACTTCTCGTTCTGCCTTCAAGGCGATGTCTTCCGTGAGTACATCCACACGCGCGCTGTATCAGGATAACATTAATCTGAGAGAACATCTATATGTGAATGTGTGTCTGTTCGAAATGTTTAATGATGAGGACGGTAATGATGATGGTGGTGGTGGTTGTAAGCTATGATATGATTAGAGTCTCACGTGCGCTGCTGTGATTTTGTTGCAGGGTGGAGAGATGAGCAAGCCGACGGGAAGTGAGTACTGTAATTCCACACACAGACATACACACAGACACATGCACCTGTATACAAAGACAGATCCCCGTATAGCCTTAACAGACTATTGAGTCAAGTGCTGTTAGCGAGTTAGCACCTATGATGGGGTGGGTGGTCAGCACCGCATCCGGATGCCTTTGTCTCCCCACATTTGATGTTTATACGTTGCACGAGGTACTATTTTAAGTTTGAGTAGATGTAGGGGACGCACACGACCGGTTTTATTTATTAGTCACTGATGGTTGTGAATGGGAATCGAACTCAGGTCGATCCCCACAGACACAACTGCTCCCAACCACTCATACAGACACTGCACATAGACACAAACAAAGACAGAAATCTTGTGTATAGCCTTGAAACACTGTAGGAGCAAGTGCTGTTAGTGAGCACCTATGACGGCCGGCACCGCACACGAGGGGTGGGTTGCCAGCACCACACTTGTCCGTCTTTGTCTCCCAAGTGGCGATGTTTACACACCGTATCAGATACTTATTTGAGGCTGAGTGGACCTAGGGGAGGCCCCTAACCGACTCAGATAACAACAACAGCCCTCATTCGCCACTAAGTGACGGAGACGTCACCATGGCGCTTGTGCCAGGCCTGGTGGGTTGACTGACTGAGATGACTGGCAGACGCACCACCTTTGCATCCTACTGTGCCAACTTGCTGCGTTTTAGTCATCCAGTGCACCGTCTGTTGTTGTGAGCGTCGCTCCTCTCACCCTCCTTTTTTGCTTGAGGGCAACTGCCACCAACTTCCCATAAGCATCCTTCACGAGCTTCCTCCATAGAGGCAGATCTTGACACCAGTGGTACCAGTCTTTGGCAAGTCCACTTAGTTCCGTATCCTCCTGTACTGCATCAGTCCATCTCTTCTCCAGGCCGTGCCACGCCCATTTAGCCCCCTCTATCTGGAAAAACAGAGGCTGCTTGGGGATGCGGTGGCTGAGCAAGCAGGCTACATGACCCAGGCAATGCAGCCCTGCCCACCAGTGGAGCTCACTGTGAGCTGTTCACACATTCCAGCCTAGTTAAACCCAGGGTGGATCGTAGGCAGGCCAGTCTGAAAGTGTAAAGCTGGTTCAGATTTTTCATTTATTCTATCATTGGCCAAGAAGACCCAGCGTTTTGTGTCGAGTGACAGACCAGGTAGATACCCCAAAGTGTTACGAAGCTGATGAAAATATGCCACTTGACCGATTCGGAGTGAGATCTCTGCTGCCAAACCAGAATTTTTGCATAAGCACACTATCCAGGTACGTAAACTTCTCTCTACAATTACCCCATCACTCAAGAGTAGTTGAGGGGGCGGAGTATTAAATTACACAAAATACTCAGGCGGGTGCTTAGTTTTGGTGGGGCTGATGGTAAGGCACCACCTCTTTGTCACACGCTCCAGGCTTAGCAGCAGAACCTCCAACTATTTTTCAGTGTGAGCATCAACTTCCAAATGATCAGTGTACATAACATGGTTGACCAGTAGGGAGCCATCCCTTGACCTCACCCAGGCATCAATCAGCCTCCCATTGTATCTGTAGCAAATATTAAACAATCCACCGGTACAGCCATAAAAAAAAACTTCTCGAACTATGTGGTCGAAGATGATGCTAAATAATGTGTCAGCCAGAGTAGATCCCTGTCGCACCCCACTGTAAACAGGAAATTGCTCTGACTCCTGGGCACGCAACTTTATCCGGGCCTGCCCACCATCGTGAAGGTCCTTAATGATTGTGAGCAGAGGGTTAGGGACTCCGGAAATACGAGTAACAATCCAGAGCCCTGGCCTACTGATTGTATCATAGGCCTTGACCAGGTCGGCGCTGCAACACTACACATGTAACGCATGGATTTGTTACACCGTTCAACCACACACACTGACACATTTTAATTAAAACAAGTCCCTGATTTGTAAAAAAAAGAATCAGAGTACCAGTCATCAAATAGGCAATTGACACTTGGTCCAAAGAATATGTGATACTGTAATAGAAATACATGAATAGCTAAATTCAGAATTTAGGTTAATAAGGCATAACCCAGTGCACAATATGACATTCATGAAAATACAAACAGTGCAACAAAGGAAATAAGCTTTCAGTCTGTATCAGACGGTCTCAGACGCTAGTGTTGAGAAGGTGACATGGCAGGCGTTTAGAAACCCGCAGTGCCGGCAGATGTAAAGTCGTTACACACAGTGTCTTTCGAACAATACAACAGTCAGGTGCTTGATGCAGCTGGTGACTTTCCAGATGTGGTGGGGTATTGACGATGTGTAGAACGATGCAATTGTACGTCTTTCTCGAATGTCAGGTTTTGTCGGGCTTTGACGATGTGTAGCACGATGGATTTCCTTCAGTATCCAACGTATAGAGGTGTCTTCACCATGATAATTATTCACAGGCTTGTTGGTTTACAGTCTCGTTTTTTCTAAACTCATGTGATTCATGGCACGTGACCTTGCAGCACAGTTTTGAGCAATGCCTTTCCTTCTCCAAGAGACACACATGTATCCTCTCTTTCTGTAAAACTCACTTTAAGTCTTCTTAATTTCACTTGCCATATGTATCGGCTCAATATAAAGTGACAAATGCAAATCTTAAACTTTTCTTTTAAAATCTCCACTGTTTTACCACTATACCGTCTGCACTGCTTAACCACTATACCTCTGAGTGGTTACTCAGCGTTTCAGCCATTCTCGTGCAAGGAATGACTTCTGTTGAGAGCAACCTCACATGCACAGGAGCACATGCTATCCAGCCAACATAAACATTAGGGTTGCCCCTGGCTCTCTGGCCCCTTTGGGCACCCTCCTCTTCTCCTCCCTTTATCTTTTCTAACGTAGCCCACTAATATACTAATTGTATGAATGGACCAGTGTATAAGAATTAATAGTGTATTTCTTATCCAATTCATGTTCTCTCTTGTGAAACAATGGACATCTTTTAAATTTAGCCAGACCTCCACAGCTTGCCCATAAATCCATCTTACTTTTTCTGAGATAACGGAAGTTTATCTATGTTTGGCCTGGAGTTTCCAGACCTCGCAAACTTAATATGGCCTCCCCAACCAGCCCATAATCCTAATGAAGTTATTTGGAGGAGGAGGTGTCTCCGGCACATGAGTCAACCTCCAGACCTCCCTACAGTGTTATCATTGTTACATCGGTCTCAAGTTAAGTTAGATTCCTGTCAATGGTGCCAAGTTTCTTTACCAAAATAACATACAGGAAATACGCCTTTTGGCGTCCTCTGGTCTAACACCGTTTGAGACGAGGCTCAAAAGAAAGCTGTCCCTGGTGTGGACCAATCAGTTTCAAGGACAATGCATATATTATCAGAGTATGTTTTTTGTTTGCATTCTGACCACAAGCA
This sequence comes from Petromyzon marinus, assembly GCF_048934315.1. Lineage (NCBI taxonomy): Eukaryota > Metazoa > Chordata > Hyperoartia > Petromyzontiformes > Petromyzontidae > Petromyzon > Petromyzon marinus. The sequence continues at coordinate 6,533,392 of NC_133699.1, read as the reverse complement.
TCATGGTTAATGCAGACATGATTCCTTGTAAAAGGTTTCAGTTTGGTGTTTTAACATCTTAACACCTGTTTTGTTGCCAGTAAAAACGGGAAAAACCTATTATCATACAGGAAATACTCAAATACCCATTAACGAATCAATTGTGGTGCTGCTCTCTCCTCCCCATGTGACTCCCCAGACCGTCGCTCGAAGGGGCAGCGAAAGAGGTTCCTCGTTGACACAAGACTAGAAGCTAAGCGCCAGATTCTGGAGCTTGAGATGATCCTGCTGGATCATTGTGCACAGCAGCAGGCCAAATATCAGCGGGAGCTGCTGCAATTCCAGAACAGCACCGAGCTGAAGAGCTTCATCATCCACCAACAGCAGCAGCAGCAGCAAAAGGCAGAAGAGCAGCAGCAGGCAGAAGTCAGCACCAATAATGAGGATGTGAAGCAGACAATGCAGAATAGCAACAAGGTTGAGAACGAGATCGAAGAGATGGAGAAAGTGGGGGAGAGAAATGGTATGAAGAAAAAACGTGGGAGTAGGAAGAAACATAAGAACAAGAAGAAAGTTCTGGAGGAGACAGTGAAAGAAGAGGTGGCTGAGAGAGAGGGGAGTGAGGGAGAGCCCATGCAGGAAGTGGTGGAGGTTGGGACGATTGAGGTAGAGATGATTGAGGCAGTGGCTTTGGAGGATGTGATGAATGAGGTAGAGTTGAATAAGGTAGAGGTGTTAGAAGGAGATGGCAAGCGGGAATTAGCGAAGGAGGCAGAGGTAGCGGTGATTGAGGTAGAAGCAGTGGCCAAGCAGGAAGTGGTGAAATATATAGCGGCCAATGTCATAGAGGGGATTGAGAGAGATGCAAAACAGGTATTAGCAGAAGAGGTAGAGCCAAATGCGGTCGATCGGAATGAGGGAATGGCCAAACAGGAAGTGGCTAAGAAAGTTGATAATGTTGTGGAGACAAAGAAAGAGGGAGAGGATGGTCTTCAGAGGAAACGTAGGAATAGGAAGCTACGAAGGACTGATATGAAAGTGCGGGAAGTAGAAGAGATGAAGGAAAACGAGATTGAGGGAGAGGGGAATGATGGAGAGCCCAAGAAGGAAGTGGCGAGTGAGGTAGAGGTAGTGGTGATTGAGGTAGATGCAGTGGCCACACAGGAATTTGTGAAAGAGGTAGTGGCCAATGTCGTAGAAAGGATTGAGAGAGATGCCAAGGAGAACTTAGGGAAAGAGGTAGAGGAAAGTGAGGTAAATGGGAATGAGGGGATAGCCAAACAGGAAGTGGCTAAGAAAGTTGATAATGTTGTGGAGACAAAGAAAGAGGGAGAGGATGGTGTTCAGAGGAAACGTAGGAATAGGAAGAAACACAAGAACAAGAAGAAAGTTCTGGAGACAGTGAAAGAAGAGGTGGCTGAGAGAGAGGGGAGTGAGGGAGAGCCCATGCAGGAAGTGGTGGAGGTTGGGACGATTGAGGTAGAGATGATTGAGGCAGTGGCTTTGGAGGATGTGATGAATGAGGTAGAGTTGAATAAGGTAGAGGTGTTAGAAGGAGATGGCAAGCGGGAATTAGCGAATGAGGCAGAGGTAGCGGTGAATGAGGTAGAAGCAGTGGCCAAGCAGGAAGTGGTGAAAGATATAGCGGCCAATGTCATAGAGGGGATTGAGAGAGATGCAAAACAGGTATTAGCAGAAGAGGTAGAGCCAAATGAGGTCGATGGGAATGAGGGAATGGCCAAACAGGAAGTGGCGGAGAAAGTTGAGAATGTTTTGGAAACAAAGAAAGAGGGAGAGGATTGTGTTCAGAGGAAACATAGGAATAGGAAGCTACGAAGGATTGAGATGAAAGTTCGGGAAGTAGGAGAGATGAAGGTAAATGAGATTGAGAGAGAGCGGAATGATGTAGAGCTCAAGAAGGAAGTGGCGAGTGAGGTAGAGGCGAATGAGGTAGAGGTAGCGGTGATTGAGGTAGATGCAGTAGCCACACAGGAATTTGTGAAAGAGGTAGGGGCCAATGTCATAGAAGGGATTGAGAGAGATGCCAAGGAGGACTTAGGGAAAGAGGTAGAAGCAAATGAGGTAGATGGGAATGAGGGAATAGCCAAACAGGAAGTGGCTAAGAAAGTTGATAATGTTGTGGAGACAAAGAAAGAGGGAGAGGATGGTGTTCAGAGGAAACGTAGGAATAGGAAGCTACGAAGGACTGAGACGAAAGTGCGGGAAGTAGAAGAGGTGAAGGAAAACGAGATTGACGGAGAGGGGAATGATGGAGAGCCCAAGAAGGAAGTGGCGAGTGAGGTAGAGGTAGCGGTGATTGAGGTAGATGCAGTGGCTACACAGGAATTTGTGAAAGAGGTAGTGGCCAATGTCGTAGAAGTGATTGAGAGAGATGCCAAGGAGAACTTAGGGAAAGAGGTAGAGTCAAGTGAGGTAAATGGGAATAAGGGAATAGCCAAACAGGAAGTGGCTAAGAAAGTTGATAATGTTGTGGAGACAAAGAAAGAGGGAGAGGATGGTGTTCAGAGGAAACGTAGGAATAGGAATAAACACAAGAACAAGAAGAAAGTTCTGGAGACAGTGAAAGAAGAGGTGGCTGAGAGAGAGGGGAATGAGGGAGAGCCCATGCAGGAAGTGGTGGAGGTTGGGACGATTGAGGTAGAGATGATTGAGGCAGTGGCTTTGGAGGATGTGATGAATGAGGTAGAGTTGAATAAGGTAGAGGTGTTAGAAGGAGATGGCAAGCGGGAATTAGCAAATGAGGCAGAGGTAGCGGTGCTTGAGGTAGAAGCAGTGGCCAAGCAGGAAGTGGTGAAAGATATATCAGCCAATGTCATAGAGGGGATTGAGAGAGATGCAAAACAGGTATTAGCAGAAGAGGTAGAGCCAAATGAGGTCGATCGGAATGAGGGAATGGCCAAACAGGAAGTGGCTAAGAAAGTTGATAATGTTGTGGAGACAAAGAAAGAGGGAGAGGATGGTCTTCAGAGGAAACGTAGGAATAGGAAGCTACGAAGGACTGATATGAAAGTGCGGGAAGTAGAAGAGATGAAGGAAAACGAGATTGAGGGAGAGGGGAATGATGTAGAGCCCAAGAAGGAAGTGGCGAGTGAGGTAGAGGTAGTGGTGATTGAGGTAGATGCAGTGGCCACACAGGAATTTGTGAAAGAGGTAGTGGCCAATGTCGTAGAAAGGATTGAGAGAGATGCCAAGGAGAACTTAGGGAAAGAGGTAGAGGAAAGTGAGGTAAATGGGAATGAGGGGATAGCCAAACAGGAAGTGGCTAAGAAAGTTGATAATGTTGTGGAGACAAAGAAAGAGGGAGAGGATGGTGTTCAGAGGAAACGTAGGAATAGGAAGAAACACAAGAACAAGAAGAAAGTTCTGGAGACAGTGAAAGAAGAGGTGGCTGAGAGAGAGGGGAGTGAGGGAGAGCCCATGCAGGAAGTGGTGGAGGTTGGGACGATTGAGGTAGAGATGATTGAGGCAGTGGCTTTGGAGGATGTGATGAATGAGGTAGAGTTGAATAAGGTAGAGGTGTTAGAAGGAGATGGCAAGCGGGAATTAGCGAATGAGGCAGAGGTAGCGGTGAATGAGGTAGAAGCAGTGGCCAAGCAGGAAGTGGTGAAAGATATAGCGGCCAATGTCATAGAGGGGATTGAGAGAGATGCAAAACAGGTATTAGCAGAAGAGGTAGAGCCAAATGAGGTCGATGGGAATGAGGGAATGGCCAAACAGGAAGTGGCGGAGAAAGTTGAGAATGTTTTGGAAACAAAGAAAGAGGGAGAGGATTGTGTTCAGAGGAAACATAGGAATAGGAAGCTACGAAGGATTGAGATGAAAGTTCGGGAAGTAGGAGAGATGAAGGTAAATGAGATTGAGAGAGAGCGGAATGATGTAGAGCTCAAGAAGGAAGTGGCGAGTGAGGTAGAGGCGAATGAGGTAGAGGTAGCGGTGATTGAGGTAGATGCAGTAGCCACACAGGAATTTGTGAAAGAGGTAGGGGCCAATGTCATAGAAGGGATTGAGAGAGATGCCAAGGAGGACTTAGGGAAAGAGGTAGAAGCAAATGAGGTAGATGGGAATGAGGGAATAGCCAAACAGGAAGTGGCTAAGAAAGTTGATAATGTTGTGGAGACAAAGAAAGAGGGAGAGGATGGTGTTCAGAGGAAACGTAGGAATAGGAAGCTACGAAGGACTGAGACGAAAGTGCGGGAAGTAGAAGAGGTGAAGGAAAACGAGATTGACGGAGAGGGGAATGATGGAGAGCCCAAGAAGGAAGTGGCGAGTGAGGTAGAGGTAGCGGTGATTGAGGTAGATGCAGTGGCTACACAGGAATTTGTGAAAGAGGTAGTGGCCAATGTCGTAGAAGTGATTGAGAGAGATGCCAAGGAGAACTTAGGGAAAGAGGTAGAGTCAAGTGAGGTAAATGGGAATAAGGGAATAGCCAAACAGGAAGTGGCTAAGAAAGTTGATAATGTTGTGGAGACAAAGAAAGAGGGAGAGGATGGTGTTCAGAGGAAACGTAGGAATAGGAATAAACACAAGAACAAGAAGAAAGTTCTGGAGACAGTGAAAGAAGAGGTGGCTGAGAGAGAGGGGAATGAGGGAGAGCCCATGCAGGAAGTGGTGGAGGTTGGGACGATTGAGGTAGAGATGATTGAGGCAGTGGCTTTGGAGGATGTGATGAATGAGGTAGAGTTGAATAAGGTAGAGGTGTTAGAAGGAGATGGCAAGCGGGAATTAGCAAATGAGGCAGAGGTAGCGGTGATTGAGGTAGAAGCAGTGGCCAAGCAGGAAGTGGTGAAAGATATATCGGCCAATGTCATAGAGGGGATTGAGAGAGATTCAAAACAGGTATTAGCAGATGAGGTAGAGCCAAATGAGGTCGATCGGAATGAGGGAATGGCCAAACAGGAAGTGGCTAAGAAAGTTGATAATGTTGTGGAGACAAAGAAAGAGGGAGAGGATGGTCTTCAGAGGAAACGTAGGAATAGGAAGCTACGAAGGACTGATATGAAAGTGCGGGAAGTAGAAGAGATGAAGGAAAACGAGATTGAGGGAGAGGGGAATGATGGAGAGCCCAAGAAGGAAGTGGCGAGTGAGGTAGAGGTAGCGGTGATTGAGGTAGATGCAGTGGCCACACAGGAATTTGTGAAAGAGGTAGTGGCCAATGTCGTAGAAAGGATTGAGAGAGATGCCAAGGAGAACTTAGGGAAAGAGGTAGAGGCAAGTGAGGTAAATGGGAATGAGGGAATAGCCAAACAGGAAGTGGCTAAGAAAGTTGATAATGTTGTGGAGACAAAGATACAGGGAGAGGATGGTGTTCAGAGGAAACGTAGGAATAGGAAGAAACACAAGAACAAGAAGAAAGTTCTGGAGACATTGAAAGAAGAGGTGGCTGAGAGAGAGGGGAGTGAGGGAGAGCCCATGCAGGAAGTGGTGGAGGTTGGGACGATTGAGGTAGAGATGATTGAGGCAGTGGCTTTGGAGGATGTGATGAATGAGGTAGAGTTGAATAAGGTAGAGGTGTTAGAAGGAGATGGCAAGCGGGAATTAGCGAATGAGGCAGAGGTAGCGGTGATTGAGGTAGAAGCAGTGGCCAAGCAGGAAGTGGTGAAAGATATAGCGGCCAATGTCATAGAGGGGATTGAGAGAGATGCAAAACAGGTATTAGCAGAAGAGGTAGAGCCAAATGAGGTCGATGGGAATGAGGGAATGGCCAAACAGGAAGTGGCGGAGAAAGTTGAGAATGTTTTGGAAACAAAGAAAGAGGGAGAGGATTGTGTTCAGAGGAAACATAGGAATAGGAAGCTACGAAGGATTGAGATGAAAGTTCGGGAAGTAGGAGAGATGAAGGTAAACGAGATTGAGAGAGAGCGGAATGATGTAGAGCTCAAGAAGGAAGTGGCGAGTGAGGTAGAGGCAAATGAGGTAGAGGTAGCGGTGATTGAGGTAGATGCAGTAGCCACACAGGAATTTGTGAAAGAGGTAGTGGCCAATGTCATAGAAGGGATTGAGAGAGATGCCAAGGAGGACTTAGGGAAAGAGGTAGAGGCAAGTGAGGTAGATGGGAATGAGGGAATAGCCAAACAGGAAGTGGCTAAGAAAGTTGATAATGTTGTGGAGACAAAGAAAGAGGGAGAGGATGGTGTTCAGAGGAAACGTAGGAATAGGAATAAACACAAGAACAAGAAGAAAGTTCTGGAGACAGTGAAAGAAGAGGTGGCTGAGAGAGAGGGGAGTGAGGGAGAGCCCATGCAGGAAGTGGTGGAGGTTGGGACGATTGAGGTAGAGATGATTGAGGCAGTGGCTTTGGAGGATGTGATGAATGAGGTAGAGTTGAATAAGGTAGAGGTATTAGAAGGAGATGACAAGCAGGAATTAGCGAATGAGGCAGAGGTAGCGGTGATTGAGGTAGAAGCAGTGGCCAAGCAGGAAGTGGTGAAAGATATAGCAGCCAATGTCATAGAGGGGATTGAGAGAGATGCAAAACAGGTATTAGCAGAAGAGGTAGAGCCAAATGAGGTCGATCGGAATGAGGGAATGGCCAAACAGGAAGTGGCGGAGAAAGTTGAGAATATTGTGGAGACAAAGAAAGAGGGAGAGGATTGTGTTCAGAGGAAACGTAGGAATAGGAAGCTACGAAGGATTGAGATGAAAGTTCGGGAAGTAGAAGAGATGAAGGAAAACGAGATTGAGAGAGAGGGGAATGATGGAGAACCCAAGAAGGAAGTGGCGAGTGAGGTAGAGGCAAATGAGGTAGAGGTAGCGGTGATTGAGGTAGATGCAGTGGCCACACAGGAATTTGTGAAAGAGGTAGTGGCCAATGTCGTAGAAGGGATTGAGAGAGATGCCAAGGAGGACTTAGGGAAAGAGGTAGAGGCAAGTGAGGTAGATGGGAATGAGGGAATAGCCAAACAGGAAGTGGCTAAGAAAGTTGATGATGTTGTGGAGACAAAGAAAGAAGGAGAGGATGGTGTTCAGAGGAAACGTAGGAATAGGAAGCTACGAAGGACTGAGATGAAATTTCGCGAAGTAGAAGAGATGAAGGAAAACGAGATTGAGGGAGAGGGGAATGATGTAGAGCCCAAGAAGGAAGTGGCGAGTGAGGTAGAGGTAGCGGTGATTGAGGTAGATGCAGTGGCCAAGCAGGAAGTGGTGAAAGAGGTTGTGGCCAATGTCGTAGAAGGGATTGCGAGACATACAAAGCAGGAATTGGTGAAACAGGTCGAGGCAATTCAGGTCGACACGATCGAAGAAAAGGCCATGCAGGTCTTGATCAATGAGGTAGACAAGAATGAGCTAAAGGCCAAACAGGAAATGGCAACAAAAGTTGAGAACGTGGTGGAGGAAATAAAGCAGGAAGGGGCAAATGAGGTTGAGGCATATGAAGTAGATGCCATCCAGGAAGTGGCAAAAGAGGTAGAGGAGATTGAGGGAGAGGCCAAGCAGGAGGTGGTTATGGAGGTAGAGCCGAATGAGTTAGAGGCGAATGACGTAGAGGTGATTGAGGTAGAAGTGAAGGTAGGGGATATTGAGGTGGAGGAGAGTGAGGCGATTTTGGTAGAGGCGAATGATGTAGAGGCAATAGAGGTAGACGCAAAAGAAGTAGGAGCTATTGAGTTAGAGGCAAATGAGGTAGAGCTGAAGGAGGTCGACACGATTGAAGACGATACAAAGCAGGAAGTGGTGAATGAGGAAGGAAGATGTGAGCAACCTTGGAGGGCAGAGAGTGTTCAGGAAGAGAAGAAAGAGATTAAGCACATCCCATCTTCTAAGGGAGAGAGAAAGAACAGTTTCTGGCGTTGGGCAATTTGGAGCTTCATGTGCTGCACACGGCAGCTGGAGAAAGATGAAGAGGAGAATGAACGAGGAGGAGACAGAGGGAAGGAGCACCAAACCGAGGAGCTGGGAAACAAGAAGAAAGAAAAGTGGTGGAGACTCCACAGAGGGAGAAACTAGCGTGTTCTCCCAGACATAGACATTGAGACGTGGTTGTATGGACATGTATATTTATATATGTATATATACATTTCAGTTGAAATAAAAACGTACTTATGTTTCTTGAACTCGACTTCTGGTATAAAATATGTATTACCTAAGCTATCAACAGAAGGTTTGTACAGGATTAACTGCACTTGTGGCAAATGTTATGTTGGGCAAACAGGACAAATGATCAGCACGAGACTAAAAGAACATCAGAGAAATATTAAATACACACGTTTCAACAAGAACACTCAATCCACTGCTGGATAAAGCCCTCTCCATGCTGCGATTCCTCACATCCCTGTGATGTGGCAATCCATTCAACTCCTGTAAGCAACCTATTTTTATTTGACCAGGTAAGGCCCACTGAGATACATAGCTCTTTTCCAGAAGCAGCCTGGCCACATATGATTGCTCAACGAGGTGGCTTATGTGAAAATTCATAGCAGTCATTATCCCAATGTGACCATGGGGAGAACATGCAAACTCCAAATACGGGAGACCCTTGAATATCACGAGTTCATAGTTCGTGGTTTAGACCTATCGCCGGCAAGCTCTATGTATATCAATTTACCTATCATGGGGATTAGATTTGGTCTTTATTGGGTATACTGTACAAGGAAGTACTATATCATCGTGTGATATCGTGGTGGGGAGCAGGCGAGGGGATTATTTGTTTACTAGCCTTTTGCCCGTCCAAGCATGGGTGTATTGCAGTAAATCTGAAACTTGCAAGCGCAAAGCAGACCGCGAAGTGATATTCATTGCATCCATTTGTGTGCAATTTGTAAGCCAGCGGTGACAGACCTATTTCATTTAAAGGTTATAATCCCTTGTTCATCATGACGTTGTTTTTACTTAGATGTCTCAATAGCGTTATGGAGATCGCGTTACGTGAGGGTTCTGCCTTTGTAGTGAGTTTATAAGTTGACGCTTAGGAGGGGAGAGGAGGCACCTCGCCCCCCCCCATGTGGAGTGATGTCACCCGCTAATTATTATCAATGGAGGGGGGTGTACATTTGCAGGACGTCACCTGTTCATGATTAATAATGAGGGGGGGGGGGGTCCATGTAGAGGACGTAACCTGTTTATGATTATATTCTATGGGTCCTTTGGTAAAGCCACGTAGATAAAAAAAAAATCACGACGTTTCGATCGCAACACAAGCAATCGTCTTCAGGTCAGGTGAGAGAGAAAGTTGCTGAGACAAGGTCTTATATAGGCCTGAGATAGGTGCATCAAGGTAGGTTGGTGGAGCTAGAGATGGTCCAACCACAGAGGCTGGGACAGTGGTCTTTGTATTGTGAGTTTAGCAAACTCCTCCACCATCTCAGTTGAGTACTCTCTATTAACTTATTAAATATTTAAACTTGTTATATACAATAGAACCCCTCTTAACGACCACCCCATGTTAACGAGTAATCCCTTAACGACAGGCCTCCATAGAGCCCAATGTTTACTGTATAGTAGTGGTGTATAATAGTGGAGTGCCTCTGTAGAGCCCAATGTGTTCCCTTACCGATCATTCCCATTGCTAGCGACGGGCTGCTGGTTTATTCTCCTTGACACGAGATCAGCAAGGTATCATGGTTCATGTGTGGCAGTTTCACCACCTGTACGCGATCACGACAGTCGACGCGGCTGACCGGGCCCCACGTTTGTGGTGAGGCACCACGGGGGCCAACGTTTTCATGGAGAAATTTGAAACTGATGCCATCCAGACTGCCACTCTACGCCCGACGTTATGGAAGAGGTACGTGGATGACACTTTTATCATCTGGCCACATGGCCGGCCTGCTCTAGACCAATTCCTCGACCACATCAATTCCATACACCCAGCCATCAGATTTACCATGGAAGTCGAAAAAGATGGCAAGCTACCCTTTGTGTATGTCCTTATTAAAAGGAGACCTGATGGTTCAATGAGCCACTCTGTCTACAGGAAAGCTACCCATACGGATGCTTACTTAAAACCGGATTCCCACCACCATCCATCCCAGAAGAACTCCCTCATCAAGACTCTATACCATAGTGCCCAATGCATTTCCGACCAGGAACACATTGCCAGTGAACTCAAGCACGTACACCAAGCTCTCAAGGCTAATGGTTACTCCGACTACACAATCCGCAAAGCCATCACTCCAGCAATGAAGAAGAATCCTCTTGAGGAGCCATTCAAAACCATCACCTTACCCTACATTGCGGGGGTCACAAAAAAGATCTCCAAAATCCTGAATAAACACTAGATCCAGGTCCGATTCAACACAGTACATAAAATCCGTGATCTGGTTCCGTCTGTAAAAGATGTGGTTCCAGACATACAGTACCCGGGCGTCTACAAACTAAGTTGCCTCTGTGGTAGCAGTTACATTGGAGAAAACAAACGACATATCTCGGACCGCATCCGTGAACATAAAGCAGACTTGAAACATGGTAGGACGAACACCTCAGCCATGGCAGATCACTGTTATAATTCAGTGGGCTCACATGACATTGACTTCTCCAAGACGGACGTTCTCTGCAAGCCATCCGGCTACCATGAGAGATTCCTTCATGAGGCCATCCACATATACAAACACAGAGACAATTTCAACCGAGAAGATGGATTCTGGCTTAGTAACCATTGGAAAGATGTTATAAACCATTTCGGTTCTTAATTGATTGTATTTTATGGTGACTTTCAGACCGCAGTCCATTCGCTGGCACTGCCTCTTAATAGCTTTCACACGACGGTCAATGGTATGGTTTATAGCATGTTATATAATAATAAATAGTATAACATTGTAATGTTTAACATAATTCATAAGGCAATATATAGTATCGTAATTGTATAGTGAATATACAGCAGTGTGGTATACAGTAGGGTTGGTAGAATAATACATAGTGTAATATTACAAGTCTAACATTTTACAGTCTAAAGTATAGGGTAGTGTAAAGTAACGCATTGTATAATTCAAGGGTGGGTTTGTCTATGGTAGTGTATATTATGGTGAATAGTCGTGTAATGTTGGAAAATTTTAGTTGGAGACATATCAATATCATGCATAATGTTCGAGCTTACATTGGGCTGTGTATACGATATTATACAATGTAGTTTAGATTGGAAGGTATAACATTACAATGTATAGTAGTCTAGTTTATGGCATGGTTGTAACGCAACACAGGACAGAGCAGCGCATCGTGGCTGTTTCTCCCCCCTCCTCCGTTCCGAGCATGGATGGACTCGTCCGTCTGAACGAGGCTCGTCGCTCTCCATGGTGCTAACGTTTGAAAGAAGGAAAAAACCGCCACCCATTTTTTCGCCATAGGGCATTGTAATGTATAATGACTTATTGTTAGTAGCTCAGCTGATGGGAGAGTATATAGAGTTTATTGATAACATTGATGTAGTTATATTTTAGTTGTATTAATTCGTTTACTATATGGTATTCATTATATAGTGTAGTGTATACCTAGTTACTTTATGTTTATAGCTCAACTTTTTGAAAAATATATTGAGTACATTTATTATATTGATGTAGTTTATACTTAGTTTTTTTTTCACATCGGTTTATTGTATGATAGTTGGGTAGTTGCAGTCCTTTAGCGTCCATATACTAAATGCCTCGCTTGATATGTAAACTTTGACTTTAATATAGCTATTTCCGTGACCAGTCGCATGCTAATCTCTCACATTAACATCATGCTAATCTCCCAGTTACATGCTAATTTCTGACTTTAACACCCTGCTGATCCAACACTTTAACACAGCTATTTCAATGCTAAATTATCCTGTTTGATATGTAAACTCCTTTGTCAAGGCGCTTTACCTCTCACACCTAGCCTAAAAGGCGCTGCGAATCTTAGCAGCGTTCAATGAAGCGCTCTGCTGATTGGAGAGTATATAGAGTTTATTGATGACATTGATGTAGTTTATACTTAGTTTTTTTTCCACATCGGTTTATTGTATGATAGTTGGGTAGTTGCAGTCCTTTAGCGTCCATATACAAAATGCCTCTGTTGAGATGTAAACTTTGACTTTAACATAGCTATTTCCGTGACCAGTCACATGCTAAACCCTCACATTAACATCATGCTAATCTCCCAGTTACATGCTAATTTCTGAATTTAACACCCTGCTGATCCAACACTTTAACACAGCTATTTCAATGCTAAATTCTCCTGTTTGATATGTAAACTCCTTTGTCAAGGCGCTTTACCTCTCACACCTAGCCTAAAAGACGCTGCGAATCTTAGCAGCAGTTATTGAAGCGCTGTCGTCCCGACAGTTCTGTTCCTTCACCTGAAGAAGGCTACTTGTGTTGTGGCCGAAACGTCGTGATAATTTTTTTATGTTTTATTTTTTATTATTTTATTTCCATTCTATGTGACTTTACCGAAAGAACCAAGAAGTTGCATAAAGTTGTTGCATGCTTGGGCTCCACGTGCCGAAATTACCTTTTAAAAAACGGCTACCAGTCTCATCAGATCTCAGAAGCTAAGCTTGCAGCGCCCAGCCCTGATGGTAACCCGGAGATACAAATTAATATGGAGAAACAAATGTTCGCTTGTGACGACCAAGACTACGCCTGTCCTCCCAAGGACAGGCCTCACTGATTCCGAAGACTTTTATTTTCAGGAGGGTCCTGCCGAGTTTTTTTGCAGTAGGGAGGCGATGTTGTGCTGTGCAGTGCCGGAGAGTAAGCTCATGCAGCCGGTCCACCCTGTCCTCTCTCCTCCCGTCGGGACGGGTCAGTCACAATAGCGTTCAGAAACACCCTCCACGTCACAACACAGTTCAATTTCTCAATCCGGAGGTCAGCTCAAATCTGTACTGTGGGCGTTCCCTTGTATTCTACTGTGTACGTGGGGCTCTGGGTCCAATCCCCTGATCACCATTGCATTCACTTAAATAATAATACATTCTCCTGGCCACCCATAGAAAATAAGAGTGCGCAATTATACGTGTTATTCATCACAGGCGAGCTCACACCGGCTACACTTACAGCTTAGGGCCTCGCATTAAGAGAGGGGGGGGGGGGGGGCTCTAAATACGAAACAAGAAATGGACACGAGGTTTCGAGTTTTAACATAATTGTTTAAAAAAATTCAGATCGGTGAGAAAAAAAGACTCTCCAAAGCAGTTATTTCATTCTGCTGACAAAAATATACAGGCATTCATAGAAGGGGCCTCTTAAGCTTGACAATGGCATAGGGCCCCAGCAATGTCATCATCCGGCTCTGCTGCCGAGTGTCATCCCAGTGAAGTAATTTGCAGGTAACTTTAGCATTGGGATGCTTGGCCAATACCCAGTTACATTGTGATTGTGTGTTTTCTAGCTACGTGAGCAAAGTGGATAACCCATACATCCGCAAAGTGCCAGTCGGATGATTAACCAAGGCCCTTCTTGTTGCGAGGGTCAAAGATCACCGCTGCAACACCCTGCCACCTGAAACGATAATAGTTCGCTTATAATTATGATTTTTTTTATTTTAGTGTGCACATTTACACGCGATAATCACATCTCATCTCAAGCATTTTAAAAGGGCACCCTCAGTGGCAACTGTTCTCTGTGTGACACACGGTTATTCAGCACCTAACCTGCAAGCAGGTCAAGTGCTCTTTGCTGCGAGCAATCCCAATTGAGTGATTCGGAGTGAAGTTTTTTTTTACATGCCAATTTTCGCCTGTGATGCTGACACACGATGGCCATACTTTATTTTAAATAATGTCTTGGGATCGTTTTTATTTTTTTACATTGAATTTTAGTGAGTAAATCACGAGCCCGTTACAGTGCGCCACGGGACTGCACGTCATTCGAGTGGTGCATTCACAATGCAACCGGACCATTTATTAGGGGGGGCTGACGCGAAGGGGTGGAGTGAGGCCCGCGGCCCCCCATAAACTGGGGGGGGGGGAGAGGGGGGCATTGTGACAGGCGTAGAAGAGTTGTAGTTGTAATCTGCTCCACGTTTGTCTTGATAAAGGAGACCTGTGCAACCTGCTCGGTGTGTGATGTGCGTGCTCCTCGGTGTGTGACGTGCGTGCTCCTCGGTGTGACGTGTGTGCCGCTCAGTGTGATGTGTGTGGGTGTAGGAGAGGCCCATTACCCTGGCGCATGGCAGTCGATGACAAGTTCTACCGCTTGATCTGCGATGGCTACTGCATCCAGCCACCCCCCTGCTGTCCACCGCAAGTGTAAGCCGCCGCCCCCCCCATACCTCCGACGCCAGGTTTTATCCACTGCTGGACTGATGCGTTTCTATTGTCGATGCAGGTGGCTGACGGAGGAGAGTGCGAAGTGTTTGTTCTGGGAGATTCTTTGGTTTTAATTGTAGTGATTCAATTAATTGATTGAACAATTGCTTAAGGGTGAATTATGTGATATGTGTTATTGGCAGTGAGTTGTGCTGGCTGGTTCAGTATCGTTGACATTGCCATCATTAACCCTCTTAGTCTGGAATGTCCTACTTCCAGCCGTACGTGATGTTGCGACCCACAGACTCCTCACATACATTGAGGGGAAAAAGTATTTGATCCCCTGCTGATTTAGTACGTTTGCCCACTGACGAAGAAATGATCAGTCTATAATTTTAATGGTAGGTTTATTTGAACAGTGAGAGACAGAATAACAACAAAATCCAGAAAAACGCATGTAAAAAATGTTATAAATTGATTTGCATTTTAATCAGGGAAATAAGCATTTGACCCGTGTGCAAAACATGACTTAGTACTTGGTGGCAAAAGCCTTGTTGGCAATCACAGAGGTTCGACGTTTCTTGTTGTTGGACCACCAGGTTTGTACACATCTCAGGAGGGATTTTGTCCCACTGCTCTTTGCAGATCATCTCCAAGTCATTAAGGTTTCGAGGCTGACGTTTGGCAACTCGAAACTTCAGCTCCCTCCACAGATTTTCTATGGGATTAAGGTCTGGAGACTGGCTAGGGCACTCCAGGACCTTAATGTGCTTCTTCTTGAGCCACTACTTTGTTGCCTTGGCCGTGTGTTTTGGGTCATTGTCATGCTGGAATACCCATCCATGACCCATTTTCAATGCCCTGGCTGAGGGAAGGAGGTTATCACCCAAGATTTGACTATACATGGCCCCGTCCATCGTCCCTTTGATGCGGTGAAGTTGTCCTGTCCCCTTGGCATAAAAACACCCCCAAAGCATAATGTTTCCACCTCCATGTTTGACGGTGGCGATGGTGTTCTTAGGGTCATAGGCAGCATTCCTCCTCCTCCAAACACGGTGAGTTGAGTTGATGCCAAAGAGCTCCATTTTGGTCTCATCTGACCACAACACTTTCACCCAGTTGTCCTCTGAATCATTCATATGTTCATTGGCAAACTTCAGACGGGCATGTATATGAGTTTTCTTGAGCAGGGGGGCCTTGCGGGCGCTGCAGGATTTCAGTCCTTCACGGCGTAGTGTGTTGCCAATTGTTTTCTTGGTGACTATGGTCCCAGCTGCCTTGAGATCATTGACAAGGTCCTCCCGTGTAGTTCTGGGCTGATTCCTCACCGTTCTCATGATCATTGCAACTCTACGAGGTGAGATCTTGCATGGAGCCCCAGGCCGAGGGAGATTTACAGTTCTTTTGTGTTTCTTCCATTTGCGAATAATCACACCAACTGTTGTCACCTTCGCACCAAGCTGCTTGGCAATGGTCTTGTAGCCCATTCCAGCCTTGTGTAGGTCTACAATCTTGTCCCTGACATCCTTGGAGAGCTCTTTGGTCTTGGCCATGGTGGAGAGTTTGGAATCTGATTGATTGATTGCTTCTGTGGACAGGTGTTTTTTATACAGGTAACAAGCTGAGATTAGGAGCACTCCCTTTAAGAGTGTGCTCCTAATCTCAGCTCATTACCTGTATAAAATACATCTGATAGCCAGAAATATTTCTGATTGAGAGGGGTTGGAATACTCACTTCCCTCATTAAAATGCAAATCAATTTATAACATCTTTGACATGCGTTTTACTGGATTTTGTTGTTGTTATTCTGTCTCTCACTGTTCAAATAAACCTAATATTAAAATTATAGACTGATGATGTATTTGTCAGTGGGCAAACGTACAAATCAGCAGGGGATCAAATACTTTTTTCCCTCACTGTAGATCCCTGTCACACCCCACTGTAAACAGGCAATTGATCTGACTCCCGGGCACGCAACTTTATCCGGGCCTGCCCACCATCGTGAAGGTCCTTACTCATTGTGAGCAGATGGTAAGGGACTCTGAAAACACGAATAACAATCCAGAGCCCTGGCCTACTGATTGTATCATAGGCCTTGCCCAGGTCGGCGCTGCAACACTACACATGTAACGCATGGATTTGTTACACTGTTCAACCACACACACATACACATTTTAAATAAAACAAGTTCCTTATTTGTAAAAAATAATCAGAGTACCAGTCATCAAATAGGCAATTGACACTTGGTCCAAAGAATATGTGATACTGTAATAGAAATACATGAATAGCTAAATTCAGAATTTAGGTTAATAAGGCATAACCCAGTGCACAATATGACATTCATGAAAAGACAAACAGTGCAACAAAGGAAATCAGCTTTCAGTCTGTATCAGACGGTCTCTGACGCTAGTGTTGAGAAGGTGACATGGCAGGCGTTTAGAAATCCGCTGTGCCGGTGGATGTAAAGTCGTTACACACAGTGTCTTTCGAACAATACAACAGTCAGATGCTTGATGCAGCTGGTGACTTTCCAGGTGTTGTAGGGTATTGACGATGTGTAGAACGATGAAATTGTACTTCTCAAATGTCAGGTGTTGTTGTGCTTTGACGATGCGTAGCACGATGGTTTTCCTTCAGTATCCAACGTATAGAGGTGTCTTCACCATGATAATTATTCACAAGCTTGTTGGTTTACAGTCACGTTTTTTCTAAACTCATGTGATTCATGGCACGTGACCTTGCAGCACAGTTTTGAGCAATGCCTTTCCTTCTCCAAGAGGCACACGTATCCTCTCTTTCCTCCAAGATTTTTTTAGCAACACACTTTAAGTCTTCTATATTTCAGAAATCTCCACTGTTTTTCCACTATATCGTCTCCACTGCTTAACCACTATACCTCTGAGTGGTTACTCAGCGTTTCAGCCATTCTCGTGCAAGGAACGACTTCTGTTGAGAGCAACCTCACATGCACGGGAGCACATGCTATCCAGCCAACATAAACATGAGGGTTGCCCCTGGCTCTCTGGCCCCTCTGGGCACTCTCTGGGCTCCGGGCACCCCGGCCCTCCTCTTCTCCTCTACTCCCTTGATCTTCTCCTTCTCTAACGTAGTCCACTAATATACTAATTGTATGCATGGACCAGTGTATAAGAATTAATAGTGTATTTCTTATCCGAGTCATGCTATCTCTTGTGAAACAATGGACATCTCATGAATTTAGGCAGACCTCCACAGCTTGGTCATCAATCCATCTAACTTTTTCGGAGATAACGGAAGTTTATGTTTGGCCTGGAGTTTCAGACCTCGCAAACTTAATATAGCCTCCCCAACCAGCCAATAAATCTAATGAAGTTCCGAAATGGTTTAAAACATCTTTACAATGGTTCTTAATTAATTGTATTTTACGGTTACCGTCAGACCGCAGCTCTTTCGCTGATATTGCCTCTTAATACCTCTCACACCACGGTTAATGGTATGGTTTATAACATGGAGTATAACAACGCATTATGGCTGTCTCTCTCCCTCTTCCGTTCCCGAGCATGGATTGAGTCGTCCGTCTGAACGAAGCTCGTTCGTTGTCCGTGGTGCTGGTCGTTGATGGGAAGAAAAACCGCCATTTTTTGCAATATGGCATTGTGATATATAACGACTTATTGTTGGTGGCTCAGCTGATTGGAGAGTATATAGAGTTTATTGATAACATTGAGGTATTCTTAGTTTTTTCGGTAAAGTCACATTGAAGGGAAACAACAAAATAATAAAATATATATAAAACACTAAAAAATTCTCACGACGTTTCGACCATAACTCAAACGGTCGTCTTCAGGTGTGTTGGTTTGCATACATTTATTTTTAAACGGCGCATTTATTTATTTATAAATGCATATCCGACCAGGAACACATAAGCAGTGAACTCAAGCACGTACACCAAGCTCTTAGGGCTAATGGTTACTCCGACTATACAATCCGCAAAGCTATCACTCAAACCATGAAGAAGAACCCTTTTGAGGAGCCTTTCAAAACCATCACTTTACCCTACATTGCGGGGGTCACAAAAAAGATCTCCAAAATCCTGAATAAACACAAGATCCAGGTCCGTTTCAACACATTACATAAAATCCGTGATCTGGTTCCGTCTGTAAAAGATGTGATTCCGGACATACAATACCCTGGTGTCTACAAACTAAGTTGCCTCTGTGGTAGTAGTTACATTGGAGAAACCAAACGCCATGTCTCGGACCGCATTCGTGAACACAAAGCAGACCTTAAACACGGTAGGACCAACACCTCGGCCGTGGCAGATCATTGTTCTAATTCAGTAGGCTCACATGCCATTGACTTTTCCAAGACAGAGGTTCTTTGTAAGCCATCTGGCTTCCATGAGAGATTCGTTCATGAGGCTATCCACATATACAAGCACAGAGACAATTTCAACCGAGAAGATGGATTCTATCTTAGCAATCATTGGAAAGATTTGATAAACCATTTCAGGTCTTAATTGATTGTTCACGCTTACAGTGGCTTTCAGACAGCATACATTATAAAAAATTTCGTCTCCCCCCTCCTCTTTTCAGAATATAGATGGGCTAGTCCTAAATAAACTGCCAAATCGTTGCGCGTGGCGCTAACGTTTTGATAAATAAATAAATGCGCCGTTTAAAAATAAATTTATGCAAACCAACACACCTGAAGACGACTGTTTGAGTTATGGTCGAAACGTCGTGAAATTTTTTATTGTTTTATATATTTTATTATTTTGTTGTTTCCCTTCAACGTGACTTTACCGAAAAAAAACTAAGAATATGAATTACTGCAGTCACGAAAGCTTTAAATCAAAATTTAGATTAAAACTATTTAAAAACTATAAACTAAATAACTTTACCAGGTAAGGACCCTGAGAGCTCTATAGCTCTTTTTAAGTGACCTGGCCACAAATGATCGTTCAGTGAAGTATCTTATCACATTTGAAATTGATAGCAGCCACATACTCTAAGTGCATGTCAGATTGTAACTGTGGAGGGAAAAGCCGGAGGACCTGGAGAAAAATCCATGCGACCACGGGGAGAGAGACACGCACACTGCAGGTGTCTGGTTTTGATTTTGGTTCGGCAGTGTTGACGCTCCACTCACCACATCCTCTTCATTCTCTTCTGCAACGTCCCCTGCGACGCCCTCATCGTGCAGAACCAGCGAGGAGGGGGCAACCCAGCGCTCCTCGGGGAACATCTCCACGCACACGATGTCGTCGTGCATCGCGCGGTTTAAATGCTGCAGCCCCTGGATCAACACCTGCACGCAGACAAAAAAGATCCCCCGTATAGTCTTAACAGACCGCTGGGCCAAGTGCTGTTAGAGAGCAGCATATACAGTAAAACCTTGGATTGCGAGTAACTTGGTCTGCGAGTGTTTTACAAGACAAGCAAAATTTTTAATAAATATTAATTTGATAAACGAGCGAGGGTCTTGCAATACGAGCAGCTTTGTACTGCCGAGCGTCACGTGATCACAACTGATATACGAGTGCTTTGATATACGAGTGCTTTGGATTACAAACACGTTTCCGGAACGAATTATGCTCGCAATCCAAGGTTTTACTGTACAAGAGTTTTAATACCACGAATAAACAATTTAAAATGTAGGACTATGAGCCCATGAATCTTCTGAAACCAATGTTTTTCAGTAACATATGTTCAAGTAGGGCAATTTCTAGACTGGGTTTTTTTTTTCCAACAAAGGGCCAATGTACCTAATTGTTATTTAACGTTACATTTTGGAGGTGGAAATAGACCATTCATTTTGTTAACAAAGTAGTCACAACCATCATTAGACCTCCTTTGCCAGTACCAAAATATAATAGGGTTTTTCCCCTTTTTTCTGGCAACAAAACTGAAACCTCTTACAAGGAATCAGGTGTGCATTAACCACAATACTTGTGGTCAAAATGCAAACAAAAACACACTGATAATATTTGCAATATATGCGTACGCCTTTTGGCGTCCTCTGGTCTCGCACCAATTGGGTCGAGGCTCAAAAGAAAGCCGTCCCTGGTGTGAACCAATCAGTCTCAAGGACAATGCATATATTATCATAGTGTGTTTTTTGTTTGCATTTTGACCACAAGTATTGTGGTTAATGCACACATGATTCCTTGTAAAAGGTTTCAGTTTTGTTGCCAGAAAAAAAAGGGAAAAACCCTATTATTAAAGTAGTCACAATTAACGTATATACTGTAGTTGTGGTGGCGTAGCTATCGAGTGTGCAGGCAGTGCAACTGCACCAAGACTCACAGGCCGGGGGGGCAGGAGCCAGGCTATGACACCTACGTAGGGTGCAAAAGACGTTCAAAATACAAATATTTTAGCCCAGTAGCTCTTAACCTTTACTGCAGCCTTGCAGTAAAGGTTAAGAGCTACTGCTCATGCCAAGAACGCTATGCCACTGCTTAATTATAAATTTGTTTTTAAAACTCACACAGATACGATCGGACAGCATTGTTCCTTCCAGACGCAGGCTTGTGAAACGTGTACCTCTTTATCACTGTCACCGTCCCCTCGCACCCTCAGAGTCCCCTCCAGGTAATTCTCACGACTCGCAAGGAAGGTTCCCTGGACAAACCGGCCGGAGCGCACACCTTGCTGCAGCTGGGACAGCGGGAGATGTTCGGAGAAGATTACCCGGGACTCCACCACATCCTGCACACGTACACAGCACACGCACGGCACATGCACGCGTCAACAACAATTTTGCAACCGCCATCACGTAACGAGACGAAGGATCCAGTCTGATTTATCTCAGAGCAGTACGGCCATCCGTGTTAGAGAACGTTCCACAAAAGCGGATATCATAGAGCTACCTCTAGAGTTTCACCCTTCCGTCTCTGCTTTTTGGTAAATATGCCACGTTATAAATCTAGGATTTATTTGATTGATTGACCATTGATGGTGAAGATGAGACGTTCTAAACGGGAGCGGTTTAACACGTGTTCTTTTGCGACCAATATTATCCATAATAAAGGTTTTTTGGGTAAGAGCGCGTAAATGTGCGTAGTTAACCCGGCACAGACAATTAGTAAGGTGTGTTACGTAAAACAAAACGTGTCAATTAGTTACTACTGCAGCACGCCAGTGTATTGGAGAGTAAACCCACAACACTTACAAATCGAGTATATCGTTTCCCTGGCGATTACAACCAGCGAAACGTCGTACTCAGCGCAAGGCAAGTGTCCCTTTCTTCAGTGAGGCAGCTGGATGCAACGCGGAAGTGAGGGGTCGGACAAGGGTACAGGCCCGCACCATAAATATGAGGGGGGGGGGCAGAGCTGATGCACGCATACGGAGTCTCACCTGCTCCGAGGTCAGTGCCAGACGGTCAATCAACTCAGAGTTGTCCAGCAAGCTGCGCACGTATTCCTCCACTGGGGGTACACAGACACGCGCAGATAAACGCAGAAATTATAATTGGCGACACGATTTACCGGACGATTTAGAGTGCCACCCAAAATGTAAATGTGTTACTTTTCAAGTCATGCCTGCTGGATTTATTAATTTTCCTGTTTAACTGAAGCACTGTTTAACAAGAGGCACTACAGACTTGATTCAAAGCTTTCGTGACTGCAGGAATTACTCTTTGTTTTTTTTCGGTAAAGTCACGTATAAATAAGAAATAATAAAATAACATAATAGCGTACGACGTTTCGGTTGCAACACAAGCAGCCATCATCAGGTACAGAAGAGCTAAATTTACGAGAGAGAGGAAACACATAACCCCATATGTATATACAGACACACAAGTAGGGGGAAACTAACACAGATACAACAGGGGACACAGAGAGAGAAGCATACCAAACAAACAGTATTTAGCAAAATTTGGAAACCATATAAAGCAACACAGACGGTTGGTCAAAACACAATTAACGCATAGTCTGGTTGATTACGCTATTACAAAGATTGATGAACTGCAAGTTAAGTATGAAATTTTGTGGTGGGTCCACACACTAATCATAATAATAGGTAACAGTAGAAATGAGTAACACTGGTCAGGTATAGTGGCTGCTGTTATAGATGTGACCTTGGTAAATAAATAAAAAATACATTTTGATTTAAAGCTTTCGTGACTGCAGGCATTCATATTCTTGGTTCTTTCGGTAAAGTCACGTAGAAGGAATGATGATTGCTTGTGTTGCAGTCGAAACGTCGTGAGAATTGTATTGTTTTATATTTTTATTATTTATCTTCTACGAGACTTTACCGAAAGAACCAAGAAAATAAAAAATAGTTTAGTATTTTTTTTTATCATTGGTGTGGTCCCCTTATGCACCACGGGTCACACCTGATTGGGCTCTCACCTAGTTCAGGAGCAATGATTTTCCTACCTTACCAGTTGAGGTGCGGAAGGTGAAGTGAGAAGTAAAATTGCCTGACCTCACCTGGTAGAGGAGGACAAATCTGTCTCTCACTTGATTCAGGAACCCCTCATCCATATGATGAAGTGGTGCTGGACACCTGTGAAAAAGAGCTTTATAGCTCATCGGATTGATCCAGGAAAAATATTCAGATTATGATGCTGCCATAATGTGACGGTTATCACACTGGGCTTGGCAACCCAAATGCCGCCGGTTCATCCTCCAAGCGCGGCAGGTGATTGAACCGTTTCTTAAATCCCCCCTCACTGGCCCTGCCGTTGTCCACTCAGCACTGTCAATGGGTAGTCCATCGGCAGGTCGTGTGTGGTGGGGTAAAATGTGGGTTACTCCCACCTCTTCCAAACGTCTGGCTCAACAACATATCCTCCAGAAGGGAGCTTGCAGTGGCACGAGCCAATATATTTTCAGGGCTGCCTGCACCTTAACCTTCAACCTTTTAGAGTGAGATGGTGGTTTGAGTGAGATGGTGGTTTGAGTGAGATGGTGGTTTGAGTGAGTTGGTGGTTTGTGTGAGATGGTGGTGGTTTGAGTGAGATGGTGGTTTGAGTGAGATGGTGGTGGTTTGAGTGAGTTGGTGGTTTGAGTGAGTTGGTGGTTTCAGTGAGATGGTGGTTTGAGTGAGATGGTGGTTTGAGTGAGATGGTGGTTTGAGTGAGTTGGTGGTTTGTGTGAGATGGTGGTTTGAGATAGTGGTTTGAGTGAGTTGGTGGTTTGAGTGAGATGGTGGTGGTTTGAGTGAGTTGGTGGTTTGAGTGAGATGGTGGGTTGAGTGAGTTGATGGTTGAGTGAGTTGGTGGTTTGAGTGAGATGGTGGGTTGAGTGAGTTGATGGTTGAGTGAGTTGGTGGTTTGAGTGAGAGTGAGTTGGTGATTTGAGTGAGATTGAGTTGGAGGTTGAGTGCGTGAACGGGTGAGTTTGTGAGCATAAGATGTCCTAAACTATTCATATATAGTGACGCTTATACACCTCACCTGGCTGTTTGTACTGGTTGGCAAGGTAAAAATTGTAAATTTAAGAAAATTGCGCCACTGTTTCAAACGCTGCGATGGGAAAACGAACCAGTAACTTCTGGATTGCAAGTTCAGAGTGCAAACCGCCCGTTACTTCAGGGTAGCGTTTCTCATAACCGCCACTGATTTTTTTTATTGTTCACCTCTGCTTGCGAGCACACTGTACACTTAACTCTGCAGATGTAAAACCCAGAGTGTGTGCCCACTCATGCACCTCTTACCTCTTGCTGACACCGCATGCATGATGCACGAGTACTGTCTGGGTTTTTTGGGCCGGGGAGAAGGGGAGCCCCATGGGGTGGACTCCGGAGGGTTGTAGCCTGGAATCTGTGACAGCGGACACACAAGATGGCACAAGCATACAACAAAGATGAAGATCACCCAAATAAGCCTTAACAGACTGTGCTGCTGTTAGGCGGCGTGGCCCACGAGGAGGTGGGTGGCCAGCACTACGCGCATGCAGCCACCTCTGTCTCCCCAGTGCTCATGTCTACACACTGCACCAGGTACTCATTTAAGACAGAGTTCACCTAGGATAGGGACAACACCGGTTGAGATAAGGCAGACTGTCTGCCTCAGCAGCTGTCCCCCTCTCTTTTTTTCTTCCTGATGACAAAAGCTTGTGTTGTGATCGAAACGTCGTAGTTTTTTGTTATTTTTGGTTATTTCATTTGAACCTATTTACGTGACGTTACCGAAAGACCCAAAGAATGTCTTCCTGCAGTTACAAAAGCTTTAAGTCAAGATTTATTATTACATTTGTTTACTGTGCAAAAACTCAAGACTTCTTCATGAGGGTCCTGCGAAGTTTTTGCTGTCACTGTGTAGTCCCAATTGAGTAATTTGCAGGTGATTTTTCAGTATTGGGATGTTTTGCCCAATGCCAGACTCGTTGTATTTACTATGGGAGGAAACTCGAGAACACGGAGGAGACCCAGAAGAGGGGGAGAACATACAATCTTCACACACTCACACATTCACGCTAACTCACTCGCTCACACACTCACTCAAACACTTCATTGCACTTACACACTCTGACGAACAGGGGGAGAGAAGATGACAACTCCACGCCGAAACGCGCCCGAGTCGGGAATCAAACCCAGCTTTCTTGCTGCAAGGCGCAAGGGTTACTTACCAATGTGCCACCATGCCGCCCATGGCGATTCGTAAACTACATCAGTACCAGTTTCCATGGACTGGGGGCAGCTGCCCCTGTGCAGCCACAGCCTTGCAAGCGGGCTTTACCCTGCCACGTGGGTTTGTGATGTTATTAGGCAGCTTCCCCGATGGAATAATTTGCGAGTAAATTTCTCAAATTTGGGTAATTACACCACACAACACTTGGCCGACTCTCTTTTTCTAATCATGTGCGTGTTCGCTCTAACTGTGTCTACTGCGAAGTAGACCGCGTTATTAACCAGAGCGGCCACCGACTTCATTTCAGTGTTAAATATTACGGACGGTACATTATACACTAAATACAACTTAAAAAAATGACAATACTGCACGTATATACATCACTCCATTCAGAGTCTTCGAGATTGGATTGGTAAGTACGGTACAGTAAATAGGTTACATTTTACAGTAGGATATTTATTTCTGTGTATTTGTATGTTTATTCACACCAATTTCATATAGTAAACTAATTTAAAAGACAACAAAACATTCACAACATTTAAAAACAATGCTATGCAAGAATGTGCAAAAAATTAGCTTTTTAAAATTATTATGTAGTGAATATCCGGCGTTGTTAAAAAAATTGGCATCCCCTTCCCCCCCGTAGCCGCCGAATAATCGATGATCTACTATAGATACTCTATAGTTAGGGCATTTCTGAATCGTCCGGGCTTCCTTGTGCGCCGCAGGCTGGGACGCGTCGTCGTCGGAGAGAGAAGCGATCGTGAGCGACTCTACTCCATCCGGGGTGGACAACCTCCCGAGCTTCTCGGAGCAGGTCGCGAGCGGTATGGCCTTCCTCGCTCACAAGAACGTGAGTCGCGAGAGGAGTGAATCAGCAGTGAGCCTCTCTCCTCGGTTAAAAGAGTGGTGGAACATAATGATGAAAATACGTGATGATTTTAACCTGTCTCTGTGTCTCTCTGTATGTATCTCCGTGCCTGTCTGTCTCTATCCCTACAGGGCCATGACCATCTTTAAGAACCTCCGGAAATTCACCTCTGTGTTTCAATTTGACCATGTGTGACTGCGCGTGTTTAACTGTCTTGATTTGAAGCCCTCGTCGAGGAGGCCGCTCTCCGATCTTACATTTACATGCTAATTTCTCACATTAACATCACTAGCCCCGCCCACTTCTTTATGACCCTTAGGCTACACCTATTTCAAACCTTTTAAAACAGTCTGCCTCAGCAGCAGATCATGCTTTCCCACCTGATGAGGGACACTTGTGTTGCGCCCGAAACGTCGTGATTTGTTTTATTTTATACCTATGTTACTTTACCGAAAGAACCAAAGAGTATGTTTAACTGTATCTCTGTGACTGTGCGTGTTTAACTGTGTCTTTGTATGTGACTGTGTCTGTGGTGCACGTCTTTGTTGCCCTTAATATGTCTGTCTGGGTGGCGAGTGGTCGCTCAGTGGTTAGTTCACTGCACTACGAACCCAATGGCCAGAGTTCGATTCCCCCTCACGGCCAACACCAGTGACAATTATCTGAACCGGTCATGGGCTTCCCCAGATGGACTCAGTCTCAAATGAGTACCTGGTGCGGTGTATAAACATCTACACTGGGGAGACAAAGGCGGCCGGGCGTGGTGCTGGGCACCCACCCCGTCGTGTACCGTGGCCGACCTTCACAGAAGTTGCCCCAAGTTTGTTGAAGGCCACACAGGGAATTTTTTTCTTTTTTTTAGTGCATCCACCGCGACCTGGCTGCGAGGAATTTGCTGGTAACGCATGGACACATCGCCAAGATTTGCGACTTTGGGCTGGCACGGAACGTCCAGACTGACCCCAACTACGTGGTGAAGGGCAAAGTGAGTCCTTCACCTTACTTAGCATCATCAGCATCATTATCAGTATCGCCAATGTCATCACCATCATCGGAATGGAAGGCCCATCACTTTCATTGTACTCAATGTTTTTATTTTATTTTGCACTGTTCCTAAGAAAAAAAGAGCGGGGGTGCTGCCACACACGGTGGTGCAATGGCTCTCCCACCCTGGACTTGCAATCCAGAGGTCGGCAATTGGATTCAATCTCCCTGCTCTGCCGACAGTTCAAAATATGGGGCAATTTCACAAATCCCCTTCCTCCTCCCCACCCCATGTGGTACACGGGGTAACTGGCCCAGAATAAGAACCTGTGGTGGTGACCACCAGGCTAACTACACTAATTACAACATGACTAGCTACGACAGAACGGGACCACAGCTCGGGTCCCAGTCCATGTGTTGGAGACTCGGTAGAACGTAGACGTAGACAAAGGTTCTTCAGGATGAACAACAACGCCGGTCCCTCTGGGGGACCCAGCTTATATTCTCTGTGGCGTGGCTGGCTCCGCCCTTGGCCACGACCACCTTCAAGAATCATCGAGCAGCAGGATCTGGACCCCGACCACGTGACCACCCCTAGACCCCACTTGGGGCCCCTTTGTAGACTTAACCGGTCACGTGTCCTCTCGGGTCAACCAGAGTGCCATAGCATTTAGTAACCCGTTTCCTACGGCCGGCACTCCCACACCCTATCCTGTTGGGTTGGCACTGCACGCCAAGCGTGATGCCATCCAGCGGGATCAATCAGCGCTGACCGAGCCCCTCTAGGGCCGGTACTACACCCACACCAGAGTGGTATCCGCGATGTCAATACACCGCACGCCGTGCCTCTCTAGGGCCGGCACTACACAGTGACATCCCGTGATGTCACTACACATTTAACCCTTCAGGGTAGTGGAGGGCTAGATGACGCTAATTTGGCCAGATGAATGTGGCCTGACGCAAAAAACGTATGACGAATCGCGATGCATCGGCCTGAACTGAATTTACTGAACGTATTGTTGTTGTGCTTGTGGCCATGCGGTCATGTCCATTAGGTGCCTCTGCCTGTAAAGTGGATGTCTTCAGAAAGCATGTTCCATGGGCTCTACAAGGTGCAGAGCGACGTGTGGTCATACGGTATGCTACTGTGAGAAATCTTATATTTTGCTGAGACAAACTTTCACTTGCCACAAACATTCGGGGCCCTGAGTACAGAAGATCCTCACAGCAGAAACCGATTGTAGTCTTATCTTACACTATGATTTTTAATTGCGCAAAGTTCAGATTTAAAGCTTTCGTGACTGCAGGGATTCATCTTCTTGGTTCTTTCGGTAAAGTAACGTAGAATGGATATAAAATAATTTTTAAAAAACGTAATAAAAAATAAAATTTTCACGACGTTTCGGCCACAACACAAGTAGCCTTCTTCAGGTGAAGGAACAGAACTGTCGGGACGACAGCAATGACTGCTGCTAAGATTCGCAGTGTCGTTTAAACTAGGTGGGAGAGGTAAAGCGCCTTGACAAAGGAGTTTACATATCAAACAGGATAATTTAGCATTGAAATAGCTGCGTTAAAGTGTTGGATCAGCAGGGTGTTAAAGTCAGAAATTAGCATGTAACTGGGAGATTAGCATGATGTTAATGTGAGGGATTAGCATGTGACTGGTCACGGAAATAGCTATGTTAAAGTCAAAGTTTCCATCTCAACAGAGGCATTTAGTATATGGACGCTAAAGGACTGCAACTACCCAACTATCATACAATAAACCGATGTGAAAAAAAACTAAGTAGAAACTTCATCAATATAATAAATGTACTCAATATATTCTTCAATAAATTGAGCTATAAACATAAAGTAACTGGGTATACACTACACTATCTAATGAATACCATATAGTAAACTAATAAAAAAAACTAAAATACAAACTACATCAATGTCATCAATAAACTCTATATACTCTCCATCAGCTGAGCTACTAACAATAAGTCGTTATACATTACAATGCCATATGGCGAAAAAAATGGGTGGCGGTTTTTTCCTTCTTTCCAACGTTAGCACCACGGAGAGCGACGAGCCTCGTTCAGACGGACGAGTCCATCCATGCTCGGGACGGAGGAGGGGGGAGAAACTGCCACGATGCGCTGCTCTGTCCTGTGTTGCGTTACAACCATGCCATAAACTAGACTACTATACATTGTAATGCTATACCTTCCAATCTAAACTACATTGTATAATATCGTATACACAGCCCAATGTAAGCTCGAACATTATGCAGTATATTGATATGTCTCCAACTAAACTTTTTCCTACATTACACAACTATACACCGTAATATACACTACCATAGACAAACCCACCCTTGAATTATACAATGCGTTACTTTAGACTACCCTATACTTTAGACTGTAAAATATTAGACTTGTAATATTACACTATGTATTATTCTACCAACCCTACTGTATACCACACAGCTGTATATTCACTATAAAATTACAATACTATATATTGCCTTATGAATTATGTTAAACATTACAATGTTATACTATTTATTATTATATAACATGCTATAAACCAGGGGTGTCCAAACTACGGCCCGCGGGCCAACTGCAGCCCGCCATCCATTTTTAATTGGCCCGTATCAAAGTTTAAAAATATAATGGACTATGGCCCACTGTATTGCATTTCTTAATTTAAGCACTAGATGGCGCTATTGTCTTGAACAAGGCAGCGTCTCCACAAAGCAAGCAATCGAAGAAAACATTTGCTCAGGGTCACCAGAAATGCCGGAACCGAAGAGACGCAAGATTGCAAGCGAGTGCAGAAAATTTCAGACTCGGTGGAAAAATGTTTTTTTTTTCATAGAAACCAAGGGGAAGTGTGTTTGTTTGATTTGTAATGAGAGTGTTGCCGTGATGAAAGAGTACAATGTACGACGGCATTATGAAACGAAACATCAGACCTTCACGTCCTACACGGGCGCCGAGCGGAGAGAGAAGGTAAAGCAAATGGCAAGCTAGCCTGCTAACGCAGCAGCAGGGTTTTTTTCCGTGCTAACAAAGCTCAAGAAAATGCAACAATAGCCAGCAATGAAGTAGCTCAACTCATTGCCCAACATGGGAAACCTTTCTCAGACGGTGACTTCATCAAACAGTGCCTCACTAAAGTCGTGGGAATGTGCCTGGAGAAAATGCAGGATTTTAACGATGTTAGTATATCCAGAAATAAGGTTGTGCGGCGAATTGAAGACTTGTCGGCTAACTTAAAACAGCAAGTGTCAGATAAAGCTTGTGCTTTCGATTTTTACTCGATTGGATGTGATGAGAGCACAGATGCCACGGACACTGCACGGCTGTTAATTTTTTTGCGGGGAGTTGATGAGAATTTTTGCATTACGGAGGAACTGCTTGATCTTCGGAGTCTAAAGGGGGCAACAACTGGGAAGGATATGTTTTGAAGCTGTGTCAGATTCAATTAACCAGGCTGTTCTTAAATGGGACAAGCTGTGTGGAATTACAACGGATGGGGCTCCAGCAATGACAGGCGAGCGCAAAGGAATGGCTTCTATGGTGAGTGCCAAGGTGCAGGAGAGCGGAGGTGAGACTGTTAAAATGCACTGTATCATCTACCAAGAAGCCCTCTGTGCCAAGATAATCCAGCTTGACGATGTGATGAACACAGTTGTGAAAACTGTCAACATAATTCGGGCACGAGGGCTTTACCAGAGAATTGCAAGCGTTCCTCTCTGATGTCGATGCTGAATACGGGGACCTACTTTACCATTCTCAAGTGCGCTGGCTCAGTCGCGGCTCCGTGCTGCAGTGGTTTTATTCCCTGAGATCAAATATCGACAAGTTTTTGAAAGAAAAGGGCAGACCTCTCCATGAGATCAGTGACCCTTTATGGTTGGCAGGCCTGGATTTTTTAGTTGATCTCACTGATCATCTCAACACCCCGAACAAGAGACTACAAGGCAAAGAGCAGCTGGTACCACAGCTGTATGTGAACATGAAAGCATTCCGTGCGAAGCTCCGTCTCTTCGAGTCACAACTGCGCAACTTCAATGTAGCGCACTTCCCCACGCTGACCGAAATCAATGCGCATTTCCAAATGCCAAGCTCTCTGCAAAAATGGGAGAATATGTGTCTGTGATCACATCTCTCATGACAGAATTCAGTCAGCGCTTCCAAGATTTTTCTGTCATTGAGAAGGAAATCACACTGTTTGCGGCTCCGTTTTCAATGGATGCAAAAGAAGTGGAGGAGAGTCTGCAATTAGAACTGATCGAAATTCAGTGTGATGATTCTCTGAAGAATCAGCATCAGCTTCTCTCCCTACCTGACTTCTACCGGAGTTTGGAAAAGGCCAAGTTTCCTCTGACGAGACGCCATGCAAAACGAATGATGAGTCTGTTCGGCTCAACATACATATGTGAGCAGACATTCTCTCTGTTAACGCTGAACAAAAGCAGGCTGAGAACCAGAACGACCGACAGCCATCTCCGTGACGTCCTTCGCATCTCAACCACCAAACTTACTCCTGACCTGCCAGCTATCCTTCAGACCAATGCGCAGCATCACTGCTCCCACTGAGCGTAACATTATTCCCATTACAGGTGAGTTAAAAATATACACACCGTTTTCATTTGTTAATAAGTCCAATTACTTCATAAATTCAGTCAATTAAAGTTGATGACAATTTTTTTAACAAACGTTAGTTGATGTGTTAACAAGCCCAATAATTTATTTGTGTAATAAGCTTGAAATATCCACATCCCCTATTTGTCTTCTTGTCTCTCCCTTCATATGGACAATGAAGGGGGATCAGCACCCTAAGAACCAATCTGAGGCTGTCACTGAGAGAATTACCTGCCAACCTTTTTGTAAAAAATAAAATTAAAATCTACTAATGAAGAGCTATGATGGAGGCTTTTTTTCTTCAAACATGTTCAATAATCAAACGTAATTTACCTGCATTTGATTGATTTTGACAATATTAGTGCATGAGAAGTGAGGCAGTATACCTCACGTCTAGTGAGTGGCCCAATCCTTCGTGTATTTTACTGTATGTGGCCCTCGGGAAAAAAAGTTTGGACACCCCTGCTATAAACCATACCATTGACCGTCGTGTGAAAGGTATTAAGAGGCAGTGGCAGCGAATGGACTGCGATCTGAAAGTCACCATAAAATACAATCAATTAAGTACCAAAATGGTTTATAACGTCTTTCCAATGGTTACTAAGCCAGAATCCATCTTCTCGGTTGAAACTGTTTCTGTGTTTGTATATGTGGATGGCCTCATGAACGAATCTCTCATGGTAGCCAGATGGCTTGCAGAGAACGTCCGTCTTGGAGAAGTCAATGTCATGTGAGCCCACTGAATTATAACAGTGATCTGCCACTGCTGAGGTGCTCGTCCTACCGTGTTTCAAGTCTGCTTTATGTTCACGGATGCGGTCCCAGATATGTCGTTTGGTTTCTCCAATGTAACTGCTACCACAGAGGCAACTTAGTTTGTAGACGCCTGGGTACTGTATGTCTGGAACCACATCTTTTACAGACGGAACCACATCACGGATTTTCTGTACTGTGTTGAATCGGACCTGGATCTTGTGTTTATTCAGGATTTTGGAGATCTTTTTTGTGACCCCCGCAATGTATGGTAAGGTGATGGTTTTGAATGGCTCCTCAAGAGGATCCTTCTTCATGGCTGGAGTGATGGCTTTGCGGATTGTGTAGTCGGGGTAACCATTAGCCTTGAGAGCTTGGTGTACGTGCTTAAGTTCACTGGCAATGTGTTCCTGGTCGGAAATGCATTGGGCTCTATGGTATAGAGTCTTGATGAGGGAGTTCTTCTGGCATGGATGGTGGTGGGAATCCGGTTTTAAGTAAGCATTCGTATGCGTAGCTTTCCTGTCGACAGAGTGGCTCATTGAACCATCAGGTCTCCTTTTAATTAGGACATCCAAAAAGGGTAGCTTGCCGTCTTTTTCGACCTCCATAGTGAATCTGATGGCTGGGTGTATGGAATTGATGTGGTCGAGGAATTGGTTTGTGTTATGGTCGAAACGTCGTGAGAATTTTTATTGTTTTATATATATTTTATTATTTTGTTGTTTCCCTTCAACGTGACTTTACCGAAAGAACTAAGAATATGAATTACTGCAGTCACGAAAGCTTTAAATCAAAATTTCATTGGAAAGACGTTATACGCAATTTCAGTTCTTAA
Organism: Petromyzon marinus; assembly: GCF_048934315.1. Lineage (NCBI taxonomy): Eukaryota > Metazoa > Chordata > Hyperoartia > Petromyzontiformes > Petromyzontidae > Petromyzon > Petromyzon marinus. The sequence continues at coordinate 6,500,594 of NC_133699.1, read as the reverse complement.
TTGATTGTATTTTATGGTGACATTCAGACTGCAGTCCATTCGCTGGCACTGCCTCTTCACACGACGGTCAATGGTATGGTTTATAGCATGTTATATAATAATTGTATAACATTGTAATGTTTAACATAATTCATAAGGCAATATATAGTATCGTAATTGTATTGTGAATATACAGCAGTGTGGTATACAGTAGGGTTTGTAGAATAATACATAGTGTAATATTACAAGTCTAACATTTTACAGTCTAAAGTATAGGGTAGTGTAAAGTAACGCATTGTGTAATTCAAGGGTGGGTTTGTCTATGGTAGTGTATATTACGGTGTATAGTCGTGTAATGTAGGAAAAAGTTTAGTTGAAGACATATAAATATACTGCATAATCTTCTTTGGTTCTTTCGGTAAAGTCACGTAGAATGAGAATAAAATAATAAATTGATAAAATAAAATAACACAATAATATTCTCACGACGTTTTGGCCACAACACAAGCGGCCTTCATCAGGTGAAGGGGGCGAGACTGTCTGGTAGGACAGCGCTGGAGTGAGAGAGCCACGTTCAGATCACGGCTTTTAAGCTGTGTGAGAGGAACAAAGAGCCTTGACAAAGGGATTAGCATAAAATTTAGCATTGAAATGGCTGAATGATTAGCTTGTGACTGGTCACAGAAATAGCTATGTTAAAAGTTAAAGCATACACATCCGCAGAGGCACCCATTGTTAAAAGGAATTAGCATAGAATTTAGCATTGAAATAGCTAAGTTAAGGCATACACATCCGCAGAGGCACCCCTTGACAATGGGATTAGCATAGAATTTAGCATTGAAATGGCTGAGTGACTCGCTTGTAACTGCTACAGAAATAGTTACGTTGAAGTCAGAGCATACACATTCACCGAGGCACTTAGTACAAATCAAACAGGAGAATTTAGCATTGAAATAACTAGGCGAATTTAGCATTGAAATAACTGGGTGATTTGCTAGTGACTGGTCACAGAAATGACTACACATCTGAGCTATTCACAGTACTATATAGTGAACCAATAAAAACTAAAATATAAATTACCTTCATGTTATCAATAAACTCTATATTCTCCAATCAGCTAAGCTACCAACCATAAGTCGTTATATATCACAATGCTATATGGCGAAAAAATGGGTGGATTCTTACCCTCAAATTTCCGTACCACGGATAGCTACGGGCCCCGTTCAGACGGACGAGTTCGTCCATGGTCGGAACAGAGGAGGGGGAGAGAGACAGCTGCGAAGCCCTAGTATACTCCATGTTGTAAACCATACCATTAACCGTGGTGTGAGAGGTATTAAGAGGCAATGCTGGCGAAAGAGCTGCAGTCTGAAGGTCATCGTAAAATTACAATTAATTAAGAACAGAAATGATTTAACACAACTTTCCAGTGGTTACTAAGCCTGAATCCATCTTCTCGGTTGAAATTGTCTCTGTGCTTGTATATGTGAATGGCCTCATGAACGAATCTCTCATGGTAGCCAGTTGGTTTGCAAAGAACCTCCGTCTTGGAGAAGTCAATGTCATGTAAGCCCACTGAATTGTAACAGTGATCTGCCACGGCAGAGGAGTTCGTCTTACCGTGTTTCAAGTCTGCTTTATGTTCGCGGATGCGGTCCGAGATATGTCTTTTGGTTTCTCCAATGTAGCTACTACCACAGAGGCACTTTAGTTTGTAAACGCCGGGTACTGTATGTCTGGAAGAGCATCTTTTACAGATGGAACTAAATCACGGATTTTGTGTACTGTGTTGAATCGGACCTGGATCTTGTGTTTATTCAGGATTTTGGAGATCTTTTTAGTGACCCCTGCAATGTAGGGTCAGGTGATGGTTTTGAGTGGCTCCACAAGAGGATCCTTCTTCATGACTGGAGTGATGGCTTTGCGGATTGTGTAGTCGGAGTAGCCATTAGCCCTGAGAGCCTGGTGTACGTGCTTGAGTTCACTGGTAATGTGTTCCTGGTCGGAAATGCATTGGGCTCTATGGTATAGAGTCTTGATGATGCAGTTCTTCTGGGATGGATGGTGGTGGGAATCCGGTTTCAAGTAAGCATCTGTATGGGTAGCTTTCCTGTAGACAGAGTGGCTCATTGAACCATCATGTCTCCTTTTAATTAAGACATCCAGAAAGGGTAGTTTGCCATCTTTTTCGACCTCCATGGTAAATCTGATGGCTGGGTGTATGGAATTGATGTGGTCGCGGAATTGGTCTAGAGCAGGCTGGCCATGTGGCCAGATGACAAAGGTGTCATCAACGTACCTCTTCCATAAGGTCGGGCGTAGAGTGGCAGTCTGGATGGCGTCAGTTTCAAATTTTTCCATGAATACGTTGGCTACAACCGGAGATAGGGGGGAGCCCATTGGGGTGCCCTCAGTTTGTTTGTAGAAAGTTCCATTCCAGGTGAAGTATGTGTTGGTTAAGCAATGTCTCACCAGGGGGGGTACATCAGTATGCAGTCCTTGATGAACCAGGTCTTCAATGATAGCGATGGTGTCAGGTACCGGGACTTTGGTGAACAAGGACACCACATCAAAACTGACAAGCAGGTCGTGAGAATATTATTGTGTTATTTTATTTTATCAATTTATTATTTTATTCTCATTCTACGTGACTTTACCGAAAGAACCAAAGAAGATGAATCATTGCAGTCACGAAAGCTTTAAATCGAAATTTAACCGCCTCTACGGGGAGGGATTCCACACATCCTTAAGATCATTCAACAGACTTCGGGATAAGAAGGCTCAACTAATCGAGTCTCTCACCTTTCTGAAGAGATGCCGCGACTCTAAGGTAATACCAACCGCATTTACACTAACCTCTGCTGTTGCAACTTCTCTCAATGCAAAACGAATTCTAGCTAGAACTAGCTTCGCTCTTATCTCGGAAAAAATCAGACTTACACGCACCGAACTCGATCAGTTAGACAAGACACTCTACAAATCACACTTAAAATTGACAGCAACAATGTCTACATCGGATTGGGAACATGTAGACAATATGACTACCTCTTCGGCTGCCACTATGTCGAACGAATGTAGGGACAATTTGATTTCCAAATTCAATCACCTCTCCAGCAAAAAATCGGATCCACACACCGAAAAGATAGACGTCAACAAAGTCGTAATTAATCGCAGTAACAGTTCCATTTCTGATGGTCTGAAATCCGTTTTAGCTAAAGGTCTAAACTTTGCTGTCACACCGAGACACTTACCGGTTAATGATATCATTGCCCATGTCGACGTTGCACTCAAGGGCTTGAGTCACATCTCTGCAGACGTAGCAAGATCTGAAATCGCTGCAACCTTCAAAAACGCTAAGTTGCCACCTAGCAACATCAGCAAAGACGAACGTTTTGAATTATCTCAATTAAAAAAGAGGGATGATATTGTCGTTCTCTCAGCCAACAAAGGCAATGCCACTGTCATCATGGACAAAACAGAATATAACAACAAAATTCAAGAACTACTCAACGATGGCAGCTATACAAAAATAAAAAGAGATCCCACCAACAGCCTGGTCACCAAAACGAACAAAATTATCTCTGATTCAACAGCATTAATTGATGAGATCAAACAGTTCTCGTTGAAACCCTCTGCTGCCAGACCACCAAGATTATATGGCCTTCCAAAGATACACAAAGAAGATACACCCCTTCGTCCCATCGTCTCTACTATCAGCTCCCCCACCTACAAACTGGCACGTTTTCTGGCTGATATACTGCGACCTTTCACTGGAAAAACCACCTCTGCGGTACTAAATTCTACTCACCTGGTATCGACAATCAAAGACATTTCCCTGTCCCCAAACGACCTGCTTGTCAGTTTTGATGTGGTGTCCTTGTTCACCAAAGTCCCGGTACCTGACACCATCGCTATCATTGAAGACCTGGTTCATCAAGGACTGCATACTGATGTACCCCCCCTGGTGAGACATTGCTTAACCAACACATACTTCACCTGGAATGGAACTTTCTACAAACAAACTGAGGGCACCCCAATGGGCTCCCCCCTATCTCCGGTTGTAGCCAACGTATTCATGGAAAAATTTGAAACTGACGCCATCCAGACTGCCACTCTACGCCCGACCTTATGGAAGAGGTACGTTGATGACACCTTTGTCATCTGGCCACATGGCCAGCCTGCTCTAGACCAATTCCGCGACCACATCAATTCCATACACCCAGCCATCAGATTTACCATGGAGGTCGAAAAAGATGGCAAACTACCCTTTCTGGATGTCTTAATTAAAAGGAGACATGATGGTTCAATGAGCCACTCTGTCTACAGGAAAGCTACCCATACAGATGCTTACTTGAAACCGGATTCCCACCACCATCCATCCCAGAAGAACTGCCTCATCAAGACTCTATACCATAGAGCCCAATGCATTTCCGACCAGGAACACATTACCAGTGAACTCAAGCACGTACACCAGGCTCTCAGGGCTAATGGCTACTCCGACTACACAATCCGCAAAGCCATCACTCCAGTCATGAAGAAGGATCCTCTTGTGGAGCCACTCAAAACCATCACCTTACCCTACATTGCAGGGGTCACTAAAAAGATCTCCAAAATCCTGAATAAACACAAGATCCAGGTCCGATTCAACACAGTACACAAAATCCGTGATTTAGTTCCATCTGTAAAAGATGCTCTTCCAGACATACAGTACCCGGGCGTTTACAAACTAAAGTGCCTCTGTGGTAGTAGCTACATTGGAGAAACCAAAAGACATATCTCGGACCGCATCCGCGAACATAAAGCAGACTTGAAACACGGTAAGACGAACTCCTCTGCCGTGGCAGATCACTGTTACAATTCAGTGGGCTCACATGACATTGACTTCTTCAAGACGGAGGTTCTTTGCAAACCAACTGGCTACCATGAGAGATTCGTTCATGAGGCCATTCACATATACAAGCACAGAGACAATTTCAACCGAGAAGATGGATTCAGGCTTAGTAACCACTGGAAAGATGTGTTAAATCATTTCTGTTCTTAATTAATTGTAATTTTACGATGACCTTCAGACCGCAGCTCTTTCGCCAGCATTGCCTCTTAATACCTCTCACACCACGGTTAATGGTATGGTTTACAACATGGAGTATACTAGGGCTTCGCAGCTGTCTCTCTCCCCCTCCTCTGTTCCGACCATGGACGAACTCGTCCGTCTGAACGGGGCCCGTAGCTATCCGTGGTACGGAAATTTGAGGGTAAGAATCCACCCATTTTTTCGCCATATAGCATTGTGATATATAACGACTTATGGTTGGTAGCTTAGCTGATTGGAGAATATAGAGTTTATTGATAACATGAAGGTAATTTATATTTTAGTTTTTATTGGTTCACTATATAGTACTGTGAATAGCTCAGATGTGTAGTCATTTCTGTGACCAGTCACTAGCAAATCACCCAGTTATTTCAATGCTAAATTCGCCTAGTTATTTCAATGCTAAATTCTCCTGTTTGATTTGTACTAAGTGCCTCGGTGAATGTGTATGCTCTGACTTCAACGTAACTATTTCTGTAGCAGTTACAAGCGAGTCACTCAGCCATTTCAATGCTAAATTCTATGCTAATCCCATTGTCAAGGGGTGCCTCTGCGGATGTGTATGCCTTAACTTAGCTATTTCAATGCTAAATTCTATGCTAATTCCTTTTAACAATGGGTGCCTCTGCGGATGTGTATGCTTTAACTTTTAACATAGCTATTTCTGTGACCAGTCACAAGCTAATCATTCAGCCATTTCAATGCTAAATTTTATGCTAATCCCTTTGTCAAGGCTCTTTGTTCCTCTCACACAGCTTAAAAGCCGTGATCTGAACGTGGCTCTCTCACTCCAGCGCTGTCCTACCAGACAGTCTCGCCCCCTTCACCTGATGAAGGCCGCTTGTGTTGTGGCCGAAACGTCGTGAGAATATTATTGTGTTATTTTATTTTATCAATTTATTATTTTATTCTCATTCTACGTGACTTTACCGAAAGAACCAAAGAAGATGAATCATTGCAGTCACGAAAGCTTTAAATCGAAATATACTGCATAATGTTCGAGCTTACATTGGGCTGTGTATACGATATTATACAATGTAGTTTAGATTGGAAGGTATAACGTTACAATGTATAGTAGTCTAGTTTATGGCATGGTTGTAACGCAACACAGGACAGAGCAGCACATTGTGGCTGTTTCTCCCCCCTCCTCCGTTCCGAGCATGGATGGACTCGTCCGTCTGAACGAGGCTCGTCGCTCTCCGTGGTGCTAACGTTGGAAAGAAGGATAAAACCGCCACCCATTTTTTTGCCATATGGCATTGTAATGTATAATGACTTATTGTTAGTAGCTCAGCTGATTGGAGAGTATATAGAGTTTATTGATAACATTGATGTAAATTTTGATTTAAAGCTTTCGTGACTGCAGTAATTCATATTCTTAGTTTTTTCGGTAAAGTCACGTTGAAGAGAAACAACAAAATAATAAAATATATATAAAACAATAAAAAAAATTCTCACGACGTTTCGACCATAACTCAAACGGTCATCTTCAGGTGTGTTGGTTTGCATAAATTATTTTTTAAACGGCTCATTTATTTATTTATCCACATATACAAGCACAGAGACAATTTCAACCGAGAAGATGGATTCTATCTTAGCAATCATTGGAAAGATTTGATAAACCATTTCAGTTCTTAATTGATTGTTCACGCTTACAGTGGCTTTCAGACAGCATATATTATAAAAAATTTCGTCTCCCCCCTCCTCTTTTCAGAATATAGATGAACTAGTCCTGGGTAAACTGCCAAATCGCTGCGCGTGGCGCTAACGTTTTTATAAATAAATAAATGTGCCGTTTAAAAAATAATTTATGCAAACCAACACACCTGAAGATGACCGTTTGAGTTATGGTCGAAACGTCGTGAGAATTTTTTTTGTTTTGTTTTATATATATTTTATTATTTTGTTGTTTCTCTTCAACGTGACTTTACCGAAAAAACTAAGACTATAACATTGATGTAGTTTATATTTTAGTTTCATTAATTCGTTTACTATATGGTATTCATTATATAGTGTAGTGTATACCCAGTTACTGTATGTTTATAGCTCAACGTATTGAAGAACATATTGAGTACATTTATTATATTGATGTAGTTTATACTTCGTTTTTTTCACATCGGTTAATTGTATAATAGTTGGGTAGTTGCAGTCCTTTAGCGTCCATATACTAAATGCCTCTGTTGAGATGGAAACTTTGACTTTAACATAGCTATTTCCGTGACCAGTCGCATGCTAATCCCTCACATTAACATCATGCTAATCTCCCAGTTACATGCTAATTTCTGACTTTAACACCCTGCTGATCCAACACTTTAACACAGCTATTTCAATGCTAAATTATCCTGTTTGATATGTAAACTCCTTTGTCAAGGCGCTTTACCTCTCACACCTAGCCTAAAAGGCGCTGCGAATCTTAGCAGCGTTCAATGAAGTGCTCTGCTGATTGGAGAGCATATAGAGTTTATTGATGACATTGATGTAGTTTATACTTAGTTTTTTTTCCACATCGGTTTATTGTATGATAGTTGGGTAGTTGCAGTCCTTTAGCGTCCATATACAAAATGCCTCTGTTGAGATGTAAACTTTGACTTTAACATAGCTATTTCCGTGACCAGTCACATGCTAATCCCTCACATTAACATCATGCTAATCTCCCAGTTACATGCTAATTTCTGAATTTAACACCCTGCTGATCCAACACTTTAACACAGCTATTTCAATGCTAAATTCTCCTGTTTGATATGTAAACTCCTTTGTCAAGGCGCTTTACCTCTCACACCTAGCCTAAAAGACGCTGCAAATCTTAGCAGCAGTTATTGAAGCGCTGTCGTCCCGACAGTTCTGTTCCTTCACCTGAAGAAGGCTACTTGTGTTGTGGCCGAAACGTCGTGAGAATTTTTTTTATGTTTTATTTTTATTATTTTATTTCCATTCTACGTGACTTTACCGAAAGAACCAAGAAGTTGCATAAAGTTGTTGCATGTTTGGGATCCAGATGCCGAAATTACCTTTTAAAAAACGGCTACCAGTCTCATCAGATATCAGAAGCTAAGCTTGCAACGCCCAGCCCCGATGGTAACCCGGGGATACAAATTAATATGGAGAAACAAATGTTCGCTTGTGACGACCAAGACTATGCCTGTCCTCCCAAGGACAGGCCTCACTGATTCCGAAGACTTTTATTTTCAGGAGGGTCCTGCCGAGTTTTTTGCAGTAGGGAGGCGATGTTGTGCTGTGCAGTGCCGGAGAGTAAGCTCATGCAGCCGGTCCACCCTGTCCTCTCTCCTCCCGTCGGGACGGGTCGGTCACAATAGCGTTCAGAAACACCCTCCACGTCACAACACAGTTCAATTTCTCAATCCGGAGGTCAGCTCAAATCTGTACTGTGGGCGTTCCCTTGTACTCTACTGTGTACGTGGGGCTCTGGTTCCAATCCCCTGATCACCATTGCATTCACTTAAATAATAATACATTCTCCTGGCCACCCATAGAAAATAAGAGTGCACAATTATTCGTGTTATTCATCACAGGCGAGCTCACACCGGCTACACTTACAGCTTAGGGCCTCGCATTAAGAGAGGGGGGGGGGGGTCTCTAAATACGAAACAAGAAATGGACACGAGGTTTCGAGTTTTAACATAATTGCTTAAAAAATAAAGATCGGTGAGAAATAAAGACTCTCCAAAGCAGTTATTTTCATTCTGCTGACAAAAATATACAGGCATTCATAGAAGGGGCCTCTTAAACTTGACAATGGCATAGGGCCCCAGCAATGCCATCATCCGGCTCTGCTGCCAAGTGTCATCCCAGTGAAGTAATTTGCAGGTAACTTTAGCATTGGGATGCTTGGCCAATACCCAGTTACATTGTGATAGTGTGTTTTCTAGCTACGTGAGCAAACTGGATAACCCATACATCCGCAAAGTGCCAGTCGGATGATTAACCAAGGCCCTTCTTGTTGCGAGGGTCAAAGATCACCGCTGCAACACCCTGCCACCTGAAACGATAATAGTTCGCTTAGAATTATGATTTTTTTATTTTAGTGTGCACATTTACACGCGATAATCACATCTCATCTCAAGCATTTGAAAAGGGCACCCTCAGTGGCAACTGTTCTCTGTGTGACACACGGTTATTCAGCACCTAACCTGCAAGCAGGTCAAGTGCTGTTTGCTGCGAGCAATCCCAAATGAGTAATTCCCAGTGAAGTTTTTTTTACATGCCAATTTTCGCCTGTGATGCTGACACACGATGGTCATACTTTATTTTAAATAATGTCTTGGGATCGTTTTTATTTTTTTACATTAAATTTTAGTGGGTAAATCACGAGCCCGTTACAGTGCGCCACGGGACTGCACGTCATTCGTGTGGTGCATTCACAATGCAACCGGACCATTTATTAGGGGGGGCTGACGCGAAGGGGGGAGTGAGGCCCGCGGGCCCCCATAAACTGGGGGGGGGGGAGAGGGGGGCATTGTGACAGGCGTAGAGTTGTAGTTGTAATCTGCTCCACGTTTGTCTTGATAAAGGAGACCTGTGCAACCTGTGTGTGTGACGTGCGTGCCGCTGGATGTGTGATGTGCGTGCTCCTTGGTTTGACGTGCGTGCTCCTCGGTGTGACGTGTGTGCCGCTCAGTGTGATGTGTGTGGGTGTAGGAGAGGCCCATTACCCTGGCGCATGGCAGTCGATGACAAGTTCTACCGCTTGATCTGCGATGGCTACTGCATCCAGCCACCCCCCTGCTGTCCACCGCAAGTGTAAGCCGCCCCCCCCATACCTCCCACGCCAGGTTTTATCCACTGCTAGACTGATGCGTTTCTATTGTCGATGCAGGTGGCTGACGGAGGAGAGTGCGAAGTGTTTGTTCTGGGAGATTCTTTGGTTTTAATTGTAGTGATTCAATTCATTGATTGAAGAATTAGTTAAGAGTGAATTATGTGATATGTGTTATTGGCAGTGAGTTGTGCTGGCTGGTTCAGTGTCGTTGACATTGCCATCATGAACCCTCTTAGTCTGGAATGTCCTACTTCCAGCCGTACGTGATGTTGCCACCCACAGACTCCTCACATAAAGTGATGGAAAAAAGTATTTGATCCCCTGCTGATTTTGTACGTTTGCCCACTGACGAAGAAATGATCAGTTTATAATTTTAATGGTAGGTTTATTTGAACAGTGAGAGAGAATAACAACAACAAAATCCAGAAAAACGCATGTAAAAAATGTTATGAATTGATTTGCATTTTAATCAGGGAAATAAGTATTTGACCCCTCTGCAAAACATGACTTAGTACTTGGTGGCAAAAGCCTTGTTGGAAATCACAGAGGTCAGACGTTTCTTGTAGTTGGACCACCAGGTTTACACACATCTCAGGGGGGATTTTGTCCCACTCCTCTTTGCAGATCTTCTCCAAGTCATTAAGGTTTCGAGGCTGACGTTTGGCAACTCGAACCTTCAGCTCCCTCCACAGATTTTCTATGGGATTAAGGTCTGGAGACTGGCTAGGCCACTCCGGGACCTTAATGTGCTTCTTCTTGAGCCACTCCTTTGTTGCCTTGGCCGTGTGTTTTGGGTCATTGTCATGCTGGAATACCCATCCACGACCCATTTTCAATGCCCTGGCTGAGGGAAGGAGGGTACATGGTCCCGTCCATCGTCCCTTTGATGCGGTGAAGTTGTCCTGTCCCCTTGGCAGAAAAACACCCCCAAAGCATAATGTTTCCACCTCCATGTTTGACGGTGGGGATGGTGTTCTTGGGGTCATAGGCAGCATTCCTCCTCCTCCAAACACGGTAAGTTGAGTTGATGCCAAAGAGCTCCATTTTGGTCTCATCTGACCACAACACTTTCACCCAGTTGTCCTCTGAATCATTCAGATGTTCATTGGCAAACTTCAGACGGGCATGTATATGAGCTTTCTTGAGCAGGGGGACCTTGTGGGCGCTGCAGGATTTCAGTCCTTCACGGCGTAGTGTGTTACCAATTGTTTTCTTGGTGACTATGGTCCCAGCTGCCTTGAGATCATTGACAAGCTCCTCCCGTGTAGTTTTGGGCTGATTCCTCACCGTTCTCATGATCATTGCAACTCCACGAGGTGAGATCTTGCATGGAGCCCCAGGCCGAGGGAGATTGACAGTTCTTTTGTGTTTCTTCCATTTGCGAATAATCACACCAACTGTCGTCACCTTCGCACCAAGCTGCTTGGCAATGGTCTTGTAGCCCATTCCAGCCTTGTGTAGGTCTACAATCTTGTCCCTGACATCCTTGGAGAGCTCTTTGGTCTTGGCCATGGTGGAGAGTTTGGAATCTGATTGATTGATTGCTTCTGTGGACAGGTGTTTTTTTATACAGGTAACAAGCTGAGATTAAGAGCACTCCCTTTAAGAGTGTGCTCAAAATCTCAGCTCATTACCTGTATAAAATACATCTGGGAGCCAGAAATCTTTCTTATTGAGAGGGGGTCGAATACTTACTTCCCTCATTAAAATGCAAATCAATTTATAACATTTTTGACATGCGTTTTTCTGGATTTTGTTGTTGTTATTCTGTCTCTCACTGTTCAAATAAACGTACCATTAAAATTATAGACTGATGATTTATTTGTCAGTGGGCAAACGTACAAATCAGCAGGGGGTCAAATACTTTTTTCCCTCACTGTAGATCCCTGTCACACCCCACTGTAAACAGGAAATTGCTCTGACTCCCGGGCACGCAACTTTACCCGGGCCTGCCCACCATCGTGAAGGTCCTTAATCATTGTGAGCAGAGGGTAAGGAACTCTGAAAACACGAATAACAATCCAGAGCCCTGGCCTACTGATTGTATCATAGGCCTTGCCCAGGTCGGCGCTGCAACACTACACATGTAACGCATGGATTTGTTACACTGTTCAACTACACACACAGACACATTTTAAATAAAACAAGTCCCTTATTTGCAAAAAATAATCAGAGTACCAGTCATCAAATAGGCAATTGACACTTGGTCCAAAGAATATGTGATACTGTAATAGAAATACATGAATAGCTAAATTCAGAATTTATGTTAATAAGGCATAACCCAGTGCACAATATGACATTCATGAAAAGACAAAGTGCAGCATCCAACGTATAGAGGTGTCTTCACCATGAATATTATTCACAAGCTTGTGGTTTACAGTCACGTTTTTTTAAACTCATGTGATTCATGGCACGTGACCTTGCAGCACAGTTTTGAGCAATGCCTTTCCTTCTCCAAGAGGCACACATGTATCCTCTCTTTCCTCCAAGATTGTTTTAGCAACACACTTCAAGTCTTCTTTCTTTCACTTGCCATATGGATCGGCTCAATATAATTTGACAACTGCAAATCTTAAACTTTGCTTCAGAAATCTCCACTGTTTTTCCACTATACCGTCTCCACTGCTTAACCACTATACCTCTGAGTGGTTACTCAGCGTTTCAGCCAATCTCGTGCAAGGAACGACTTCTGTTGAGAGCAACCTCACATGCATTGGGAGCACATGCTATCCAGCCAACATAAACATCAGGGTTGCCCCTGGCTCTCTGGCTCCTCTGGGCACTCTCTGGGCTCCGGGCACCCCGGCCCTCCTCTTCTCCTCTCCTCCCTTTATCTTCTCTAATGTAGCCCACTAATATACTAATTGTATGAATGGACCAGTGTATAAGAATTAATAGTGTATTTCTTATCCGATTCATGCTATCTCTTGTGAAACAATGGACATCTTATAAATTTATGCAGACCTCCACAGCGTGGTCATCAATCCATCTTACTTTTTCGGAGATAACGGAAGTTTATTTATGTTTGGCCTGGAGTTTCAGACCTCGCAAACTTAATATGGCCTCCCCAACCAGCCAATAAATTTAATGAAGTTCCGAAATGGTTTAAAACATCTTTCCAATGGTTCTTAATTTATTGTATTTTACGGTTACCGTCAGACCGCAGCTTTTTCGCTGATATTGCCTCTTAATACCTCTCACACCACGGTTAATGGTATGGTTTATAACATGGAGTATAACAACGCATTATGGCTGTCTCTCTCCCTCTTCCGTTCCCGAGCATGGATTGAGTCGTCCATCTGAACGAAGCTCGTTCGTTGTCCGTGGTGCTGGTCGTTGATGGGAAGAAAAACCGCCATTTTTCGCAATATGGCATTGTGATATATAACGACTTATTGTTGGTGGCTCAGCTGATTGGAGAGTATATAGAGTTTATTGATAACATTGAGGTAGTTTATATTTGGGTTTTCATTGGTTTTACTATATGGTATTAATACTGGAAGGAACGAAGTTGTAAACTGAGTGTACCAGCCTGCAATAGACAAAATTCCAATGTTCCTACCAGCCCACCCTGCAGGGACCTGTTTATATAGTGTAGTGTATTCCCAGTTGCGTTGTGATTAATAGCTCAGCTTATTGAAGCACATATCAAGTACAATTATTATACTGAGGTAATATAGACTTAGTTTTTTCTCACATTGGTTTACTGTATGATAGTTGGGTAGTTGGAGGCCCTTTAGCGTCCATATACTAAATGCCTCTGTTGATATGTAAACTTTGACTTTAACACAGCTATTTTTTGTCACAAGCTAATCCCTAGCTATTTCAATGCTAAATTCTCCTGCTTTCTAGGTCATTCACACCTATCACCGAGCTTAAAAGACGCCACGAATCTCAGCAGCACTCATTGAAGCACTGTCGTCCCGACAGTTCTGTTCTTTCACCTGAAGAAGGCCGCTTGTGTTGTGGCCGAAACGTCGTGAGAATTTTATTGTCTTATTTTTATTTTATTATTTTATTCTCATTCTACGTGACTTTACCGAAAGAACCAAATAAGATAAACAGACACTTTAAACACCTTCATTTGGAAGTGCACGCTGAAGTTTACTATTTGCAAAACATAAACCAGGATCAATCCACTGCTGGATGAAGCCCTCTCCATGCTGCGATTCCTTGCGTCCCTGTGATGTGGCAATCCATTCAGCTCCTGTAAGCGACCTATTTTTATTTGACCAGGTAAGGCCCACTGAGATATATAGCTCTTTTCCAGAAGAAGCCTGGCCACATATGGTTGCTCAACGTAGTGGCTTTTGTGAATATTTATAGCAGTAATTATCTTAACGCATGTTTTTAGATGTGGAGAAAAAAACCGGAGGACCTGGAGAAAAGGATACGTGACCATGGGGAGAACATGCACACTCCAAATACGGGAGACCCTTGAATATCACGAGTTCATAGTTCGTGGTTTAGACCTATCGCCGGCAAGCTCTATGTATATCAATTTACCTATCATGGGGATTAGTTTTGGTCTTTAGCGGGTATACTGTACAAGGAAGTACTATATCATTGTGTGATATTGTGGTGGGGAGCGGGCGAGGGGATTATTTGTTTACTAGCCTTTTGCCCGTCCAAGGATGGGTGTATTGCAGTAAATCTATTGCAGTAAATCAGACCGCGAAGTGATATTCATTGCATCCATTTGTGTGCAATTTGTAAGGCCGCGGTGACAGACCTATTTCATTTAAAGGTTATAATCCCTTGTTCATCATGACGTCCTTTCTACTTCGATGTCTCAATAGCGTTAGGGAGATCGCGTGACGTGAGGGTTCTGCCTTTGTAGTGAGTTTCTAAGTTGACGCTGAGGAGGGGGTAGGAGGCACCTCGCCCCCCCATGTGGAGTGACGTCACCCGAAAGTTGCTGAGACAAGGTCTTATATAGGCCTGAGATGAGTGCATCAAGGTAGGTGGGTGGAGCTAGAGATGGTCCAACCACAGAGGCTGGGGCAGTGGCCTTTGTATTGTGAGATTAGCATGTCAATGGCTGTGGCAGTGGCCTTTGTATTGTGAGAGATTAGTCTATTCATGAGTATTAATGAGGGGGCCTGCTCGACGTGGAGTGACGTCACGCGCGGGACACAGACATTCTTGGCTCATTATAGTAGTAAATTTGGTAATCTGTACAGCACATTTCTATTGTGATGTGTCTATTTTTGGTTGCCGTGTATGTAAGCTCATTATTTAGGTCAAGCTTAAGTATTGAATATCACGCTTTTGGCTTTTGCTGCACTTTCCAAAAATGTAACCACCTCGATATCCAAGGTACTCCTTATAAAGGCATCAGGGTCGGGATCAAACCCTCGGCCTCCTCCATACCAGGTGAGGTAGTTAACATCTCCTAGCCACCGAGCTGATTCTGTCTCTGTGGCAATGATTGTCCATGCTTTGCACAAGCAAATACTGTAGAAGCATAACTCGCTTTTTGTGTCTCCACATAAATCAGAATACGATGTTTAAATACATCAGCCTAATGGCTTTTCCCACCAACATTCCCCAGCAGCATTTGTTTTAAGCAATATAATTATACCGGCTTCCATTTGGGTTTTATCAGTTAGGCTTGTTAAACTAATGGTGGTTGTTATTCAAAAAAGAGCCGGCCATTTGCGTCAGTGCCACAGTCCAAATTTACCAGACTTTAAATAATACTTTCCAATTATCCAATTGGTTAAAACCACAGAGCAGCATTGCCCTTAATGTGAAACCATGGCACACTCTACCCATCTGTAAAACATATCACCTTCGTGAGAGCCTTGCATTGTAGGAATGGTGCAAATACATCTGGTAATGATTTAATCTAATTAGATCTGAGGAAGAGTCATTACTATAAATCTTGACTTAAAGCTTTCGTGACTGCAGGAATTCATATTATTTGGGTCTTTCGGTAAAGTCACGTAGATAGGTTCAAATTAATAAAAATAAAATAAACAAAAAACTCTGACGTTTTAATCACAACACAAGTGATCGTCATCAAGAAGAAGAAAGAGGGGGAAAGCTGCTGAGGCAGACTGTTTTAAAGGTTGAAAATGGGTGTAGCCCAAGGGTCATAAACGACGTGGTTAGTGATGTTAATGTGAGAAATTAGCACATTAATGTAAGATCGGAGAGCGGCCTCCATGACGAGGGCGCGGAGGTGGCTATGTTAATGTGAGAGATTGGCATGTTAATGTAAGATCGCAGAGCTGCCGCCACGTCGAGGTCAGCACGCGGAAGGGGCTATGTTGGTGTGAAATTTGTTTCACCTGTTAATGTAAGATCGGAGAGCCGAACCTACGGGGATAATAAAAACTAACATCGGAAGGTGGCAGGATGAGAACAACACCAGTTATGACTTAAACTGGTTGATGACGTTCTTCCAATGATTGCTGAGTTTGTACCCATCCTTTCGGTTGAAATTGTGACTGTGTCTATATATGTGGATGGCTTCATGAACGAATTTTTTTGATAGCCAGTGGGCTTACAAAGTACCTTCGTCTTAGAGAAATCAATTGGCGTGTGAGCCAACTGTGAATAGCTCAGATGTGTAATCATTTCTGTGACCAGTCACCAGCAAATCACCCAGTTATTTCAATGCTAAATTCACCTAGTTATTTCAATGCTAAATTCTCCTGTTTTGATTTGTACTAAGTGCCTCGGTGAATGTGTATGCTCTGACTTCAACGTAACTATTTCTGTAGCAGTTACAAGCGAATGCCTTAATTTAGCTATTTCAATGCTAAATTCTATGCTAATTCCTTTTAACAATGGGTGCCTCTGCGGATGTGTATGCTTTAACTTTTAACATAGCTATTTCTGTGACCAGTCACAAGCTAATCATTCAGCCTTTTCAATGCTAAATTTTATGCTAATTCCTTCGTCAAGGCTCTTTGTTCCTCTCACACAGCTTAAAAGCCGTGATCTGAACGTGGCTCTCTCACTCCAGCGCTGTCCTACCAGACAGTCTCGCTCCCTTCACCTGATGAAGGCCGCTTGTGTTGTGGCCGAAACGTCGTGAGAATATTATTGTGTTATTTTATTTTATCAATTTATTCTTTTATTCTCATTCTACGTGACTTTACCGAAAGAACCAAAGAAGATGAATCATTGCAGTCACGAAAGCTTTAAATCGAAATTTAACCGCCTCTACGGGGAGGGATTCCACACATCCTTAAGATCATTCAACAGACTTCGGGATAAGAAGGCTCAACTAATCGAGTCTCTCACCTTTCTGAAGAGATGCCGCGACTCTAAAGTAATACCAACCGCATTTACACTAACCTCTGCTGTTGCAACTTCTCTCAATGCAAAACGAATTCTAGCTAGAACTAGCTTCGCTCTTATCTCGGAAAAAATCAGACTTACACGCACCGAACTCGATCAGTTAGACAAGACACTCTACAAATCACACTTAAAATTGACAGCAACAATGTCTACATCGGATTGGGAACATGTAGACAATATGACTACCTCTTCGGCTGCCACTATGTCGAACAAATGTAGGGACAATTTTATTTCCAAATTCAATCACCTCTCCAGCAAAAAATCGGATCCACACACCGAAAAGATAGACGTCAACAAAGTCGTAATTAATCGCAGTAACAGTTCCATTTCTGATGGTCTGAAATCCGTTTTAGCTAAAGGTCTAAACTTTGCTGTCACACCGAGACACTTACCGGTTAATGATATCATTGCCCATGTCGACGTTGCACTCAAGGGCTTGAGTCACATCTCTGCAGAC
Organism: Petromyzon marinus; assembly: GCF_048934315.1. NCBI lineage: Eukaryota > Metazoa > Chordata > Hyperoartia > Petromyzontiformes > Petromyzontidae > Petromyzon > Petromyzon marinus. The sequence continues at coordinate 6,482,978 of NC_133699.1, read as the reverse complement.
GTAGCAAGATCTGAAATCGCTGCAACCCTCAAAAACGCTAAGTTGCCACCTAGCAACATCAGCAAAGACGAACGTTTTGAATTATCTCAATTAAAAAAGAGGGATGATATTGTCGTTCTCTCAGCCGACAAAGGCAATGCCACTGTCATCATGGACAAAACAGAATATAACAACAAAATTCAAGAACTACTCAACGATGGCAGCTATACAAAAATAAAAAGAGATCCCACCAACAGCCTGGTCACCAAAACGAACAAAATTATCTCTGATTCAACAGCATTAATTGATGAGAACAAACAGTTCTTGTTGAAACCCTCTGCTGCCAGACCACCAAGATTATATGGCCTTCCAAAGATACACAAAGAAGATACACCCCTTCGTCCCATCGTCTCTACTATCAGCTCCCCCACCTACAAACTGGCACGTTTTCTGGCTGATATACTGCGACCTTTCACTGGAAAAACCACCTCTGCGGTACTAAATTCTACTCACCTGGTATCGACAATCAAAGACATTTCCCTGTCCCCAAACGACCTGCTTGTCAGTTTTGATGTGGTGTCCTTGTTCACCAAAGTCCCGGTACCTGACACCATCGCTATCATTGAAGACCTGGTTCATCAAGGACTGCATACTGATGTACCCCCCCTGGTGAGACATTGCTTAACCAACACATACTTCACCTGGAATGGAACTTTCTACAAACAAACTGAGGGCACCCCAATGGGCTCCCCCCTATCTCCGGTTGTAGCCAACGTATTCATGGAAAAATTTGAAACTGACGCCATCCAGACTGCCACTCTACGCCCGACCTTATGGAAGAGGTACGTTGATGACACCTTTGTCATCTGGCCACATGGCCAGCCTGCTCTAGACCAATTCCCGGACCACATCAATTCCATACACCCAGCCATCAGATTTACCATGGAGGTCGAAAAAGATGGCAAACTACCCTTTCTGGATGTCTTAATTAAAAGGAGACATGATGGTTCAATGAGCCACTCTGTCTACAGGAAAGCTACCCATACAGATGCTTACTTGAAACCGGATTCCCACCACCATCCATCCCAGAAGAACTGCCTCATCAAGACTCTATACCATAGAGCCCAATGCATTTCCGACCAGGAACACATTACCAGTGAACTCAAGCACGTACACCAGGCTCTCAGGGCTAATGGCTACTCCGACTACACAATCCGCAAAGCCATCACTCCAGTCATGAAGAAGGATCCTCTTGTGGAGCCACTCAAAACCATCACCTTACCCTACATTGCAGGGGTCACTAAAAAGATCTCCAAAATCCTGAATAAACACAAGATCCAGGTCCGATTCAACACAGTACACAAAATCCGTGATTTAGTTCCATCTGTAAAAGATGCTCTTCCAGACATACAGTACCCGGGCGTTTACAAACTAAAGTGCCTCTGTGGTAGTAGCTACATTGGAGAAACCAAAAGACATATCTCGGACCGCATCCGCGAACATAAAGCAGACTTGAAACACGGTAAGACGAACTCCTCGGCCGTGGCAGATCACTGTTACAATTCAGTGGGCTCACATGACATTGACTTCTCCAAGACGGAGGTTCTTTGCAAACCAACTGGCTACCATGAGAGATTCGTTCATGAGGCCATTCACATATACAAGCACAGAGACAATTTCAACCGAGAAGATGGATTCAGGCTTAGTAACCACTGGAAAGATGTGTTAAATCATTTCTGTTCTTAATTAATTGTAATTTTACGATGACCTTCAGACCGCAGCTCTTTCGCCAGCATTGCCTCTTAATACCTCTCACACCACGGTTAATGGTATGGTTTACAACATGGAGTATACTAGGGCTTCGCAGCTGTCTCTCTCCCCCTCCTCTGTTCCGACCATGGACGAACTCGTCCGTCTGAACGGGGCCCGTAGCTATCCGTGGTACGGAAATTTGAGGGTAAGAATCCACCCATTTGTTCGCCATATAGCATTGTGATATATAACGACTTATGGTTGGTAGCTTAGCTGATTGGAGAATATAGAGTTTATTGATAACATGAAGGTAATTTATATTTTAATTTTTATTGGTTCACTATATAGTACTGTGAATAGCTCAGATGTGTAGTCATTTCTGTGACCAGTCACCAGCAAATCACCCAGTTATTTCAATGCTAAATTCGCCTAGTTATTTCAATGCTAAATTCTCCTGTTTTGATTTGTACTAAGTGCCTCGGTGAATGTGTATGCTCTGACTTCAACGTAACTATTTCTGTAGCAGTTACAAGCGAATGCCTTAATTTAGCTATTTCAATGCTAAATTCTATGCTAATTCCTTTTAACAATGGGTGCCTCTGCGGATGTGTATGCTTTAACTTTTAACATAGCTATTTCTGTGACCAGTCACAAGCTAATCATTCAGCCTTTTCAATGCTAAATTTTATGCTAATTCCTTCGTCAAGGCTCTTTGTTCCTCTCACACAGCTTAAAAGCCGTGATCTGAACGTGGCTCTCTCACTCCAGCGCTGTTCTACCAGACAGTCTCGCTCCCTTCACCTGATGAAGGCCGCTTGTGTTGTGGCCGAAACGTCGTGAGAATATTATTGTGTTATTTTATTTTATCAATTTATTCTTTTATTCTCATTCTACGTGACTTTACCGAAAGAACCAAAGAAAATCTAAACAAATGTTTGTGAAAGTTATCCCATCATATCAGATGTTTATTAATGTCCTTCCTTTTGAGAAACCTAGACCATTATCGCTCACTAGGTGGGTTAGGATTGAAAACTAGCTACAGGCAGTCCCCGGATTATAGGGATGAAACTACAGTAATTAAAGAAAACGGTACGGGAGGCACAACTATTTCCGGCTATGGGATTTTATCTAGATTTGGGGGAAATTGTTGAGTTTCCGACATACGGAAAATTCAGGTTGCGGATCTTCCTCGGGAACCTAATGCTTCCGTAACCCGGGGATTGCCTGTAAGGAGGGAGCATCTGATATCAGTCTAAATCTCTAAGTCTCCAATGTGTCTGCTAAGGTGCGCGTGTGTGTGTATGCAGTGTGTCTCCGGCTCGTCTTCTTTCTTCCTTGAGTGTCCTTTGTGTAGTCCGAGCACTTCGGAGCTCTCTGTGTGTTCTTGATGCCACCCAGTTTGAAGACTGAGAGTCCTCGATGTCCACTGGGATGGCATTCTACTCTGGTGACCTACACATAGCACACATCATCACCATCACAATTATTCCACTGGCCAACAGGACACCACAGAAAACTGCCTGTCATTGAAACTACCTAGAGAAATGAATTGCACCGAAAATGGCTGATAACTCACGTGGTAACCACCTTCAAAATATAATTGTGGGCCGAGTAAGAGTGCGTACAACACTGTCAGACAACACTGTTTGACTTAGGGTAAATTCTCCAGTTTGAGGTTTTATGGTTTGTGAAAATACATCATGAGTACAACTTACCGCATATAGAAGAGGATGTAGGCCTGGTCTTGAAGCACTTCTGACTTGGCGACTGGCTCCACGTCAGCATCGTCCATTCTGAACCAGCTGCCATTGCTGACCTGAAGGAAAAAATACATGTACACTTAATTACGATCATTACCCAATTGCACCTGACTCATTTAAAAGCCAGCCATAGTGACAGATCATGAAAGTGGAATATTATATGGAAGTTAACACGTGTACTCATATGCTTCGTGTGTGTGTGTGTATGTATTATCATAGAGGGAAACAGTAGCGTAGCGGTTAGCACATTGCACTACGAACCCGGCAACCAGAGGTCAATTCCCGCTTACGACGTAACACCAGTGACGATTATCTCAACTGGTCGTGGGCCTCGTTCCCTCGGTCCACTCAGCCTCAAATGAACACATGGTGCAATATGTAAAAAATACCACTCAGGGGACAAAGGCGGCCGGGTGTAGTGCTGGCCACCCACCCCCGCGTGTGTCATTCTGGCTTTGACAGGTGCTCATGAACAGCACTTGCCCCAACAGTCGGGTAAGGCTATATGGGGGATATTTGTTTTTTTGTTTATCATGCAGAACATCACCTTGTTGTACGAGTAGTAGTGGCCGCTATTGGTGGTGGTCCCGTGGTGCACAATCACCGAGTAGAGTGAATAAAGTTGCGACTCTTGCACAACCTGACTAGACATGAACGGCCGTATGTCGAGTTTTTCAGGGAAGAGGAACTCCTACAAGGGATGAGGGAGGAGACAGTGATGGGCCAAGCATTAAAAGAGAGGAAAATAGGGAGCTGGCTAAGCAGGGGCAGAAGAAGGGAGCAAATTAACGTATTGGCGGTACACTGGTGCACCGTATATATAAAAAACTAAAATCACATTTTTCACGATGATATATTTTCCAGCGATTCCCAACCCATTTCAGGAAATTTTGTGGGGCTGCGTCAAAATAATTTATCGTGATCTCAAAGCAGTCGGAAGATGAGTGTCGGTTCACATTTTGATGTTCTACTGTTTTATGAGGACCGGTGTGTCATGCTGCACCGGTGTACCGCCAATACGTCCAAATGACAAAAAACGTTGAATACAAAATATATCTGAATATCAGTTTGCATTCTGTGCAGGAAGTAAAATTCACCCTGTCGATTTTGTGCCCAAACTCATCGTATCGCTTAATGGTGACGATAAGCACATTGGGCACCACGTGCAGGCTCACTCTCTTTGTTGATTTCCCCACGCGTGAGCACCTGTTCGCCAGACAATAGCAACGTTAGTTTACGGACGAGGTGCGTGTTTGATCACACACTGTATAAATGGGGATATACACGAACGTTTAAAGGTGCACGATGGAAGATTGCATACTCACATTCCACATCTGTATTCTGAAAGATTCTCGGTCTTTGTGAATTCATACAAAGCCTTCACCAGATCCAGGGATTTCTGTCAAAAGCCAAGAAAGCACAATCATGGAAAATTATTACTTTGAATAGAAATTCAGAAAATAATGAGCTAAGTGGCTCTCTGCAGTCAACTGGTTGTGGTACATAAATATAATGAATGACAAAAAAATCGACATCAGGCTGCAGCCTTCCCAATTCTTACGTTGATATTAAGAGAGATGTCAAGGCAAGAGTCCAACGTGTCTGAGATGCTGAAGCACTGCGTGCACTCAACTGTGAAAACACATAATATGAAAACATACAATATTACTGCTGCACATTGCATAATCATCAAAAGTATTCACACGTTAACTGCCTAATATCATGAAAATGTTCAAATACCACCAACCCAGATGCGACTATAATTGTTATTTAAAAACATATTTGGTGAAAGCAGCAATGGCTACTAAATACATTTATTGTTGATACTGTGTTGGCAGTGGTGCCCTAACATAAATCACAGGTACTCAACACATTCGTCAATAGCACTGCCTTACAAGGAAAAATATGCAATTGGTGACATTTTAAGGAGAAGCCAGAAACATAGGGTGGGCTACGAGTTGGATACTGCACTGTACACCACGTGGCCTGATGAGAAATTACATTTGGCGTACAGAAACCTTTGATAAACTCTTGCGTAATAAGCATGTGAAATCTATTTCCGTATTCGGCATCTTTTCTCACTTGTGTAGTCAATGATGATCGGGATGGTCTGCTAAAATTGTCACATGAATGATGACATAAACTAATTTGTATTCAATGTTAAAGTTTAAAATGTTGCTGGCAGATTGCATGTTGGGTAGCCTCGTCGCAGCGTGGTCAAAGAAATAAGCATTAGCACAATCCAGTTAATGATGTTCGTATATTGTATTATATTTTTATTATTTTATAGTTTCCCTTCTACGTGGTGACTTCACCGAAAGAACCAAGAATATGAATCCCTGCAGTCACGAAAGCTTTAAATCAAAAGATGTTCGTATAGTTGATGTAACCCCTTTTAACCTAGAGAACTCCACAGGAATGGGAGTAGAGTGAATGATATAACTTGTAAACAATGAAAGAGAAACGGGAAAGGGAATGCATATTTTGTGCATGTGTGCTTATGTCCTTGTGTACGTGTTTTTTTTTATATCTACAGAGAATATAAGGTTGCATGCGAGAGCTTGCATAGCCCAGTATGGATTGTGAAATTGGGTGAAATCACTACTTAAAGGGTGAATGTTTCCAGAAGGAGCACAGGTACCTACCTCTCGATTTCAGGTACCCCCTGAAGATCTGGTGGATCAATGTTGGGGTCTCCATGTCAATATTCAGCCTGGAAAAACACGCAATGAAACACACAGACAGCTACTCCAGAGGCAATGTCTTTACGAGATGAACACTCGGGAGAGTTACATGTTTTTCCCTACTAGTATTAACTCGCTGAAGTGGCAATGTCTTAACTACCTCGCCAGCTATACAGGTCATGGGTTTGATCCCAATGCTGACGCCTGTAAATTTGCAGTTTGCATTCTCTCCCTGTGGTTGCGTGTATTTTTTTTTATACGAGCCCACCGATTTTTCCCTCCATATTTAGAAACATGCATTTAGTGTATTTGTTAAATAATAATTAAAATAAAGTGAATACAAATATGAATAATAAAATATACAATTAAAAAAACAAAAAACCACTAATGTAGACTGGTTCTTAATCGGAGTGAGCGTACTGGCAGTCTATAATGTAGACTGTAGCCTGGTTTTTAAGCTTGGTGAGCGTATTGGCAGTCAATAATGTAGACTGTAGCCTGGTTATCCTGAGAACATATTTTTTTCTGAACAATCCAGGCATCCATGTGCTGGTATTGTGCAACTATTTATGGAGTTTGCTGGGGCATGCAGTACTTACTGGCTTTGGTTGAAGAGGCAGGATTGGTGCAGCGTATCTATCACGTAACTCAGAAAGACATGCGCATCTTCCTGCCTGCCAAAACACAGGTCCTCGCCGATGTCTGTGTGGAAATGGACAGAGGTCACAGATGATGTGGTCACACAGTTGCTGGCACAGTATATAGCTTATGAAGTCCCTCATCAACTAAATTGGAAGATTTGTGGGTTAATCACAGAACTGGGTATGGCTGGCAGTGTTTAGAACGAGCATCAAGAGAGTAATGCAGGACCGGAAGAACATCCGATGCATTGGAGTTGTAAAATCAGTGCTGACCAAAACGAGTAATTTTCTGTTCGATATTGTATACAAAAACTGATTCAAACTGCCCTTTCAGGAGATCTTGAGATGACCGATGTTTCAACGTCAAAGACACTTGGGAATTGTGCTGGAACTTACTTTTGAAATTGAGAACTATGTCGATGGGATCGATGGCCATGCCCCGATTCATGAAGGTGTTGAAGACGTGTTTCTCCAACAGACACATCATGCAAAACTCAGTCTGTTTGCCTGTGAAGAGGGGCAGGGGTGACACACAGTGAAAATACAAACCAATCGCACAAATTGCCCAGCCGCGCACAGCCAGGTAATCTACACAACACTCGATTGTAGCTCGTCTCAAATGCAAAATATCTTGGGAGAACTCACAGGTCCATGAGTGATCGCTGTAAAGCAAAAAGTTTGCCAGCGGCGCCGTGTACGTGAGGCCCTGCAGGCTGGCATTCACGAAACACGTATTCCCGAGGTTGTTGAGCCCAGCACCCTCATGTAGATCCTCCTGCCACTTGAGAACTAAGTTGTCTGTCGCAGGTGTTGTGAATTCTAAAGATGGAATGCTGTCCTCATCTGCACACATGACATGATGGAAACACATCATTAACGTTCACAGCACTTTTATTATAACTCACAGCACTACTGAAGGGAATGGTTTACAAATTGGGTGTCTTAGCCTGTACCCGTGCTGGCATTTTTTGTGGTGCTGTTAGGTAGACACAATCCTCTTCACCAGCTGGCGAGATGCAAATGTATTAAATGTTTTTGAAGTGTTCAGCACTAGTAATCAGAATTGCCTGAAGAGCATCTTCAGCCTGTAAGTTTTACATCGACAGCAATGGCTAGACAACCACAGCAGCGTGACGAGATATCAAAGTGTACGTATGTGTGCACGTTGAACTTCTTTCACACCGTGCGTCGCCATCCATACTAATCGGAGGGACAGGGTCACGCCAGCAAACACTTACCTCCCGCATTAGGTTTGTGCAGCCCAGTCGTGCTGGACTCGGTCACGAAAGACACGGCGGATGGAACGGTGCTGTGTTGGATCTCCAGCCCCTTGTCATCTGCTGCTGACACCGCCGGGGGTGATGTGGATGCCTCATCCTTGACGACGATGCTGGAGATGGTGTCCGCTTCTGCCTGTTGAATACTCTTGGCCTCCTGCTACGGCAGCAGTAAAAGCAGCCTTAAGTCACAGACACGCATCGCCACTACACTGCAGTATTGCTCAAACTGCTAAGTGCGGATTCTTATTTCGAACAACATGGCAAGCCAATCTAATAATGGAGACTCTGCTTTTAGATACCAGGATCTATCTTTGTTTCCAAAGAAGTTGGACAAAAACATACTCTGTCTAAATTCTCCTTAGTGATATTCTGAAGACGTTACGTTAAAAAGATGCATGTGATATCACTTGAGCGCAAATACAGACCCATATGGACACACATTCCCATACGGGTATACATCCCTTCATACGCCCTCCCCATTCTTGCAGTGCGTGAAATTGGAAATCATGCATATTTTAAATACTCAAATGGCTTAATGTGCTATTCATGCAACGGTTAGCAATCTGGTGTTATCGTACGGAATTTGGTGCCACAATTTCCTGGCATGTCAGTAGAAATACATCCTTCCCACCTTTATTCACCCAGCAGTATAAATAGGGACACCACAGGTAGTCGATGGACAAGCCATGTGTGTTGTGGGGTCAGGTGTGGGTGCTCCCACATTTTCCAAGATGTTTGGTGGGTGTAGAAGGTGAGTTTCCTCTCGTGCAAACCCAACCGCGAGCAATCGTATGATCAAACAATTTCAAGGCTGCACCTTTACGTGTGGACTGGTCTTCTTTGCAAGTTTTGCAACGTAAACTTTAATTTTTTACCTTAATTTTATCAATACTGATCTATACTACAGGTTTTCTTCTTGTTAGATCGTGTAAATATATAAATGTTTCGTTAAACCGGCCACAATCCGACACAGCCAATTTGTAAGGTTTACCACTTAAACAGATCGTGCCAATTCGTTACGAGTACAGCACACCGGTGTGTTGGAGAGCCAAGCCACAACATTTACAATCCGAGTACGACGTTTCGCCGGTAATCTAACCCAAAAGAAAAAAAAGAAAGGACAAAACGGTATTATGGATGATTTTGGTCACGAAAGCATACGTGATAATTGAATTTTGCCTAATCACCTACTGTGATTTATCCTCCCTCTTTGCTGCTCCTACAGCCTCCCTTACCTTAGTCAGATGATCTGCATTGCTTTCTTCAGATGATGATGTCTCCTCACCGTCCTTCCCCGCACCTCCGAGCAACACGTTTGCCTAGGTACGGTGCAAAAGAAGTTCAACATGCATCACGACTTTAAACTGGTGTTGCAGCTTTCAAAAGACTCGAAAGGGGGCTGCCGTTTTTTTCCTCACTTTCTGACTCAAACTGTTGTTGAAGCTTTCAACAACGTGAGCCTGAAATTTTGATTTAAAGCTATCGTGACTGCAGTAACGATAAACTGCCAAATCGTTGCGCGTGGCGCCAACGGGGTTTTAAAGAAATAAATAAATGGATAAAATTCACCGTTTTTAAATAAATTCGTGCAAACCAACACACCTGAAGACGACCGTTTGTGTTATGGTCGAAACGTGATAATTTTTATTGCTTTATATATTTTATTATTTTGTTGTTTCCCTTCAACGTGACTTTACCGAAAGAACTAAGACCGTGAGCCTGCTTTATGTCGGCTTTAGCGTCATACTCTGTGGGAAGATTATCACTTGGCTCAGCGTAGTTTTTAGGTAGTTAGTACGACTTTTAAATTAATGTAGTGCTTCAGGCGTACCCTGTCCATATATATAGGTAAACCAAATGAACCTCTGAATTGATATTTTTCGTTCTCCAAATAACAAAGAAATTGTTATTGAATGTTTCTAGTTATTAGCAGACTGTTAGATGTACCCAGTCACCCGCTGTGATTTATCCTCCCTCTTTGTTGCTCCTACAGCCTCCCTTACCTTAGTCAGATGATCTGCATTGCTTTCATCAGATGATGATGTCTCCTCACCGTCCTTCCCCGCATCTCCGATCAGCACGTTTGCCTAGGTACGGTGCGAAAGATGTTCAACATGCATCACGACTTTAAACTGGTGTTGCAGCTTTCAAAAGACTCGAAAGAGGACTGCATCTTTTTAAATCTGATTCAACGAATCTGACTTCTGTCCATCAGATGATGATGATGTCTCCTCACTTTCAGTCTCAAACTGTTGTTGAGGCTTTCAACAACGTGAGCCTGCTTTATGTCGGCTTTAGCGTCACACTCTGTTGTAGTGCTTCAGGCGTACCCTGTCCATATATAGGTAAACCAAATGAACCTCTTAACTGCAATGTTTCGTTCTCCAAATAAAAACGAATTATTGAATGTTTCTAGTTATTAACACAGACTCTGTTAGATGTGCCCAGTCACCCGCTGTGAGTCATCTCCCTCTCTGCAGCAGATCTTACTGCCCTTACCTTAGTCAGATCATTTTCCTTGTGTCCAACGATTGATGCCTCCTGACTCGTTGACGTTAAACTGGTGTTGCAGCTCTGAAAAACGCTCTCACTGGAACGGCTGCTCACCAGACTCGAAAGAGGGCTGCCCTTGCGAACCGTAGCAGGACTGCCCAGCGAGGTCCCAGCATAGGTGTCCTCATCATCAGAACTGCTTCGGCAACAGCAGCATAGCTTTTTGAAAAACTTTCTGAATAATTTCTTTACACCTTTCTTCATGGTGGCCATGCCACCAATGTGCCAGAGCACCGAAACTTTCCAAAAAATTTTATCACGAGAACGCCAGAGGGCAAGTGAAGACACCTCTGCTTCCCAAGAAATCCGAAGAGCCTGTAGGATGTGACGTCACACGCCGGACTGCAGTGACGTTACAATACGACACCTTATGAGGAGTGTCACTTGACGTCACGCGCCGGACTGCAGTGACGTTTCAATAAGACACCTTATGACAAGTGTCACATGACGTCACAGACTCCCGACTACACCGACGCCACACAACTGCATTTTTAATCTTAGTTCTTTCGGTAAAGTCACGTAGAAGGGAAACAATAAAATAATAAAAACATAAAACAATAAAATTCTCACGACGTTTCCACTGCAACACAAGCAATCATCATCAGGTGTGAAAACCACAACAAGAAAATTTGATGATGATTGCTTGTGTTGCAGTCGAAACGTCGTGAGAATTTTATTGTTTTATATATATTTATTATTTTATTAATTTATTGTTTCCCTTCTACGTGACTTTACCGAAAGAACCAAGAATATGAATCCCTGCAGCCACGAAAGCTTTAAATCAAAATTTAACTGCATTTTCTTGTTGTGCTTTTCACACCTAATGTTGATTACTTGTGTTGCAGTCGAAACGTCGTGAGAATTTTATTGCTATATATTTTTATTATTTTATTGTTTCCCTTCTACGTGACTTTACCGAAAGAACCAAGAATATGAATCCCTGCATAGTCACGAAAGCTTTAAATCAAAATTTAACTGCATTTGTTGCTCAAATAGCTTTCCTTGGTGCTAATTAACAGAGCTATTGCTTGCCTGCATTAGAAGCGTAACATCACACACAGCCCACTGTATGCGTTAGGTTTCACTTAGCATTAAACACCAGAATCCACTCTAGCAAGAATTCCATCCTGGCATGGAGGACACCTTGCGGTACATTACAGGTTTCCCAAAATTCCACTTTTATTAATTTACTCCCAATTCAAATTGTTCTGCACTTGTGACATGCTAAGCAACTAACGCTGTCTGATTGGCAACACACCTGCTCAAGCTCTGGGATAACAGGTGTGTGTTGGGCATCAGTGCTTGTCAACTTTGCTCTAATTAGTGTATTTTCTAATATTCAATAACGTATTTAATTACTCATTGAGGTTTAATGAGCTCACCTGTCTCGATTTTTGTCCAATTGTTGCAGATACGAGTCACAACACTTGATTCATGTGCAGTGATATCAATGTGAATTAAAGTGCTCTGTTACCAATAAAGTACAATTTTGACTGGAGAAGATCAATGGGTGGGGTTTGGGAATCTGAGACGGTACAATCACGAATGTTAATCAAATCTACATATATGAGGGCTTAGCCTGCTTCACGTCGGCTTCAGTCGCACAATGTAATTTTTTCAAGTATTCAGCACGGGGTTTAAATTAATGCAGCGCTTCAGGTTGACCCTGCTGAAATGTAGCTGTTGTATATGTGGGTGTGTGAAAATTGATGACAAATAATTAAAATTAAATGAAATTCGAAATTTGCATAATTAATCCAAAATTATGTTAATTCGTGTAATTATGCGTATAACTATGCTAATTAGAGAGGTGATCGTATTAATTTATACGAGTGGTTGTGTTAATGATAGCCTTCATGATAATCAGGTCCCCGCCTCGTTGACGAGGTGGGGTTATCAATCAGGATAACGCAATCAATCGTGTGCAGTTACCCTAGTGTCAATTCGGCCTCGTTGTCTAACTTCGTATTATTGATCAGCATAATACAATGATTCTCGCTTTAACACTCCCCGAGTGTTCATATTTTAGGTCCCATGTTCACATCGTTCGCTTTAGTTTAATGAGTGTGGATTGGTGTGTTTATAGTTTAGGTTCCCGAGTTCATATCTCGTCGCAGGATACAGATCTTATGCAAAAACTTCAGGAAAGAATCACACGACCACTTCTGTATTAATCAATTTATTTTCTAATTAAACCTTAACTATAATATGTATGTGACTCTCAATCTCGGAACTTCAACACGGTATCCACACGGTATCAAGACAGTATCATCAACGACTGTACGATTTCACTTTGATAACACATGGACCCCGCATAAAGCGATTGCTGTTAGTGAGAGAGTCAGAACATGCAAATGCTATGCTACACAAAAGCTTATACATTATAATATGAACGATCATTATGCTTGAAATGGTCAGCACATTATCACAGGCGATTGATTAACATGCAACGGTATTCATATAAAAAGACAATCAAACAGTTATTATTTCCAAAGGCATAAATGTAACAACAGATCCACCGGACAGAATATAAGATTACCGAAATGGCTTAGTGTGAGGGTATGCGGCGGAACGTGTTATCTCACGGGAGATTAATTAATTAATTCGTGAATAAGATTGTATGATCAGAAAATCGGTTTAGCACGATTCCTCCCCGGGAGCGTAGCTCCGTGGCGAAGGTGCCAAGGCTAATTCGTATTGATGGATCGGTTGGTAACTTATGCGATTAGAAGTACAGTCCAAAACAAAATATTGAAGAGGGAAATTATGAATATACTTATAAATGACGGACTGTTATCACACGAACGATGCTTCCACAGCCAGATGGTTCACGGACTTGAGTGTTCGCTTCTGGTTAAGGACCTGTGTATGTTTGAGTGATATGAATTGTTTTGAATAGTCAGTGTTTGGAATTAATTCTTTGCGTTGCCATACGCTGAAGTTGGCATCGCTTGTAGGAGAAGTAGCCTCGCTCCCTTTAGAGCGGTGAGGTGTGTAGGAGTGCATCATACGAATCGCCGCCCTCCTCCACACAGCAGCCAGCCTCTATCCACGGGGGAGAGTTGCTTGATCGCTCTCAGTTCCGCTCAGTGGACACCTCTGTCCACTGCTGGATGAGCTGCGCGATCACGCTCGTGCTGGTTCGCTGAAGCAGTTTCTCTCCGCTGTTGGATGAGCTGCATCGGCACGCTCCCTCTCTCTGGGTGGAGAACTCGAACGTGCTCGTTGCTGGTTTGCTGAAAACAGGTTTTTCTCCACTGCTGGATGACTCAAGTCGCACGTGCTCTTGCTCTGGTTTGCAGAAGCTCTTGCTTGGTGCGTCGGTCACTCTGCAGCTGGACTCAATGTAGAATCAGCAATACTCTGTCTTTCAGCTCTTGGAAATCACACTAGGTGACGCCTCACTACCCTGCGAGTCTTGCCAACGTCAGTGGGTAGCGACGGGGCCACTTTGGCTTCTGCTCGCCGCCCCCTGCTCTGCAGCTCGCCGGCTGGCGACCTGTTGCTCTCGTTCCCGATTGGAACTGCTCCTGAGCCGACCCACTGGTCGAACTCCCCGCGTTCCGACCTCCTCCGAGTCGAACTTCCCGAGTTCCGACCCCCCTGGTCGAACTCTTCCGAGTTGCTCCTCCGAGTCGAACTGTCTCCCGAGAGTCGACCCACTGGTCGAACTCTGGTGAGCCGACCCCCCCCCCCGGGTCGAACTGAGGTTTCAATGCTCAGGATTCTCTTTTTATGCCCAAAAATCCCTTCACTCGGATCCTGCCCACAAGGCGGGGTTTCTTTCGATTTTTGCTGTGTCAGGATTTGTCCGTATGTATCTGTGTCCGTGTGTGTGTCTGTACGTGTGTCAGTGTGTGTCCTTGTGCATCACCCACGGTATATTCCGTTGTCATACTCCTACCATAAAACCCACAAGTAAAACAATCAAATGTTATAAATTGTCTCGAAGCCACCTCTCTGTCTGGGTGCACAACCTGGAGGGAGGGGCGATATTCCCTCCGACTTTCACCGACGCACAAAGAAATGGTTAAAAAGTTTTAAGTTAACATTTCATTTCATCTGAGTTCCATAGTTATGATTCTGTATTAATCCAAGGTCTGAGTCAGCTTCTCGTTGCGGTGTTTGACTCATGTTTCCCCAAGCGTATACACACTCCTACCCCGCGCTGCAGGGATACAAAGACGGCCGGGATTTCCCTTTCTCTCCGACCCTGGGTTTAACATCGCCCTTTGCTTATGTTGCAGTTTTGCTGTGCGCTTGCATTTCTTTTCCTCTCTACTCTTACTTTAACCCTGCTTATTATTTGCGTATGGGTGGAGGCTAGAGCATTTATGTTGACTTAGGAAAACCTGATTGTTATAGGCTTCGGGTCAAGTCGTATAGAAATTATTAAAATATGTGAATACATTTCATATTAAATTAATAGACGGGTGATGGTTACATTGACGTAGCTTGTGGCAGGGTTCAATTGAAGTGGGTGTGAAGATCAATAACTTTAGCCTACCCTGTCGTTAAATTCCGACTTTAAGTTACTTTAATAGTAATGCAGAACCAATTAGCTTTGTTGACTTAACTAGATCTAGGCTAACGCAACCTCCCAGTGACCCTGGCTTTGTGTTTACGTCAGCCCCATTGCAATCCGCTGCGCTCTGCTCTCTATCTGCTCCCTCTGACCCTGGGAGGGCTCTGAACGTCAAAATCGTGTTAGTGGGTCAAGGTAAATATGACCTCCACATGCCATGCTGAGGCCTGGTTTGGTGTTTTTATTCATTATTAAAATTAAAAGAAACAATAGAAATATGTATCTATATGTATTGAAAAATTACGTGTTAATATTAAGATGGAAAGGGGGGCATATACAACATAGCTAACCCAATTCAATCTCCGATCAAAAATGTTTCGGGATTCAGAAACAAGATAAAAAACAAAACTTGTTATTAGCACAGACTATTATATGCCCCATACTTCAGGAGTATAGCTTAATCACGACCGTTCATGCGTATTACATTTTGGATTCACAAGCATTGACTTAAGTCCGTGCGAAAGAGGCCTGTCTTTTTTGTGATTTAATTCACGAACTTTTAAATTACTTTCCGCAAGCAGCAACAACAACAACAACGCCATGGCCCGGTGTTTGTAGAACTCTCGCTACGGCGCGTTTCCCAGGGCGGTTCGATTCTGGGTGGACTCTCCAAAGCCTCTGTCGCCCGTGGTTGAGAGCCTGGAGCAAGGGGATTTGACGGCGGACCACAGCTTTGCGACTCGAGTGCACGGGCACGCAACAGAGTGGGGCGCCTTGAAAGGGGCTCCCGTGGTGGAGGGAGGTGTCAGTTTGGCTCTTGGCGGCTCGCTGCAGTCTCCTCCGCCGGGGGGAACGAGCCAAGGGGGCCCCTTTGGAAGAAGACGGATTCGGGAGACGTGCCGTGCGGCCGGTCAAGTTCCAAGGAATATGCGATGGTGGCGGTGATGATGATGATGGCAGAAGTGGGCGGTGGTGATGAAGAAGATGGTGTCAATGTTCGTGGTCATGATGCTGACGGTGGTGGTGAGGACATTGATTTTGCCGACAAAATCATGAATGTTGCAGAGTTTGAAAGAAATCGCAGTGGTGAAGTTCGTGACGACGATGATGGTGGTGTTGGTGATGACGAGCTCAGCGACAATAGCCTTCATTCCGGCGAGTGCGACAACGTCAACAATGACCCTGATATTTTTTTCAACGACGACTTCAGCGTCTCTTCCGTCGAAACGCGCAACTCGCCACCCGCCGACGCGCCAGCTCGATCCTTCCCCAAAGCACCCGAGGCCGAGTGCACCTCTGGGCACGGCTCCACCATCGCGTCGCGCAGCAGCGCAACACGACCAACGGGGATGGAGGAGACAAAGGCGGATCTCGGGCACGGGAGAGGGGCCTCTCGTGGGGATTTCAAAGGCCGTGCCCGCGGGCCCGTGACCCAAGAGCTCGCGCCGCCTAGTCGGTCGGGCCGGCAGGCGGCGAGGAACCGGGGGAGAGCAGCAGTTTATTGGAGCTCTCCTCCGCAGAGACCCCGAGGCTTGGCGAGGAGGCGGAGCAAGAAATCGCCGGGAGCGGTGAGAAAATGAATCGAATTTTTTGATAGACACGCCACACACGACTGGATGAGCGCCTCTCGGCGCCGCGCGGGGCGTGGGGGTTGTTTGAACATACTTCACCGCACTGGTCAGTGCGGGGTAACAGGTCCTTGCAGGGTGGGCTGGTAGGAACATTGGAATTTTGCGCAATTTTATGACATTGTTACGTAAAATTGTGCAAATTGAGAGCGTCTTCCCACTTTTTTGCCCTCAAAATCGTTGAGGGTTCTTCGGACAAATTAACCTCTGTAGAGGAATGGAATGGTGAAATCCTTATTGACTGAAATCTGCTCATTTTGGAGCAATGTATCATAAAATTGTTAAGGGCTGGGCCGAAAAATGACAACAATTGCATTTAAAAAAAATGAGGATTTGTTTCCCGGTATACGGTAGTATGGGGCTTTAGACTCCGGATTATTAGCATTTCTGCTCGAAATCGAAACATGACCGGCTTATGGCCTTATACCTGTAAATTTGTGTTGAATATGTCATGACAAAACTGAGAGACAAGGCTTCGAGAGTCTTCGATAGTTCATTATTCCACTATGAAATACTATCTTGGATCACTAAACTACGATTGAGGTGGTGGTTGCATGTTGGATGGGGTTGGCGCAGTTGCGGCGCCTGCTGGGATTGGCTTTGGGTCGATGGCCTCTGCGATTTTGTCTCCGATTTTGTAAAGGGTTCCAGCAACAAATACGGCCTCTGTTTCAGCAAGCAGCTTTTCAACGGTGGCATCCAAAAATCCGTCGGTGTCTTCGAAGTCGTTGTTGCTCATGGTGTTCATGTCTTGTACCGAGAAAAACTCATAGTGCCGAATCCACAAGTGTGAGCACATTGTTGTGAAAGGAACTAAGTATACAGAAAAAATCCATTTGTAAAATATACAACACGGGATATTTCCTCTGCCTTTTGCAATAAAATGCACAAAGTGGTCGTCCATTTTATCCAATTTTATTCACTAAATGTTCAAGGGGGCGTCCATTTTATTCAATGTTATTGGCTGAAAATGTACCAAAGCTGTCTATTTACTCGAAGAATATTTGGCTCGGTTCCATGTAGATTTATTTGTCACCAGGAAAATAAACAAAATTTGAGTCAATAAGAATAGAATAGCCAAATCGTGAGCTATTTCTGGTAGTCTGTACTTCGTATGCCTTTTGGAATGAAATGAACAAAGGAGTCGTCTATTTTATCCTATTTTATTCACTAAAATGCACTGAATTGAATTGAGCTTACTTTTGACATCAATTGAATTGCGTTTGCTATAGACGTATTTTTTTTTATTGAAATACATTTTAATTGAAATAAATTTTAAGATACAATGGCATGAAGAGGCTCAAATTTGCCCTTGAAATTAATACCCCTTAACATTTGGGTTTGATATTATTTTGTTTGATAATAATATCTGGATTTGTGCACACAATACAAAATAATGAACACGTCACATTTAATAGATGACAGCTCGGGTCTCTTCAAGCTCTCACGGACTCTTGTAGGAATATTTCGCCCTGTCAGCGCGGATGACGGGTGTTCCGCAAGCTGCTGGCAGGATGAATGTGGGAAGGGCTTGCACTGTGGAATTCGGGACTGAGAAAGGCGTCAGTGAATTTGCCACAGCCCCAAAAGCGAAGTTCGCAAGTGAGATAATGTGACTTCCAAATGTTGGGTGCAATAAGACATATCAAGTCTCTGCGCTGTCTTTTGCTGATTTGACACCCAACAGCACGAGATTTGACTTCGTTGAAGTATTGTGACACCCAACAGCACGAGATTTCACTTCTTATGAAAGGGAACGGACGGACGGACGCATTAATCTATTGCAGGCTGGTACACTCAGTTACAACTTCGTTCCTACCAGTAAAAGGTGGGCAGCATATACGTGGATGCATTGAAGTACAGAACGATTGTTTACGTAGCCCCGCAGCAGCCTATAGCACCTGTTTGTGCGTAGTAGTGGTCGCCCATACAAGCCCTATCCAGATTGAACCCTGCTTAGCTCCCTGATCTGATGGGATTGGACTCGTATTCTTCATCAGCTGCATTGACGATTGAACCTCGCCATCAATAGGTCATCCCTAACAGTTCATCATACTCATCCTCGAAATTATGTTTTTCCATAACGCTTGTTTACCCAATAATCAATTTTTTTCAGGCCAGTCCTACCACGTTTTTGCAGTCTGTGGGGGTGATGATTGCCATGATTCCAATCCCGGGTACTTTTTTTACGTCACAAATTTGGAGAAAAACGTCGGCACGCACAATGGCTTCATGCTTGCGAATGACGCCACGGGGATCTTGGATGCGAAGCAGACTGCGTGTTTAAAAATGCATTCTAATCTATTGTAGTTGATACTCCAGAGGTGTATAATTATCGGGACGTCCGCAGGAATCGAAACGTAAATCCTCTGCAACGTGGAGCGGACGCGGAATCGCCGCCGATTATCATCATGGCACACACACACACGCGATCATACGCTTTGATTTTTTTTTAGGGAAAGGGGTTGGTGGATCACGCCGATTTTTCCAGTCCTAAATCGGCTCGACTCCCGAGGATGCAAGGAGATGCCTGTGCAGATACAGAAAAAAACCCACACGTTATCCTCGTGTTACGCGTTGTTTTCTCCCAGTATTCCTTTCACGTGAAGCCAAACTTCATGCGATTTGCAAAACGTCCCAACGCACCAGAACCCTCCTGACAAGTAATCTCGAGACTGAATGTGACTTTCCTGCGTAATTAGCATTATTTGTCACGTGGCCATTAAATGTGGTGTATTTTTACGTTTTTAAAGTCCAAGTTGTGTCACTTCAGGTGAGCTACCAGCAGAGGGCAGTGTGCAGAAAAAGGATTTGAATCATGTACACGGAGCTTTGTGAGTAGCGTGTTTACCTCCCGCTTGGGTGGCTTTTCTCATGGTCCATGTGACACAAATATGGTCAAGAGCCACGGCCCATTGGAGGCGAACCTTACTGACAAAATTCCATCTTGCGTCTCTCGACCATACTAATAAAAAAGCACACTTGAGTCCATCAACCTATCTACCTTTTTGGATGAATGCTATCCACGCAGGAGCATCAGCAGCCATGATCAATTTACGACTTGATGAAGGCCTCCCCAAGCCATTACAGGTCCGCGAGCGATGTTCAATGTAACAACGCATAGAGCCACGTGCGCACGAGCCGATGTAATCGCTCCATCTGCGCGATTGAAGTTCTCTTTTGAGATGTTCCTCTTCTTTGGCTGTAACTCCTTAATTGATCTCGACCATCGGTAATTCAAATATTATTACTGCAATTACAAAGTGGAATGACCTTCCCGCAGGGAGCGCCCGTGGATGATCCGTGGACCGAGTGGGTGTGCGTGCAGATCGAGTCGGCCGTGGAACACGAGCTGGTGGAGGAAGGAGGTCACGTCCCAGACCCAATCTTCATGCTCTAGGCCAGTGTTTTTCTCTAATTTTCAGAGGTGGGGGGGGGGGCTACTTTCGCCAATAACACATCAGTGTGATGGTCGCCACGTATTTAAAATTATTGTGATTTGACAGCACGATGAACATTTTTCAAATTTGTATTGTCGGGGGCTGCCCGTTAGGGGCCACACTAAAGGCCATCAGGGGCCACCAGTGGCCCGCGGGACTTGCAATGAAGAACACTGCTCTAGGCAATCATCGGCACCCTCACCGGTTGCATTCAATAATCGATTATTACGAGGGCTTCTGCACACCGGTATGATTATTTGACCATACTTCACCATTCCGATCAGTGTGGTTTGCAGGCATGGACCAAACGTGGCGATCATAGAAGTGCAGTAGAACAGTGGATATGCTGCATGTAGCCCCAAAGCCTTTAACAAGCTGGTATGACCACCTATTTATCACTATCCAGCTCAAGTCTGCTTGGCTTCCGAGATCGGGTACATTCCGGGTGATTGTCACAGGTGGCATTAATATACATGGTAGATATTTAATTACATTACTGCAAGGTAGACCTTATAAATGCCACATGAGCAGACGGCCATAGTAGGCATACAATAATACGCGAGGTTTTTTACGCAAGTTTTTTCTGTAAACGTAATGACGATCTGTACAATTAAAAGCACACCAGGGTACAATATATGTACAGTACAACGATGGACTGCAGATTTGGGGCCTGCAATCGAATGAAGTTTCAAACCAGTATTTTTTTTTTATTTTCATGAACGGCATCTGCAGCATCTGGTTTAAGTACGGCAGCGCTGACGACAATTTCACACATGAGTGGCCACTCTTATCCTTGGTTAGTTTATAACATGGAACACACAAGCCCGAATGACTGCCACCAGAAATGTGCGACCTTGTAAAGTGAGCGGTATATTACAACACAACATCGCGATAGCATGTGCAAAAAAAATACATACTGTTTATACGTATATCACAGCGGAATTGCTTTTTCTCAGGCCAAGCAAATGTGTGGAAGCAGACAAGCGAGCGAATGAATATAGCAGGCGTTACTAAAAAGATCTCCAAAATTCTAAACAAACACAAGTTCCTGGTCCGGTTCAATACAGTACGCAAATTTCGTGATCTGATCCCATCCGTGAACGATGTCATTCCTGACTTACAGTACCCCGGGGTTTACAAATTGAGCTGCACTTGTGATGATTGCTATATCGGGGAGACGACACGACATGTCTCTGACCGAATTCGCGAGCACAAATCAGATTTGAAACACGGCAGAACGAATGATTCTGCCGTAGCTGACCACTGTTACAATGCTGTTGGTGATCACGATATAGTTTTCTCCGATACCAAGGTCCTTTGTAAACCCACGGGTTTTCATCAGAGATTTATCCACGAGGCAATTCAGATTTACAAACACAGACACAATTTCAACCGAGAAGATGGTTTCAAATTAAGCAACCATTGGAAAGATCTTCTTTGGTTCTTTCGGTAAAGTCACGTAGAATGAGAATAAAATAATAAATTGATAAAATAAAATAAC
The DNA here is from genome assembly GCF_048934315.1 of Petromyzon marinus. NCBI lineage: Eukaryota > Metazoa > Chordata > Hyperoartia > Petromyzontiformes > Petromyzontidae > Petromyzon > Petromyzon marinus. The sequence goes on along the minus strand of NC_133699.1, from coordinate 6,461,235 downwards.
ACAATAATATAATAATATTCTCTCTCTTTGTGAGAATATTATTGCGTTATTTTATTTCATCAATTTATTATTTTATTCTCATTCTACGTGACTTTACCGAAAGAACCAAAGAAGATGAATCATTGCAGTCACGAAAGCTTTAAATCGAAACATTGGAAAGATGTTCTAAATCATACCAAACATTAAACTAATTTTCAATGGTATTTATCCAAATAGTGATATACCAAACTTTCACAGAAGCTTATTTCACTTCACACCTACATTTGTAAACTCCCCCCCCCCCCCCCCCCGTGCCGGTCCTCTACGTTCCACTTCACACCCCCTCCCCCCCTCCGTGCCGGTCCTCTTGTGCTTTACGGTCATTTTATGCTAATTCCTTTGTCAAAGCGTTTGGTTTCCTCCCACACAGCTTAAAAGGACGCGACCTGGGCTGGACTGTCTTCGCTCCAACGCTGTCCTCGTGACAGTACGGTCCCCTTCACCTGATGAAGGCCACTTGTGTTGTGGCCGAAACATCGTGATTTTTGTTATTTTATTTTTTTACCTACGTGACTTTACCCAATAGAACCAAAGAGTACAGCTTTATCCTATTGGTGGTTTTATTCCGCGCGAGTATCCCGCTAACTACTAGTGTCTGTGTGAGTCAGCAGGCCCTCCAAACCTATTCCTCGAGGAGTCCAGATTCAGCTTATCCTGCATATAGCTCCGTTTTCTACCCTCTATTCAATAGCCCAAACTTACCTCTCCTCTACTTACGATTCCTTCCACTCTGCTGCGCTGAACGCTGTAGAAAGGCGATACTGTGAGTCGTCTCCGGAGAGGGTTGAGTCTCGCTGCGCTGGGCTCGTCGCACGGAGATAGATAAGTCACTGCGTGTGAAGAGATAGACGAGTCAATGTGTGTGAGGGAGATAGAGAGAGAACCACTGTGTGTGCGGGGAGTGAAGAAGAGACTGTGTGGGGAGACAAGGAGTATGAGCGGACGGTGCTGAGGGGAATTCGAGTGTTCGAGTTGGTGGAGCGCGGAGAGGAGAAATTATAGTGTGTGTGTGTGAAATTATATATAGTGTGTGTGTGAAATTATATATATAGTGTGTGTGTGTGTAATGATATATATAGTGTGTGTAATGATATATAGTGGGTGTGTGTGTAATTATATATAGTGGGTGTGTGTAATTATATATAGTGGGTGTGTGTGTAATTATATATAGTGTGTGTGTGTGTAATTATATATAGTGTGTGTGTGTAATGATATATAGTGTGTGTGTAATGATATATAGTGTGTGTGTGTGTAATTATATAGTGTGTGTGTGTAATTATATATAGTGTGTGTGTGTAATTATATATATAGTGTGTGTGTGTAATTATATATATAGTGTGTGTGTAATTATATATATAGTGTGTGTGTGTAATTATATATATAGTGTGTGTGTGTAATTATATATATAGTGTGTGTGTGTAATTATATATATAGTGTGTGTGTGTAATTATATATATAGTGTGTGTGTGTAATGATATATAGTGTGTGTGTGTAATGATATATATAGTGTGTGTGTGTAATGATATATATAGTGTGTGTGTGTAATGATATATATAGTGTGTGTGTGTAATTATATATAGTGTGTGTGTGTAATTATATATAGTGTGTGTGTGTAATGATATATATATAGTGTGTGTGTAATGATATATATATAGTGTGTGTGTAATGATATATATAGTGTGTGTGTAATGATATATATAGTGTGTGTGTAATGATATATATATAGTGTGTGTGTAATGATATATATAGTGTGTGTGTAATGATATATATATAGTGTGTGTGTAATGATATATATATAGTGTGTGTGTAATGATATATATATATAGTGTGTTTGTGTGTGTAATGATATATATATAGTGTGTTTGTGTGTGTAATGATATATATAGTGTGTTTGTGTGTGTAATGATATATATAGTGTGTTGTGTGTAATGATATATAGTGTGTGTGTAATGATATATAGTGTGTGTGTGTGTGTAATGATATATAGTGTGTGTGTGTGTAATGATATATAGTGTGTGTGTGTGTAATGATATATAGTGTGTGTGTGTGAAATTATATATATATAGTGTGTGTGTGTGAAATTATATATATAGTGTGTGTGTGTGAAATTATATATATAGTGTGTGTGTGTGATGATATATATAGTGTGTGTGTGTGTGATGATATATATAGTGTGTGTGTGTAATGATATATATAGTGTGTGTGTGTAATGATATATATAGTGTGTGTGTGTAATGATATATATAAAGTGTGTGTGTGTAATGATATATATAAAGTGTGTGTGTGTGTAATGATATATATAAAGTGTGTGTGTGTGTAATGATATATATAGTGTGTGTAATGATATATATAGTGTGTGTAATGATATATAGTGTGTGTGTGTAATGATATATATAGTGTGTGTGTGTAATGATATATAGTGTGTGTGTGTAATGATATATATAGTGTGTGTGTGAAATGATATATAGTGTGTGTGTGTGAAATGATATATAGTGTGTGTGTGTGAAATGATATATATATAGTGTGTGTGTGTGAAATGATATATATATATAGTGTGTGTGTGTGAAATGATATATATATAGTGTGTGTGTGTGAAATGATATATATAGTGTGTGTGTGTGAAATGATATATATATAGTGTGTGTGTGTGAAATGATATATATATAGTGTGTGTGTGTGAAATGATATATATATAGTGTGTGTGTGTGAAATGATATATATATAGTGTGTGTGTGTGTGAAATGATATATATATATAGTGTGTGTGTGTGAAATGATATATATATAGTGTGTGTGTGTGTAATGATATATATATAGTGTGTGTGTGTGTAATGATATATATATAGTGTGTGTGTGTGTAATGATATATATATAGTGTGTGTGTGTGTAATGATATATATATATAGTGTGTTTGTGTGTAATGATATATATATAGTGTGTGTGTGTAATGATATATATATAGTGTGTGTCTGTAATGATATATATATAGTGTGTGTGTGTAATGATATATATAGTGTGTGTGTGTAATGATATATATAGTGTGTGTGTGTAATGATATATATAGTGTGTGTGTGTAATGATATATATATAGTGTGTGTGTGTAATGTGATATATATATAGTGTGTGTGTGTAATGAGATATATATATATAGTGTGTGTGTGTAATGAGATATATATAGTGTGTGTGTGTAATGATATATATATAGTGTGTGTGTGTAATGATATATATATAGTGTGTGTGTGTAATGATATATAGTGTGTGTGTGTAATGATATATATAGTGTGTGTGTGTAATGATATATATAGTGTGTGTGTGTGTGTAATGATATATATAGTGTGTGTGTGTGTAATGATATATATAGTGTGTGTGTGTAATGATATATATAGTGTGTGTGTGTAATGATATATATAGTGTGTGTGTGTGTGTAATGATATATATAGTGTGTGTGTGTGTGTAATGATATATATATAGTGTGTGTGTAATGATATATATATAGTGTGTGTGTGTGTAATGATATATATAGTGTGTGTGTGTGTGTAATGATATATATATAGTGTGTGTGTGTGTGTAATGATATATATATAGTGTGTGTGTGTGTAATGATATATATATAGTGTGTGTGTGTGTGTAATGATATATATATTGTGTGTGTGTGTGTAATGATATATATTGTGTGTGTGTGTGTAATGATATATATAGTGTGTGTGTGTAATGATATATATAGTGTGTGTGTGTAATGATATATATATAGTGTGTGTGTGTAATGATATATATAGTGTGTGTGTGTAATGATATATATATAGTGTGTGTGTGTGTAATGATATATATATAGTGTGTGTGTGTAATGATATATATATATAGTGTGTGTGTGTAATGATATATATATAGTGTGTGTGTGTAATGATATATATATAGTGTGTGTGTGTAATGATATATATATAGTGTGTGTGTGTAATGATATATATAGTGTGTGTGTGTAATGATATATATATAGTGTGTGTGTGTAATGATATATATAGTGTGTGTGTGTAATGATATATATAGTGTGTGTGTGTAATGATATATATATAGTGTGTGTGTGTAATGATATATATATAGTGTGTGTGTGTAATGATATATATATAGTGTGTGTGTGTGTAATGATATATATATAGTGTGTGTGTGTGTAATGATATATAGTGTGTGTGTGTGCGGAACGATGGAAATAAAAGTTACGGTGGAAGAAAGTCGATTGTCGTCCGAGTGAATCCAAGGCACTACACACACATACAAGCATTTGTTAAATTAATCGTTTATAAACATGGGAGGTAGGGGGGAGGGGGCTGGCTTTCATTTCTCTGCCGGAGTCAAAGGCACAGATGTACAAAAATGACGCATTAACCACTGCACTGCTTGCGGAAGCACAAAACGCGACTACAAAGCGTGCGGAAGCGGGCTGGTCATGCATGGCCCTTTAGGACCGACGGTGCCGGACAGTGCGCCCATAAGGGGGCTTTTTGCCAGAACGCTGCACACCTGCACCTGCACCGCCTCGGTCTCTTCTCGAGCAGCATGATGTCTTCCGAGGACGGGGTACCAGTCTCCATGGACACAACCGCACCGTTCAGGTCCTGCGCCGGATCACAACGGGCTAAGGTTGACATCTGTGTTCGGCAGGACCCCCCCCCACCGCACCTGCCCTCGTGCTTGCCCAAAGTGCATAATTAATTATTAACTCGCTCGCTCACGCCGTAGAAACACCATTGCAGAAAAAACACCCAACAATAACACATTTCAATTCAGGGGAGCGAGGTGGCTGAGAAGTGAGAGCATGGAACCAGAACTGCCGAAATCCTGGATTTGAATCCAAGCAACCACCCAGATTTAAATTGGGTTTTGGAGTGGAATGAGTTGATGGTCTCAGCTCAGTCACCCATTGAACGCACCCAAATAACATTTAATGTAACACTTAATTTGGCTAAATTCCAGCTTTGAGAATAAAAAATCAGTTTCACTGTCATCATACACAAACCAATCTCGCAGAAAAGTGCACGGATTTTGCACATTCTTTTCCATGTTCTTTGTGATCCAAGTGTTATGCCAGGCAATATGCACAGAATATAATTGTTTTGTAGACACTCATCTCTAGTTAATTATTTTGATCCCTTTTCACCTTCAATAATTGCCCTTGATACACACTTAGATTTCCCAGATGTCTCCCTCTAATATTTCTCCAGTTTAAATAAAAGATTGATCCAGTTTAAACAGCGACTTTGATTCAATGATTATTTCCTCTTGTTCAGTGAACTTTTTTCATGGCTTTTGTTTTGCTCATTTATCTTTCGCCCCACTTTGCAGCCTTCTTTGGTATTTCTTCAATAATTTCCTGTATTACTTTACTTTTGGTTGTTATAATGACGATGTCATTAGGGAATCTGAGATGGCTATTTTTTCTACAATTTATCAAATCTAATTTTCAGAAAATGTGTGAGTGGATTTGTGAATAGCCTTGTTTGACTAACCTTCCACTATGAATTTTGTTACTTCCTTCATCAAAATATCAGTGTAGGTTGTTAATATTTTGTACATTGTTTTTATTTCCAAACATTTCTTATATTTAATGTAGGCCTTGATTCGAGAACTTAAATGAGTATCAATTTTCATTGCGTCAAGTACTTCTTTCAGTCTACAAAGGCCAAGCACAATGGTAAATGATATTCATTAATTTTCAATTTAAAATCTAACATATACATAGGTTTTATAATTTTGCTCCAATATCTGGTCCCGCTTCTTTGATGGTGTCTACAGTTATACCATGGTTTGCTGCTTTGCAAGACCATGAGATATAGCCATGGCTTGGAAAGGCCTTAATTCAGCAGTGGATAGATCGTGTCTGTGGATGATTGAACAAGGTAGCAACAATGCTTCGCAGAGACAGAATCATAAAACCAGGAAATCGTAACACATGACCCAGCGGGAAGCACATTCGCCACTCGTTACAGAGGTTCACGGTTCGAATCCGTCGGCCGCCCTCGTTATTACTGCGGTGTGCATCAACCATAAAAATAAGTGCCATCGACTTCAGAGTGGACGTAAAAAGAATCCTTGACATTATTCGCAAGAATGTGTGCCGGCATTCAAAGGGGTCAAATTATTACATTTACCAAAAGATTTCTCACTGGGATTATACGTAGCAATCTTCACTTCCTAGTGGGGAAAAGTTGGTTAGACCCTCCTGAAAACAAGTCATGAGACTCCATGAGGTTTCCTTCGGTAATCAGGCCTAGTAAAAAGCCAAATGAAACTCAATGTATAAATAAATAAACACTTTAACTCTTCCAACAAATTATACCTGAGGATTCGATTTGGCACTCTGTGACCCCGGCTGGACACGTGACTGGACCCCAGTGGGGGCCGGGGGCCTAGGGGGCACCTTGGAGGGCACGTGGACAGCAGGGGGGCTTCGAGAGGGTTCTCGAAGGGAGGTGTGGCCGGGGCGGGGCCCGGGCACGCCGAGGCCCATATAAGCAGCCGCCTCACGAGGTTCGAGGCTGCCCGTATCAAGAACGAAGATGCATCGTGAAGATGCCAAGAAGAGTCAAGCATCCAGTCAGTGGACCTGGCAGTAGCCCACCTGGCTGGGTCACGCTAGAGTATTTGAGAAGTATGTGTTAGCTAGAGTAGGTCGGTGGTCACCACCTTATGTGCAGTGTTATATTACTTACCGTTCTAATAAATCAGCGTTGCCTCCCAAGGAGTCGTGTGTGCACCTAATTCGAACCCACTACAAATATATAAGGTAGTACTGTATTTAAAGTCACGTGTCAATCCACTGCTGGATGAGGGTCTCCACACTGCGGGCCGTGAGGTTATTGACCATACTTCACCACGCTAGTCAAGGTGGCGTTGCATAGATGAGTGCAAAGAAAGTACAATTGATTTTGCTGCACTGCCCTCTGCTGCCCACAACAGCAGCCTGGAAAGAGCCAACACTAACAAACATAATACTGTAAAAATATTTTAAAATCACCCCATCACAGAGATGAAAAAAAACATGACTACATATCACTGTGACCTGTTATATTTACTGTGAATCATCAAATAATAAATTGTTTAAATCCACGCCTATACAGGCCACCATACTTCAATAGTGATTACCGTTGGTAGGGCTATTTTAATACACACAATGGACAGGAAGGACAAGATCAAAGGGCTCTCATAATCCACATGCAGAGTGTACGTTGCCTCATTAATCCCCACACCCCCACTTTGCGCAAGAGCGTAGAAGTGTGGTTACCACATCTACGCCTCTATAAGGAAACAGGTGGACTTCACAAATTTGGTTGTCGCCTGATGAAGCTGGTTGTAATTACTGGCGAAACATCGTACTCAGATTGTCAATGTTGTGGCTTCGCTCTCCATCACACCGATGTGCTGTACTAGTGACCAATTTACATGTTCTGTTTACGTGACAACCCTTACTAGTTGGCTGTGTCGGGTGGTGGCGGGTTTTAACGACACATTTATATATTTAAGCGAACTAACCCAAAATACCTCTATTATGGATGTAATTTATCTTGCATTTTAATTCCATGAGCAAAGTTGCAAATTAAGCAAATATTGTCGAGACGATCATTGGTTGAACTTTGATCAAGTGAGCTGTTCTAATTGTGCACATTTCCATCAATGTTGCTTATAATATTTGGTTATCTGTAATATTTGGTTAGAGGTTATATAAGAGATGGCCTGCCCGCATGTTTGGTGGACAATGGGTGCATGCGGAGATGGTGTGGACTTCGTCTTCATCGGCGGCAGCCCCTTGGGGTTCGAGGATGACACCCATCAGATCTTGAGGTGGCTGAGGAGTCCAATTCACGATCTGCAGATCTTTGAGCTTTGGGGTCACGTGGTCCCAGATAGAAGTGGGAGCCACAATGCTGGGTTAGCTTCCTTTTCTGTTGTTATTTGGCAGCGATTCGGCATCAAGACGTTGGGTCTCAGTGGGCCGTCGCCTGGTGGATGCAGCAGCGCCACCCAAGGTGGGCGGCAGCCTACTCCGTCGAATCTCGAAGCCTGATGTTTCTGTACTTCAGGGAGGACTTGAGGGTGTCCTTGAACTGCTTACTTTGTCCTCCCCTCGTCCGCTGCCCATTAGAGAGCTGGGAGAAAAGGATCTGGTGGGGAAGGCAGTTCTCAGGTACGCGGAAGCAGTGGCCAGTCCATCAGAGTTGTTTTTTTAGAAGTATTGCTTCAATGCTGGTGGTGTCAGCATGGAGGACACTTGCACTTGATCCCCTGGATTTGATGGAGGCAGTGCTGTTGGAAACGCTCAAGCGCAATGACATGGCACCAATACATAGACAACATACCGGCAAGACTTAAAATCCTAGCATACCATCTTTAAAACTATCACATCTACACAAACACCGAGTCTACACAACATGTAGCTTCAGATAATTTCGGTGCAACAAAAAACAGATGGTTACTCATGACAGCCACATGGTAGACTATGTTGGGACAAACAAAACCTTTCCGTTAACGCTCATCAGAATATTTATTTATACAGCAGGAATCCGATGAGCTATAAACCTCTTTTTCACAGATGTCCAGTCGGGGCAGGTGAGAATAATACAACACAACACAAAAACTTGACAGTGAAAAGTATAGCAAATATATACAAATAATACTAAACTATGTTTTATCCTACCAGGTAAAGCATACTGAGCTATGAGCCTCTCATTCAGAAGCAACCTGGCAACAAATGATAGCTTAATAAACTGGTTTATCTTATAGAAATTTATTACAGCAAAATAATCAATAATCTAAACAAATTTCGATTTAAAGCTTTCGTGACTGCAATGATTCATCTTCTTTGGTTCTTTCGGTAAAGTCACGTAGAATGAGAATATAAGAATAAATTGATAAAATAAAATAACACAATAATATTCTCACGACGTTTCGGCCACAACACAAGCGGCCTTCATCAGGTGAAGGGAGCGAGACTGTCTGGTAGAACAGCGCTGGAGTGAGAGAGCCACGTTCAGATCACGGCTTTTAAGCTGTGTGAGAGGAACAAAGAGCCTTGACGAAGGAATTAGCATAAAATTTAGCATTGAAAAGGCTGAATGATTAGCTTGTGACTGGTCACAGAAATAGCTATGTTAAAAGTTAAAGCATACACATCCGCAGAGGCACCCATTGTTAAAAGGAATTAGCATAGAATTTAGCATTGAAATAGCTAAATTAAGGCATTCGCTTGTAACTGCTACAGAAATAGTTACGTTGAAGTCAGAGCATACACATTCACCGAGGCACTTAGTACAAATCAAAACAGGAGAATTTAGCATTGAAATAACTAGGCGAATTTAGCATTGAAATAACTGGGTGATTTGCTGGTGACTGGTCACAGAAATGACTACACATCTGAGCTATTCACAGTACTATATAGTGAACCAATAAAAATTAAAATATAAATTACCTTCATGTTATCAATAAACTCTATATTCTCCAATCAGCTAAGCTACCAAACATAAGTCGTTATATATCACAATGCTATATGGCGAAAAAATGGGTGGATTCTTACCCTCAAATTTCCGTACCACGGATAGCTACGGGCCCCGTTCAGACGGACGAGTTCGTCCATGGTCGGAACAGAGGAGGGGGAGAGAGACAGCTGCGAAGCCCTAGTATACTCCATGTTGTAAACCATACCATTAACCGTGGTGTGAGAGGTATTAAGAGGCAATGCTGGCGAAAGAGCTGCGGTCTGAAGGTCATCGTAAAATTACAATTAATTAAGAACAGAAATGATTTAACACATCTTTCCAGTGGTTACTAAGCCTGAATCCATCTTCTCGGTTGAAATTGTCTCTGTGCTTGTATATGTGAATGGCCTCATGAACGAATCTCTCATGGTAGCCAGTTGGTTTGCAAAGAACCTCCGTCTTGGAGAAGTCAATGTCATGTGAGCCCACTGAATTGTAACAGTGATCTGCCACGGCCGATTCAACAGCATTAATTGATGAGAACAAACAGTTCTTGTTGAAACCCTCTGCTGCCAGACCACCAAGATTATATGGCCTTCCAAAGATACACAAAGAAGATACACCCCTTCGTCCCATCGTCTCTACTATCAGCTCCCCCACCTACAAACTGGCACGTTTTCTGGCTGATATACTGCGACCTTTCACTGGAAAAACCACCTCTGCGGTACTAAATTCTACTCACCTGGTATCGACAATCAAAGACATTTCCCTGTCCCCAAACGACCTGCTTGTCAGTTTTGATGTGGTGTCCTTGTTCACCAAAGTCCCGGTACCTGACACCATCGCTATCATTGAAGACCTGGTTCATCAAGGACTGCATACTGATGTACCCCCCCTGGTGAGACATTGCTTAACCAACACATACTTCACCTGGAATGGAACTTTCTACAAACAAACTGAGGGCACCCCAATGGGCTCCCCCCTATCTCCGGTTGAAGCCAACGTATTCATGGAAAAATTTGAAACTGACGCCATCCAGACTGCCACTCTACGCCCGACCTTATGGAAGAGGTACGTTGATGACACCTTTGTCATCTGGCCACATGGCCAGCCTGCTCTAGACCAATTCCGCGACCACATCAATTCCATACACCCAGCCATCAGATTCACCATGGAGGTTGAAAAAGATGGCAAACTACCCTTTCTGGATGTCTTAATTAAAAGGAGACATGATGGTTCAATGAGCCACTCTGTCTACAGGAAAGCTACCCATACAGATGCTTACTTGAAACCGGATTCCCACCACCATCCATCCCAGAAGAACTGCCTCATCAAGACTCTATACCATAGAGCCCAATGCATTTCCGACCAGGAACACATTACCAGTGAACTCAAGCACGTACACCAGGCTCTCAGTGCTAATGGCTACTCCGACTACACAATCCGCAAAGCCATCACTCCAGTCATGAAGAAGGATCCTCTTGTGGAGCCACTCAAAACCATCACCTTACCCTACATTGCAGGGGTCACTAAAAAGATCTCCAAAATCCTGAATAAACACAAGATCCAGGTCCGATTCAACACAGTACACAAAATCCGTGATTTAGTTCCATCTGTAAAAGATGCTCTTCCAGACATACAGTACCCGGGCGTTTACAAACTAAAGTGCCTCTGTGGTAGTAGCTACATTGGAGAAACCAAAAGACATATCTCGGACCGCATCCGCGAACATAAAGCAGACTTGAAACACGGTAAGACGAACTCCTCGGCCGTGGCAGATCACTGTTACAATTCAGTGGGCTCACATGACATTGACTTCTCCAAGACGGAGGTTCTTTGCAAACCAACTGGCTACCATGAGAGATTCGTTCATGCGGCCATTCACATATACAAGCACAGAGACAATTTCAACCGAGAAGATGGATTCAGGCTTAGTAACCACTGGAAAGATGTGTTAAATCATTTCTGTTCTTAATTAATTGTAATTTTACGATGACCTTCAGACCGCAGCTCTTTCGCCAGCATTGCCTCTTAATACCTCTCACACCACGGTTAATGGTATGGTTTACAACATGGAGTATACTAGGGCTTCGCAGCTGTCTCTCTCCCCCTCCTCTGTTCCGACCATGGACGAACTCGTCCGTCTGAACGGGGCCCGTAGCTATCCGTGGTACAGAAATTTGAGGGTAAGAATCCACCCATTTTTTCGCCATATAGCATTGTGATATATAACGACTTATGGTTGGTAGCTTAGCTGATTGGAGAATATAGAGTTTATTGATAACATGAAGGTAATTTATATTTTAATTTTTATTGGTTCACTATATAGTACTGTGAATAGCTCAGATGTGTAGTCATTTCTGTGACCAGTCACCAGCAAATCACCCAGTTATTTCAATGCTAAATTCGCCTAGTTATTTCAATGCTAAATTCTCCTGTTTTGATTTGTACTAAGTGCCTCGGTGAATGTGTATGCTCTGACTTCAACGTAACTATTTCTGTAGCAGTTACAAGCTAATGCCTTAATTTAGCTATTTCAATGCTAAATTCTATGCTAATTCCTTTTAACAATGGGTGCCTCTGCGGATGTGTATGCTTTAACTTTTAACATAGCTATTTCTGTGACCAGTCACAAGCTAATCATTCAGCCTTTTCAATGCTAAATTTTATGCTAATTCCTTCGTCAAGGCTCTTTGTTCCTCTCACACAGCTTAAAAGCCGTGATCTGAACGTGGCTCTCTCACTCCAGCGCTGTTCTACCAGACAGTCTCGCTCCCTTCACCTGATGAAGGCCGCTTGTGTTGTGGCCGAAACGTCGTGAGAATATTATTGTATTATTTTATTTTATCAATTTATTCTTTTATTCTCATTCTACGTGACTTTACCGAAAGAACCAAAGAAAATCTAAACAAATGTTTGTGAAAGTTATCCCATCATATCAGATGTTTATTAATGTCCTTCCTTTTGAGAAACCTAGACCATTATCGCTCACTAGGTGGGTTAGGATTGAAAACTAGCTACAGGCAGTCCCCGGATTATAGGGATGAAACTACAGTAATTAAAGAAAACGGTACGGGAGGCACAACTATTTCCGGCTATGGGATTTTATCTAGATTTGGGGGAAATTGTTGAGTTTCCGACATACGGAAAATTCAGGTTGCGGATCTTCCTCGGGAACCTAATGCTTCCGTAACCCGGGGATTGCCTGTAAGGAGGGAGCATCTGATATCAGTCTAAATCTCTAAGTCTCCAATGTGTCTGCTAAGGTGCGCGTGTGTGTGTATGCAGTGTGTCTCCGGCTCGTCTTCTTTCTTCCTTGAGTGTCCTTTGTGTAGTCCGAGCACTTCGGAGCTCTCTGTGTGTTCTTGATGCCACCCAGTTTGAAGACTGAGAGTCCTCGATGTCCACTGGGATGGCATTCTACTCTGGTGACCTACACATAGCACACATCATCACCATCACAATTATTCCACTGGCCAACAGGACACCACAGAAAACTGCCTGTCATTGAAACTACCTAGAGAAATGAATTGCACCGAAAATGGCTGATAACTCACGTGGTAACCACCTTCAAAATATAATTGTGGGCCGAGTAAGAGTGCGTACAACACTGTCAGACAACACTGTTTGACTTAGGGTAAATTCTCCAGTTTGAGGTTTTATGGTTTGTGAAAATACATCATGAGTACAACTTACCGCATATAGAAGAGGATGTAGGCCTGGTCTTGAAGCACTTCTGACTTGGCGACTGGCTCCACGTCAGCATCGTCCATTCTGAACCAGCTGCCATTGCTGACCTGAAGGAAAAAATACATGTACACTTAATTACGATCATTACCCAATTGCACCTGACTCATTTAAAAGCCAGCCATAGTGACAGATCATGAAAGTGGAATATTATATGGAAGTTAACACGTGTACTCATATGCTTCGTGTGTGTGTGTGTATGTATTATCATAGAGGGAAACAGTAGCGTAGCGGTTAGCACATTGCACTACGAACCCGGCAACCAGAGGTCAATTCCCGCTTACGACGTAACACCAGTGACGATTATCTCAACTGGTCGTGGGCCTCGTTCCCTCGGTCCACTCAGCCTCAAATGAACACATGGTGCAATATGTAAAAAATACCACTCAGGGGACAAAGGCGGCCGGGTGTAGTGCTGGCCACCCACCCCCGCGTGTGTCATTCTGGCTTTGACAGGTGCTCATGAACAGCACTTGCCCCAACAGTCGGGTAAGGCTATATGGGGGATATTTGTTTTTTTGTTTATCATGCAGAACATCACCTTGTTGTACGAGTAGTAGTGGCCGCTATTGGTGGTGGTCCCGTGGTGCACAATCACCGAGTAGAGTGAATAAAGTTGCGACTCTTGCACAACCTGACTAGACATGAACGGCCGTATGTCGAGTTTTTCAGGGAAGAGGAACTCCTACAAGGGATGAGGGAGGAGACAGTGATGGGCCAAGCATTAAAAGAGAGGAAAATAGGGAGCTGGCTAAGCAGGGGCAGAAGAAGGGAGCAAATTAACGTATTGGCGGTACACTGGTGCACCGTATATATAAAAAACTAAAATCACATTTTTCACGATGATATATTTTCCAGCGATTCCCAACCCATTTCAGGAAATTTTGTGGGGCTGCGTCAAAATAATTTATCGTGATCTCAAAGCAGTCGGAAGATGAGTGTCGGTTCACATTTTGATGTTCTACTGTTTTATGAGGACCGGTGTGTCATGCTGCACCGGTGTACCGCCAATACGTCCAAATGACAAAAAACGTTGAATACAAAATATATCTGAATATCAGTTTGCATTCTGTGCAGGAAGTAAAATTCACCCTGTCGATTTTGTGCCCAAACTCATCGTATCGCTTAATGGTGACGATAAGCACATTGGGCACCACGTGCAGGCTCACTCTCTTTGTTGATTTCCCCACGCGTGAGCACCTGTTCGCCAGACAATAGCAACGTTAGTTTACGGACGAGGTGCGTGTTTCATCACACACTGTATAAATGGGGATATACACGAACGTTTAAAGGTGCACGATGGAAGATTGCATACTCACATTCCACATCTGTATTCTGAAAGATTCTCGGTCTTTGTGAATTCATACAAAGCCTTCACCAGATCCAGGGATTTCTGTCAAAAGCCAAGAAAGCACAATCATGGAAAATTATTACTTTGAATAGAAATTCAGAAAATAATGAGCTAAGTTGCTCTCTGCAGTCAACTGGTTGTGGTACATAAATATAATGAATGACAAAAAAATCGACATCAGGCTGCAGCCTTCCCAATTCTTACGTTGATATTAAGAGAGATGTCAAGGCAAGAGTCCAACGTGTCTGAGATGCTGAAGCACTGCGTGCACTCAACTGTGAAAACACATAATATGAAAACATACAATATTACTGCTGCACATTGCATAATCATCAAAAGTATTCACACGTTAACTGCCTAATATCATGAAAATGTTCAAATACCACCAACCCAGATGCGACTATAATTGTTATTTAAAAACATATTTGGTGAAAGCAGCAATGGCTACTAAATACATTTATTGTTGATACTGTGTTGGCAGTGGTGCCCTAACATAAATCACAGGTACTCAACACATTCGTCAATAGCACTGCCTTACAAGGAAAAATATGCAATTGGTGACATTTTAAGGAGTGATCTTTATTCATAGCACAGAAGCCAGACACATAGGGTGGGCTACGAGTTGGATACTGCACTGTACACCACGTGGCCTGATGAGAAATTACATTTGGCGTACAGAAACCTTTGATAAACTCTTGCGTAATAAGCATGTGAAATCTATTTCCGTATTCGGCATCTTTTCTCACTTGTGTAGTCAATGATGATCGGGATGGTCTGCTAAAATTGTCACATGAATGATGACATAAACTAATTTGTATTCAATGTTAAAGTTTAAAATGTTGCTGGCAGATTGCATGTTGGGTAGCCTCGTCGCAGCGTGGTCAAAGAAATAAGCATTAGCACAATCCAGTTAATGATGTTCGTATATTGTATTATATTTTTATTATTTTATAGTTTCCCTTCTACGTGGTGACTTCACCGAAAGAACCAAGAATATGAATCCCTGCAGTCACGAAAGCTTTAAATCAAAAGAAGTTCGTATAGTTGATGCAACCCCTTTTAACCTAGAGAACTCCACAGGAATGGGAGTAGAGTGAATGATATAACTTGTAAACAATGAAAGAGAAACGGGAAAGGGAATGCATATTTTGTGCATGTGTGCTTATGTCCTTGTGTACGTGTTTTTTTTTACATCTACAGAGAATATAAGGTTGCATGCGAGAGCTTGCATAGCCCAGTATGGATTGTGAAATTGGGTGAAATCACTACTTAAAGGGTGAATGTTTCCAGAAGGGGCACAGGTACCTACCTCTCGATTTCAGGTACCCCCTGAAGATCTGGTGGATCAATGTTGGGGTCTCCATGTCAATATTCAGCCTGGAAAAACACGCAATGAAACACACAGACAGCTACTCCAGAGGCAATGTCTTTACGAGATGAACACTCGGGAGAGTTACATGTTTTTCCCTACTAGTATTAACTCGCTGAAGTGGCAATGTCTTAACTACCTCGCCAGCTATACAGGTCATGGGTTTGATCCCAATGCTGACGCCTGTAAATTTGCAGTTTGCATTCTCTCCCTGTGGTTGCGTGTATTTTTTTTTTATACGAGCCCACCGATTTTTCCCTCCATATTTAGAAACATGCATTTAGTGTATTTGTTAAATAATAATTAAAATAAAGTGAATACAAATATGAATAATAAAATATACAATTAAAAAAACAAAAAACCCACTAATGTAGACTGGTTCTTAATCGGAGTGAGCGTACTGGCAGTCTATAATGTAGACTGTAGCCTGGTTTTTAAGCTTGGTGAGCGTATTGGCAGTCAATAATGTAGACTGTAGCCTGGTTATCCTGAGAACATATTTTTTTCTGAACAATCCAGGCATCCATGTGCTGGTATTGTGCAACTATTTATGGAGTTTGCTGGGGCATGCAGTACTTACTGGCTTTGGTTGAAGAGGCAGGATTGGTGCAGCGTATCTATCACGTAACTCAGAAAGACATGCGCATCTTCCTGCCTGCCAAAACACAGGTCCTCGCCGATGTCTGTGTGGAAATGGACAGAGGTCACAGATGATGTGGTCACACAGTTGCTGGCACAGTATATAGCTTATGAAGTCCCTCATCAACTAAATTGGAAGATTTGTGGGTTAATCACAGAACTGGGTATGGCTGGCAGTGTTTAGAACGAGCATCAAGAGAGTAATGCAGGACCGGAAGAACATCCGATGCATTGGAGTTGTAAAATCAGTGCTGACCAAAACGAGTAATTTTCTGTTCGATATTGTATACAAAAACTGATTCAAACTGCCCTTTCAGGAGATCTTGAGATGACCGATGTTTCAACGTCAAAGACACTTGGGAATTGTGCTGGAACTTACTTTTGAAATTGAGAACTATGTCGATGGGATCGATGGCCATGCCCCGATTCATGAAGGTGTTGAAGACGTGTTTCTCCAACAGACACATCATGCAAAACTCAGTCTGTTTGCCTGTGAAGAGGGGCAGGGGTGACACACAGTGAAAATACAAACCAATCGCACAAATTGCCCAGCCGCGCACAGCCAGGTAATCTACACAACACTCGATTGTAGCTCGTCTCGAATGCAAAATATCTTGGGAGAACTCACAGGTCCATGAGTGATCGCTGTAAAGCAAAAAGTTTGCCAGCGGCGCCGTGTACGTGAGGCCCTGCAGGCTGGCATTCACGAAACACGTATTCCCGAGGTTGTTGAGCCCAGCACCCTCATGTAGATCCTCCTGCCACTTGAGAACTAAGTTGTCTGTCGCAGGTGTTGTGAATTCTAAAGATGGAATGCTGTCCTCATCTGCACACATGACATGATGGAAACACATCATTAACGTTCACAGCACTTTTATTATAACTCACAGCACTACTGAAGGGAATGGTTTACAAATTGGGTGTCTTAGCCTGTACCCGTGCTGGCATTTTTTTTGTGGTGCTGTTAGGTAGACACAATCCTCTTCACCAGCTGGCGAGATGCAAATGTATTAAATGTTTTTGAAGTGTTCAGCACTAGTAATCAGAATTGCCTGAAGAGCATCTTCAGCCTGTAAGTTTTACATCGACAGCAATGGCTAGACAACCACAGCAGCGTGACGAGATATCAAAGTGTACGTATGTGTGCACGTTGAACTTCTTTCACACCGTGCGTCGCCATCCATACTAATCGGAGGGACAGGGTCACGCCAGCAAACACTTACCTCCCGCATTAGGTTTGTGCAGCCCAGTCGTGCTGGACTCGGTCACGAAAGACACGGCGGATGGAACGGTGCTGTGTTGGATCTCCAGCCCCTTGTCATCTGCTGCTGACACCGCCGGGGGTGATGTGGATGCCTCATCCTTGACGACGATGCTGGAGATGGTGTCCGCTTCTGCCTGTTGAATACTCTTGGCCTCCTGCTACGGCAGCAGTAAAAGCAGCCTTAAGTCACAGACACGCATCGCCACTACACTGCAGCATTGCTCAAACTGCTAAGTGCGGATTCTTATTTCGAACAACATGGCAAGCCAATCTAATAATGGAGACTCTGCTTTTAGATACCAGGATCTATCTTTGTTTCCAAAGAAGTTGGACAAAAACATACTCTGTCTAAATTCTCCTTAGTGATATTCTGAAGACGTTACGTTAAAAAGATGCATGTGATATCACTTGAGCGCAAATACAGACCCATATGGACACACATTCCCATACGGGTATACATCCCTTCATACGCCCTCCCCATTCTTGCAGTGCGTGAAATTGGAAATCATGCATATTTGAAATACTCAAATGGCTTAATGTGCTATTCATGCAACGGTTAGCAATCTGGTGTTATCGTACGGAATTTGGTGCCACAATTTCCTGGCATGTCAGTAGAAATACATCCTTCCCACCTTTATTCACCCAGCAGTATAAATAGGGACACCACAGGTAGTCGATGGACAAGCCATGTGTGTTGTGGGGTCAGGTGTGGGTGCTCCCACATTTTCCAAGATGTTTGGTGGGTGTAGAAGGTGAGTTTCCTCTCGTGCAAACCCAACCGCGAGCAATCGTATGATCAAACAATTTCAAGGCTGCACCTTTACGTGTGGACTGGTCTTATTTGCAAGTTTTGCAACGTAAACTTTAATTTTTTTACCTTAATTTTTATCAATACTGATCTATACTACAGGTTTTCTTCTTGTTAGATCGTGTAAATATATAAATGTTTCGTTAAACCGGCCACAATCCGACACAGCCAATTTGTAAGGTTTACCACTTAAACAGATCGTGCCAATTCGTTACGAGTACAGCACACCGGTGTGTTGGAGAGCCAAGCCACAACATTTACAATCCGAGTACGACGTTTCGCCGGTAATCTAACCCAAAAGAAAAAAAAGAAAGGACAAAACGGTATTATGGATGATTTTGGTCACGAAAGCATACGTGATAATTGAATTTTGCCTAATCACCTACTGTGATTTATCCTCCCTCTTTGCTGCTCCTACAGCCTCCCTTACCTTAGTCAGATGATCTGCATTGCTTTCTTCAGATGATGATGTCTCCTCACCGTCCTTCCCCGCACCTCCGAGCAACACGTTTGCCTAGGTACGGTGCAAAAGAAGTTCAACATGCATCACGACTTTAAACTGGTGTTGCAGCTTTCAAAAGACTCGAAAGGGGGCTGCCGTTTTTTTCCTCACTTTCTGACTCAAACTGTTGAAGCTTTCAACAACGTGAGCCTGAAATTTTGATTTAAAGCTATCGTGACTGCGGTAACGATAAACTGCCAAATCGTTGCGCGTGGCGCCAACGGGTTTTTAAATAAATAAATAAATGGATAAAATTCACCGTTTTTAAATAAATTCATGCAAACCAACACACCTGAAGACGACCGTTTGTGTTATGGTCGAAACGTGATAATTTTTATTGCTTTATATATTTTATTATTTTGTTGTTTCCCTTCAACGTGACTTTACCGAAAGAACTAAGACCGTGAGCCTGCTTTATGTCGGCTTTAGCGTCATACTCTGTGGGAAGATTATCACTTGGCTCAGCGTAGTTTTTAGGTAGTTAGTACGACTTTTAAATTAATGTAGTGCTTCAGGCGTACCCTGTCCATATATATAGGTAAACCAAATGAACCTCTGAATTGATATTTTTCGTTCTCCAAATAACAAAGAAATTGTTATTGAATGTTTCTAGTTATTAGCAGACTCTGTTAGATGTACCCAGTCACCCGCTGTGATTTATCCTCCCTCTTTGTTGCTCCTACAGCCTCCCTTACCTTAGTCAGATGATCTGCATTGCTTTCATCAGATGATGATGTCTCCTCACCGTCCTTCCCCGCATCTCCGATCAGCACGTTTGCCTAGGTACGGTGCGAAAGATGTTCAACATGCATCACGACTTTAAACTGGTGTTGCAGCTTTCAAAAGACTCGAAAGAGGACTGCATCTTTTTTAATCTGATTCAACGAATCTGACTTCTGTCCATCAGATGATGATGATGTCTCCTCACTTTCAGTCTCAAACTGTTGTTGAGGCTTTCAACAACGTGAGCCTGCTTTATGTCGGCTTTAGCGTCACACTCTGTTGTAGTGCTTCAGGCGTACCCTGTCCATATATAGGTAAACCAAATGAACCTCTTAACTGCAATGTTTCGTTCTCCAAATAAAAACGAATTATTGAATGTTTCTAGTTATTAGCACAGACTCTGTTAGATGTGCCCAGTCACCCGCTGTGAGTCATCTCCCTCTCTGCAGCAGATCTTACTGCCCTTACCTTAGTCAGATCATTTTCCTTGTGTCCAACGATTGATGCCTCCTGACTCGTTGACGTTAAACTGGTGTTGCAGCTCTGAAAAACGCTCTCACTGGAACGGCTGCTCACCAGACTCGAAAGAGGGCTGCCCTTGCGAACCGTAGCAGGACTGCCCAGCGAGGTCCCAGCATAGGTGTCCTCATCATCAGAACTGCTTCGGCAACAGCAGCATAGCTTTTTGAAAAACTTTCTAAATAATTTCTTTCCACCTTTCTTCATGGTGGCCATGCCACCAATGTGCCAGAGCACCGAAACTTTCCAAAAAATTTTATCACGAGAACGCCAGAGGGCAAGTGAAGACACCTCTGCTTCCCAAGAAATCCGAAGAGCCTGTAGGATGTGACGTCACACGCCGGACTGCAGTGACGTTACAATACGACACCTTATGAGGAGTGTCACTTGACGTCACGCGCCGGACTGCAGTGACGTTTCAATAAGACACCTTATGACAAGTGTCACATGACGTCACAGACTCCCGACTACACCGACGCCACACAACTGCATTTTTAATCTTAGTTCTTTCGGTAAAGTCACGTAGAAGGGAAACAATAAAATAATAAAAACATAAAACAATACAATTCTCACGACGTTTCCACTGCAACACAAGCAATCATCATCAGGTGTGAAAACCACAACAAGAAAATTTGATGATGATTGCTTGTGTTGCAGTGGAAACGTCGTGAGAATTTTATTATTTTATATATATTTATTATTTTATTAATTTATTGTTTCCCTTCTACGTGACTTTACCGAAAGAACCAAGAATATTAATCCCTGCAGCCACGAAAGCTTTAAATCAAAATTTAACTGCATTTTCTTGTTGTGCTTTTCACACCTAATGTTGATTACTTGTGTTGCAGTCGAAACGTCGTGAGAATTTTATTGCTATATATTTTTATTATTTTATTGTTTCCCTTCTACGTGACTTTACCGAAAGAACCAAGAATATGAATCCCTGCATAGTCACGAAAGCTTTCAATCAAAATTTAACTGCATTTGTTGCTCAAATAGCTTTCCTTGGTGCTAATTAACAGAGCTATTGCTTGCCTGCATTAGAAGCGTAACATCACACACAGCCCACTGTATGCGTTAGGTTTCACTTAGCATTAAACACCAGAATCCACTCTAGCAAGAATTCCATCCTGGCATGGAGGACACCTTGCGTTACATTACAGGTTTCCCAAAATTCCACTTTTATTAATTTACTCCCAATTCAAATTGTTCTGCACTTGTGACATGCTAAGCAACTAACGCTGTCTGATTGGCAACACACCTGCTCAAGCTCTGGGATAACAGGTGTGTGTTGGGCATCAGTGCTTGTCAACTTTGCTCTAATTAGTGTATTTTCTAATATTCAATAACGTATTTAATTACTCATTGAGGTTTAATGAGCTCACCTGTCTCGATTTTTGTCCAATTGTTGCAGATACGAGTCACAACACTTGATTCATGTGCAGTGATATCAATGTGAATTAAAGTGCTCTGTTACCAATAAAGTACCATTTTGACTGGAGAAGATCAATGGGTGGGGTTTGGGAATCTGAGACGGTACAATCACGAATGTTAATCAAATCTACATATATGAGGGCTTAGCCTGCTTCACGTCGGCTTCAGTCGCACAATGTAATTTTTTCAAGTATTCAGCACGGGGTTTAAATTAATGCAGCGCTTCAGGTTGACCCTGCTGAAATGTAGCTGTTGTATATGTGGGTGTGTGAAAATTGATGACAAATAATTAAAATTAAATGAAATTCGAAATTTGCATAATTAATCAAAAATTATGTTAATTCGTGTAATTATGCGTATAACTATGCTAATTAGAGAGGTGATCGTATTAATTTATACGAGTGGTTGTGTTAATGATAGCCTTCATGATAATCAGGTCCCCGCCTCGTTGACGAGGTGGGGTTATCAATCAGGATAATGCAATCAATCGTGTGCAGTTACCCTAGTGTCAATTCGGCCTCGTTGTCTAACTTCGTATTATTGATCAGCATAATACAATGATTCTCGCTTTAACACTCCCCGAGTGTTCATATTTTAGGTCCCATGTTCACATCGTTCGCTTTAGTTTAATGAGTGTGGATTGGTGTGTTTATAGTTTTGGTTCCCGAGTTCATATCTCGTCGCAGGATACAGATCTTATGCAAAAACTTCAGGAAAGAATCACACGACCACTTCTGTATTAATCAATTTATTTTCTAATTAAACCTTAACTATAATATGTATGTGACTCTCAATCTCGGAACTTCAACACGGTATCCACACGGTATCAAGACCGTATCATCAACGACTGTACGATTTCACTTTGATAACACATGGACCCCCCATAAAGCGATTGCTGTTAGTGAGAGAGAGAGTCAGAACATGCAAATGCTATGCTACACAAAAGCTTATACATTATAATATGAACGATCATTATGCTTGAAATGGTCAGCACATTACCACAGGCGATTGATTAACATGCAACGGTATTCATATTAAAATACAATCAAACAGTTATTATTTCCAAAGGCATAAATGTAACAACAGATCCACCGGACAGAATATAAGATTACCGAAATGGCTTAGTGTGAGGGTATGCGGCGGAACGTGTTATCTCACGGGAGATTAATTAATTAATTCGTGAATAAGATTGTATGATCAGAAAATCGGTTTAGCACGATTCCTCCCCGGGAGCGTAGCTCCGTGGCGAAGGTGCCAAGGCTAATTCGTATTGATGGATCGGTTGGTAACTTATGCGATTAGAAGTACAGTCCAAAACAAAATATTGAAGAGGGAAATTATGAATATACTTATAAATGACGGACTGTTATCACACGAACGATGCTTCCACAGCCAGATGGTTCACGGACTTGAGTGGTCGCTTCTGGTTAAGGACCTGTGTATGTTTGAGTGATATGAATTGTTTTGAATAGTCAGTGTTTGGAATTAATTCTTTGCGTTGCCATACGCTGAAGTTGGCATCGCTTGTAGGAGAAGTAGCCTCGCTCCCTTTAGAGCGGTGAGGTGTGTAGGAGTGCATCATACGAATCGCCGCCCTCCTCCACGCAGCAGCCAGCCTCTGTCCACGGGGGAGAGTTGCTTGATCGCTCTCAGTTCCGCTCAGTGGACACCTCTCTCCACTGCTGGATGAGCTGCGCGATCACGCTCGTGCTGGTTTGCTGAAGCAGTTTCTCTCCGCTGTTGGATGAGCTGCATCGGCACGCTCCCTCTCTCTGGGTGGAGAACTCGAACGTGCTCGTTGCTGGTTTGCTGAAAGCAGGTTTTTCTCCACTGCTGGATGACTCAAGTCGCACGTGCTCTTGCTCTGGTTTGCAGAAGCTCTTGCTTGGTGCGTCGGTCGCTCTGCAGCTGGACTCAATGTAGAATCAGCAATACTCTGTCTTTCAGCTCTTGGAAATCACACTAGGTGACGCCTCACTACCCTGCGAGTCTTGCCAACGTCAGTGGGTAGCGACGGGGCCACTTTGGCTTCTGCTCCCCGCCCCTGCTCTGCAGCTCGCCGGCTGGCGACCTGTTGCTCTCGTTCCCGATTGGAACTGCTCCTGAGCCGACCCACTGGTCGAACTCTTCCGAGTTGCTCCTCCGAGTCGAACTGTCTCCCGAGAGTCGACCCACTGGTCGAACTCTGGTGAGCCGACCCCCCCCCCGGGTCGAACTGAGGTTTCAATGCTCAGGATTCTCTTTTTATGCCCAAAAATCCCTTCACTCGGATCCTGCCCACAAGGCGGGGTTTCTTTCGATTTTTGCTGTGTCAGGATTTGTCCATATGTATCTGTGTCCGTGTGTGTGTCTGTACGTGTGTCAGTGTGTGTCCTTGTGCATCACCCACGGTATATTCCGTTGTCATACTCCTACCATAAAACCCACAAGTAAAACAATCAAATGTTATAAATTGTCTCGAAGGCGCCTCTGTCTGGGTGCACAACCTGGAGGGAGGGGCGATATTCCCTCCGACTTTCACCGACGCACAAAGAAATGGTTAAAAAGTTTTAAGTTAACATTTCATTTCATCTGAGTTCCATAGTTATGATTCTGTATTAATCCAAGGTCTGAGTCGGCTTCTCGTTGTGGTGTTTGACTCGTGTTTCCCCAAGCGTATACACACTCCTACCCCGCGCTGCAGGGATACAAAGACGGCCGGGATTTCCCTTTCTCTCCGACCCTGGGTTTAACATCGCCCTTTGCTTATGTTGCAGTTTTGCTGTGCGCTTGCATTTCTTTTCCTCTCTACTCTTACTTTAACCCTGCTTATTATTTGCGTATGGGTGGAGGCTAGAGCATTTATGTTGACTTAGGAAAACCTGATTGTTATAGGCTTCGGGTCAAGTCGTATAGAAATTATTAAAATATGTAAATACATTTCATATTAAATTAATAGACGGGTGATGGTTACATTGACGTAGTTTGTGGCAGGGTTCAATTGAAGTGGGTGTGAAGATCAATAACTTTAGCCTACCCTGTCGTTAGATTCCGACTTTAAGTTACTTTAATAGTAATGCAGAACCAATTAGCTTTTTTGACTTAACTAGATCTAGGCTAACGCAACCTCCCAGTGACCCTGGCTTTGTGTTTACGTCAGCCCCATTGCAATCCGCTGCGCTCTGCTCTCTCTCTGCTCCCTCTGACCCTGGGAGGGCTCTGAACGTCAAAATCGTGTTAGTGGGTCAAGGTAAATATGACCTCCACATGTCATGCTGAGGCCTGGTTTGGTGTTTTTATTCATTATTAAAATTAAAAGAAACAATAGAAATATGTATCTATATGTATTGAAAAATTACGTGTTAATATTAAGATGGAAAGGGGGGCATATACAACATAGCTAACCCAATTCAATCTCCGATCAAAAATGTTTCGGGATTCAAAAACAAGATAAAAAACAAAACTTGTTATTAGCACAGACTATTATATGCCCCATACTTCAGGAGTATAGCTTAATCACGACCGTTCATGCGTATTACATTACATTTTGGATTCACAAGCATTGACTTAAGTTCGTGCAAAAGAGGCCAGTCTTTTTTGTGATTTAATTAACGAACTTTCAAATTACTTTCCGCGAGCAACAACAACAACGCCATGACCCGGTGTTTGTAGAACTCTCGCTACGGCGCGTTTCCCAGGGCGGTTCGATTCTGGGTGGACTCTCCAAAGCCTCTGTCGCCCGTGGTTGAGAGCCTGGAGCAAGGGGATTTGACGGCGGACCACAGCTTTGCGACTCGAGTGCACGGGCACGCAACAGAGTGGGGCGCCTTGAAAGGGGCTCCCGTGGTGGAGGGAGGTGTCAGTTTGGCTCTTGGCGGCTCGCTGCAGTCTCCTCCGCCGGGGGGAACGAGCCAAGGGGGCCCCTTTGGAAGAAGACGGATTCGGGAGACGTGCCGTGCGGCCGGTCCAGTTCCAAGGAATATGCGATGGTGGCGGTGATGATGATGATGATGGCAGAAGTGGGCGGTGGTGATGAAGAAGATGGTGTCAATGTTCGTGGTCATGATGCTGACGGTGGTGGTGAGGACATTGATTTTGCCGACAAAATCATGAATGTTGCAGAGTTTGAAAGAAATCGCAGTGGTGAAGTTCGTGACGACGATGATGGTGGTGTTGGTGATGACGAGCTCAGCGACAATAGCCTTCATTCCGGCGAGTGCGACAACGTCAACAATGACCCTGATATTTTTTTCAACGACGACTTCAGCGTCTCTTCCGTCGAAACGCGCAACTCGCCACCCGCCGACGCGCCAGCTCGATCCTTCCCCAAAGCACCCGAGGCCGAGTGCACCTCTGGGCACGGCTCCACCATCGCGTCGCGCAGCAGCGCAACACGACCAACGGGGATGGAGGAGACAAAGGCGGATCTCGGGCACGGGAGAGGGGCCTCTCGTGGGGATTTCAAAGGCCGTGCTCGCGGGCCCGTGACCCAAGAGCTCGCGCCGCCGAGTCGGTCGGGCCGGCAGGCGGCGAGGAACCGGGGGAGAGCAGCAGTTTATTGGAGCTCTCCTCCGCAGAAACCCCGAGGCTTGGCGAGGAGGCGGAGCAAGAAATCGCCGGGAGCGGTGAGAAAATGAATCGAATTTTTTGATAGACACGCCACACACGACTGGATGAGCGCCTCTCGGCGCCGCGCGGGGCGTGGGGGTTGTTTGAACATACTTCACCGCACTGGTCAGTGCGGGGTAACAGGTCCTTGCAGGGTGGGCTGGTAGGAACATTGGAATTTTGCGCAATTTTATGACATTGTTACGTAAAATTGTGCAAATTGAGAGCGTCTTCCCACTTTTTTGCCCTCAAAATCGTTGAGGGTTCTTCGGACAAATTAACCTCTGTAGAGGAATGGAATGGTGAAATCCTTATTGACTGAAATCTGCTCATTTTGGAGCAATGTATCATAAAATTGTTAAGGGCTGGGCCGAAAAATGACAACAATTGCATTTAAAAAAAATGAGGATTTGTTTCCCGGTATACGGTAGTATGGGGCTTTAGACTCCGGATTATTAGCATTTCTGCTCGAAATCGAAACATGACCGGCTTATGCCCTTATACCTGTAAATTTGTGTTGAATATGTCATGACAAAACTGAGAGACAAGGCTTCGAGAGTCTTCGATAGTTCATTATTCCACTATGAAATACTATCTTGGATCACTAAACTACGATTGAGGTGGTGGTTGCATGTTGGATGGGGTTGGCGCAGTTGCGGCGCCTGCTGGGATTGGCTTTGGGTCGATGGCCTCTGCGATTTTGTCTCCGATTTTGTAAAGGGTTCCAGCAACAAATGCGGCCTCTGTTTCAGCAAGCAGCTTTTCAACGGTGGCATCCAAAAATCCGTCGGTGTCTTCGAAGTCGTTGTTGCTCATGGTGTTCATGTCTTGTACCGAGAAAAACTCATAGTGCCGAATCCACAAGTGTGAGCACATTGTTGTGAAAGGAACTAAGTATACAGAAAAAAATCCATTTGTAAAATATACAACACGGGATATTTCCTCTGCCTTTTGCAATAAAATGCACAAAGTGGTCGTCCATTTATTCAATGTTATTAGCTGAAAATGTACCAAAGCTGTCTATTTACTCGAAGAATATTTGGCTCGGTTCCATGTAGATTTATTTGTCACCAGGAAAATAAACAAAATTTGAGTCAATAAGAATAGAATAGCCAAATCGTGAGCTATTTCTGGTATGTACTTCGTATGCCTTTTGGAATGAAATGAACAAAGGTGTCGTCCATTTTATCCTATTTTATTCACTAAAATGCACTGAATTGAATTGCGCTTACTTTTGACATCAATTGAATTGCGTTTGCTATAGACGTAATTTTTTTTAATTGAAATACATTTTAATTGAAATAAATTTTAAGATACAATGGCATGAAGAGGCTCAAATTTGCCCTTGAAATTAATACCCCTTAACATTTGCGTTTGATATTATTTTGTTTGATAATAATATCTGCATTTGTGCACACAATACAAAATAATGAACCCGTCACATTTAATAGATGACAGCTCGGGTCTCTTCAAGCTCTCACGGACGATTGTAGGAATATTTCGCCCTGTAAGCGCGGATGACGGGTGTTCCGCAAGCTGCTGGCAGGATGAATGTGGGAAGGGCTTGCACTGTGGAATTCGGGACTGAGAAAGGCGTCAGTGAATTTGCCACAGCCCCAAAAGCGAAGTTCGCAAATGAGATAATGTGACTTCCAAATGTTGGGTGCAATAAGACATATCAAGTCTCTGCGCTGTCTTTTGCTGATTTGACACCCAACAGCACGAGATTTGACTTCGTTGAAGTATTGTGACACCCAACAGCACGAGATTTCACTTCTTATGAAAGGGAACGGACGGACGGACGCATTAATCTATTGCAGGCTGGTACACTCAGTTTACAACTTCGTTCCTACCAGTAAAAGGTGGGCAGCATATACGTGGATGCATTGAAGTACAGAACGATTGTTTACGTAGCCCCGCAGCAGCCTATAGCACCTGTTTGTGCGTAGTAGTGGTCGCCCATACAAGCCCTATCCAGATTGAACCCTGCTTAGCTCCCTGATCTGATGGGATTGGACTCGTATTCTTCATCAGCTGCATTGACGATTGAACCTCGCCATCAATAGGTCATCCCTAACAGTTCATCATACTCATCCTCGAAATTATGTTTTTCCATAACGCTTGTTTACCCAATAATAATTTTTTTTCAGGCCAGTCCTACCACGTTTTTGCAGTCTGTGGGGGTGATGATTGCCATGATTCCAATCGCGGGTACTTTTTTTACGTCACAAATTTGGAGAAAAACGTCGGCAGGCACAATGGCTTCATGCTTGCGAATGACGCCACGGGGATCTTGGATGCGAAGCAGACTGCGTGTTTAAAAATGCATTCTAATCTATTGTAGTTGATACTCCAGAGGTGTATAATTATCGGAACGTCCGCAGGAATCGAAACGTAAATCCTCTGCAACGTGGAGCGGACGCGGAATCGCCGCCGATTATCATCATGGCACACACACACACGCGATCATACGCTTTGATTTTTTTTTAGGGAAAGGGGTTGGTGGATCACGCCGATTTTTCCAGTCCTAAATCGGCTCGACTCCCGAGGATGCAAGGAGATGCCTGTGCAGATACAGAAAAAAACCCACACGTTATCCTCGTGTTACGCGTTGTTTTCTCCCAGTATTCCTTTCACGTGAAGCCAAACTTCATGCGATTTGCAAAACGTCCCAACGCACCAGAACCCTCCTGACAAGTAATCTCGAGACTGAATGTGACTTTCCTGCGTAATTAGCATTATTTGTCACGTGGCCATTAAATGTGGTGTAATTTTACGTTTTTAAAGTCCAAGTTGTGTCACTTCAGGTGAGCTACCAGCAGAGGGCAGTGTGCAGAAAAAGGATTTGAATCATGTACACGGAGCTTTGTGAGTAGCGTGTTTACCTCCCGCTTGGGTGGCTTTTCTCATGGTCCATGTGACACAAATATGGTCAAGAGCCACGGCCCATTGGAGGCGAACCTTACTGACAAAATTCCATCTTGCGTCTCTCGACCATACTAATAAAAAAACACACTTGAGTCCATCAACCTATCTACCTTTTTGGATGAATGCTATCCACGCAGGAGCATCAGCAGCCATGATCAATTTACGACTTGATGAAGGCCTCCCCAAGCCATTACAGGTCCGCGAGCGATGTTCAATGTAACAACGCATAGAGCCACGTGCGCACGAGCCGATGTAATCGCTCCATCTGCGCGATTGAAGTTCTCTTTTGAGATGTTCCTCTTCTTTGGCTGTAACTCCTTAATTGATCTCGACCATCGGTAATTCAAATATTATTACTGCAATTACAAAGTGGAATGACCTTCCCGCAGGGAGCGCCCGTGGATGATCCGTGGACCGAGTGGGTGTGCGTGCAGATCGAGTCGGCCGTGGAACACGAGCTGGTGGAGGAAGGAGGTCACGTCCCAGACCCAATCTTCATGCTCTAGGCCAGTGTTTTTCTCTAATTTTCAGAGGTGGGGGGGGGGGCTACTTTCGCCAATAAAACATCAGTGTGATGGTCGCCACGTATTTAAAATTATTGTGATTTGACAGCACGATGAACATTTTTCAAATTTGTATTGTCGGGGGCTGCCCGTTAGGGGCCACACTAAAGGCCATCAGGGGCCACCAGTGGCCCGCGGGACTTGCAATGAAGAACACTGCTCTAGGCAATCATCGGCACCCTCACCGGTTGCATTCAATAATCGATTATTACGAGGGCTTCTGCACACCGGTATGATTATTTGACCATACTTCACCATTCCGATCAGTGTGGTTTGCAGGCATGGACCAAACGTGGCGATCATAAAAGTGCAGTAGAACAGTGGATATGCTGCATGTAGCCCCAAAGCCTTTAACAAGCTGGTATGACCACCTATTTATCACTATCCAGCTCAAGTCTGCTTGGCTTCCGAGATCGGGTACATTCCGGGTGATTGTCACAGGTGGCATTAATATACATGGTAGATATTTAATTACATTACTGCAAGGTAGACCTTATAAATGCCACATGAGCAGACGGCCATAGTAGGCATACAATAATACGCGAGGTTTTTTACGTAAGTTTTTTCTGTAAACGTAATGACGATCTGTACAAAATCGGAAAGCGTCTTATAATGTCATGTACGTTGATGTGCTCAATTAAAAGCACACCAGGGTACAATATATGTACAGTACAACGATGGACTGCAGATTTGGGGCCTGCAATCGAATGAAGTTTCAAACCAGTATTTTTTTTTATTTTCGCGAACGGCATCTGCAGCATCTGGTTTAAGTACGGCAGCGCTGACGACAATTTCACACATGAGTGGCCACTCTTATCCTTGGTTAGTTTATAACATGGAACACACAAGCCCGAATGACTGCCACCAGAAATGTGCGACCTTGTAAAGTGAGCGGTATATTACAACACAACATCGCGATAGCATGTGCAAAAAAAATACATACTGTTTATACGTATATCACAGCGGAATTGCTTTTTCTCAGGCCAAGCAAATGTGTGGAAGCAGACAAGCGAGCGAATGAATATAGCAGGCGTTACTAAAAAGATCTCCAAAATTCTAAACAAACACAAGTTCCTGGTCCGGTTCAATACAGTACGCAAATTTCGTGATCTGATCCCATCCGTGAACGATGTCATTCCTGACTTACAGTACCCCGGGGTTTACAAATTGAGCTGCACTTGTGATGATTGCTATATCGGGGAGACGACACGACATGTCTCTGACCGAATTCGCGAGCACAAATCAGATGTGAAACACGGCAGAACGAATGATTCTGCTGTAGCTGACCACTGTTACAATGCTGTTGGTGATCACGATATAGTTTTCTCCGATACCAAGGTCCTTTGTAAACCCACGGGTTTTCATCAGAGATTTATCCACGAGGCAATTCAGATTTACAAACACAGACACAATTTCAACCGAGAAGATGGTTTCAAATTAAGCAACCATTGGAAAGATCTTCTTTGGTTCTTTTGGTAAAGTCACGTAGAATGAGAATAAAATAATAAATTGATAAAATAAAATAACACAATAATATAATAATATTCTCTCTCTTTGTGAGAATATTATTGTGTTATTTTATTTCATCAATTTATTATTTTATTCTCATTCTACGTGACTTTACCGAAAGAACCAAAGAAGATGAATCATTGCAGTCACGAAAGCTTTAAATCGAAACATTGGAAAGATGTTCTAAATCATACCAAACATTAAACTAATTTTCAATGGTATTTATCCAAATAGTGATATACCAAACTTTCACAGAAGCTTATTTCACTTCACACCTACATTTGTAAACTCCCCCCCCCCCGTGCCGGTCCTCTACGTTCCACTTCACACCCCCTCCCCCCCTCCGTGCCGGTCCTCTTGTGCTTTACGGTCATTTTATGCTAATTCCTTTGTCAAAGCGTTTGGTTTCCTCCCACACAGCTTAAAAGGACGCGACCTGGGCTGGACTGTCTTCGCTCCAACGCTGTCCTCGTGACAGTACGGTCCCCTTCACCTGATGAAGGCCACTTGTGTTGTGGCCGAAACATCGTGATTTTTGTTATTTTATTTTTTTACCTACGTGACTTTACCCAATAGAACCAAAGAGTACAGCTTTATCCTATTGGTGGTTTTATTCCGCGCGAGTATCCCGCTAACTACTAGTGTCTGTGCGAGTCAGCAGGCCCTCCAAACCTATTCCTCGAGGAGTCCAGATTCAGCTTATCCTGCATATAGCTCCGTTTTCTACCCTCTATTCAATAGCCCAAACTTACCTCTCCTCTACTTACGATTCCTTCCACTCTGCTGCGCTGAACGCTGTAGAAAGGCGATACTGTGAGTCGTCTCCGGAGAGGGTTGAGTCTAGCTGCGCTGGGCTCGTCGCACGGAGATAGATAAGTCACTGCGTGTGAAGAGATAGACGAGTCAATGTGTGTGAGGGAGATAGAGAGAGAACCACTGTGTGTGCGGGGAGTGAAGAAGAGACTGTGTGGGGAGACAAGGAGTATGAGCGGACGGTGCTGAGGGGAATTCGAGTGTTTGAGTTGGCGGAGCGCGGAGAGGAGAAATTATAGTGTGTGTGTGAAATTATATATAGTGTGTGTGTGAAATTATATATATTGTGTGTGTGTAATGATATATAGTGTGTGTGTGTAATGATATATAGTGGGTGTGTGTGTAATTATATATAGTGTGTGTGTAATTATATATAGTGTGTGTGTGTAATGATATATAGTGTGTGTGTAATTATATAGTGTGTGTGTGTGTAATTATAAAGTGTGTGTGTGTAATTATAAAGTGTGTGTGTGTAATTATAAAGTGTGTGTGTGTAATTATATAGTGTGTGTGTGTAATTATATAGTGTGTAATTATATATAGTGTGTGTGTGTGTAATGATATATAGTGTGTGTGTAATGATATATATAGTGTGTGTGTGTAATGATATATAGTGTGTGTGTGTAATGATATATAGTGTGTGTGTGTAATGATATATATAGTGTGTGTGTGTAATGATATATATAGTGTGTGTGTGTAATGATATATATAGTGTGTGTGTGTAATTATATATAGTGTGGGTAATGATATATAGTGTGTGTAATGATATATAGTGTGTGTGTAATGATATATAGTGTGTGTGTAATGATATATAGTGTGTGTGTAATGATATATAGTGTGTGTGTAATGATATATAGTGTGTGTGTAATGATATATAGTGTGTGTGTAATGATATATAGTGTGTGTGTATTGATATATAGTGTGTGTGTAATGATATATATAGTGTGTGTAATGATATTTATAGTGTGTGTGTAATGATATTTATAGTGTGTTTGTGTGTGTGTAATGATATTTATAGTGTGTTTGTGTGTGTGTAATGATATTTATAGTGTGTTTGTGTGTGTAATGATATTTATAGTGTGTTTGTGTGTGTAATGATATTTATAGTGTGTGTGTAATGATATATATAGTGTGTGTGTAATGATATATATAGTGTGTGTGTAATGATATATATAGTGTGTGTGTAATGATATATATATAGTGTGTGTGTAATGATATATATATATAGTGTGTGTGTAATGATATATATAGTGTGTGTGTGTGTAATGATATATATAGTGTGTGTGTGTAATGATATATATAGTGTGTGTGTGTGTGTAATGAGATATATATAGTGTGTGTGTGTGTAATGAGATATATAGTGTGTGTGTGTAATGAGATATATAGTGTGTGTGTGTAATGAGATCTATATATAGTGTGTGTGTGTAATGAGATATATATAGTGTGTGTGTGTAATGAGATATATATATAGTGTGTGTGTGTAATGAGATATATATATAGTGTGTGTGTGTAATGAGATATATATAGTGTGTGTGTGTAATGAGATATATATATATAGTGTGTGTGTGTAATGAGATATATATAGTGTGTGTGTGTAATGAGATATATATAGTGTGTGTGTGTAATGAGATATATATAGTGTGTGTGTGTGATGAGATATATATAGTGTGTGTGTGTAATGATATATATAGTGTGTGTGTGTAATTATATATATAGTGTGTGTGTAATGATATATATAGTGTGTGTGTGTAATGATATATATAGTGTGTGTGTGTGTAATGATATATATAGTGTGTGTGTGTAATGATATATATATATAGTGTGTGTGTAATTATATATATATAGTGTGTGTGTGTGTAATGATATATATATAGTGTGTGTGTGTGTGTAATGATATATATAGTGTGTGTGTGTAATGATATATATATAGTGTGTGTGTGTGTGTAATGATATATATATGTGTGTGTGTGTGTAATGATATATGTGTGTGTGTGTGTGTAATGAGATATATATAGTGTGTGTGTGGAATGAGATATATATATATAGTGTGTGTGTGGAATGAGATATATATATAGTGTGTGTGTGGAATGAGATATATATATATAGTGTGTGTGTGGAATGAGATATATATATATAGTGTGTGTGTGGAATGAGATATATATAGTGTGTGTGTGGAATGAGATATATATATAGTGTGTGTGTGGAATGAGATATATATATAGTGTGTGTGTGGAATGAGATATATATATAGTGTGTGTGTGGAATGAGATATATATATTGAGTGTGTGTGTGGAATGAGATATATAGTGTGTGTGTGTGGAATGAGATATATATAGTGTGTGTGTGTGTGGAATGAGATATATATAGTGTGTGTGTGTGTGTGGAATGAGATATATAGTGTGTGTGTGTGGAATGAGATATATATATATATTGTGTGTGTGTGTGTGGAATGAGATATATATATAGTGTGTGTGTGGAATGAGATATATATATAGTGTGTGTGTGTGTGTGGAATGAGATATATATAGTGTGTGTGTGTGTGTGGAATGAGATATATATAGTGTGTGTGTGTGTGTGGAATGAGATATATATATAGTGTGTGTGTGTGTGGAATGAGATATATATATAGTGTGTGTGTGTGGAATGAGATATATATATAGTGTGTGTGTGG
Source organism: Petromyzon marinus (assembly GCF_048934315.1). Taxonomy (NCBI): domain Eukaryota; kingdom Metazoa; phylum Chordata; class Hyperoartia; order Petromyzontiformes; family Petromyzontidae; genus Petromyzon; species Petromyzon marinus. Next base: position 6,426,306 of record NC_133699.1, on the reverse strand, counting down.
AATGAGATATATAGTGTGTGTGTGTGTGGAATGAGATATATATAGTGTGTGTGTGGAATGAGATATATATAGTGTGTGTGTGTGTGGAATGAGATATATATTGTGTGTGGAATGAGATATATAGTGTGTGTGTGTGTGTGTGGAATGAGATATATATAGTGTGTGTGTGTGTGTGGAATGAGATATATATATAGTGTGTGTGTGTGTGGAATGAGATATATATATTGTGTGTGTGTGTGTGGAATGAGATATATATATAGTGTGTGTGTGTGTGTGGAATGAGATATATATATAGTGTGTGTGTGTGTGGAATGAGATATATATAGTGTGTGTGTGGAATGAGATATATATATAGTGTGTGTGTGGAATGAGATATATATAGTGTGTGTGTGTGGAATGAGATATATATAGTGTGTGTGTGGAATGAGATATATATATAGTGTGTGTGTGGAATGAGATATATATATAGTGTGTGTGTGTGGAATGAGATATATATATAGTGTGTGTGTGTGTGTGGAATGAGATATATATATAGTGTGTGTGTGTGGAATGAGATATATATATAGTGTGTGTGTGTGTGTGGAATGAGATATATATAGTGTGTGTGTGTGTGGAATGAGATATATATAGTGTGTGTGTGTGTGTGGAATGAGATATATATATAGTGTGTGTGTGTGTGTGGAATGAGATATATATATAGTGTGTGTGTGTGTGGAATGAGATATATATAGTGTGTGTGTGTGTGGAATGAGATATATTGTGTGTGTGTGTGTGGAATGATATATATAGTGTGTGTGTGGAATGATATATATAGTGTGTGTGTGTGGAATGATATATATAGTGTGTGTGTGTGGAATGATATATATAGTGTGTGTGTGTGGAATGATATATATAGTGTGTGTGTGTGGAATGATATATATAGTGTGTGTGTGTGGAATGATATATATATAGTGTGTGTGTGTGGAATGATATATATAGTGTGTGTGTGTGTGGAATGATATATATAGTGTGTGTGTGTGGAATGATATATATAGTGTGTGTGTGTGGAATGATATATATAGTGTGTGTGTGTGGAATGATATATATATAGTGTGTGTGTGTGGAATGATATATATATAGTGTGTGTGTGTGTGGAATGATATATATAGTGTGTGTGTGTGTGTGGAATGATATATATAGTGTGTGTGTGTGGAATGATATATATAGTGTGTGTGTGTGGAATGATATATATATAGTGTGTGTGTGTGGAATGATATATATATAGTGTGTGTGTGTGGAATGATATATAGTGTGTGTGTGTGTGTGGAATGATATATATAGTGTGTGTGTGTGGAATGATATATATATAGTGTGTGTGTGTGGAATGATATATATATAGTGTGTGTGTGTGGAATGATATATATAGTGTGTGTGTGTGGAATGATATATATATAGTGTGTGTGTGTGTGGAATGATATATATAGTGTGTGTGTGTGTGGAATGATATATATAGTGTGTGTGTGTGTGTGGAATGATATATATAGTGTGTGTGTGTGGAATGATATATATAGTGTGTGTGTGTGTGGAATGATATATAGTGTGTGTGTGTGGAATGATATATAGTGTGTGTGTGTGGAATGATATATAGTGTGTGTGGAATGATATATATAGTGTGTGTGGAACGATGGAAATAAAAGTGACGGTGGAAGAAAGGCGATTGTCGTCCGAGTGAATCCAAGGCACTACACACACATACAAGCATTTGTTAAATTAATCGTTTATAAACATGGGAGGTAGGGGGGAGGGGGCTGGCTTTCATTTCCCTGCCCGAGTCAAAGGCACAGATGTACAAAAATGACGCATTAACCACTGCACCGCTTGCGGAAGCACAAAACGCGATTACAAAGCGTGCGGAAGCGGGCTGGTCATGCATGGCTCTTTAGGACCGACTGTGCCGGACAGTGCGCCCATAAGGGGGCTTTTTGCCAGAACGCTGCACACCTGCACCTGCACCGCCTCGGTCTCTTCTCGAGCTGCATGATGTCTTCCGAGGACGGGGTACCAGTCTCCATCGACACAACCGCACCGTTCAGGTCCTGCGCCGGATCACAACGGGCTAAGGTTGACATCTGTGTTCGGCAGGACCCCCCCCCCACCGCACCTGCCCTCGTGCTTGCCCAAAGTGCATAATTAATTATTAACTCGCTCGCTCACGCCGTAGAAACACCATTGCAGAAAAAACACCCAACAATAACACATTTAAATTCAGGGGAGCGAGGTGGCTGAGAAGTGAGAGCATGGAACCAGAACTGCCGAAATCCTGGATTTGAATCCAAGCAACCACCCAGATTTAAATTGGGTTTTGGAGTGGAATGAGTTGATGGTCTCAGCTCAGTCACCCATTGAACGCACCCAAATAACATTTAATGTAACACTTAATTTGGCTAAATTCCAGCTTTGAGAATAAAAAATCAGTTTCACTGTCATCATACACAAACCAATCTCGCAGAAAAGTGCACGGATTTTGCACATTCTTTTCCATGTTCTTTGTGATCCAAGTGTTATGCCAGGCAATATGCACAGAATATAATTGTTTTGTAGACACTCATCTCTAGTTCATTATTTTGATCCCTTTTCACCTTCAATAATTGCCCTTGATACACACTTAGATTTCCCAGATGTCTCCCTCTAATATTTCTCCAGTTTAAATAAAAGATTGATCCAGTTTAAACAGCGACTTTGATTCAATGATTATTTCCTCTTGTTCAGTGAACTTTTTTCATGGCTTTTGTTTTGCTCATTTATCTTTCGCCCCACTTTGCAGCCTTCTTTGGTATTTCTTCAATAATTTCCTGTATTACTTTACTTTTGGTTGTTATAATGACGATGTCATTAGGGAATCTGAGATGGCTATTTTTTCTACAATTTATCAAATCTAATTTTCAGAAAATGTGTGAGTGGATTTGTGAATAGCCTTGTTTGACTAACCTTCCACTATGAATTTTGTTACTTCCTTCATCAAAATATCAGTGTAGGTTGTTAATATTTTGTACATTGTTTTTATTTCCAAACATTTGTTATATTTAATGTAGGCCTTGATTCGAGAACTTAAATGAGTATCAATTTTCATTGCGTCAAGTACTTCTTTCAGTCTACAAAGGCCAAGCACAATGGTAAATGATATTCATTAATTTTCAATTTAAAATCTAACATATACATAGGTTTTATAATTTTGCTCCAATATCTGGTCCCGCTTCTTTGATGGTGTCTACAGTTATACCATGGTTTGCTGCTTTGCAAGACCATGAGATATAGCCATGGCTTGGAAAGGCCTTAATTCAGCAGTGGATAGATCGTGTCTGTGGATGATTGAACAAGGTAGCAACAATGCTTCGCAGAGACAGAATCATAAAACCAGGAAATCGTAACACATGACCCAGCGGGAAGCACATTCGCCACTCGTTAGAGGTTCACGGTTCGAATCCGTCGGCCGCCCTCGTTATTACTGCGGTGTGCATCAACCATAAAAATAAGTACCATCGACTTCAGAGTGGACGTAAAAAGAATCCTTGACATTATTCGCAAGAATGTGTGCCGGCATTCAAAGGGGTCAAATTATTACATTTACCAAAAGATTTCTCACTGGGATTATACGTAGCAATCTTCACTTCCTAGCGGGGAAAAGTTGGTTAGACCCTCCTGAAAACAAGCCATGAGACTCCATGAGGTTTCCTTCGGTAATCAGGCCTAGTAAAAAGCCAAATGAAACTCAATGTATAAATAAATAAACACTTTAACTCTTCCAACAAATTATACCTGAGGATTCGATTTGGCGAGAATTTATATCTTGTACCAGGCTTCTTCCCTCTCTTTAAACTTCATTTTCTCTCTGCAAAACCACAAATGTTAAATGTTAACAGTAACAGGAAAATGCACAGTCCTTGCTACTCAGCCTTTACATTTTTTATGTTTTACAAGAGACGCATGATCCTGCTTGGCCTGTCGAGTTTATAGTTTTAGACAATGGTTATTACGAATATGTAGTGATGGTAGCATCACTACTGTGTACACACGCACAAGCGTGACGTCACTATGCGGGGGAGCGTCATGACCACGCGAGTCTACACACACGCATGACGTCATCCCGGCTGGAGGCGGGAATGACGTCAGGGCCGGTGCTGGGCTCGGGAGGCCACGATGGTGGTGTGAGGCCATGGCACTCTGTGACCCCGGCTGGACACGTGACTGGACCCCAGTGGGGGCCGGGGGCCTAGGGGGCACCTTGGAGGGCACGTGGACAGCAGGGGGGCTTCGAGAGGGTTCTCGAAGGGAGGTGTGGCCGGGGCGGGGCCCGGGCACGCCGAGGCCCATATAAGCAGCCGCCTCACGAGGTTCGAGGCTGCCCGTATCAAGAACGAAGATGCATCGTGAAGATGCCAAGAAGAGTCAAGCATCCAGTCAGTGGACCTGGCAGTAGCCCACCTGGCTGGGTCACGCTAGAGTATTTGAGAAGTATGTGTTAGCTAGAGTAGGTCGGTGGTCACCACCTTATGTGCAGTGTTATATTACTTACCGTTCTAATAAATCAGCGTTGCCTCCCAAGGAGTCGTGTGTGCACCTAATTCGAACCCACTACAAATATATAAGGTAGTACTGTATTTAAAGTCACGTGTCAATCCACTGCTGGATGAGGGTCTCCACACTGCGGGCCGTGAGGTTATTGACCATACTTCACCACGCTAGTCAAGGTGGCGTTGCATAGATGAGTGCAAAGAAAGTACAATTGATTTTGCTGCACTGCCCTCTGCTGCCCACAACAGCAGCCTGGAAAGAGCCAACACTAACAAACAATACTGTAAAAATATTTTAAAATCACCCCATCACAGAGATGAAAAAAAACATGACTACATATCACTGTGACCTGTTATATTTACTGTGAATCATCAAATAATAAATTGTTTAAATCCACGCCTATACAGGCCACCATACTTCAATAGTGATTACCGTTGGTAGGGCTATTTTAATACACACAATGGACAGGAAGGACAAGATCAAAGGGCTCTCATAATCCACATGCAGAGTGTACGTTGCCTCATTAATCCCCACACCCCCACTTTGCGCAAGAGCGTAGAAGTGTGGTTACCACATCTACGCCTCCATAAGGAAACAGGTGGACTTCACAAATTTGGTTGTCGCCTGATGAAGCTGGTTGTAATTACTGGCGAAACATCGTACTCAGATTGTCAATGTTGTGGCTTCGCTCTCCATCACACCGATGTGCTGTACTAGTGACCAATTTACATGTTCTGTTTACGTGACAACCCTTACTAGTTGGCTGTGTCGGGTGGTGGCGGGTTTTAACGACACATTTATATATTTAAGCGAACTAACCCAAAATACCTCTATTATGGATGTAATTTATCTTGCATTTTAATTCCATGAGCAAAGTTGCAAATTAAGCAAATATTGTCGAGACGATCATTGGTTGAACTTTGATCAAGTGAGCTGCTCTAATTGTGCACATTTCCATCAATGTTGCTTATAATATTTGGTTATCTGTAATATTTGGTTAGAGGTTATATAAGAGATGGCCTGCCCGCATGTTTGGTGGACAATGGGTGCATGCGGAGATGGTGTGGACTTCGTCTTCATCGGCGGCAGCCCCTTGGGGTTCGAGGATGACACCCATCAGATCTTGAGGTGGCTGAGGAGTCCAATTCACGATCTGCAGATCTTTGAGCTTTGGGGTCACGTGGTCCCAGATAGAAGTGGGAGCCACAATGCTGGGTTAGCTTCCTTTTCTGTTGTTATTTGGCAGCGATTCGGCATCAAGACGTTGGGTCTCAGTGGGCCGTCGCCTGGTGGATGCAGCAGCGCCACCCAAGGTGGGCGGCAGCCTACTCCGTCGAATCTCGAAGCCTGATGTTTCTGTACTTCAGGGAGGACTTGAGGGTGTCCTTGAACTGCTTACTTTGTCCTCCCCTCGTCCGCTGCCCATTAGAGAGCTGGGAGAAAAGGATCTGGTGGGGAAGGCAGTTCTCAGGTACGCGGAAGCAGTGGCCAGTCCATCAGAGTTGTTTTTTTAGAAGTATTGCTTCAATGCTGGTGGTGTCAGCATGGAGGACACTTGCACTTGATCCCCTGGATTTGATGGAGGCAGTGCTGTTGGAAACGCTCAAGCGCAATGACATGGCACCAATACATAGACAACATACCGGCAAGACTTAAAATCCTAGCATACCATCTTTAAAACTATCACATCTACACAAACACCGAGTCTACACAACATGTAGCTTCAGATAATTTCGGTGCAACAAAAAACAGATGGTTACTCATGACAGCCACATGGTAGACTATGTTGGGACAAACAAAACCTTTCCGTTAACGCTCATCAGAATATTTATTTATACAGCAGGAATCCGATGAGCTATAAACCTCTTTTTCACAGATGTCCAGTCGGGGCAGGTGAGAATAATACAACACAACACAAAAACTTGACAGTGAAAAGTATAGCAAATATATACAAATAATACTAAACTATGTTTTATCCTACCAGGTAAAGCATACTGAGCTATGAGCCTCTCATTCAGCAGCAACCTGGCAACAAATGATAGCTTAATAAACTGGTTTATATTTTGATTTAAAGCTTTCGTGACTGCAGTAATTCATATTCTTAGTTTTTTCGGTAAAGTCACGTTGAAGAGAAACAACAAAATAACAAAATATATATAAAACAATTGTTTTATATATATAGTTTTTTCGGTAAAGTCACGTTGAAGAGAAACAACAAAATAACAAAATATATATAAAACAATTGTTTTTTACCGAAAAAACTAAGAATATAAACTGGTTTATCTTATAGAAATTTATTACAGCAAAATAATCAATAATCTAAACAAATTTCGATTTACAGCTTTCGTGACTGCAATGATTCATCTTCTTTGGTTCTTTCGGTAAAGTCACGTAGAATGAGAATAAAAGAATAATTTGATAAAATAAAATAACACAATAATATTCTCACGACGTTTCGGCCACAACACAAGCGGCCTTCATCAGGTGAAGGGAGCGAGACTGTCTGGTAGAACAGCGCTGGAGTGAGAGAGCCACGTTCAGATCACGGCTTTTAAGCTGTGTGAGAGGAACAAAGAGCCTTGACGAAGGAATTAGCATAAAATTTAGCATTGAAAAGGCTGAATGATTAGCTTGTGACTGGTCACAGAAATAGCTATGTTAAAAGTTAAAGCATACACATCCGCAGAGGCACCCATTGTTAAAAGGAATTAGCATAGAATTTAGCATTGAAATAGCTAAATTAAGGCATTCGCTTGTAACTGCTACAGAAATAGTTACGTTGAAGTCAGAGCATACACATTCACCGAGGCACTTAGTACAAATCAAAACAGGAGAATTTAGCATTGAAATAACTAGGCGAATTTAGCATTGAAATAACTGGGTGATTTGCTGGTGACTGGTCACAGAAATGACTACACATCTGAGCTATTCACAGTACTATATAGTGAACCAATAAAAATTAAAATATAAATTACCTTCATGTTATCAATAAACTCTATATTCTCCAATCAGCTAAGCTACCAACCATAAGTCGTTATATATCACAATGCTATATGGCGAAAAAATGGGTGGATTCTTACCCTCAAATTTCCGTACCACGGATAGCTACGGGCCCCGTTCAGACGGACGAGTTCGTCCATGGTCGGAACAGAGGAGGGGGAGAGAGACAGCTGCGAAGCCCTAGTATACTCCATGTTGTAAACCATACCATTAACCGTGGTGTGAGAGGTATTAAGAGGCAATGCTGGCGAAAGAGCTGCGGTCTGAAGGTCATCGTAAAATTACAATTAATTAAGAACAGAAATGATTTAACACATCTTTCCAGTGGTTACTAAGCCTGAATCCATCTTCTCGGTTGAAATTGTCTCTGTGCTTGTATATGTGAATGGCCTCATGAACGAATCTCTCATGGTAGCCAGTTGGTTTGCAAAGAACCTCCGTCTTGGAGAAGTCAATGTCATGTGAGCCCACTGAATTGTAACAGTGATCTGCCACGGCCGATTCAACAGCATTAATTGATGAGAACAAACAGTTCTTGTTGAAACCCTCTGCTGCCAGACCACCAAGATTATATGGCCTTCCAAAGATACACAAAGAAGATACACCCCTTCGTCCCATCGTCTCTACTATCAGCTCCCCCACCTACAAACTGGCACGTTTTCTGGCTGATATACTGCGACCTTTCACTGGAAAAACCACCTCTGCGGTACTAAATTCTACTCACCTGGTATCGACAATCAAAGACATTTCCCTGTCCCCAAACGACCTGCTTGTCAGTTTTGATGTGGTGTCCTTGTTCACCAAAGTCCCGGTACCTGACACCATCGCTATCATTGAAGACCTGGTTCATCAAGGACTGCATACTGATGTACCCCCCCTGGTGAGACATTGCTTAACCAACACATACTTCACCTGGAATGGAACTTTCTACAAACAAACTGAGGGCACCCCAATGGGCTCCCCCCTATCTCCGGTTGTAGCCAACGTATTCATGGAAAAATTTGAAACTGACGCCATCCAGACTGCCACTCTACGCCCGACCTTATGGAAGAGGTACGTTGATGACACCTTTGTCATCTGGCCACATGGCCAGCCTGCTCTAGACCAATTCCGCGACCACATCAATTCCATACACCCAGCCATCAGATTTACCATGGAGGTCGAAAAAGATGGCAAACTACCCTTTCTGGATGTCTTAATTAAAAGGAGACATGATGGTTCAATGAGCCACTCTGTCTACAGGAAAGCTACCCATACAGATGCTTACTTGAAACCGGATTCCCACCACCATCCATCCCAGAAGAACTGCCTCATCAAGACTCTATACCATAGAGCCCAATGCATTTCCGACCAGGAACACATTACCAGTGAACTCAAGCACGTACACCAGGCTCTCAGGGCTAATGGCTACTCCGACTACACAATCCGCAAAGCCATCACTCCAGTCATGAAGAAGGATCCTCTTGTGGAGCCACTCAAAACCATCACCTTACCCTACATTGCAGGGGTCACTAAAAAGATCTCCAAAATCCTGAATAAACACAAAATCCAGGTCCGATTCAACACAGTACACAAAATCCGTGATTTAGTTCCATCTGTAAAAGATGCTCTTCCAGACATACAGTACCCGGGCGTTTACAAACTAAAGTGCCTCTGTGGTAGTAGCTACATTGGAGAAACCAAAAGACATATCTCGGACCGCATCCGCGAACATAAAGCAGACTTGAAACACGGTAAGACGAACTCCTCGGCCGTGGCAGATCACTGTTACAATTCAGTGGGCTCACATGACATTGACTTCTCCAAGACGGAGGTTCTTTGCAAACCAACTGGCTACCATGAGAGATTCGTTCATGAGGCCATTCACATATACAAGCACAGAGACAATTTCAACCGAGAAGATGGATTCAGGCTTAGTAACCACTGGAAAGATGTGTTAAATCATTTCTGTTCTTAATTAATTGTAATTTTACAATGACCTTCAGACCGCAGCTCTTTCGCCAGCATTGCCTCTTAATACCTCTCACACCACGGTTAATGGTATGGTTTACAACATGGAGTATACTAGGGCTTCGCAGCTGTCTCTCTCCCCCTCCTCTGTTCCGACCATGGACGAACTCGTCCGTCTGAACGGGGCCCGTAGCTATCCGTGGTACGGAAATTTGAGGGTAAGAATCCACCCATTTTTTCGCCATATAGCATTGTGATATATAACGACTTATGGTTGGTAGCTTAGCTGATTGGAGAATATAGAGTTTATTGATAACATGAAGGTAATTTATATTTTAATTTTTATTGGTTCACTATATAGTACTGTGAATAGCTCAGATGTGTAGTCATTTCTGTGACCAGTCACCAGCAAATCACCCAGTTATTTCAATGCTAAATTCGCCTAGTTATTTCAATGCTAAATTCTCCTGTTTTGATTTGTACTAAGTGCCTCGGTGAATGTGTATGCTCTGACTTCAACGTAACTATTTCTGTAGCAGTTACAAGCGAATGCCTTAATTTAGCTATTTCAATGCTAAATTCTATGCTAATTCCTTTTAACAATGGGTGCCTCTGCGGATGTGTATGCTTTAACTTTTAACATAGCTATTTCTGTGACCAGTCACAAGCTAATCATTCAGCCTTTTCAATGCTAAATTTTATGCTAATTCCTTCGTCAAGGCTCTTTGTTCCTCTCACACAGCTTAAAAGCCGTGATCTGAACGTGGCTCTCTCACTCCAGCGCTGTCCTACCAGACAGTCTCGCTCCCTTCACCTGATGAAGGCCGCTTGTGTTGTGGCCGAAACGTCGTGAGAATATTATTGTGTTATTTTATTTTATCAATTTATTCTTTTATTCTCATTCTACGTGACTTTACCGAAAGAACCAAAGAAAATCTAAACAAATGTTTGTGAAAGTTATCCCATCATATCAGATGTTTATTAATGTCCTTCCTTTTGAGAAACCTAGACCATTATCGCTCACTAGGTGGGTTAGGATTGAAAACTAGCTACAGGCAGTCCCCGGATTATAGGGATGAAACTACAGTAATTAAAGAAAACGGTACGGGAGGCACAACTATTTCCGGCTATGGGATTTTATCTAGATTTGGGGGAAATTGTTGAGTTTCCGACATACGGAAAATTCAGGTTGCGGATCTTCCTCGGGAACCTAACGCTTCCGTAACCCGGGGATTGCCTGTAAGGAGGGAGCATCTGATATCAGTCTAAATCTCTAAGTCTCCAATGTGTCTGCTAAGGTGCGCGTGTGTGTATGCAGTGTGTCTCCGGCTCGTCTTCTTTCTTCCTTGAGTGTCCTTTGTGTAGTCCGAGCACTTCGGAGCTCTCTGTGTGTTCTTGATGCCACCCAGTTTGAAGACTGAGAGTCCTCGATGTCCACTGGGATGGCATTCTACTCTGGTGACCTACACATAGCACACATCATCACCATCACAATTATTCCACTGGCCAACAGGACACCACAGAAAACTGCCTGTCATTGAAACTACCTAGAGAAATGAATTGCACCGAAAATGGCTGATAACTCACGTGGTAACCACCTTCAAAATATAATTGTGGGCCGAGTAAGAGTGCGTACAACACTGTCAGACAACACTGTTTGACTTAGGGTAAATTCTCCAGTTTGAGGTTTTATGGTTTGTGAAAATACATCATGAGTACAACTTACCTCATATAGAAGAGGATGTAGGCCTGGTCTTGAAGAACCTCTGACTTGGCGACTGGCTCCACGTCAGCATCGTCCATTCTGAACCAGCTGCCATTGCTGACCTGAAGGAAAAAATACATGTACACTTAATTACGATCATTACCCAATTGCACCTGACTCATTTAAAAGCCAGCCATAGTGACAGATCATGAAAGTGGAATATTATATGGAAGTTAACACGTGTACTCATATGCTTCGTGTGTGTGTATGTATTATCATAGTGGGAAACAGTAGCGTAGCGGTTAGCACATTGCACTACGAACCCGGCAACCAGAGGTCGATTCCCGCTTACGACGTAACACCAGTGACGATTATCTCAACTGGTCCTGGGCCTCGTTCCCTCGGTCCACTCAGCCTCAAATTAACACATGGTGCAATATGTAAAAATTACCACTCAGGGGACAAAGGCGGCCGGGTGTAGTGCTGGCCACCCACCCCCGCGTGTGTCATTCTGGCTTTGACAGGTGCTCATGAACAGCACTTGCCCCAACAGTCGGGTAAGGCTATATGGGGGATATTTGTTTTTTTGTTTATCATGCAGAACATCACCTTGTTGTACGAGTAGTAGTGGCCGCTATTGGTGGTGGTCCCGTGGTGCACAATCACCGAGTAGAGTGAATAAAGTTGCGACTCTTGCACAACCTGACTAGACATGAACGGCCGTATGTCGAGTTTTTCAGGGAAGAGGAACTCCTACAAGGGATGAGGGAGGAGACAGTGATGGGCCAAGCATTAAAAGAGAGGAAAATAGGGAGCTGGCTAAGCAGGGGCAGAAGAAGGGAGCAAATTAACGTATTGGCGGTACACTGGTGCACCGTATATATAAAAAACTAAAATCACATTTTTCACGATGATATATTTTCCAGCGATTCCCAACCCATTTCAGGAAATTTTGTGGGGCTGCGTCAAAATAATTTATCGTGATCTCAAAGCAGTCGGCAGATGAGTGTCGGTTCACATTTTGATGTTCTACTGTTTTATGAGGACCGGTGTGTCATGCTGCACCGGTGTACCGCCAATACGTCCAAATGACAAAAAACGTTGAATACAAAATATATCTGAATATCAGTTTGCATTCTGTGCAGGAAGTAAAATTCACCCTGTCGATTTTGTGCCCAAACTCATCGTATCGCTTAATGGTGACGATAAGCACATTGGGCACCACGTGCAGGCTCACTCTCTTTGTTGATTTCCCCACGCGTGAGCACCTGTTTGCCAGACAATAGCAACGTTAGTTTACGGACGAGGTGCGTGTTTCATCACACACTGTATAAATGGGGATATACACGAACGTTTAAAGGTGCACGATGGAAGATTGCATACTCACATTCCACATCTGTATTCTGAAAGATTCTCGGTCTTTGTGAATTCATACAAAGCCTTCACCAGATCCAGGGATTTCTGTCAAAAGCCAAGAAAGCACAATCATGGAAAATTATTACTTTGAATAGAAATTCAGAAAATAATGAGCTAAGTGGCTCTCTGCAGTCAACTGGTTGTGGTACATAAATATAATGAATGACAAAAAAATCGACATCAGGCTGCAGCCTTCCCAATTCTTACGTTGATATTAAGAGAGATGTCAAGGCAAGAGTCCAACGTGTCTGAGATGCTGAAGCACTGCGTGCACTCAACTGTGAAAACACATAATATGAAAACATACAATATTACTGCTGCACATTGCATAATCATCAAAAGTATTCACACGTTAACTGCCTAATATCATGAAAATGTTCAAATACCACCAACCCAGATGCGACTATAATTGTTATTTAAAAACATATTTGGTGAAAGCAGCAATGGCTACTAAATACATTTATTGTTGATACTGTGTTGGCAGTGGTGCCCTAACATAAATCACAGGTACTCAACACATTCGTCAATAGCACTGCCTTACAAGGAAAAATATGCAATTGGTGACATTTTAAGGAGTGATCTTTATTCATAGCACAGAAGCCAGAAACATAGGGTGGGCTACGAGTTGGATACTGCACTGTACACCACGTGGCCTGATGAGAAATTACATTTGGCGTACAGAAACCTTTGATAAACTCTTGCGTAATAAGCATGTGAAATCTATTTCCGTATTCGGCATCTTTTCTCACTTGTGTAGTCAATGATGATCGGGATGGTCTGCTAAAATTGTCACATGAATGATGACATAAACTAATTTGTATTCAATGTTAAAGTTTAAAATGTTGCTGGCAGATTGCATGTTGGGTAGCCTCGTCGCAGCGTGGTCAAAGAAATAAGCATTAGCACAATCCAGTTAATGATGTTCGTATATTGTATTATATTTTTATTATTTTATAGTTTCCCTTCTACGTGGTGACTTTACCGAAAGAACCAAGAATATGAATCCCTGCAGTCACGAAAGCTTTAAATCAAAAGATGTTCGTATAGTTGATGCAACCCCTTTTAACCTAGAGAACTCCACAGGAATGGGAGTAGAGTGAATGATATAACTTGTAAACAATGAAAGAGAAACGGGAAAGGGAATGCATATTTTGTGCATGTGTGCTTATGTCCTTGTGTACGTGTTTTTTTTTACATCTACAGAGAATATAAGGTTGCATGCGAGAGCTTGCATAGCCCAGTATGGATTGTGAAATTGGGTGAAATCACTACTTAAAGGGTGAATGTTTCCAGAAGGGGCACAGGTACCTACCTCTCGATTTCAGGTACCCCCTGAAGATCTGGTGGATCAATGTTGGGGTCTCCATGTCAATATTCAGCCTGGAAAAACACGCAATGAAACACACAGACAGCTACTCCAGAGGCAATGTCTTTACGAGATGAACACTCGGGAGAGTTACATGTTTTTCCCTACTAGTATTAACTCGCTGAAGTGGCAATGTCTTAACTACCTCGCCAGCTATACAGGTCATGGGTTTGATCCCAATGCTGACGCCTGTAAATTTGCAGTTTGCATTCTCTCCCTGTGGTTGCGTGTATTTTTTTTTTATACGAGCCCACCGATTTTTCCCTCCATATTTAGAAACATGCATTTAGTGTATTTGTTAAATAATAATTAAAATAAAGTGAATGCAAATATGAATAATAAAATATACAATTAAAAAAACAAAAAAACCACTAATGTAGACTGGTTCTTAATCGGAGTGAGCGTACTGCCAGTCTATAATGTAGACTGTAGCCTGGTTTTTAAGCTTGGTGAGCGTATTGGCAGTCAATAATGTAGACTGTAGCCTGGTTATCCTGAGAACATATTTTTTTCTGAACAATCCAGGCATCCATGTGCTGGTATTGTGCAACTATTTATGGAGTTTGCTGGGGCATGCAGTACTTACTGGCTTTGGTTGAAGAGGCAGGATTGGTGCAGCGTATCTATCACGTAACTCAGAAAGACATGCGCATCTTCCTGCCTGCCAAAACACAGGTCCTCGCCGATGTCTGTGTGGAAATGGACAGAGGTCACAGATGATGTGGTCACACAGTTGCTGGCACAGTATATAGCTTATAAAGTCCCTCATCAACTAAGTTGGAAGATTTGTGGGTTAATCACAGAACTGGGTATGGCTGGCAGTGTTTAGAACGAGCATCAAGAGAGTAATGCAGGACCGGAAGAACATCCGATGCATTGGAGTTGTAAAATCAGTGCTGACCAAAACGAGTAATTTTCTGTTCGATATTGTATACAAAAACTGATTCAAACTGCCCTTTCAGGAGATCTTGAGATGACCGATGTTTCAACGTCAAAGACACTTGGGAATTGTGCTGGAACTTACTTTTGAAATTGAGAACTATGTCGATGGGATCGATGGCCATGCCCCGATTCATGAAGGTGTTGAAGACGTGTTTCTCCAACAGACACATCATGCAAAACTCAGTCTGTTTGCCTGTGAAGAGGGGCAGGGGTGACACACAGTGAAAATACAAACCAATCGCACAAATTGCCCAGCCGCGCACAGCCAGGTAATCTACACAACACTCGATTGTAGCTCGTCTCGAATGCAAAATATCTTGGGAGAACTCACAGGTCCATGAGTGATCGCTGTAAAGCAAAAAGTTTGCCAGCGGCGCCGTGTACGTGAGGCCCTGCAGGCTGGCATTCACGAAACACGTATTCCCGAGGTTGTTGAGCCCAGCACCCTCATGTAGATCCTCCTGCCACTTGAGAACTAAGTTGTCTGTTGCAGGTGTTGTGAATTCTAAAGATGGAATGCTGTCCTCATCTGCACACATGACATGATGGAAACACATCATTAACGTTCACAGCACTTTTATTATAACTCACAGCACTACTGAAGGGAATGGTTTACAAATTGGGTGTCTTAGCCTGTACCCATGCTGGCATTTTTTGTGGTGCTGTTAGGTAGACACAATCCTCTTCACCAGCTGGCGAGATGCAAATGTATTAAATGTTTTTGAAGTGTTCAGCACTAGTAATCAGAATTGCCTGAAGAGCATCTTCAGCCTGTAAGTTTTACATCGACAGCAATGGCTAGACAACCACAGCAGCGTGACGAGATATCAAAGTGTACGTATGTGTGCACGTTGAACTTCTTTCACACCGTGCGTCGCCATCCATACTAATCGGAGGGACAGGGTCACGCCAGCAAACACTTACCTCCCGCATTAGGTTTGTGCAGCCCAGTCGTGCTGGACTCGGTCACGAAAGACACGGCGGATGGAACGGTGCTGTGTTGGATCTCCAGCCCCTTGTCATCTGCTGCTGACACCGCCGGGGGTGATGTGGATGCCTCATCCTTGACGACGATGCTGGAGATGGTGTCCGCTTCTGCCTGTTGAATACTCTTGGCCTCCTGCTACGGCAGCAGTAAAAGCAGCCTTAAGTCACAGACACGCATCGCCACTACACTGCAGCATTGCTCAAACTGCTAAGTGCGGATTCTTATTTCGAACAACATGGCAAGCCAATCTAATAATGGAGACTCTGCTTTTAGATACCAGGATCTATCTTTGTTTCCAAAGAAGTTGGACAAAAACATACTCTGTCTAAATTCTCCTTAGTGATATTCTGAAGACGTTACGTTAAAAAGATGCATGTGATATCACTTGAGCGCAAATACAGACCCATATGGACACACATTCCCATACGGGTATACATCCCTTCATACGCCCTCCCCATTCTTGCAGTGCGTGAAATTGGAAATCATGCATATTTTAAATACTCAAATGGCTTAATGTGCTATTCATGCAACGGTTAGCAATCTGGTGTTATCGTACGGAATTTGGTGCCACAATTTCCTGGCATGTCAGTAGAAATACATCCTTCCCACCTTTATTCACCCAGCAGTATAAATAGGGACACCACAGGTAGTCGATGGACAAGCCATGTGTGTTGTGGGGTCAGGTGTGGGTGCTCCCACATTTTCCAAGATGTTTGGTGGGTGTAGAAGGTGAGTTTCCTCTCGTGCAAACCCAACCGCGAGCAATCGTATGATCAAACAATTTCAAGGCTGCACCTTTACGTGTGGACTGGTCTTATTTGCAAGTTTTGCAACGTAAACTTTAATTTTTTACCTTAATTTTATCAATACTGATCTATACTACAGGTTTTCTTCTTGTTAGATCGTGTAAATATATAAATGTTTCGTTAAACCGGCCACAATCCGACACAGCCAATTTGTAAGGTTTACCACTTAAACAGATCGTGCCAATTCGTTACGAGTACAGCACACCGGTGTGTTGGAGAGCCAAGCCACAACATTTACAATCCGAGTACGACGTTTCGCCGGTAATCTAACCCAAAAGAAAAAAAAGAAAGGACAAAACGGTATTATGGATGATTTTGGTCACGAAAGCATACGTGATAATTGAATTTTGCCTAATCACCTACTGTGATTTATCCTCCCTCTTTGCTGCTCCTACAGCCTCCCTTACCTTAGTCAGATGATCTGCATTGCTTTCTTCAGATGATGATGTCTCCTCACCGTCCTTCCCCGCACCTCCGAGCAACACGTTTGCCTAGGTACGGTGCAAAAGAAGTTCAACATGCATCACGACTTTAAACTGGTGTTGCAGCTTTCAAAAGACTCGAAAGGGGGCTGCCGTTTTTTTCCTCACTTTCTGACTCAAACTGTTGAAGCTTTCAACAACGTGAGCCTGAAATTTTGATTTAAAGCTATCGTGACTGCAGTAACGATAAACTGCCAAATCGTTGCGCGTGGCGCCAACGGGGTTTTAAAGAAATAAATAAATGGATAAAATTCACCGTTTTTAAATAAATTCATGCAAACCAACACACCTGAAGACGACCGTTTGTGTTATGGTCGAAACGTGATAATTTTTATTGCTTTATATATTTTATTATTTTGTTGTTTCCCTTCAACGTGACTTTACCGAAAGAACTAAGACCGTGAGCCTGCTTCATGTCGGCTTTAGCGTCATACTCTGTGGGAAGATTATCACTTGGCTCAGCGTAGTTTTTAGGTAGTTAGTACGACTTTTAAATTAATGTAGTGCTTCAGGCGTACCCTGTCCATATATATAGGTAAACCAAATGAACCTCTGAATTGATATTTTTCGTTCTCCAAATAACAAAGAAATTGTTATTGAATGTTTCTAGTTATTAGCAGACTCTGTTAGATGTACCCAGTCACCCGCTGTGATTTATCCTCCCTCTTTGTTGCTCCTACAGCCTCCCTTACCTTAGTCAGATGATCTGCATTGCTTTCATCAGATGATGATGTCTCCTCACCGTCCTTCCCCGCATCTCCGATCAGCACGTTTGCCTAGGTACGGTGCGAAAGATGTTCAACATGCATCACGACTTTAAACTGGTGTTGCAGCTTTCAAAAGACTCGAAAGAGGACTGCATCTTTTTTAATCTGATTCAACGAATCTGACTTCTGTCCATCAGATGATGATGATGTCTCCTCACTTTCAGTCTCAAACTGTTGTTGAGGCTTTCAACAACGTGAGCCTGCTTTATGTCGGCTTTAGCGTCACACTCTGTTGTAGTGCTTCAGGCGTACCCTGTCCATATATAGGTAAACCAAATGAACCTCTTAACTGCAATGTTTCGTTCTCCAAATAAAAACGAATTATTGAATGTTTCTAGTTATTAGCACAGACTCTGTTAGATGTGCCCAGTCACCCGCTGTGAGTCATCTCCCTCTCTGCAGCAGATCTTACTGCCCTTACCTTAGTCAGATCATTTTCCTTGTGTCCAACGATTGATGCCTCCTGACTCGTTGACGTTAAACTGGTGTTGCAGCTCTGAAAAACGCTCTCACTGGAACGGCTGCTCACCAGACTCGAAAGAGGGCTGCCCTTGCGAACCGTAGCAGGACTGCCCAGCGAGGTCCCAGCATAGGTGTCCTCATCATCAGAACTGCTTCGGCAACAGCAGCATAGCTTTTTGAAAAACTTTCTGAATAATTTCTTTACACCTTTCTTCATGGTGGCCATGCCACCAATGTGCCAGAGCACCGAAACTTTCCAAAAATTTTTATCACGAGAACGCCAGAGGGCAAGTGAAGACACCTCTGCTTCCCAAGAAATCCGAAGAGCCTGTAGGATGTGACGTCACACGCCGGACTGCAGTGACGTTACAATACGACACCTTATGAGGAGTGTCACTTGACGTCACGCGCCGGACTGCAGTGACGTTTCAATAAGACACCTTATGACAAGTGTCACATGACGTCACAGACTCCCGACTACACCGACGCCACACAACTGCATTTTTAATCTTAGTTCTTTCGGTAAAGTCACGTAGAAGGGAAACAATAAAATAATAAAAACATAAAACAATACAATTCTCACGACGTTTCCACTGCAACACAAGCAATCATCATCAGGTGTTAAAACCACAACAAGAAAATTTGATGATGATTGCTTGTGTTGCAGTCGAAACGTCGTGAGAATTTTATTGTTTTATATATATATTTATTATTTTATTAATTTATTGTTTCCCTTCTACGTGACTTTACCGAAAGAACCAAGAATATGAATCCCTGCAGCCACGAAAGCTTTAAATCAAAATTTAACTGCATTTTCTTGTTGTGCTTTTCACACCTAATGTTGATTACTTGTGTTGCAGTCGAAACGTCGTGAGAATTTTATTGCTATATATTTTTATTATTTTATTGTTTCCCTTCTACGTGACTTTACCGAAAGAACCAAGAATATGAATCCCTGCATAGTCACGAAAGCTTTAAATCAAAATTTAACTGCATTTGTTGCTCAAATAGCTTTCCTTGGTGCTAATTAACAGAGCTATTGCTTGCCTGCATTAGAAGCATAACATCACACACAGCCCACTGTATGCGTTAGGTTTCACTTAGCATTAAACACCAGAATCCACTCTAGCAAGAATTCCATCCTGGCATGGAGGACACCTTGCGGTACATTACAGGTTTCCCAAAATTCCACTTTTATTAATTTACTCCCAATTCAAATTGTTCTGCACTTGTGACATGCTAAGCAACTAACGCTGTCTGATTGGCAACACACCTGCTCAAGCTCTGGGATAACAGGTGTGTGTTGGGCATCAGTGCTTGTCAACTTTGCTCTAATTAGTGTATTTTCTAATATTCAATAACGTATTTAATTACTCATTGAGGTTTAATGAGCTCACCTGTCTCGATTTTTGTCCAATTGTTGCAGATACGAGTCACAACACTTGATTCATGTGCAGTGATATCAATGTGAATTAAAGTGCTCTGTTACCAATAAAGTACAATTTTGACTGGAGAAGATCAATGGGTGGGGTTTGGGAATCTGAGACGGTACAATCACGAATGTTAATCAAATCTACATATATGAGGG
The DNA here is from genome assembly GCF_048934315.1 of Petromyzon marinus. NCBI lineage: Eukaryota > Metazoa > Chordata > Hyperoartia > Petromyzontiformes > Petromyzontidae > Petromyzon > Petromyzon marinus. The sequence goes on along the minus strand of NC_133699.1, from coordinate 6,406,283 downwards.
CTTAGCCTGCTTCACGTCGGCTTCAGTCGCACAATGTAATTTTTTCAAGTATTCAGCACGGGGTTTAAATTAATGCAGCGCTTCAGGTTGACCCTGCTGAAATGTAGCTGTTGTATATGTGGGTGTGTGAAAATTGATGACAAATAATTAAAATTAAATGAAATTCGAAATTTGCATAATTAATCCAAAATTATGTTAATTCGTGTAATTATGCATATAACTATGCTAATTAGAGAGGTGATCGTATTAATTTATACGAGTGGGTGTGGTTGTGTTAATGATAGCCTTTATGATAATCAGGTCCCCGCCTCGTTGACGAGGTGGGGTTATCAATCAGGATAACGCAATCAATCGTGTGCAGTTACCCTAGTGTCAATTCGGCCTCGTTGTCTAACTTCGTATTATTGATCAGCATAATACAATGATTCTCGCTTTAACACTCCCCGAGTGTTCATATTTTAGGTCCCATGTTCACATCGTTCGCTTTAGTTTAATGAGTGTGGATTGGTGTGTTTATAGTTTAGGTTCCCGAGTTCATATCTCGTCGCAGGATACAGATCTTATGCAAAAACTTCAGGAAAGAATCACACGACCACTTCTGTATTAATCAATTTATTTTCTAATTAAACCTTAACTATAATATGTATGTGACTCTCAATCTCGGAACTTCAACACGGTATCCACACGGTATCAAGACAGTATCATCAACGACTGTACGATTTCACTTTGATAACACATGGACCCCGCATAAAGCGATTGCTGTTAGTGAGAGAGTCAGAACATGCAAATGCTATGCTACACAAAAGCTTATACATTATAATATGAACGATCATTATGCTTGAAATGGTCAGCACATTATCACAGGCGATTGATTAACATGCAACGGTATTCATATAAAAAGACAATCAAACAGTTATTATTTCCAAAGGCATAAATGTAACAACAGATCCACCGGACAGAATATAAGATTACCAAAATGGCTTAGTGTGAGGGTATGCGGCGGAACGTGTTATCTCACGGGAGATTAATTAATTAATTCGTGAATAAGATTGTATGATCAGAAAATCGGTTTAGCACGATTCCTCCCCGGGAGCGTAGCTCCGTGGCGAAGGTGCCAAGGCTAATTCGTATTGATGGATCGGTTGGTAACTTATGCGATTAGAAGTACAGTCCAAAACAAAATATTGAAGAGGGAAATTATGAATATACTTATAAATGACGGACTGTTATCACACGAACGATGCTTCCACAGCCAGATGGTTCACGGACTTGAGTGTTCGCTTCTGGTTAAGGACCTGTGTATGTTTGAGTGATATGAATTGTTTTGAATAGTCAGTGTTTGGAATTAATTCTTTGCGTTGCCATACGCTGAAGTTGGCATCGCTTGTAGGAGAAGTAGCCTCGCTCCCTTTAGAGCGGTGAGGTGTGTAGGAGTGCATCATACGAATCGCCGCCCTCCTCCACACAGCAGCCAGCCTCTGTCCACGGGGGAGAGTTGCTTGATCGCTCTCAGTTCCGCTCAGTGGACACCTCTGTCCACTGCTGGATGAGCTGCGCGATCACGCTCGTGCTGGTTCGCTGAAGCAGTTTCCCTCCGCTGTTGGATGAGCTGCATCGGCACGCTCCCTCTCTCTGGGTGGAGAACTCGAACGTGCTCGTTGCTGGTTTGCTGAAAACAGGTTTTTCTCCACTGCTGGATGACTCAAGTCGCACGTGCTCTTGCTCTGGTTTGCAGAAGCTCTTGCTTGGTGCGTCGGTCGCTCTGCAGCTGGACTCAATGTAGAATCAGCAATACTCTGTCTTTCAGCTCTTGGAAATCACACTAGGTGACGCCTCACTACCCTGCGAGTCTTGCCAACGTCAGTGGGTAGCGACGGGGCCACTTTGGCTTCTGCTCGCCGCCCCTGCTCTGCAGCTCGCCAGCTGGCGACCTGTTGCTCTCGTTCCCGATTGGAACTGCTCCTGAGCCGACCCACTGGTCGAACTCCCCGCGTTCCGACCTCAGAGTCGAACTTCCCGAGTTCCGACCCCCCTGGTCGAACTCTTCCGAGTTGCTCCTCCGAGTCGAACTGTCTCCCGAGAGTCGACCCACTGGTCGAACTCTGGTGAGCCGACCCCCCCCCGGGTCGAACTGAGGTTTCAATGCTCAGGATTCTCTTTTTATGCCCAAAAATCCCTTCACTCGGATCCTGCCCACAAGGCGGGGTTTCTTTCGATTTTTGCTGTGTCAGGATTTGTGCGTATGTATCTGTGTCCGTGTGTGTGTCTGTACGTGTGTCAGTGTGTGTCCTTGTGCATCACCCACGGTATATTCCGTTGTCATACTCCTACCATAAAACCCACAAGTAAAACAATCAAATGTTATAAATTGTCTCGAAGGCACCTCTCTGTCTGGGTGCACAACCTGGAGGGAGGGGCGATATTCCCTCCGACTTTCACCGACGCACAAAGAAATGGTTAAAAAGTTTTAAGTTAACATTTCATTTCATCTGAGTTCCATAGTTATGATTCTGTATTAATCCAAGGTCTGAGTCAGCTTCTCGTTGCGGTGTTTGACTCGTGTTTCCCCAAGCGTATACACACTCCTACCCCGCGCTGCAGGGATACAAAGACGGCCGGGATTTCCCTTTCTCTCCGACCCTGGGTTTAACATCGCCCTTTGCTTATGTTGCAGTTTTGCTGTGCGCTTGCATTTCTTTTCCTCTCTACTCTTACTTTAACCCTGCTTATTATTTGCGTATGGGTGGAGGCTAGAGCATTTATGTTGACTTAGGAAAACCTGATTGTTATAGGCTTCGGGTCAAGTCGTATAGAAATTATTAAAATATGTGAATACATTTCATATTAAATTAATAGACGGGTGATGGTTACATTGACGTAGCTTGTGGCAGGGTTCAATTGAAGTGGGTGTGGAGATCAATAACTTTAGCCTACCCTGTCGTTAAATTCCGACTTTAAGTTACTTTAATAGTAATGCAGAACCAATTAGCTTTGTTGACTTAACTAGATCTAGGCTAACGCAACCTCCCCATTGCAATCCGCTGCGCTCTGCTCTCTATCTGCTCCCTCTGACCCTGGGAGGGCTCTGAACGTCAAAATCGTGTTAGTGGGTCAAGGTAAATATGACCTCCACATGCCATGCTGAGGCCTGGTTTGGTGTTTTTATTCATTATTAAAATTAAAAGAAACAATAGAAATATGTATCTATATGTATTGAAAAATTACGTGTTAATATTAAGATGGAAAGGGGGGCATATACAACATAGCTAACCCAATTCAATCTCCGATCAAAAATGTTTCGGGATTCAAAAACAAGATAAAAAACAAAACTTGTTATTAGCACAGACTATTATATGCCCCATACTTCAGGAGTATAGCTTAATCACGACCGTTCATGCGTATTACATTTTGGATTCACAAGCATTGACTTAAGTCCGTGCGAAAGAGGCCTGTCTTTTTTGTGATTTAATTCACGAACTTTTAAATTACTTTCCGCAAGCAGCAACAACAACAACAACGCCATGGCCCGGTGTTTGTAGAACTCTCGCTACGGCGCGTTTCCCAGGGCGGTTCGATTCTGGGTGGACTCTCCAAAGCCTCTGTCGCCCGTGGTTGAGAGCCTGGAGCAAGGGGATTTGACGGCGGACCACAGCTTTGCGACTCGAGTGCACGGGCACGCAACAGAGTGGGGCGCCTTGAAAGGGGCTCCCGTGGTGGAGGGAGGTGTCAGTTTGGCTCTTGGCGGCTCGCTGCAGTCTCCTCCGCCGGGGGGAACGAGCCAAGGGGGCCCCTTTGGAAGAAGACGGATTCGGGAGACGTGCCGTGCGGCCGGTCAAGTTCCAAGGAATATGCGATGGTGGCGGTGATGATGATGATGGCAGAAGTGGGCGGTGGTGATGAAGAAGATGGTGTCAATGTTCGTGGTCATGATGCTGACGGTGGTGGTGAGGACATTGATTTTGCCGACAAAATCATGAATGTTGCAGAGTTTGAAAGAAATCGCAGTGGTGAAGTTCGTGACGACGATGATGGTGGTGTTGGTGATGACGAGCTCAGCGACAATAGCCTTCATTCCGGCGAGTGCGACAACGTCAACAATGACCCTGATATTTTTTTCAACGACGACTTCAGCGTCTCTTCCGTCGAAACGCGCAACTCGCCACCCGCCGACGCGCCAGCTCGATCCTTCCCCAAAGCACCCGAGGCCGAGTGCACCTCTGGGCACGGCTCCACCATCGCGTCGCGCAGCAGCGCAACACGACCAACGGGGATGGAGGAGACAAAGGCGGATCTCGGGCACGGGAGAGGGGCCTCTCGTGGGGATTTCAAAGGCCGTGCCCGCGGGCCCGTGACCCAAGAGCTCGCGCCGCCGAGTCGGTCGGGCCGGCAGGCGGCGAGGAACCGGGGGAGAGCAGCAGTTTATTGGAGCTCTCCTCCGCAGAGACCCCGAGGCTTGGCGAGGAGGCGGAGCAAGAAATCGCCGGGAGCGGTGAGAAAATGAATCGAATTTTTTGATAGACACGCCACACACGACTGGATGAGCGCCTCTCGGCGCCGCGCGGGGCGTGGGGGTTGTTTGAACATACTTCACCGCACTGGTCAGTGCGGGGTAACAGGTCCTTGCAGGGTGGGCTGGTAGGAACATTGGAATTTTGCGCAATTTTATGACATTGTTACGTAAAATTGTGCAAATTGAGAGCGTCTTCCCACTTTTTTGCCCTCAAAATCGTTGAGGGTTCTTCGGACAAATTAACCTCTGTAGAGGAATGGAATGGTGAAATCCTTATTGACTGAAATCTGCTCATTTTGGAGCAATGTATCATAAAATTGTTAAGGGCTGGGCCGAAAAATGACAACAATTGCATTTAAAAAAAATGAGGATTTGTTTCCCGGTATACGGTAGTATGGGGCTTTAGACTCCGGATTATTAGCATTTCTGCTCGAAATCGAAACATGACCGGCTTATGGCCTTATACCTGTAAATTTGTGTTGAATATGTCATGACAAAACTGAGAGACAAGGCTTCGAGAGTCTTCGATAGTTCATTATTCCACTATGAAATACTATCTTGGATCACTAAACTACGATTGAGGTGGTGGTTGCATGTTGGATGGGGTTGGCGCAGTTGCGGCGCCTGCTGGGATTGGCTTTGGGTCGATGGCCTCTGCGATTTTGTCTCCGATTTTGTAAAGGGTTCCAGCAACAAATGCGGCCTCTGTTTCAGCAAGCAGCTTTTCAACGGTGGCATCCAAAAATCCGTCGGTGTCTTCGAAGTCGTTGTTGCTCATGGTGTTCATGTCTTGTACCGAGAAAAACTCATAGTGCCGAATCCACAAGTGTGAGCACATTGTTGTGAAAGGAACTAAGTATACAGAAAAAATCCATTTGTAAAATATACAACACGGGATATTTCCTCTGCCTTTTGCAATAAAATGCACAAAGTGGTCGTCCATTTTATCCAATTTTATTCACTAAATGTTCAAGGGGGCGTCCATTTTATTCAATGTTATTAGCTGAAAATGTACCAAAGCTGTCTATTTACTCGAAGAATATTTGGCTCGGTTCCATGTAGATTTATTTGTCACCAGGAAAATAAACAAAATTTGAGTCAATAAGAATAGAATAGCCAAATCGTGAGCTATTTCTGGTAGTCTGTACTTCGTATGCCTTTTGGAATGAAATGAACAAAGGAGTCGTCTATTTTATCCTATTTTATTCACTAAAATGCACTGAATTGAATTGAGCTTACTTTTGACATCAATTGAATTGCGTTTGCTATAGACGTAATTTTTGTTTTTATTGAAATACATTTTAATTGAAATAAATTTTAAGATACAATGGCATGAAGAGGCTCAAATTTGCCCTTGAAATTAATACCCCTTAACATTTGGGTTTGATATTATTTTGTTTGATAATAATATCTGGATTTGTGCACACAATACAAAATAATGAACACGTCACATTTAATAGATGACAGCTCGGGTCTCTTCAAGCTCTCACGGACTCTTGTAGGAATATTTCGCCCTGTCAGCGCGGATGACGGGTGTTCCGCAAGCTGCTGGCAGGATGAATGTGGGAAGGGCTTGCACTGTGGAATTCGGGACTGAGAAAGGCGTCAGTGAATTTGCCACAGCCCCAAAAGCGAAGTTCGCAAGTGAGATAATGTGACTTCCAAATGTTGGGTGCAATAAGACATATCAAGTCTCTGCGCTGTCTTTTGCTGATTTGACACCCAACAGCACGAGATTTGACTTCGTTGAAGTATTGTGACACCCAACAGCACGAGATTTCACTTCTTATGAAAGGGAACGGACGGACGGACGCATTAATCTATTGCAGGCTGGTACACTCAGTTACAACTTCGTTCCTACCAGTAAAAGGTGGGCAGCATATACGTGGATGCATTGAAGTACAGAACGATTGTTTACGTAGCCCCGCAGCAGCCTATAGCACCTGTTTGTGCGTAGTAGTGGTCGCCCATACAAGCCCTATCCAGATTGAACCCTGCTTAGCTCCCTGATCTGATGGGATTGGACTCGTATTCTTCATCAGCTGCATTGACGATTGAACCTCGCCATCAATAGGTCATCCCTAACAGTTCATCATACTCATCCTCGAAATTATGTTTTTCCATAACGCTTGTTTACCCAATAATCAATTTTTTTCAGGCCAGTCCTACCACGTTTTTGCAGTCTGTGGGGGTGATGATTGCCATGATTCCAATCGCAGGTACTTTTTTTACGTCACAAATTTGGAGAAAAACGTCGGCACGCACAATGGCTTCATGCTTGCGAATGACGCCACGGGGATCTTGGATGCGAAGCAGACTGCGTGTTTAAAAATGCATTCTAATCTATTGTAGTTGATACTCCAGAGGTGTATAATTATCGGGACGTCCGCAGGAATCGAAACGTAAATCCTCTGCAACGTGGAGCGGACGCGGAATCGCCGCCGATTATCATCATGGCACACACACACACGCGATCATACGCTTTGATTTTTTTTTAGAGAAAGGGGTTGGTGGATCACGCCGATTTTTCCAGTCCTAAATCGGCTCGACTCCCGAGGATGCAAGGAGATGCCTGTGCAGATACAGAAAAAACCCACACGTTATCCTCGTGTTACGCGTTGTTTTCTCCCAGTATTCCTTTCACGTGAAGCCAAACTTCACGTGATTTGCAAAACGTCCCAACGCACCAGAACCCTCCTGACAGTAATCTCGAGACTGAATGTGACTTTCCTGCGTAATTAGCATTATTTTGTCACGTGGCCATTAAATGTGTAATTTTACGTTTTTAAAGTCCAAGTTGTGTCACTTCAGGTGAGCTACCAGCAGAGGGCAGTGTGCAGAAAAAGGATTTGAATCATGTACACCAGGGGTCGGGAACCTATGGCTCGCGAGCCAGATGTGGCTCTTTTGATGATTGCATATGGCTCGCAGATAAAACAAAATATTCTCACTTGTTTTAATCCATCCATCGATTTTTCACTGCGCATGTCCTGTTCAGGGCTGCAGGAGCAATTGTCCATTATTTTAATTGGATGATACTGGCCTATGTTTGCCGTTGCTGGGTAAAACAGGTAAACGCCCCCTTTTGTATCAGTCTGAGACTGCGTCTGCTCGGTCATTAGCTCAAAGCTAACCCTTCGACGAAGAAGATGGCGAAAAGAAAAAAAGACGACGAGTATCGTACATTTCAGGACGAATGGACCGAAGAATTTGCCTTTGTGGAGAGAGCGGGTTCTGCGGTGTGTCTAATTTGCAATGACAAAATTACATCGTTGAAACGGTCGAATGTAAAGCGGTACTTCGACACGCGCCACGCTACCTTTGCATCAAAATACCCTGCGGGAGACAGCAGAAAGAAAGCGTGCCAAGAGCTGAGCAGGGTGCAAGCTAGCCAGCAGCAACTCCGCGTATGGACCCGGCAAGGTGACTATAATTCGGCTAGCTTTGCTGGTTCTTTAGCAATAGTGAGGAACGGAAAACCATTCACAGATGGCGAGTATGCTAAAACGTTCATGCTGGATGTAGCCAATGCACTTTTTGATGATCTTCCGAACAAAGACAAGATAATCAAACGGATACAAGACATGCCTCTGTCGGCAAGAACTGTTCATGATCGTACCATCGTGATGGCAAACAAAGTGGAGGAAACGCAAGTGAAGGACATAAATGCAGCGCCGTTCTTTTCTCTGGCTTTGGATGAGTCAACAGACGTGAGCCATTTGTCGCAGTTCAGCGTGATTGCAAGATATGCTGTTGGTGACACACTGCGCGAAGAAAGTCTTGCTGTTCTGCCATTAAAAGGGTCCACAAGAGGTGAGGATTTATTCAAGTCTTTCATGGAGTTTGCTCAAGAAAAAAGTCTACCTATGGATAAACTTCTCTCAGTGTGTACTGATGGTGCTCCGTGTATGGTGGGGAAAAACAAAGGATTTGTGGCGCTTCTCCGTGAACATGAAAATAGACCCATCCTAAGTTTCCATTGCATTATACACCAGAAGGCACTTTGTGCTCAGATGTGTGACAGGCAGTTTGGCGAAGTGATATCGCTGGTCATTCGTGTGATCAACTTTATTGTTGCCCGAGCCTTAAATGATCGCCAGTTTAAAACACTGCTGGATGAAGTTGTAAATAACTATCCTGGTCTGCTTTTGCACAGCAATGTGCGTTGGTTGTCAAGAGGGAAGGTGCTTAGCCGTTTTGCGGCTTGCCTGAACGAAATCCGGACTTTCCTTGAAATGAAAGGCGTCGGGCATCCTGAGCTAGCCGACACCGAGTGGCTCCTCAAGTTTTACTATCTCGTAGATCTGACTGAACATCTGAACCAGCTCAACGTGAAAATGCAAGGCATTGGAAATACAGTGTTATCCCTTCAACAAGCTGTATTTGCTTTTGAAAACAAGCTGGAGCTTTTCATCACGGATCTTGAAACAGGTCGTTTACTACATTTTGAAAAACTGAGCCAATTTAAAGATGCATGCACAGCAAGTGAGCCCATTCAAAACCTTGATCTCCACCAGCTAGCTGGCTGCATATCCAGTCTCCTACAGTCCTTCAAAGCACGCTTTGGAGAATTTCGTGAGCACACTCGTCTTTTTAAGTTCATCACCCATCCAAACGAGTGTTCACTGAACACAGCCGACCTGAATTACATCCCTGGTGTCTCCGTCAGAGATTTTGAAGCAGACGTGGCTGACCTGAAGGCCTCAGACATGTGGGTGAATAAGTTCAAGTCACTGAATGAAGATTTGGAAAGACTCACACGACAGAAAGCGGAGTTGGCGAGCAAGCACATGTGGACAGAAATGAAAAAACTCCAACCCGAAGACCAGCTGATTCTCAAAACTTGGAACGCGCTTCCTGTCACATACCACACACTGCAGCGTGTGAGTATTGCTGTATTGACCATGTTTGGATCTATGTATGCATGTGAGCAGTCATTCTCACATCTTAAAAACATCAAGTCCAACCTACGATCACGTTTAACGGATGAAAGCCTCAACGCTTGCATGAAGCTTAACCTCACCAAGTACCAACCCGACTACAAAGACATCAGCAAATCCATGCAGCACCAGAAGTCGCATTAATGGTGAGTGTTATAACAACATTATTTAAAAGAATAAATTCAGAGGCTTATTATACTGACATTTAGTTGAATTCACTTTTAAAATATATTATATGGCTCTCACTGAAATAAATTTCCAAATGTTTTGCTTTCATGGCTCTCTTAGTCAAAAAGGTTCCCGACCCCTGATGTACACGGAGCTTTGTGAGTAGCGTGTTTACCTCCCGCTTGGGTGGCTTTTCTCATGGTCCATGTGACACAAATATGGTCAAGAGCCACGGCCCATTGGAGGCGAACCTTACTGACAAAATTCCATCTTGCGTCTCTCGACCATACTAATAAAAAAAACACACTTGAGTCCATCAACCTATCTACCTTTTTGGATGAATGCTATCCACGCAGGAGCATCAGCAGCCATGATCAATTTACGACTTGATGAAGGCCTCCCCAAGCCATTACAGGTCCGCGAGCGATGTTCAATGTAACAACGCATAGAGCCACGTGCGCACGAGCCGATATAATCGCTCCATCTGCGCGATTGAAGTTCTCTTTTGAGATGTTCCTCTTCTTTGGCTGTAACTCCTTAATTGATCTCGACCATCGGTAATTCAAATATTATTACTGCAATTACAAAGTGGAATGACCTTCCCGCAGGGAGCGCCCGTGGATGATCCGTGGATCGAGTGGGTGTGCGTGCAGATCGAGTCGGCCGTGGAACACGAGCTGGTGGAGGAAGGAGGTCACGTCCCAGACCCAATCTTCATGCTCTAGGCCAGTGTTTTTCTCTAATTTTCAGAGGTGGGGGGGGGGGGGCTACTTTCGCCAATAACACATCAGTGTGATGGTCGCCACGTATTTAAAATTATTGTGATTTGACAGCACGATGAACATTGTTCAAATTTGTATTGTCGGGGGCTGCCCGTTAGGGGCCACACTAAAGGCCATCAGGGGCCACCAGTGGCCCGCGGGACTTGCAATGAAGAACACTGCTCTAGGCAATCATCGGCACCCTCACCGGTTGCATTCAATAATCGATTATTACGAGGGCTTCTGCACACCGGTATGATTATTTGACTATACTTCACCATTCCGATCAGTGTGGTTTGCAGGCATGGACCAAACGTGGCGATCATAAAAGTGCAGTAGAACAGTGGATATGCTGCATGTAGCCCCAAAGCCTTTAACAAGCTGGTATGACCACCTATTTATCACTATCCAGCTCAAGTCTGCTTGGCTTCCGAGATCGGGTACATTCCGGGTGATTGTCACAGGTGGCATTAATATACATGGTAGATATTTAATTACATTACTGCAAGGTAGACCTTATAAATGCCACATGAGCAGACGGCCATAGTAGGCATACAATAATACGCGAGGTTTTTTACGTAAGTTTTTTCTGTAAACGTAATGACGATCTGTACAAAATCGGAAAGCGTCTTATAATGTCATGTACGTTGATGTGCTCAATTAAAAGCACACCAGGGTACAATATATGTACAGTACAACGATGGACTGCAGATTTGGGGCCTGCAATCGAATGAAGTTTCAAACCAGTATTTTTTTTTATTTTCGTGAACGGCATCTGCAGCATCTGGTTTAAGTACGGCAGCGCTGACGACAATTTCACACATGAGTGGCCACTCTTATCCTTGGTTAGTTTATAACATGGAACACACAAGCCCGAATGACTGCCACCAGAAATGTGCGACCTTGTAAAGTGAGCGGTATATTACAACACAACATCGCGATAGCATGTGCAAAAAAAATACATACTGTTTATACGTATATCACAGCGGAATTGCTTTTTCTCAGGCCAAGCAAATGTGTGGAAGCAGACAAGCGAGCGAATGAATATAGCAGGCGTTACTAAAAAGATCTCCAAAATTCTAAACAAACACAAGTTCCTGGTCCGGTTCAATACAGTACGCAAATTTCGTGATCTGATCCCATCCGTGAACGATGTCATTCCTGACTTACAGTACCCCGGGGTTTACAAATTGAGCTGCACTTGTGATGATTGCTATATCGGGGAGACGACACGACATGTCTCTGACCGAATTCACGAGCACAAATCAGATTTGAAACACGGCAGAACGAATGATTCTGCCGTAGCTGACCACTGTTACAATGCTGTTGGTGATCACGATATAGTTTTCTCCGATACCAAGGTCCTTTGTAAACCCACGGGTTTTCATCAGAGATTTATCCACGAGGCAATTCAGATTTACAAACACAGACACAATTTCAACCGAGAAGATGGTTTCAAATTAAGCAACCATTGGAAAGATCTTCTTTGGTTCTTTCGGTAAAGTCGCGTAGAATGAGAATAAAATAATAAATTGATAAAATAAAATAACACAATAATATAAAAATATTCTCTCTCTTTGTGAGAATATTATTGAGTTATTTTATTTCATCAATTTATTATTTTATTCTCATTCTACGTGACTTTACCGAAAGAACCAAAGAAGATGAATCATTGCAGTCACGAAAGCTTTAAATCGAAACATTGGAAAGATGTTCTAAATCATACCAAACATTAAACTAATTTTCAATGGTATTTATCCAAATAGTGATATACCAAACTTTCACAGAAGCTTATTTCACTTCACACCTACATTTGTAAACTCCCCCCCCCGTGCCGGTCCTCTACGTTCCACTTCACACCCCCTCCCCCCCTCCGTGCCGGTCCTCTTGTGCTTCACGGTCATTTTATGCTAATTCCTTTGTCAAAGCGTTTGGTTTCCTCCCACACAGCTTAAAAGGACGTGACCTGGGCTGGACTGTCTTCGCTCCAACGCTGTCCTCGTGACAGTACGGTCCCCTTCACCTGATGAAGGCCACTTGTGTTGTGGCCGAAACATCGTGATTTTTGTTATTTTATTTTTTTACCTACGTGACTTTACCCAATAGAACCAAAGAGTACAGCTTTATCCTATTGGTGGTTTTATTCCGCGCGAGTATCCCGCTAACTACTAGTGTCTGTGCGAGTCAGCAGGCCCTCCAAACCTATTCCTCGAGGAGTCCAGATTCAGCTTATCCTGCATATAGCTCCGTTTTCTACCCTCTATTCAATAGCCCAAACTTACCTCTCCTCTACTTACGATTCCTTCCACTCTGCTGCGTTGAACGCTGTAGAAAGGCGATACTGTGAGTCGTCTCCGGAGAGGGTTGAGTCTAGCTGCGCTGGGCTCGTCGCACGGAGATAGATAAGTCACTGCGTGTGAAGAGATAGACGAGTCAATGTGTGTGAGGGAGATAGAGAGAGAACCACTGTGTGTGCGGGGAGTGAAGAAGAGACTGTGTGGGGAGACAAGGAGTATGAGCGGACGGTGCTGAGGGGAATTCGAGTGTTCGAGTTGGCGGAGCGCGGAGAGGATAAATTATAGTGTGTGTGTGTAATGATATATATAGTGTGTGTGTGTGTAATGATATATAGTGTGTGTGTGTAATGATATATATAGTGTGTGTGTGTAATGATATATATAGTCTTCTTTGGTTCTTTCGGTAAAGTCACGTAGAATGATAATAAAATAATAAAATTGATAAAATAAAATAACACAATAATATAGTGTGTGTGTGTAATGATAATAATATATAATATATTATTTTATTATCATTCTACGTGACTTTACCGAAAGAACCAAAGAAGAAGAATCATTGCAGTCACGAAAGCTGTAAATCGAGAAATATAGTGTGTGTGTGTAATGATATATAGTGTGTGTGTGTAATGATATATATAGTGTGTGTGTAATGATATATATAGTGTGTGTGTAATGATATATATATAGTGTGTTTGTGTGTAATGATATATAGTGTGTTTGTGTGTAATGATATATATATATAGTGTGTGTGTAATTATATATAGTGTGTGTGTAATGATATATAGTGTGTGTGTGTAATGATATAAAGTGTGTGTGTGTAATGATATATAGTGTGTGTGTGTGTGTAATGATATATAGTGTGTGTGTGTAATGATATAAAGTGTGTGTGTGTAATGATATATAGTGTGTGTGTGTAATGATATATATAGTGTGTGTGTGTAATGAGATATATAGTGTGTGTGTGTAATGAGATATATAGTGTGTGTGCGTAATGATATATAGTGTGTGTGTGTAATGATATATATAGTGTGTGTGTGTAATGATATATAGTGTGTGTGTGTAATGATATATAGTGTGTGTGTGTAATGATATATATAGTGTGTGTGTGTAATGATATATATAGTGTGTGTGTGTAATGATATATATAGTGTGTGTGTGTAATGATATATAGTGTGTGTGTGTAATGATATATATAGTGTGTGTGTGTAATGATATATAGTGTGTGTGTGTAATGATATATAGTGTGTGTGTGTGTAATGATATATAGTGTGTGTGTGTAATGATATATAGTGTGTGTGTGTGTAATTATATATATAGTGTGTGTGTGTGTAATTATATATAGTGTGTGTGTGTGTGTAATGATATATAGTGTGTGTGTGTAATGATATATAGTGTGTGTGTGTGTAATTATATATAGTGTGTGTGTGTGTAATTATATATAGTGTGTGTGTGTAATTATATATAGTGTGTGTGTGTAATGATATATAGTGTGTGTGTGTAATGATATATAGTGTGTGTGTGTAATGATATATATAGTGTGTGTGTGTAATGATATATATAGTGTGTGTGTGTAATGATATATATAGTGTGTGTGTGTAATGATATATATAGTGTGTGTGTGTAATGATATATATAGTGTGTGTGTGTAATGATATATATAGTGTGTGTGTGTAATGATATATATAGTGTGTGTGTGTAATGATATATAGTGTGTGTGTGTAATGATATATATAGTGTGTGTGTGTGTGTAATGATATATATATATGTGTGTGTGTGTGTGTAATGATATATATATAGTGTGTGTGTGTGTGTAATGATATATATATATAGTGTGTGTGTGTGTGTAATGATATATATATAGTGTGTGTGTGTGTGTGTAATGATATATATATAGTGTGTGTGTGTGTGTAATGATATATATATATAGTGTGTGTGTGTGTAATGATATATATATAGTGTGTGTGTGTGTAATGATATATATAGTGTGTGTGTGTAATGATATATATAGTGTGTGTGTGTAATGATATATATAGTGTGTGTGTGTGTGTGTAATGATATATATATAGTGTGTGTGTGTGTGTAATGATATATATATAGTGTGTGTGTGTGTGTAATGATATATATATATAGTGTGTGTGTGTGTAATGATATATATATAGTGTGTGTGTGTGTAATGATATATATATAGTGTGTGTGTGTGTAATGATATATATATATAGTGTGTGTGTGTGTAATGATATATATATATAGTGTGTGTGTGTAATGATATATATAGTGTGTGTGTGTGTAATGATATATATATATAGTGTGTGTGTGTGTAATGATATATATATAGTGTGTGTGTGTGTAATGATATATATATTGTGTGTGTGTGTGTAATGATATATATTGTGTGTGTGTGTGTAATGATATATATTGTGTGTGTGTGTGTAATGATATATATATTGTGTGTGTGTGTGTGTAATGATATATATATTGTGTGTGTGTGTGTGTAATGATATATATATTGTGTGTGTGTGTGTGTAATGATATATATATTGTGTGTGTGTGTAATGATATATATATATATATTGTGTGTGTGTGTGTAATGATATATATATATATTGTGTGTGTGTGTGTGTAATGATATATATTGTGTGTGTGTGTGTGTAAATGATATATATATATTGTGTGTGTGTGTGTAATGATATATATTGTGTGTGTGTGTGTGTAATGATATATATTGTGTGTGTGTGTGTAATGATATATATAGTGTGTGTGTGTGTAATGATATATGTATATAGTGTGTGTGTGTGTAATGATATATGTATATAGTGTGTGTGTGTGTAATGATATATGTATATAGTGTGTGTGTGTGTAATGATATATATATAGTGTGTGTGTGTAATGATATATATATAGTGTGTGTGTGTGTAATGATATATATATAGTGTGTGTGTGTGTAATGATATATATATAGTGTGTGTGTGTGTGTAATGATATATATATATAGTGTGTGTGTGTGTGTAATGATATATATATGTGTGTGTGTGTGTGTAATGATATATATATAGTGTGTGTGTGTGTAATGATATATATATATAGTGTGTGTGTGTGTAATGATATATATATAGTGTGTGTGTGTGTGTTTAATGATATATATAGTGTGTGTGTGTGTGTTTAATGATATATATATAGTGTGTGTGTGTGTGTTTAATGATATATATAGTGTGTGTGTGTGTGTTTAATGATATATATAGTGTGTGTGTGTGTGTTTAATGATATATATAGTGTGTGTGTGTGTGTTTAATGATATATATAGTGTGTGTGTGTGTGTGTGTTTAATGATATAATTTAAGTGTGTGTGTGTGTTTAATGATATATATAGTGTGTGTGTGTGTGTTTAATGATATATATAGTGTGTGTGTGTGTTTAATGATATATATATTGTGTGTGTGTAATGATATATATATATAGTGTGTGTGTAATGATATATATATATAGTGTGTGTGTAATGATATATATAGTGTGTGTGTAATGATATATATATAGTGTGTGTGTGTGTAATGATATATATATAGTGTGTGTGTGTGTAATGATATATATATATTGTGTGTGTGTGTAATGATATATATATTGTGTGTGTGTGTGTGTAATGATATATATATATATTGTGTGTGTGTGTAATGATATATATATATGTGTGTGTGTGTGTGTAATGATATATATAGTGTGTGTGTGTGTGTAATGATATATATAGTGTGTGTGTGTGTGTAATGATATATATATAGTGTGTGTGTGTAATGATATATATATAGTGTGTGTGTGTGTAATGATATATATATAGTGTGTGTGTAATGATATATATATAGTGTGTGTGTAATGATATATATATAGTGTGTGTGTGTAATGATATATATAGTGTGTGTGTGTGTGTGTAATGATATATGTAGTGTGTGTGTGTGTGTAATGATATATATATATAGTGTGTGTGTGTAATGATATATATATATAGTGTGTGTGTGTGTAATGATATATATAGTGAGTGTGTGTGTGTAATGATATATATAGTGTGTGTGTGTGTGTAATGATATATATAGTGTGTGTGTGTGTGTAATGATATATATAGTGTGTGTGTGTGTGTAATGATATATATAGTGTGTGTGTGTGTAATGATATATATAGTGTGTGTGTGTGTGTAATGATATATATTGTGTGTGTGTAATGATATATATTGTGTGTGTGTGTAATGATATATATTGTGTGTGTGTGTAATGATATATATTGTGTGTGTGTGTGTAATGATATATATATTGTGTGTGTGTGTGTAATGATATATATATTGTGTGTGTGTGTGTAATGATATATATATTGTGTGTGTGTGTGTGTAATGATATATATAGTGTGTGTGTGTGTGTAATGATATATATAGTGTGTGTGTGTGTAATGATATATATATAGTGTGTGTGTAATGATATATATAGTGTGTGTGTGTGTGTGTAATGATATATATATAGTGTGTGTGTGTAATGATATATATATAGTGTGTGTGTGTGTGTAATGATATATATAGTGTGTGTGTAATGATATATATAGTGTGTGTGTGTGTGTAATGATATATATATAGTGTGTGTGTGTGTGTAATGATATATATATAGTGTGTGTGTGTGTAATGATATATATATTGTGTGTGTGTGTGTAATGATATATATATTGTGTGTGTGTGTAATGATATATATTGTGTGTGTGTAATGATATATTGTGTGTGTGTGTAATGATATATATATAGTGTGTGTGTGTGTAATGATATATATATAGTGTGTGTGTGTAATGATATATATAGTGTGTGTGTGTAATGATATATATAGTGTGTGTGTGTAATGATATATATATAGTGTGTGTGTGTAATGATATATATATAGTGTGTGTAATGATATATATGTGTGTGTGTGTAATGATATATAGTGTGTGTGTGTGTGGTAATGATATATATATAGTGTGTGTGTGTGTGTAATGATATATATAGTGTGTGTGTGTAATGATATATATAGTGTGTGTGTGTGTGTAATGATATATATATAGTGTGTGTGTGTAATGATATATATATAGTGTGTGTGTGTAATGATATATATATATATAGTGTGTGTGTGTGTAATGATATATATAGTGTGTGTGTGTGTGTAATGATATATATATAGTGTGTGTGTGTGTGTGTAATGATATATATTGTGTCTGTGTGTAATGATATATATATAGTGTGTGTGTGTAATGATATATATATAGTGTGTGTGTGTAATGATATATATATGTGTGTGTGTGTGTAATGATATATATAGTGTGTGTGTGTGTGTGTAATGATATATATATGTGTGTGTGTGTGTAATGATATATATATAGTGTGTGTGTGTGTGTAATGATATATATAGTGTGTGTGTGTGTGTAATGATATATATATAGTGTGTGTGTGTGTGTAATGATATATATAGTGTGTGTGTGTGTAATGATATATATATAGTGTGTGTGTGTGTGTAATGATATATATATAGTGTGTGTGTGTAATGATAGTATATATAGTGTGTGTGTGTGTAATGATGATATATATAGTGTGTGTGTGTGTGTAATGATATATAGTGTGTGTGTGTAATGATATATATATAGTGTGTGTGTGTGTGTAATGATATATATATAGTGTGTGTGTGTAATGATAGAGATATATAGTGTGTGTGTGTGTGTAATGATAGATATATAGTGTGTGTGTGTGTGTGTAATGATAGATATATATATAGTGTGTGTGTGTGTAATGATAGATATATATAGTGTGTGTGTGTGTGTAATGATAGATATATATGTGTGTGTGTGTGTGTAATGATAGATATATAGTGTGTGTGTGTAATGATAGATATATAGTGTGTGTGTGTGTGTAATGATAGATATATATAGTGTGTGTGTGTGTGTAATGATATATATATATAGTGTGTGTGTGTGTAATGATAGATATATATGTGTGTGTGTGTGTGTAATGATATATATATAGTGTGTGTGTGTAATGATATATATATGTGTGTGTGTGTGTGTATTGATATATATATGTGTGTGTGTGTGTAATGATATATATATGTGTGTGTGTGTGTGTATGATATATATTGTGTGTGTGTAATGATATATATATGTGTGTGTGTAATGATATATATAGTGTGTGTGTAATGATATATATAGTGTGTGTGTAATGATATATATATGTGTGTGTGTGTATATGATATATATATAGTGTGTGTGTGTAATGATATTATATATGTGTGTGTAGTATAGTGTGTGTGTGTATGTATATAGTGTGTGTGTGTATGATATATATATTGTGTGTGTGTGTAATGATATATATATAGTGTGTGTGTTGTGTAATGATATATATATAGTGTGTGTGTGTGTAATGATATATATAGTGTGTGTGTGTGTAATGTATATATATAGTGTGTGTGTGTGTGTAATGATATATATAGTGTGTGTGTGTGTGTAATGATATATATAGTGTGTGTGTGTGTAATGATATATATATAGTGTGTGTGTGTGTAATGATATATATTGTGTGTGTGTGTAATGATATATATATATATGTGTGTGTGTGTAATGATATATATATAGTGTGTGTGTGTGTAATGATATATATATAGTGTGTGTGTGTGTAATGATATATATATATAGTGTGTGTGTGTGTAATGATATATATAGTGTGTGTGTGTAATGATATATATATGTGTGTGTGTGAATGATATATATATTGTGTGTGTGTGTAATGATATATATATTGTGTGTGTGTGTAATGATATATATATTGTGTGTGTGTGTAATGATATATAGTGTGTGTGTGTGTAATGATATATATATGTGTGTGTGTGTTGTATGATATATATAGTGTGTGTGTGTATGATATATATAGTTGTGTGTGTGAATGATATATATAGTGTGTGTGTGTATGATATATATTGTGTGTGTGTAATGATATATATCTGTGGTGTGTGTGTATGATATATATAGTGTGTGTGTGTGTGTATATATATATGGTGTGTGTGTGTATATATATAGTGTGTGTGTGTAATGATATATATGTGTGTGTGTGTGTATTATAATCTCGTGTGTGTGCTGGTATAATATCATATATTGGTGTGTGTGTGTATGGTATA